>NC_086326.1:142843757-143543757 GCF_036172605.1 Pelobates fuscus | reverse complement strand
CTTGCTGTATTTTTGGTGACATTAGTCCCTCTGAGTCCCGATCGGTGATCCAATAAAGAATCTCTTCCTTCCTGAAGAAACCTGTGTCCATCTCTCTGTGCTTGGCTTCCGTCAGTTTCTCCGGTATCATTTGGTGCATTGGCCGGGAAGCTCATCGTTCAACGGTAGCTGAGAGGCAGAGGCGTGAGACGGTCTATCTTTGCCCACGTTCTCTACGGCTGCACCCCTGAACTTCTGCGTGGACCTCCCTTCGTCTCGGCGCCACTGGTCTGTTGTCCAGGAGATCATCGGCCTCTACGTAAGAAGTGCTGGGGTGTCCCCGTCGATGAGTGTGAACTTAGGTTCAGGAACGAGGAGGTAAGACAACTGCTGTTTTAGACGGCAGACCCACTAGGAGTATACCGATTGTGCGGTAGGCCCATAAGGGGTTATTTGTGTATGGAATCTGCCCCCTCTGTCGGAGGGAAGGAGCGAAGGCGCACCGCTCAATCGAACGCTCTTTAGTTAGACCGTTTGATTTGGTTAGTCAGGCGGGGTTCTTGTGTAAATAGCCCTAGCCGGACACCGGTGTCTTGTCTAGACTAGCGTTCTAGGGTGTATATTACGTTCGCTAGGTCGGAGGGACCGGGAGACTAAGCGGCGCCTGTGTAAATTCGGTTCGCTAGCTCTCAACCTATCTTGGCTAAGTGGGAAGGCGTGTAAATTTGGAACCCACTAGATTTTTGATAGTAATCGACTAAGAGGCGTCTGTGTAAATTCGGTCCTCTAGCTCGCTATATGTGGTGCTTGGGCAGTGTGGCTAACCAAAACGGGTGTACATAGTTTTAGGTAGTCCATTCAAGGTACTGGCCAATAGTTTAGTTGGGAATTGTAAATGTGTTAAAGATTGTTAGTAAAGTGTATATCTTGTTAGATAGCGCGAGCTCAGCCGTCTAGCGAGAGTGTTAATAGTGTGTTGCTGTATCATAGTGCACGGTACCATAACCCTGTATATTTACTGACACTGTATATAAGTACTAATCACTGTCGTCCATTGCATGTTTAACACCATAACCACTAATAATTGTATTGTGACCTTAAATTGTGCTTTGACCTATGCTAACCGTACTGTAACCGCTATTTGTAAAAGACGATGTTACTGGGGTGTGTTATAGACGGGTAATTCATATATAGAGAATTATAGCGTGGGTGACTGTATAGTTTCGCCAAAGGGCATAATATTGATTATCTAGTGACTGATGTAACAGCTGTGCGTGTACGGGAATTCCCTGAGTGTTTATTGTGTTATTGTGTACGTTTAACTTGGTAACCGTACCACGTGGTGCTGTTGCCAGAGGAAACGGGTGTGACTGTTGAATAGTACGCGTGCATAGTATTCGTTGTCAACGACGTTCCATTGATAAGTATGGGCGCGTCGGAGTCAACGATTCCGGATCCCTTAGGTTGTATGGTAAAGAATTTTAAAAAGGGATTCAAAACATGTGATTTTGGGGTTAAAATGTCTCCTGTACGTTTGGTCACTTTGTGTACTAGGGAGTGGCCTACTTTGGTTGCGGCATGGCCGCCACGTGGCAGTTTGGATCCAACTCTGGTACAGCGCTTACACGTGGCTGTATCGGGTAGGCCTGAACTTTACGGGCAGTTTCCTTATATTGATTGTTGGAGACAGGCCGTAAATGACTCGCCAAAATGGATTCAGACATGCCACGAGGAGCAATGTCGCCTCATGGTGGCTAGGACTTGTTCGTCCACTAGGACTGGCGTTAGGCCCATTTTGGACACGCCCCCTGAGTCCGAGATCCCTTTACCGCCCCCTTACTTTCCTTTAAGAGGAAGTGACGCGAATGCAGGAAGTCCTGCACCCCTTCCCCCATTGCCCCCATCCACTTCCGCTTCCTCCTCCAGTACAGAATCCACCCCCTCTCGTACTAAATCTCCCCTTCCGGAACCAGAACCAACCCCCATTAGATCTGAATATCCTGATTTGGCGCCACTTCAGACTTCCGGTCAAGCTTCTTCTAGCTCGGCTCGAAGTGTTCTATTTACTAACTTTTCCCAAAACCAAGCTCCCACATCCTCATGCTTTATTACCCCCCGACCGGAACCTCTAACTGACGCCCCTCTACGTAGCCCCATACTAACCCGACAACTGACCGGTACCCAACAATTAAAACATTATCAGATGCCTCTTCGTCTGAATCCCGGGTCAGCCTATATCGATGCCGCAGGTCAAATGGCACATGCTGACCCAGTCTTCGTATATGTCCCGTTCACGACAACCGATCTCTTGAATTGGAAGACCCACAATTCCTCGTATACTGAGAAACCACAAGCTATGACCGATCTGTTCACCTCAATAGTTCAGACACATAACCCGACATGGGCTGATTGCCAGCAGTTATTAATGACTTTGTTTAACAATGAGGAAAGGACAAGGATTAATCAAGCGGCCATTAAAGCGCTAGAGGATAGAGCCCGTGCTTTGAATCAAGCCAATCCAGCAGCATGGGCCGCAACACATTATCCTAACACTGATCCCGACTGGAATGTAAATGGTGCTGATATGGTTCAACTCAGAGCCTATAGAGACGCTATAATTGCTGGCATGAAAGCCGGAGGAAAGAAAGCCATTAATATGTCGAAGACAGTTGAGGTGATTCAGAAAAGTGATGAAGCGCCCAGTGTCTTTTATGACCGATTATTGGAGGCATACCGCTTGTATACCCCCTTTAATCTGGAAGACGCAGATAATTCCCGAATGGTGAACTCCGCCTTTGTCAGCCAAGCTTACGGAGATATTAAGCGCAAGCTACAGAAGTTAGAAGGGTTTGCAGGTATGTCTATCACCCAACTAATGGAGGTAGCGAATAAAGTATATATGAATAGGGAAACAGAAAGTAAGAAAGAGGAAGAGCGCAAGATGCGTAGAAAGGCAGATATGCTAGCGGTAGCGATCGCAGGCGTAGATAGACGGGGCCCAGATAGAGGCGATGGTAGATGGAATAGGGAGCCCTTGAGTAGGAATCAGTGCGCGTATTGCAAGGAAGAAGGGCATTGGAGGAACGAGTGTCCACAAAGAGAGCAGTACGAGAGAGACCAACCCAGGGCAGGTTACGGAAACTTTAGAGGAAGAGCAAGAGGTAGAGGAGGCCCCGGAGGGAGCAATGGGAACAGAGGAAGTGTTAGGGAAGATAGGTATTTTCCAGCAGCGCAAAGGTCCCGCGATAGAGAAGGTAGGGACTTTGTAGGATTGGCTGACACGGTCATGGAGGACTATTGATACCGACCGGGCTCCATCCCCCTTGGTCGAGCGGAGCCTATGGTCGATGTATCAATAGGGGGAAAAAGGAGTGCGTTCATGATCGACACTGGTGCTGAACATTCAGTGGTGACTAATCTAGTTGCTCCTCCATCTGGAAGGACTATTACTGTAATAGGAGCAACTGGAAGAAGTGCTGAAAAACCGGTTCTTAAAAGTCGACTCTGTACATTGGGAGGCCACGTAGTAAAACATCAATTCCTTTATATGCCTGAATGTCCAGTCCAATTGCTGGGACGTGATATGTTATCTAAGTTACAAGCGCAGATTACGTTCCTACCAAATGGAACAACATCCTTAAAGTTTAATGGACCTTCAGGTATTATGACATTATCCGTACCAAAGGAAGAAGAGTGGCGACTTTATACAGCGTTGACTAGCCAAAACCCTAGGAGTGATGAATCCTTATTCAACATACCAGGAGTTTGGGCAGAGAACAACCCACCAGGACTGGCCCGCAATATTCCACCTATTAAAATCGAACTAAAACTTGGGGTTTATCCAGTGAGCCTAAGACAATATCACATCCCGCAGAAGGCTAAGAAGAACATCCAATCTTATCTGGATAAGTTCATACGGTATGGTATCCTAAAATTCTGTACTTCCCCCTGGAACACCCCATTGCTGCCTGTTCAAAAGCCCGGTACAGATGAGTATCGACCTGTGCAGGACTTGAGAGCAGTCAATGATGCGGTTGTTAGTATACATCCAGTTGTGCCCAATCCATATAACCTGCTTGCTTTAATTCCGGGCGGGGCTACTTACTTTACAGTCTTAGACCTCAAAGATGCCTTCTTTTGCCTCCGAATTGCCGCAGAAAGTCAATGTATCTTCGCTTTCCAATGGGAAAACGCTGTAACGGGCTCAAAACGCCAAATGACCTGGACAAGACTGCCCCAAGGGTTTAAAAATTCACCTACCCTATTTGGTTCAGCTCTAAGTCAAGATCTACTGGATTTCGAGTCCATCCCAGGAGAGTGTGTATTGTTACAATATGTAGATGACTTGTTGATAGCAGCAGTTACAAAGGAAATATGTCAGCAAGCAACGCACGATCTACTACACATTCTCTGGAAGGCAGGATACAAGGTGTCTAGAAAGAAGGCTCAGTTGTGTTTGCCAACTGTCAAATATCTGGGATTCCATATCTCTGAAGGTCAAAGAATTATGGGGCCAGAGAGAAAATAAGCTGTGTGCCAAATACCGATACCCAAGAATAGAAGACAAGTGCGAGAATTCTTGGGGGCAGCAGGCTTCTGTAGGATATGGATTCCCAGCTACGCGATACTGGCAAAACCTCTGTATGCAGCTATCAAAGGTACAGAGCATGACCCCTTCTTATGGACTCAAGAACAGCAAACGGCATTTGAAGATGTGAAGAAGGCTTTGATGAGTGCCCCAGCATTAGGTCTACCTGATCACACACGACCATTCTACCTGTATGTACATGAGCAAAGAAGAATGGCTGTGGGAGTATTGACACAGTACTTGGGATCATGGCAAAGACCTGTTGCCTACATGTCTAAGCAACTGGATGCAGTGGCCAGCGGACTTCCACCTTGTCTAAGAGCCGTAGCTGCAGCCGCCCTGCTAGTAGCTGAAGCCGATAAACTCACTCTGGGTCAAGAACTTTATGTACGAGTCCCACATGCAGTACAGACGTTGTTGGATTACAAAGGAAATCATTGGTTTAGTAATAGCCGTATGACCAAGTATCAAGCAATGTTGTGTGAAAACCCAAGAGTGCATTTAGAGACTGTAAACACCTTAAATCCAGCTACCCTTTTGCCACAACCTACTGAAAGTCAACATGATTGTTTGGAAGTAATGGATGAAGTATTTTCAAGTAGACCAGATCTTCGTGATTTTCCCATCCAGAACCCCGATGTTCAATATTATACCGACGGCAGTAGTTATGTGAAAGAAGGGATCCGTTATGCAGGATATGCAGTAACAACAATAGACGAGGTGATAGAAGCTCGGCCACTGGCGAAAGGAACATCAGCACAAAAGGCAGAATTGATAGCACTGACACGAGCGTTACAATTGGCTGAAGGTTTAAGAGTGAACATCTACACGGACTCCAAATATGCGTTTTTAACCACTCATGCCCACGGAGCTTTGTATAAAGAAAGAGGACTATTGAATTCAGAAGGCAAAGAAATCAAGTATGCAGCTGAAATCCTACAACTATTGGAAGCAGTGTGGGAGCCGAAAGAAGTCGGTATCATACATTGTCGAGCGCATCTGAGAGGAGATGGTGATGTAACTAAAGGAAATCGGATGGCAGACAGTACAGCTAAGCGTGCCGCTGAATCGGGAAGACAGGAATATGTGGGGCATATAGCTGCTCTTATACCAACTCCACTGTCTCAATGGACTCCAGTTTATACAGCTCAAGAAGAGGAGTGGTTAAAGACTGAACCTGGAAAGTATTTGGAAAACAAATGGTATCAGTTAGAAGATGGAAGAATAGTCATTCCAGCATCACTAGCGGTAGAAATTGTCCAAAACTATCACAACGGGACACATTCTGGGAGAGACAGCACAGAGGAATCTCTCAGAAAACATTTCTACATACCAAGATTGTCCAACTTGACTCAGGCCATTGTACGAAGATGTGTAACGTGTGCTAAAAATAATGCAAGGCAAGGACCAGTAAAGCCACCAGGAGTCCAGTTTATGGGGGGACTCCCCATGTCCGATTTACAAATAGACTATACAGTGATGCCTAAATCGGGTGGACATCGTTACCTGCTGGTAATTGTGTGCACCTATTCAGGCTGGGTAGAAGCATGTCCTACTCGTACAGAGAAAGCAGGAGAAGTTGTGAGATTCCTGCTACGAGAAATAATACCCCGATATGGACTACCCTGCTCTATAGGATCGGACAATGGTCCAGCTTTTGTTCATCAGTGCCTACAACAACTGACTCATATGCTTGGTATAAAGTGGAGGCTTCATACGGCATATAGACCCCAGAGTTCTGGTAAGGTAGAGAGAATGAATAGAACTATTAAGAATCAGTTGGCTAAAATGTGTCAGGAAACCCAACTTAAGTGGAACGTTCTCTTACCCATAGCTCTATTGCGAATCCGCAGTACCCCAACCAGAAGGATGGGCCTCTCTCCTTTTGAAATCATGTATGGGCGACCACCTCCCGTACTTGGTAACTTAAGGGGGGATTTGAGTCAGTTGGGAGAAGGAATTACCCGGCAGCAGGTTGTAGAGTTGGGTAAGACTATGGAGGAGGTACAGAAATGGGTACAAGATAGATTACCTGTGAATATTTATCCCCCAGTTCATAATTACCATCCAGGAGACCAAGTGTGGATTAAAGAGTGGAATAATGTACCGTTAGGGCCCAAGTGGAGAGGTCCTTATGTTGTTCTTTTGTCTACCCCTACAGCGATAAAAGTAGCCGAAGTGACTCCGTGGATACATCACTCCAGGGTTAAACCAGCAGCAGTCGATTCTTGGCAAGTTACAGCAGATCCAGAGAATCCCTGCAAGATCCGGTTAAAACGCACGACTCAGTCGGAGTGACGAGGAACTTTGTGGATTACAAAATTTTATTGTTTCAGAGATTTGGTACGTGAGTGAGAAGGCCATAATAAAGCCTGTCCGCTCACCGACGTATAGTGTATAAGCCAGGGAAAGTCTCGAAGGGACTCCTGTGAAGACGAGCAGAACTCCATTCCCTGCAGCCCTTACATCCTGGAAGCTGAGGTGCCTTCGCACGGACGAAGACTGAGGATGACGACGAAAGATGTGTTCTTAATAATGTTTATTTATGTGTATTTTTATATTCAGGAAGGTAGAGGTACCGACACTCCTAGCTGTGAGGTATGCATTAAGACTACAAGAACAGGTAACCATATTTCCCAAACCCTAATTTGGCATTCACAATACGAGTGTAAAGGAGATGTATCAAGATGTAGATACCTAAATATAGAATATAGTGTGTGCCATTTAGGAGTAGGAGAACCTAAGTGCTTCAGTCCAGAGTATCAACCCCGTACAATTTGGTTGACTCTCAGGAATGGAGATCCTCAGGGGACCCTAATTAATAAGACGGTGTTAGAATCCGTACATTCTTCGGGTGTTCTGCTATTTGATGCGTGTAAGGCGATATCAAGTGGTAGAAAGCCGTGGAATGTATGTGGGGATCTTAGATGGGAGAGGACGTATGGGTCTAACGATAAATATATTTGTCCCAGTAGTAAATAAATATGTGAGTCCTAGATGCCCAAATAGAGATTATAACTTTTGCCCATATTGGTCTTGTGTGGGGTGGGCAACTTGGGGACAGACAGTAGACAAGGACATGATTGTGACTAAGTTGCCTACCAGTCCATATTGTAAGTCTATGGAATGCAATCCAGTCCATATACTTATAAATAACCCCGACAAGTTCTTAGACAAATATGGTAATTTATTTGGGTTTCAAATATATGGGGCGGGTTTAGATCCTGGGACAGTATTGTTTATAGGGATAGCGACTGATACGGTATCCTCCCAAACTCATCAAGTATACCATTCCTTTTATGAAGAGATGAGTATAGATTATAAGATCCCCCATAATGCTAAAAACCTGTTCATTGATTTAGCTGAAAGTATTGCCGGTAGTCTTAATGTTACCAACTGCTATGTGTGTGGAGGTACTAACATGGGAGACCAATGGCCTTGGGAAGCAAAGGAGGTAATGTCCGGTTCTGAGGCAGTTGACCAATTAATATCTACACAAGCCGATTATCATATGAGTGTTAGAGGTAAATCTGAGTGGAGATTAAAGACCTCCATCATAGGTTATGTTTGCATAGCAAGGAAAGGAATGATGTATAATACTTCTGTAGGAGAATTAACTTGTCTAGGTCAAAAAGCTTATGATGATGATACAAAGAATACAACTTGGTGGTCGGCTTCAAATGTCTCAGAACCATCTAACCCGTTTGCTAGATACGCCAATTTAAAGGATGTGTGGTTTGATCTATCCATCACATCTACCTGGAGAGCCCCAGCAAATTTGTACTGGATCTGTGGTAAGAAAGCCTATTCGGAGTTGCCACAGGACTGGGAAGGGGCATGTGTGTTGGGTATGCTCAAACCATCCTTTTTCTTGTTACCTATTGAAACAGGTGAGACTTTAGGTGTTAAAGTGTATGATGTGAATCATAGGAAGAAAAGGGGACCCATAGAGATAGGCGCCTGGGAAGATAATGAATGGCCTCCCCAGCGTATTATAGATTATTATGGGCCAGCCACGTGGGCAGAAGATGGTACCTTTGGTTATAGAACCCCTATTTATATGCTCAACCGTATTATACGATTACAGGCGGTGGTTGAGATTATTACTAACGAGACATCACAAGCGCTCAATCTTCTAGCGAAGCATAATACCAGGATGAGGACAGCAGTATACCAAAATAGATTAGCCTTGGATTACCTTTTGGCAGTAGAGGGAGGTGTATGTGGGAAGTTTAACCTGAGCAATTGCTGTCTTCAAATAGATGACGAAGGGCAAGCAATAGCTGAGCTTACTAGCCATATGGTTAAACTAGCGCATGTGCCTACTCAGGTATGGAAAGGGTATAATCCAAGCAGTTGGTTTGGTAGCTGGTATGAGTGGTTTGGAGGGCTTAAGGCAGTGGTAGGTGGAGTCCTACTGATTTTAATGTTGTGTCTACTCCTGCCGTGTCTTATACCCTTAGTAGTTAGGTCTGTGCAAAGCCTGATAGAAAATATAGCAGAGAGGAAGGCTGCTGCACAGATAATGGCAATTTATAAATATAAGGCTCTAGATCAGGGAGAACCAATGCAGGAAGATGAGTGTTGAAGATTCACATCATAAGATAAGTCTGGTCTGGTTCGAGGTAACTTGCAGTGTATGAAAACTAAGGTTAAGTGATGCCTCAAGTAATTGTGAAATATCAAGAGGCATCAAAGGGGGGAATGTGGTGGAATCTCGGTAAAAATAAATTTAGTAGGCCGAGATTACCACGTGGCATGTGTACGTGCATATGCTGACGTATCGATCAGTTGGTTGCACGAGGCAAGATACGATCAGTAGTGTACGGAGCATGTGCAAGAATACAGGATGTAGTATTCCCCTCCTCCATTGTGCTGGACAGGCCATGCGGTCAAGCAGGAAGTTAATTCTTATTTGTATTGATTGGTCAAGAGAATGTGCGGGTGGAGCTTAATATGGGAGGAGTTATGTGCCTATATAAGGAGCCTGCACTATTGTCCGGGGCTCAGAACTTGCTGTATTTTTGGTGACATTAGTCCCTCTGAGTCCCGATCGGTGATCCAATAAAGAATCTCTTCCTTCCTGAAGAAACCTGTGTCCATCTCTCTGTGCTTGGCTTCCGTCAGTTTCTCCGGTATCATTTGGTGCATTGGCCGGGAAGCTCATCGTTCAACAGTAGCTGAGAGGCAGAGGCGTGAGACGGTCTATCTTTGCCCACGTTCTCTACGGCTGCACCCCTGAACTTCTGCGTGGACCTCCCTTCGTCTCGGCGCCACTGGGCCGTTGTCCAGGAGATCATCGGCCTCTACGTGAGAAGTGCTGGGGTGTCCCCGTCGATGAGTGTGAACTCAGGTTCAGGAACGAGGAGGTAAGACAACTGCTGTTTTAGACGGCAGGACCCACTAGGGGTATACCGATTGTGCGGTAGGCCCAAAGGGGTTTTGAATCTGTGTATCTGCCCCCTCTGTCGGAGGGAAGGAGCGAAGGCGCCCTGCTCGATCGAACGCTCTTTAGTCAGACCGTTTGATTCTGTTAGTCAGGCGGGGCTCTGGTGTAAATAGCCCTAGCCGGACACCGGTGTCTTGTCTAGACTAGCGTTCTAGGGTGTATATTTTGTTCGCTAGGTCGAGGGACCGGGAGACTAAGCGGCGTCTGTGTAAATTCGGTTCGCTAGCTCTCAATCTATCTGGGCTAAGTGGGAAGGCGTGTAAATTTGGAACCCACTAGACTTTTGATAGTGCGACTAAGAGGCGTCTGTGTAAATTCGGTCCTCTAGCTCGCTATATATGTGGTGATTGGGCAGTGTGGCTAACCAAAACGTATGTAGATTGTTTTTAGGTAGTCCATTCAAGGTACTGGCCAATAGTTTAGTTGGGAATTGTAAATGTGTTAACGATTGTTTAGTAAAGTGTATATCTTGTTAGATAGCGCGAGCTCAGCCGTCTAGCGAGAGTGTTAATAGTGTGTTGCTGTATTATAGTGCACGGTACCATAACCCTGTATATTTACTGACACTGTATATAAGTACTAATTATTGTCGTCCATTGCATGTTTCACACCATAACCACTAATAATTGTATTGTGACCTTAACTTGTGCTTTGACCTATGCTAACCGTACTGTAACCGCTATTTGTAAAAGACGATGTTACTGGGGTGTGTTATAGACGGGTAATTCGTATATAGAGAATTATAGCGTGGGTGACTGTATAGTTACGCCAAAGGGCATAATATTGATTATATAGTGACTGGTGTAACAGCTGTGTGTGTACGGGAATCCCCTGAGTGTTTATTGTTATTGTGTACGTTTCACTTGGTAACTGTACCACGTGGTGCTGTTGCCAGAGGAAACGGGTGTGACTGTTGAATAGTACGCGTGTATAGTATTCGTTGTCGACGACGTTCCATTGTTAAGTATGGGTGCGTCGCAGTCAACGATTCCGGATCCCTTAGGTTGTATGGTGAAGAATTTTAAAAAGGGATTTAAAACTTGTGATTTTGGGGTTAAAATGTCTCCTGTACGTTTGGTCACTTTGTGTACTAGGGAGTGGCCTACTTTGGTTGCGGCATGGCCGCCACGTGGCAGTTTGGATCCAACTCTGGTACAGCGCTTACACGTGGCTGTATCGGGTAGGCCTGAACTTTACGGCCAGTTTCCTTATATTGATTGTTGGAGACAGGCCGTAAATGACTCGCCAAAATGGCTTCAGACATGCCACGAGGAGCAATGTCGCCTCATGGTAGCTAGGACTTGTTTGTCCACTAGGACTGGTGTTAGGCCCATTTTGGACACGCCCCCTGAGTCCGAGATCCCTTTACCGCCCCCTTACTTTCCGTTAAGAAGAAGTGACGCAAGCGCAGGAAGTCCTGCACCCCTCCCCTCATTACCCTCATCCACTTCCGCTTCCTCCTCCAGTACAGGATCCACCCCCCCTCGTACTAAATCTCCCCTTCCGGAATCAGAACCAACCCCCATTAAATCCGAATATCCTGATTTGGCGCCACTTCAGACTTCCGGTCAAGCTTCATCTAGCTCGACTCGAAGTGTTTTATTTACAACCTTTTCCCAAAACCAAGTTCCCACATCCCCATTCCCTATCTCTCCCCGACCGGAACCCATGACTGACGCCCCTTTACGTAGCCCCATCCAAACCCGACAACTGACTGGTACCCAACAATTAAAGCACTATCAGATGCCTCTTCGCCTGAATCCTGGGTCAGCCTATATCGATGCCGCAGGTCAAATGGCACATGCTGACCCAGTCTTCGTATATGTCCCATTCACTACAACCGATCTTTTAAACTGGAAGACCCACAATTCCTCGTATACTGAGAAACCACAAGCTATGACTGATCTGTTCACCTCAATAGTACAGACGCATAATCCGACATGGGCTGATTGCCAGCAGTTATTAATGACTTTGTTTAACAATGAGGAAAGGACAAGAATTAATCAAGCAGCCATTAAAGCACTAGAGGATAGAGCCCGTGCTTTGAACCAAGCTAATCCAGCAGCATGGGCCGCAACACATTATCCCAACACCGATCCCGATTGGAACGTAAATGGTGCTGATATGGTTCAACTCAGAGCCTATAGAGACGCTATAATTGCTGGCATGAAAGCAGGAGGAAAGAAAGCTATTAACATGTCGAAGACAGTTGAGGTGATTCAGAAAAGCGATGAAGCGCCCAGTGTCTTTTATGACCGATTATTGGAGGCATATGTCAGGATCGGGACAGGGATCCAACACGCAGGGTACAAAGAGTGGAAAGGTACGTATACCGGGCCTTAGAATGGCCGGACTAACGTACCGAGAGTAATAGAGAATAGTCAGAGACAAGCCGAGGTCGAGGGAACGAGAAGACAGATAAGCGAGAGACAAGCCGGGTCAAGGGATAACAGAGAAGCAGGGTAGTACAACAAGCCGAGTCAAAACCAAATAGAGCAAACTAGAATACCAGAGCACTGAGTGACTAGACAAGCTAGAACCACGACAGGGCAATGAGCTGAAGAGAGAAGCAAGCTTAAATACCCTGGCTCCGGATGGTAAGCACGCCTCTGACAAGTGCCGATTGGATATCGGACACTTGAGTGACAGGTCGCTCGTGATAGCGTCATGACGTCACGTATTGAGCGTCCTGCTAGAAAAGGATGTGGATTCCTCGCGGCCGGTGTTTAAGTGGCTGGATGAACTGCGAGGAACGGAGGAAACAGCTCGCCTGGATGGATAAACTACCAAGTCTCTACCTCCCTTAGAGGTAGAGGCCTCAGGTACCCTGACAGTACCCCCCCTCTCAGATACGCCCACCGGGCGGAAGGAACCGGGGCGAGATGGGAAGCGGAGGTGAAATGCTCTGCGAAGGCGAGAAGCATGAACGTCCTCCTGAGGTACCCAACTCCTCTCCTCAGGACCATATCCCCTCCAGTTGACCAGATATTGCAATTTTCCCCTTGAAATTCTGGAATCAACGATGGAGCTTACCTCGTACTCCTCCCGACCCTCCACCTGAACAGGACGAGGCGAGGAGACCTTAGAGGAGAATTTGTTGCAAATAAGGGGTTTCAACAAGGAGACATGAAAAGAGTTAGGAATGCGTAAGGCAGGTGGCAGAGCAAGGCGATACGCAACCGGATTGATACGAGTGAGAACCCTGTAAGGGCCTATGTAGCGAGGAGCAAATTTCATAGATGGAACTTTTAGTCGAATATTCTTAGTACTTAACCATACCCTATCCCCAGGAACAAAAACAGGAGCCGCTCTTCTATGCTTGTCAGCGTGTTTCTTGAACAACGAGGAACTATGTAACAGAATTTGCCGAGTCTGATCCCATAATTTCTTCAGGTTGGCGACATGATCATCAACCGACGGTATCCCCTGAGAAGAGGAAACCGAAGGAAAAATCGAAGGATGAAAGCCATAGTTCATGAAGAAAGGGCTAGAGCGAGTTGAATCGCAAACAAGGTTATTGTGTGCGAACTCCGCCCAAGGAATCAGGCCGACCCAATCGTCCTGGTGTTCGGAAACAAAGCAACGCAGATACTGTTCGATCTTCTGATTGGTACGTTCAGCAGCTCCGTTAGACTGAGGGTGATAGGCCGAGGAGAAGTTCAATTTGATGCCCATTTGAGAACAAAAGGATCTCCAGAAACGTGAGACAAATTGAGAGCCTCTATCAGAAACAATCTCCGAAGGAATCCCATGTAGGCGAAAAACCTCTCTTGCAAAAATCTCCGCCAATTCAGGAGAAGTCGGAAGTTTAGGTAATGGCACGAAATGGGCCATCTTAGTAAATCTATCCACTACCGTGAGAATAACAGTCTGTCTCTTGGAAGCAGGCAAATCAACGATAAAGTCTATGGACAAACAGGACCAAGGTTTCTCAGGAATGTCCAAGGGGTGTAACAGGCCACATGGAGATGTATGAGGTAGTTTAGTCTTGGCACACGTTTCACAAGCTGCGACGAACTCCTCAATATCTTTTCGAAGTGAAGGCCACCAGAAATCCTTGGATATCAAAGAGTACGTCTTGCGAATACCAGGATGACCAGCTATTTTACTTTCGTGAAAACACTGTAAGAGCTCCAGTTGAAGTTCAGGAGGAACAAAGTTTCTTCCCTCAGGAGTGTTTCCGGGAGCTAGATGTTGTGACTTCAAGATCTGGTCAAGTAGCGGAGAATGAATTTTGAGACTGGTATTAGCAATAATATTGCATTTGGGTACAATGGAGGACATAAGTGGTTCAACTGAAGCAGAGGGCTCATATTGGCGAGATAGCGCATCGGCTTTAGAATTCTTTGACCCAGGTCTGTAAGTCAGAACGTAATTGAAATGGGTAAGAAACAACGACCAACGAGCCTGCCTGGAGGACAACCGCTTAGCCTCTCCGATATAAGACAAATTTTTGTGGTCAGTTAGAATGGTAACAGGATGTAATGTACCTTCCAATAAATGTCTCCACTCTTTCAAAGCCTTGATAACCGCTAGTAATTCTCTGTCACCAATGTCATATCTGCTTTCAGTACCGGTCAATTTTTTAGAGAAAAATCCACATGGATGTAATGGTTTATCAACCCCCAACCTTTGAGATAGGACAGCACCTAAACCAGTCTCTGATGCGTCTACCTCAAGTAGAAAAGGCAGAGAAGTGTCGGGGTGAACTAAAATTGGAGCGGAAGCGAAAAGCTCCTTGAGAGTTTTGAACGCAAGGAGAGCTTCAGTAGTCCAATTCTTAGTATCAGCCCCCTGTTTGGTCATATTAGTGATAGGTGCGATAATGGAAGAATAGCCCTTAATAAAGCGCCTGTAATAATTAGAAAAACCAATAAATCTCTGTATGGCTTTAAGACCTTTGGGTAAAGGCCACTCTAGAATGGATTGGAGCTTATCCGGATCCATCTTAAATCCCTCCCCAGAGATCACATAGCCGAGAAAGGTTACCTGGGTTTGATCAAAGCTACATTTCTCCAACTTGCAGTACAAGCCATGCTGGAGGAGCTTGTGCAAAACCCTCCTGACTTGCTTGTGATGAGTCTCAATCTCACTAGAATGAATGAGTATATCATCTAGGTATACAATGACGCAATCTTGCTGAAATTCCCTAAGAACCTCATTTATCAGATCCTGGAAAACAGCTGGCGCATTGCATAACCCAAAAGGCATAACAGTATATTCATAGTGACCATATCGAGTATTGAATGCCGTCATCCACTCATGTCCCTGCTGGATTCTCACCAAGTTATATGCCCCTCTGAGGTCTAACTTGGTGAAAATTGTAGAGCCCTTCAAACGATCGAAGAGTTCGGTGATCAAGGGAATCGGGTAGGCATTTTTAATGGTTATCTTATTCAAGCCTCGATAATCAATACAAGGTCTCAAAGAACCATCTTTCTTTTTAACAAAAAAAAATCCAGCCCCGGCAGGGGAGGAGGACCTCCTGATGAATCCCTTGTCTAAATTCTCGTGAATATACTCCTCTAGAACTGAGTTCTCTTTTGTAGATAATGGGTATACATGACCTCTGGGAGGCATGGTACCAGGGAGTAGGTTAATTTTGCAATCAAAGGACCTGTGTGGGGGTAAGGTATCGGCTTTCTTTTTGTCAAATACTGCCTTTAAATCTAGATACTGAGGCGGAATTTGTGTCTCTGTAGGATTGTCAAAGGTATTCGATGTATTAGTTAATCCGAGAGGTAAGACCTTCCGCAAGCATTTTTCTTGACAATTCTCTCCCCACGAAACTATCTCCCCTGACTCCCAATTAATAATAGGGTTGTGTCTCCTCAACCAGGAGTACCCCAGGACTATGGGAATAGACGGAGAAGAAATGAGCATTAAGGATATATCCTCTTTATGTAGGATGCCAACAGTTAAGTTAATCGGTATGGTCTCATGGAAAATAACAGGCTCAAGTAACGGTCTACCATCGATGGCCTCAACAGCCAGTGGTGTCTCTTTTAACTGGGAAGGGATAGCATGCTTGGCAACAAAACCCTGATCTATAAAGCTCTCAGCAGCTCCAGAATCGATTAGTGCCATAGTCTTTACTACTCCCTTCTCCCACCTCAAAGAAACGGGTAACAGAAGCCTGAACTCTTTGTAATTGTGAATAGAGGACAAAGTAGAAACACCCAAGGCCTGTCCTCTAGAGAAACTTAGGTGCGAGCGTTTCCCGAACGATTAGGACAATTTAGGCGTAAATGTCCTCTGACTCCACAATACATACATAAACCCTCCCTTCTTCTGTACTGTCTCTCTCTCTCTGTGAGATGAGTACTGCCTATCTGCATAGGTTCAGAAATACGTAAGTCCTCGAACTCAGAATTTTGAAAGGTAGGCGCTAGTTTAAAGGAGGGTCTACGGGTCCTATCTCGAGTGTTCTGCCTCTCTCTTATGCGTTCATCAATACGAGATATAAAAGAAATTAAATCCTCCAAATTCTCAGGGAGTTCTCTAGTAGCGACTTCGTCAAGAATTACATCTGATAACCCATTCAGAAACACATCTATATAAGCCTGTTCGTTCCACTTAACTTCTGCCGCCAAGGACCTGAACTCTAGTGCATAGTCCACAAGTGTTCGATTGTCCTGTCTAAGGCGCAACAGTAATCTAGCTGCATTGACCTTTCTACCAGGAGGGTCAAAAGTTCTTCTAAACGCAGCTACAAAGGCATTATAATTATAGACTAGTGGATTATCATTCTCCCATAAAGGATTGGCCCATCTCAGAGCTTTCTCAATGAGTAAAGTAATAACAAATCCAACCTTCGCTCTATCTGTAGGATAAGAGCGGGGTTGTAGTTCGAAATGGATGCTAATCTGGTTCAGAAAACCACGGCACTTCTCCGGTGACCCGCCATAACGTACTGGTGGGGTAATACGGGAAGAAGCACCTACAGTGGCTACCTCTAGACCTGAGACTGCAGGAGAAATAGAAGGAGTACGTGTCTCCTCAGGTGGGTTACTAGCACGAGACAAAAGTGCCTGTAGTGCTAGAGCCATCTGATCCATCCTATGCTCCATGGCGTCAAACCTGGGATCAGAAGAACCAAGCTGACTGTTTGTACCTGCAGGATCCATTGGCCCTGTCGTAATGTCAGGATCGGGACAGGGATCCAACACGCAGGGTACAAAGAGTGGAAAGGTACGTATACCGGGCCTTAGAATGGCCGGACTAACGTACCGAGAGTAATAGAGAATAGTCAGAGACAAGCCGAGGTCGAGGGAACGAGAAGACAGATAAGCGAGAGACAAGCCGGGTCAAGGGATAACAGAGAAGCAGGGTAGTACAACAAGCCGAGTCAAAACCAAATAGAGCAAACTAGAATACCAGAGCACTGAGTGACTAGACAAGCTAGAACCACGACAGGGCAATGAGCTGAAGAGAGAAGCAAGCTTAAATACCCTGGCTCCGGATGGTAAGCACGCCTCTGACAAGTGCCGATTGGATATCGGACACTTGAGTGACAGGTCGCTCGTGATAGCGTCATGACGTCACGTATTGAGCGTCCTGCTAGAAAAGGATGGGGATTCCTCGCGGCCGGTGTTTAAGTGGCTGGATGAACTGCGAGGAACGGAGGAAACAGCTCGCCTGGATGGATAAACTACCAAGTCTCTACCTCCCTTAGAGGTAGAGGCCTCAGGTACCCTGACAGCATACCGCTTGTATACCCCCTTTAATCCGGAAGACGCAGATAATTCCCGAATGGTGAACTCCGCCTTTGTCAGCCAAGCTTACGGAGATATTAAGCGCAAGCTACAAAAGTTAGAAGGGTTTGCAGGTATGTCCATCACCCAACTAATGGAGGTAGCGAATAAGGTTTATATGAATAGGGATACAGAAAGTAAGAAAGAGGAAGAGCGCAAGATGCGTAGAAAGGCAGATATGCTAGCGGTAGCGATTGCAGGCGTAGATAGACGGGGCCCAGATAGAGGCGATAGTAAGTGGAATGAGGAACCTCTAAGTAGAAATCAGTGCGCATACTGTAGGGAAGAAGGGCATTGGAGAAATGAGTGTCCTCGAAGAGAACAGTGTGAGAAAGACAGACCTAGGATAGGTTATGGAAACTTTAGAGGCAGAGCGAGAGGTAGAGGAGGCCCCGGAGGGAGTAATGGTAACAGAGGAAGTGTTAGAGAAGACAGGTATATTCCAGCAGCGCAAAGGTCCCGCGATAGAGAAGATAGGGACTTTGTAGGATTGGCTGACACGGTCATGGAGGACTATTGATACCGACCGGGCTCCATCCCCCTTGGTCGAGCGGAGCCTATGGTCGATGTATCAATAGGGGGAAAAAGGAGTGCGTTCATGATCGACACTGGTGCTGAACATTCAGTGGTGACTAATCTAGTTGCTCCTCCATCTGGAAGGACTATTACTGTGATAGGAGCAACTGGAAGAAGTGCTGAAAAACCGGTTCTTAAAAGTCGACTCTGTACATTGGGAGGCCACGTAGTAAAACATCAATTCCTTTATATGCCTGAATGTCCAGTCCAATTGCTGGGACGTGATATGCTATCTAAATTATAAGCGCAGATTACGTTCCTACCAAATGGAACAACATCCTTAAAGTTTAATGGACCTTCAGGTATTATGACTTTATCCGTACCAAAGGAAGAAGAGTGGCGACTTTATACAGTATTGACTAGCCAAAACCCTAGGAGTGATGAGTCCTTATTCAACATACCAGGAGTTTGGGCAGAGAACAACCCACCAGGACTGGCCCGCAATATTCCACCTATTAAAATCGAACTAAAACTTGGGGTTTATCCAGTAAGCCTAAGACAATACCATATCCCGCAGAAGGCTAAGAAGAACATCCAATCTTATCTGGATAAGTTCATACGGTATGGTATCCTAAAATTCTGTACTTCCCCCTGGAACACCCCATTGCTGCCTGTTCAAAAGCCCGGTACAGATGAGTATCGACCTGTGCAGGACTTGAGAGCAGTCAATGATGCGGTTGTTAGTATACATCCAGTCGTGCCCAATCCATATAACCTGCTTGCTTTAATTCCGGGCGGGGCAACCTATTTTACAGTCTTAGACCTCAAAGATGCCTTCTTTTGCCTCCGAATTGCCGCAGAAAGTCAATGTATCTTCGCTTTCCAATGGGAGAACGCTGTAACGGGCTCAAAACGCCAAATGACCTGGACAAGACTGCCCCAAGGGTTTAAAAATTCACCTACCCTATTTGGTTCAGCTCTAAGTCAAGATCTACTGGATTTCGTGTCCATCCCAGGAGAGTGTGTATTGTTACAATATGTAGATGACTTGTTGATAGCAGCAGTTACAAAAGAAAAATGTCAGCAAGCAACGCACGATCTACTACACATTCTCTGGAAGGCAGGATACAAGGTGTCTAGAAAGAAGGCTCAGTTGTGTTTGCCAACTGTCAAATATCTGGGATTCCATATCTCTGAAGGTCAAAGAATTATGGGGCCAGAGAGAAAAGAAGCTGTCTGCCAAATACCAATACCCAAGAATAGAAGACAAGTGCGAGAATTCTTGGGGGCAGCAGGCTTCTGTAGGATATGGATTCCCAGCTACGCGATACTGGCAAAACCTCTGTACGCAGCCATCAAAGGTACAGAGCACGACCCCTTCTTATGGACTCAAGAACAGCAAACGGCATTTGAAGATGTGAAGAAGGCTTTGATGAGTGCCCCAGCATTAGGTCTACCTGATCACACACGACCATTCTACCTGTATGTACATGAGCAAAGAAGAATGGCTGTGGGAGTATTGACACAGTACTTGGGATCATGGCAAAGACCTGTTGCCTACATGTCTAAGCAACTGGATGCAGTGGCCAGCGGACTTCCACCTTGTCTAAGAGCCGTAGCTGCAGCCGCCCTGCTAGTAGCTGAAGCCGATAAACTCACTCTGGGTCAAGAACTTTATGTACGAGTCCCACATGCAGTACAGACGTTGTTGGATTACAAAGGAAATCATTGGTTTAGTAACAGCCGTATGACCAAGTATCAAGCAATGTTGTGTGAAAACCCAAGAGTGCATTTAGAGACTGTAAACACCTTAAATCCAGCTACCCTTTTGCCACAACCTACTGAAAGTCAACATGATTGTTTGGAAGTAATGGATGAAGTATTTTCAAGTAGACCAGATCTTCGTGATTTTCCCATCCAGAACCCCGATGTTCAATATTACACTGACGGCAGTAGTTATGTGAAAGAAGGGATCCGCTATGCAGGATATGCAGTAACAACAATAGACAAGGTGATAGAAGCTCGGCCACTGGCGAAAGGAACATCAGCACAAAAGGCAGAATTGATAGCACTGACACGAGCGTTACAATTGGCTGAAGGTTTAAGAGTGAACATCTATACGGACTCCAAGTATGCGTTTTTAACCACTCATGCCCACGGAGCTTTGTATAAAGAAAGAGGACTACTGAATTCAGAAGGCAAAGAAATCAAGTACGCAGCTGAAATCCTACAACTATTGGAAGCAGTGTGGGAGCCGAAAGAAGTCGGTATTATACATTGTCGAGCGCATCTGAGAGGAGATGGTGATGTAACCAAAGGAAATCGGATGGCAGACAGTACAGCTAAGCGTGCCGCTGAATCAGGAAGACAGGAATATGTGGGGCATATAGCTGCCCTAATACCAACTCCACTGTCTCAATGGACTCCAGTTTATACAGCTCAAGAAGAGGAGTGGTTAAAGACTGAACCAGGAAAGTATTTGGAGAACAAGTGGTATCAGCTAGAAGATGGAAGAATAGTCATACCAGCATCACTAGCGGTAGAAATTGTCCAAAATTATCATAACGGGACACATTCTGGGAGAGACAGTACTGAAGAATCTCTCAGAAAACATTTCTACATACCAAGATTGTCCAACTTGACTCAGGCCATTGTACGCAGATGTGTAACGTGTGCTAAAAATAATGCAAGACAAGGACCAGTAAAGCCACCAGGAGTTCAGTTTATGGGGGGACTCCCCATGTCCGATCTACAAATAGACTTTACAGTGATGCCTAAATCGGGTGGACATCGTTACCTGCTGGTAATTGTGTGCACCTATTCAGGCTGGGTAGAAGCATGTCCTACTCGTACAGAGAAAGCAGGAGAAGTTGTGAGATTCCTGCTACGAGAAATAATACCCCGATATGGACTACCCTGTTCTATAGGATCGGACAATGGTCCAGCTTTTGTTCACCAGTGCCTACAACAACTGACTCATATGCTTGGTATAAAGTGGAGGCTTCATACTGCATATAGACCCCAGAGTTCTGGTAAGGTAGAGAGAATGAATAGAACTATTAAGAACCAGTTGGCTAAAATGTGTCAGGAAACCCAACTTAAGTGGAACGTTCTCTTACCCATAGCTCTATTGCGAATCCGCAGTACCCCTACCAGAAGGATGGGTCTCTCTCCTTTTGAAATCATGTATGGGCGACCACCTCCCGTACTTGGTAACTTAAGGGGGGATTTGAGTCAGTTGGGAGAAGGAATTACCCGGCAGCAGGTTGTAGAGTTGGGTAAGACTATGGAGGAGGTACAGAAATGGGTACAAGATAGATTACCTGTGAATATTTATCCCCCTGTTCATAGTTATCATCCAGGAGATCAAGTGTGGATTAAAGAGTGGAATAATGTACCGTTAGGGCCCAAGTGGAGAGGTCCTTATGTTGTTCTTTTGTCTACCCCTACAGCGATAAAAGTAGCCGAAGTGACTCCGTGGATACATCACTCCAGGGTTAAACCAGCAGCAGTCGATTCTTGGCAAGTTACAGCAGATCCAGAGAATCCCTGCAAGATCCGGTTAAAACGCACGACTCAGTCGGAGTAACGAGGAATTATTGTGGATTACAAATTTTATTATTTTTGGGATTTGGTGCGTGAGTGAGAAGGCCATAATAAAGCCTGTCCGCCCACCGACGTATAGTTTATAAGCCAGGAAAGTCTCGAAGGGACACCTGTGAAGACGAGCAGAACTCCATTCCCTGCAGCCCTTACATCCTGGAAGCTGAGGTGCCTTCGCACGGACGAAGACTGAGGATGACGGCGAAAGATGTGTTTTTGATAGTGTTTATTTATGTGTGTTTTTATATTCAGGAAGGTAGAGGTACCGACACTCCTAGCTGTGAGGTATGCATTAAGACTACGAGAACAGGTAACCATATTTCCCAAACCCTAATTTGGCATTCACAATACGAGTGTAAAGGAGATGTATCGAGATGTAGATACCTAAATATAGATTATAGTGTGTGCCATTTAGGAGTAGGAGAACCTAAGTGCTTCAGTCCGGAGTATCAACCTCGTACAATTTGGTTGACTCTCAGGAATGGAGATCCTCAGGGGACCCTAATTAATAAGACAGTGTTAGAATCCGTACATTCTTCGGGTGTTCTGCTATTTGATGCATGTAAGGCGATATCAAGTGGTAGAAAGCCGTGGAATGTATGTGGGGATCTTAGATGGGAGAGGACGTATGGATCTAACGATAAATATATTTGTCCCAGTAGTAAAAATAAATATGTGAGTCCTAGATGCCCAAATAGAGAGTATAACTTTTGCCCATATTGGTCTTGTGTGGGGTGGGCGACTTGGGGACAGACAGTAGACAAAGACATGATAGTGACTAAGTTGCCGACTAGCCCATATTGTAAGTCTATGGAATGCAACCCAGTCCATATACTTATAAATAACCCCGATAAGTTCTTAGACAAATATGGCAATTTATTTGGGTTTCAGATATACGGGACGGGTTTAGATCCTGGGACAATATTGTTTATAGGGATAGAGACTGATACGGTATCCTCCCAGACTCATCAAGTATACCATTCCTTTTATGAAGAGATGAGTATAGATAATAAGATCCCCTATAATGCTAAAAACCTGTTCATCGATTTAGCTGAAAGTATTGCAGGTAGTCTTAATGTTACCAACTGCTATGTGTGTGGAGGTACTAACATGGGAGACCAATGGCCTTGGGAAGCAAAGGAGGTAATGTCCGGTTCTGAGGCAGTTGACCAACTAATATCTACACAAGCCGATTATCATATGAGTGTTAGAGGTAAATCTGAGTGGAGATTAAAGACCTCCATCATAGGTTATGTTTGCATAGCAAGGAAAGGAATAATGTATAATACTTCTGTAGGAGAATTAACTTGTCTAGGGCAAAAAGCTTATGATGATGATACTAAAAATACAACTTGGTGGTCGGCTTCAAATGTCTCAGAACCATCTAACCGGTTTGCTAGATACGCCAATTTAAAGGATGTGTGGTTTGATCTATCAATCACATCTACCTGGAGAGCCCCAGCAAATTTGTACTGGATCTGTGGTAAGAAAGCCTATTCGGAGTTGCCACAGGACTGGGAAGGGGCATGTGTGTTGGGTATGCTCAAACCATCCTTCTTCTTGTTACCTATTGAAACAGGTGAGACTTTAGGTGTTAAAGTGTATGATGTGAATCATAGGAAGAAAAGGGGACCCATAGAGATAGGCGCCTGGGAAGATAATGAATGGCCTCCCCAGCGTATTATAGATTATTATGGGCCAGCCACGTGGGCAGAAGATGGTACCTTTGGTTATAGAACCCCTATTTATATGCTCAACCGCATTATAAGATTACAGGCGGTGGTTGAGATTATCACTAACGAAACATCACAAGCGCTCAATCTCCTAGCGAAGCATAATACCAGGATGAGGACAGCAGTATACCAGAATAGATTAGCCTTGGATTACCTTTTGGCAGTAGAGGGAGGTGTATGTGGGAAGTTTAACCTAAGCAATTGCTGTCTTCAAATAGATGACGAAGGGCAAGCAATAGCTGAGCTTACTAGCCATATGGTTAAACTAGCGCATGTGCCTACTCAGGTATGGAAAGGGTACAATCCAAGTAGTTGGTTTGGTAGCTGGTATGAGTGGTTTGGAGGGCTTAAGGCAGTGGTAGGTGGAGTCCTACTGATTTTAATGTTGTGTCTACTCCTACCGTGTCTTATACCCTTAGTAGTTAGGTCTGTGCAAAGCCTGATAGAAAATATAGCAGAGAGGAAGGCTGCTGCACAGATAATGGCAATTTATAAATATAAGGCTCTAGATCAGGGAGAACCAATGCAGGAAGATGAATGTTGAAGATTCACATCATAAGATAAGTCTGGTCTGGTTCAAGGTAACTTGCGGTGTAAGCAAACTAAGGTTAAGTGATGCCTCAAGTAATTGTAAAATATCAAGAGGCATCAAAGGGGGGAATGTGGTGGAATCTCGGTAAAAATAAATTTAGTAGGCCGAGATTACCACGTGGCATGTGTACGTGCATATGCTGACGTATCGATCAGTTGGTTGCACGTGGCAAGATACGATCAGTAGTGTACGGAGCATGTGCAAGAATACAGGATATAGTATTCCCCTCCTCCATTGTGCTGGACAGGCCATGCGGTCAAACAGGAAGTTAATTCTTATTTGTGTTGATTGGTTAAGAGAATGTGCGGGTGGAGCTTAATATGGGAGGAGTTATATGCCTATATAAGGAGCCTGCACTATTGTCCGGGGCTCAGAACTTGTGGTATTTTGGTGACGCTAGTCCCTCTGAGTCCCGATCGGTGATCCAATAAAGAATCTCTTCCTTCCTGAAGAAACCTGTGTCCATCTCTCTGTGCTTGGCTTCCGTCAGTTTCTCCGGTATCAATAATAATATCAGGGAGCCATGCAGTGTGTGCAGGGAGCAGTAGATAATAATAATAATATGAGGGAGCCATGCAGTGTGTGCAGAGAGCAGTAGATAATAATAATATCAGGGAGCCATGCAGTGTGTGCAGGGAGCAGTAGATAATAATAATATCAGGGAGCCATGCAGTGTGTGCAGGGAGCAGTAGATAATAATAATATCAGGGAGCCATGCAGTGTGTGCAGGGAGCAGTAGATAATAATAATATCAGGGAGCCATGCAGTGTGTGCAGGGAGCAGTAGATAATAATATCAGGGAGCCATGCAGTGTGTGCAGGGAGCAGTAGATAATAATAATATCAGGGAGCCATGCAGTGTGTGCAGGGAGCAGTAGATAATAATAATATCAGGGAGCCATGCAGTGTGTGCAGGGAGCAGTAGATAATAATAATAATATCAGGGAGCCATGCAGTGTGTGCAGGGAGCAGTAGATAATAATAATATCAGGGAGCCATGCAGTGTGTGCAGGGAGCAGTAGATAATAATAATATCAGGGAGCCATGCAGTGTGTGCAGGGAGCAGTAGATAATAATAATATCAGGGAGCCATGCAGTGTGTGCAGGGAGCAGTAGATAATAATAATAATATCAGGGAGCCATGCAGTGTGTGCAGGGAGCAGTAGTAACACACAGTCCCCAGTCTGTGGCTGTGGAGCCCAGTGAGGTCATGTGACACCGTGTCACGTGCCAGCTGGGATCCCAGACCATAGATATAGAATGGTTACTGTGACCCAGACCCATCATGGCCGCCAAGAACTTCACTTCCCTTCATTCCCCGCGGCCGCCTACACAGTGACGTCACATGGCAACGTGCTTCTTCCGCAGTAAGATAGTTGGGGGAGGAGTCAGTTACGTCACACTGTCTGTTTCACAAATCTCCCTGGGTGAGAGGGACCGCAGAGCTCTCCCATAATGGACCAGAATTTTATTATACTCCACCCAAGGGGCGGGGCTAAATGGACACCTGGGCGGGGCTACATAGTAGGGATGGAGCTACATTCCATCGGGGGCGGGGCTATATGGGCGTTGTTACACGACGGGGCGGGGCTACATGCCATCAGGGACGGCACTACATGGCAGGGGGCGGGGCTACATGCTTGGGAGCTTGTGGAACCTGTGGGAGATAAACGGAGTCCCTGCTCCCAAAACACTTTATACCCCAGGACAACAGACAGCCCATAATAGGAAGAGGTAACTGTGTAAGAGACTGTCTGTAACTGAGAGAGAGAGAGACGAGACAGAGAGAGACTGTCTGTAACTGAGAGAGGCTGTCTGTAACTGAGAGACAGAGACTGTCTGTAACTGAGAGACAGAGACTGTCTGTAACTGTGTGTGAGACAGAGACTGTCTGTAACTGAGAGAGACTGTCTGTAACTGAGAGACAGAGACTGTCTGTAACTGAGAGACAGAGACTGTCTGTAACTGAGAGAGGCTGTCTGTAACTGAGAGACAGAGACTGTCTGTAACTGAGAGACAGAGACTGTCTGTAACTGAGAGACAGAGACTGTCTGTAACTGAGAGACAGAGACTGTCTGTAACTGAGAGAGAGAGAGACGAGACAGAGAGAGACTGTCTGTAACTGAGAGAGGCTGTCTGTAACTGAGAGACAGAGACTGTCTGTAACTGAGAGACAGAGACTGTCTGTAACTGAGAGACAGAGACTGTCTGTAACTGAGAGACAGAGACTGTCTGTAACTGAGAGACAGAGACTGTCTGTAACTGAGATACAGAGACTGTCTGTAACTGAGAGACAGAGACTGTCTGTAACTGAGAGACAGAGACTGTCTGTAACTGAGAGACAGAGACTGTCTGTAACTGAGAGACAGAGACTGTCTGTAACTGAGAGACAGAGACTGTCTGTAACTGAGAGACAGAGACTGTCTGTAACTGAGAGACAGAGACTGTCTGTAACTGAGAGACAGAGACTGTCTGTAACTGAGAGAGACTGAGACTGTCTGTAACTGAGAGAGACTGAGACTGTCTGTAACTGAGAGAGACTGTCTGTAACTGAGAGACAGAGACTGTCTGTAACTGAGAGACAGAGACTGTCTGTAACTGAGAGACAGAGACTGTCTGTAACTGAGAGACAGAGACTGTCTGTAACTGAGAGACAGAGACTGTCTGTAACTGAGAGACAGAGACTGTCTGTAACTGAGAGACAGAGACTGTCTGTAACTGAGAGACAGAGACTGTCTGTAACTGAGAGACAGAGACTGTCTGTAACTGAGAGACAGAGACTGTCTGTAACTGAGAGACAGAGTCTGTCTGTAACTGAGAGACAGAGACTGTCTGTAACTGAGAGACAGAGACTGTCTGTAACTGAGAGACAGAGACTGTCTGTAACTGAGAGACAGAGACTGTCTGTAACTGAGAGACAGAGACTGTCTGTAACTGTGTGTGAGAGAGAGACTGACTGTAACTGTGTGTGAGAGAGAGACTGTCTGTAACTGTGTGTGAGACAGAGACTGTCTGTAACTGAGAGACAGAGACTGTCTGTAACTGAGAGACAGAGACTGTCTGTAACTGAGAGACAGAGACTGTCTGTAACTGAGAGACAGAGACTGTCTGTAACTGAGAGACAGAGACTGTCTGTAACTGAGAGACAGAGACTGTCTGTAACTGAGAGACAGAGACTGTCTGTAACTGAGAGACAGAGTCTGTCTGTAACTGAGAGACAGAGTCTGTCTGTAACTGAGAGACAGAGACTGTCTGTAACTAAGAGACAGAGACTGTCTGTAACTGAGAGACAGAGAGAGACTGTCTGTAAATGAGAGAGACTGTCTGTAACTGAGAGAGACTGTCTGTAACTGAGAGACAGAGACTGTCTGTAACTGAGAGACAGAGACTGTCTGTAACTGAGAGACAGAGACTGTCTGTAACTGTGTGTGAGAGAGAGACTGACTGTAACTGTGTGTGAGAGAGAGACTGTCTGTAACTGTGTGTGAGACAGAGACTGTCTGTAACTGAGAGACAGAGACTGTCTGTAACTGAGAGACAGAGACTGTCTGTAACTGAGAGACAGAGACTGTCTGTAACTGAGAGACAGAGACTGTCTGTAACTGAGAGACAGAGACTGTCTGTAACTGAGAGACAGAGACTGTCTGTAACTGAGAGACAGAGACTGTCTGTAACTGAGAGACAGAGACTGTCTGTAACTGAGAGACAGAGACTGTCTGTAACTGAGAGACAGAGTCTGTCTGTAACTGAGAGACAGAGTCTGTCTGTAACTGAGAGACAGAGACTGTCTGTAACTGAGAGACAGAGACTGTCTGTAACTGAGAGACAGAGACTGTCTGTAACTGAGAGACAGAGACTGTCTGTAACTGAGAGAGAGAGAGACTGTCTGTAACTGAGAGACAGAGAGAGACTGTCTGTAACTGAGAGAGACTGTCTGTAACTGAGAGAGACTGTCTGTAACTGAGAGAGACTGTCTGTAACTGAGAGACAGAGACTGTCTGTAACTGAGAGACAGAGACTGTCTGTAACTGTGTGTGAGAGACAGAGACTGTCTGTAACTGTGTGTGAGAGACAGAGACTGTCTGTAACTGTGTGTGAGACAGAGACTGTCTGTAACTGAGAGACAGAGACTGTCTGTAACTGAGAGACAGAGACTGTCTGTAACTGAGAGACAGAGTCTGTCTGTAACTGAGAGACAGAGTCTGTCTGTAACTGAGAGACAGAGTCTGTCTGTAACTGAGAGACAGAGACTGTCTGTAACTGAGAGACAGAGACTGTCTGTAACTGAGAGACAGAGACTGTCTGTAACTGAGAGACAGAGACTGTCTGTAACTGAGAGACAGAGACTGTCTGTAACTGAGAGACAGAGACTGTCTGTAACTGAGAGACAGAGACTGTCTGTAACTGAGAGACAGAGACTGTCTGTAACTGAGAGACAGAGACTGTCTGTAACTGTGTGTGAAAGAGAGACTGTCTGTAACTGTGTGTGAGAGAGAGACTGTCTGTAACTGTGTGTGAGACAGAGACTGTCTGTAACT
The DNA here is from genome assembly GCF_036172605.1 of Pelobates fuscus. NCBI lineage: Eukaryota > Metazoa > Chordata > Amphibia > Anura > Pelobatidae > Pelobates > Pelobates fuscus. The sequence continues at coordinate 143,515,006 of NC_086326.1, read as the reverse complement.
GAGAGACAGAGACTGTCTGTAACTGAGAGACAGAGACTGTCTGTAACTGAGATACAGAGACTGTCTGTAACTGAGAGACAGAGACTGTCTGTAACTGTGTGTGAGACAGAGACTGTCTGTAACTGAGAGACAGAGACTGTCTGTAACTGAGAGACAGAGACTGTCTGTAACTGAGAGACAGAGACTGTCTGTAACTGAGAGACAGAGACTGTCTGTAACTGAGAGACAGAGACTGTCTGTAACTGAGATACAGAGACTGTCTGTAACTGAGATACAGAGACTGTCTGTAACTGAGAGACAGAGACTGTCTGTAACTGAGATACAGAGACTGTCTGTAACTGAGAGACAGAGACTGTCTGTAACTGAGAGACAGAGACTGTCTGTAACTGTGTGTGAGACAGAGACTGTCTGTAACTGAGAGACAGAGACTGTCTGTAACTGAGAGACAGAGACTGTCTGTAACTGAGAGACAGAGACTGTCTGTAACTGAGAGAGACTGTCTGTAACTGAGAGACAGAGACTGTCTGTAACTGAGAGACAGAGACTGTCTGTAACTGAGAGACAGAGACGGTCTGTAACTGAGAGACAGAGACTGTCTGTAACTGAGAGACAGAGTCTGTCTGTAACTGAGAGACAGAGACTGTCTGTAACTGAGAGACAGAGACTGTCTGTAACTGAGAGACAGAGACTGTCTGTAACTGAGAGACAGAGACTGTCTGTAACTGAGAGACAGAGACTGTCTGTAACTGTGTGTGAGAGAGAGACTGACTGTAACTGTGTGTGAGAGAGAGACTGTCTGTAACTGTGTGTGAGACAGAGACTGTCTGTAACTGAGAGACAGAGACTGTCTGTAACTGAGAGACAGAGACTGTCTGTAACTGAGAGACAGAGACTGTCTGTAACTGAGAGACAGAGACTGTCTGTAACTGAGAGACAGAGACTGTCTGTAACTGAGAGACAGAGACTGTCTGTAACTGAGAGACAGAGACTGTCTGTAACTGAGAGACAGAGACTGTCTGTAACTGAGAGACAGAGTCTGTCTGTAACTGAGAGACAGAGTCTGTCTGTAACTGAGAGACAGAGTCTGTCTGTAACTGAGAGACAGAGACTGTCTGTAACTGAGAGACAGAGACTGTCTGTAACTGAGAGACAGAGACTGTCTGTAACTGAGAGAGAGAGAGACTGTCTGTAACTGAGAGACAGAGAGAGACTGTCTGTAAATGAGAGAGACTGTCTGTAACTGAGAGAGACTGTCTGTAACTGAGAGACAGAGACTGTCTGTAACTGTGTGTGAGAGACAGAGACTGTCTGTAACTGTGTGTGAGAGACAGAGACTGTCTGTAACTGTGTGTGAGACAGAGACTGTCTGTAACTGAGAGACAGAGACTGTCTGTAACTGAGAGACAGAGACTGTCTGTAACTGAGAGACAGAGTCTGTCTGTAACTGAGAGACAGAGTCTGTCTGTAACTGAGAGACAGAGTCTGTCTGTAACTGAGAGACAGAGACTGTCTGTAACTGAGAGACAGAGACTGTCTGTAACTGAGAGACAGAGACTGTCTGTAACTGAGAGACAGAGACTGTCTGTAACTGAGAGACAGAGACTGTCTGTAACTGAGAGACAGAGACTGTCTGTAACTGAGAGACAGAGACTGTCTGTAACTGAGAGACAGAGACTGTCTGTAACTGTGCGAGAGGGAGACTGTAACTGTGTGAGAGGGAGACTGTGTGTAATGTGTGGATATTTATGGGGTGATAAATATTAAAATAATATTTTCATAAAAATTATCAAAAATTAATGTAATAATTTTTATTATATAAAAATTTATATTGAGAATTACCCACTATATTTAATTCTCTTAGATCCTAGAAAACGTTCATTATGAGGATTTTTACTTCACAATTTCATTATAAAAATATAATTTCTTGTGACAATAATAATAAGAATAATCATAATATGTAACATGCGTGATAATAATCAGTGAATATTTAGTATAACATAGATATAAAACAAAATGGCAATGGTTTAAACAAATACAGCAGCTACAGCACCAACTGTCAAGACGTAACAAAATTTATGTTGGGTAAACATCTTGGCTATCAGTTAGATCCTGATTAACTATTCCACAGCTGGTTACAATCCTCCTAGGCATATAATATCCTATTGCTATTTTCCATTAAAGCAATGTTCATACAGATCATTAACCATTCCTGGAATCATCCAATTAGAATAATCTACCAGATTTTACATTAGCCAAATTTTAATTTCCCTACATAAGATGCACTATCTTATTTCAGAGCAAAGCAATACATCTGGATAAATGCAGCATGCTAACATATGACAAATGTATCATTAGTATCTCGTGATCGTTTATTCCACCTGCAGAATGGAATTTTTATAACCATATATCCTTTAGTTAACTAAGGTTTCTAATTATTGAAATCTGGCCTATTTATCCAGGCATATATTCCTGCTATTAATAAATTTTTAATTAATTTAAATTCATTAAATAACACCAGCATAATTACCAGTTATGTTGCAGGAGTTCTTATCAGATGAATTCAAAGATCTGTCCCAGGAATTGAATGCAAGTATGATTATGATTGTATGCAGTAGAAAGTATTAAGAATTAGGTGAGTTTAAGAGAGAGTTAATAGTTTCTTGAGGACAGTTAAAGAGAGTTTGAGCGTTGAGTGTTAATCCCAGAGTGTGTTCCTTGAATCTCCGTCCTGAATTTCTGTCCTGGATTCCCTTTGTTCTTACTTTTTAAAGGGCCAAACTCTCTGCACGTCATTAGTTGATCGGGCGAATAGGAAACTGTAGGTGTGTCTAGCTTTATCTAGTATTATCTAGTTTTTGGTCAGTAGATGGCGCAATTACATCACCAAAATTTCTTGTCCTGGAAAGAGTTAACTGAATTTGATGATGATTTTGATGTCATTTGGCTTATCTATAATGGACACTATAACTCAAATTTGCTGCCAGTTCAAAGCATTTTCTTTCTCTCTTACCCAGACATAGGGTCGGCAACTTGTATTTCTAAATTGACACCTCCTAACCTTAATTTGACCCTTTTTCTTACAATGGGACCTTGTAAGATTTAGAAAGTAAAATTGATTACTAAGTGTTATCTGGTTCTTTGGTGAAGCTGTGTGTAAGATTATTTCTATTCCATTAACATTTATTAAATGATATTCTATTCCCCTTGTGAGACTCATTGCCTTGTTTACATAACGCATTCCTTAGCTCAGGCTTGAATGACTAAAGTTTCAGATGGACAGAAATTTAGTTTCTTTCTTTGCCTGAAAATCCAAAATGGAGTCAGCTCTGTTTTGAGTGTGACTTGCAATATACACTTTTAATTTCTATCTTAGCACAAAATGTTTGCCGATATAAATATACTGACAGTAACTGTGTGTGTGACAGGGAGACTGGCTGCAACTCTGTGTGTGACAGGGAGACTGGCTGCAACTCTGTGTGTGACAGGGAGACTGTCTGCAACTCTGTGTAAGAGAGGGACACTGCAACTGTGTGTGAGGGAGACTGTTTGCAACTGTGTGTGTGTGAGGGAGACTGTCTGCAACTCTGTGTGTGAGATTGTCTAACTGTGTGTGTCTGTCACTGCGTCTGTATGTACGTGTGTGTGAGACTGCATATAATTGTTTGTGTGTGACTGTCTGTAATTGGGTGTGTCTGTCTGTACCAGTGTGTGTGTGTGTGTGTGTGTGTGTGTGTGTGAGAGAAAGAGAGAAACTTCATATAATGATGTGTGGCTCTCTGCATGTAACCGTATGTACGACTGTGTCTGTGACTACCTACCTGTAACTGTGTGTATATGTGGCTACCTTTAACTGTGTGTGGCTGCCTGTACCTGTGTGTGCGACTATATACCTGGGACTGTGTGTATAACTGTGTACATCTGACTGTGGTACTGTGTGAATGTGAATCTGCAAAACTACACACCTGCATTCACACATGGTGGGGGGAGGGGGGTAGGGCACCAGCGCCGAGGGAGCCTGGCGCTGGATTAAGGCAAGTGGCTGAAGGGGTTTTAACCCCTTCAGCTCGGTGGCGGGGGGACCTAATAACTGTATAGTGTGAGTTTGTTTTCTTGGCACTATAGTGCTCCTTTAAGGTATAAGTGATAAGCTTCCTTTTTGCAGTTTGTACAGTGCTACGTTTCCTTTTTTTCTCAATCTGTATTTTATTGAGGTAAATTAGATAGGGTACAGAATAGAGAGAGGGAAACGTGCGTTTATAATACAGTATAGGGTTCAGTAACAATGGTATCTAACATTTCCTTAGTGTATATACCTCTTTTTTATATATTATGGTTTAACGTTTAACGTTGCGTTTGTAATCAGGTTCAGTCAATATGTAGTTTAGTCGCTTAACATTAACTAGTTATACGGGATTAAGTGCGCAGGCTTTGTATAAAATAAACATGCATACGACGTCCCTAGGTACACCAGGATTCAGTAACATAGTTAGCAGAGTATCGTGTAGTTATTAAGCTAGGTCAACAGCAGTACTATCTTATTAATAAAATTAAATGGTTGCTATGTAACAATGTCTGATTGGATGAACCATGCTATGGAACAATAAGATAACCGGAACATTTTTCGAAAACATAACTGTCGTGATGGGTAGGACAGGTTATAAGTATACTTGACATGACTATCATACTTAATCAACATGCTGAGTTGCACGGTCATCATAACTGACTAGGGAATGGCCTGGAGTCTGAGGCTGGGAGTATAGTCAGTGGCAATATGTGAAAAACAAACACATGTTCAGACATTTATAACAAGCAAATAGCTAAGCGAGGTCGTTAAGATTTAGAGAATAAGGTAACATATAGCATTATTATAGGTTATTTTTAACCGCTAATTAAGTACTGGCAGGCTGGGGTTTTACACGTCCTTAAGGGGACATGGGTACCTTGCTCGAGGGTATGTAGCACGGTCAGCCAATACCTCGGCTCGGCAGGTCCATGTCTACCCCGGGGTTTCCCCTGGTTTCCTGGGTGTTGGCACCGCTTCTCTGGAAGGTCCACATGGGAGCAGCAGGGAGCGGATGGGTGTCGGTCGCCCTCCAGCCCCAGGTTGGTGGGAAGGCCTGCACTTGTATACCACTGACTCGGTTTCTCTGTGAGGCCGGGTCATCCCTTTGTCGGGCGCCATGGGGAGCTCGGGTGTCTTGCCGCCGCCTGCGACGGGCGCTCCTCCAGCGATGTGGTCGGTGCCTAGGAGAGTTACTCCATGTGGTCTTTGGCCTGGGAAGGCATTGTGGGAGGCCAACGTTGTTCTCCTCAGTGAGGTGATTAAGGTTCTGGGTGGTCCGTCTTAGCTTGCGGGTGCCGCACTGCTGCCGCTGTGGGGAAAGCTTTGGGTCCGGAGGCAGGTCACTGGGCCTAGCCAGGGGCCTACAGACGGTGCCTGTTATCGTGGCTTGCGGTCGTGAGGCAGGCCGTGGGCGAGTACGCCTTGTGTCCCTCATTCTTGCTTGTCTGTGCAGGTGTGATTTGTTTTGCCGCCATATTGGAGCTTGTTGTTGTGCGGGCTCCAGACGTATGTGTCTTGAGTCCGGCAGTCGCTTCCGTGGCGGTTCGGCAGCCGAGTAGGTTTGGGCGGAATGGAGCATCCTGTCCTGTAGTTTCTGCCAAAAATTTTGAAAGATGCTCTCTAGCCTGGCCGCATATCCCTGTTCGTCCTGGCTGCCGGCAAGCCGCGTGGTCGCCGCCATCTTTGGTGAGTCTCTCGGGCCACCAGCGGGTTTCTGAGAGCCCAGTATGGCTGGGAGGACTCCCAGTAGTGGACCGGGATCACCCCCACCGGTCCATAGGGGGGGGTTGCGGGGTATCCGCTTGTGGCACTCAGCTCTCGGGTCACTCCGGGTTGGGAGCTCGGCCGCTGCTCCCCGCCATTGCGCACCCGGCCACATGCCTCCACTGGTATTGCCTGTTGCCTGTCGTCCATTACGGTCCGCATCACCGGTTCACCGTGTGGACTGAGTGTCAGGTCGTCGCTTAGGGTCATTATATGCCGTTTCATGCTGTTTGGAGGTGCCTTTTTAGCCTATTTTTCATAGCTTAGTCAGGAGCTGCAGTTAGGCACGTCTTCCCTCCATGGCAGTCAGGCCCCGCCCCCGCTACGTTTCCTTTTCATATTTTGTAGCAGTATAAGTTTAGTGACCATGGACAGGAGATTAGTGTGACAAACTCCCCTTTTTAAGTGAGTTTGCCACAAGTTCCTGGAGAAGCCTGCCTGCCAGCCTCCTGCCCACAGACTATGGGCCCTGCAGGGAAACCTGTAAAAGACTACCGAACTTGACCGACTGTTAGCACGGATTTCCCTGGAACTGTTTTGGGCATGGGGCCATGCTTGCGGTCGGTCAAAAATATGACTTCCAGGAAATTCCTGAACCGATCTGGGTGATTTTTGGATATGTTGTTCACCCAGATCGGGGCTATCATGTAACTTTCATGGGGTTTTGTGTGTTTTTAAGGTACTTTTTGCAGTTTCATAAAATTGTATATTTTTTTCTGTGCTTGAAGATAATTGGGTTAGATTAGTACAGTTCCTGATTCAATTATCTCCCAAGCACAGAGGAGGGATTCTATTGTTTGTGTATGGGAGTGTCTCACTGTATGACTTTGTTTTTATTGGTTTGTTCACTTTGTGTCCCAGTGCCCAACAAGGTCCACCTAGGTGTCGCCCTTGTTGGGGAAATGTGCATAAAAGGCCAGTGAGCAAAATGCTATTCCAGCTTACACTCCAAAACTGTGTGTCGTCCTGTTATTGGAGGGGAAGAAGATTTACTCCTGTGTCTGCTGTTCCAGCTTGCAGGGGTTTCAACGGGTAAAGTCTTTGTAAGGACTAGAACTAATTCCCCTATTCGGCTCCAGGAAGGAGCAGTTCCAGGGCCCCAGTCAAGCCACAGTGACTGAGGGCCAGAGTGCTGAGGTTTGTCCCCTGTTCCAGCTAGGAAGCGGTTCTTTGGCGGAGGTACCCAGTCGGGGTACAGGGAGCTCCATTACAATTAGCAAAGGTTAATTAATTACCTGTACCTGCCTGGCCCTTTGGACACTCAAAATTGACTGGTCGTCTGAAGGGTAAGCCAGCCCATTATCACTTGGCAATAGATTAAACATTTTGAGTTTCTAAAAAAGTGCAGAATGATACAGGGGAAATCTAGTTCTGTGTGTCCTTCTAAACAATGTGTATATGGTTTATATTTTGGCTAACTGTCACATCCTTTGAGAAGAATTTTGTTTGGTGTACATGCAATACAAGAAGTCAGTCTTAGAATGAAAATTGTCTCCGCCATCTCTCGAAGGGTAATACAGTAGTGGGTTATTTGTAAAAGATGAGGTTGAAATGGGGAAGGCAGTTTAATTGATGATTCCCCAGTTTATCTCATGAAACAAAATGTAGCCCTTTAAGTGCTTTGTATTTAAATAGGTAAAATTAATCAGGAAAAATATAAATTCATGGCCACTAAAAGGATCCTTTAAAGTGGCACTGTCATGCCGAACTTACCTTTCCCCAATTGATTCCTCTTTTCTCCCTCTGGCAGGATCTGTTCTTTATTTCTTCCTGTCTGCTCTAGTTTTGTTTAAAACATAAGACAAAGTAGGGATTACTTTGTCTTATGGAGGTTTCCTACGCCTGACCAGCTAAAGAGGAAAGTGTGCTTCGTTTCCGGTGGTCAGAGCAATTTTTCCACAATTCTCACCTTTGATCCGTGATCTTGTGATGCTTCCTGTCAGTATTCCTGAACGTCCTGTCACTTAGACAGAACACCGGCGAAACTACCGAATTTCGTCCTAACAGAATAAGAACAGTTTGTTCATTTGTGTTTGGACGCAATCCAGGACTTTGTTTGCGTCGGAATTTCATTTGAATGAATGAAACTCCGATCCTATTCGTGCCGCGGCAGCATCTTGCAGATGTTTAGTAGATCCTTAATTTCCACGGCATCTTAAGTCTTTCAGCCTTTTTGGGACCTATCTACCAAAAGGCTAAAAGACCTAAATTGGTCTTTCAGCCAAATTTACTAATACGAATTAAAGATTACTTAGTATTAGTAAATTCTGCCCCTACTCGCTTTACCGTGATTAGGGGCATGTCTATTAAACAGTGAGCAGCCTGTGGCTATATATATGTGGCTATAGTGATTGGATGAAATATTGATATCAGAATATTATGTATCAATCAAATTATTGGTTATTATTCCTGAGCAATTTTGTGGTAATGCAGGAATATTTTAGAAGAAAGCAATCTATATATATCAGATTTCTATACAGACGTCACTTCCGGTGCATCCGCGTCACAAGAAGTGACGCGAGATTAGCTGCGCGCATACTGACATATATACTGACATAATCAGACCGCCACGGAGGTTAAAGAAGTGAAGGGAAAAAAGGGAAGTGTAAAATATTGCAAAATAATATAAATAATATATATACATCCTTATGATGAGAATATAATTGCTATAAATATTGAATCTGAAAAGTTACCAACTGATCACCACATATAGCACTCATATCAACCCACACACTGCCACAGACATCAGTTACAACTACACGCATACCATGCACTGCCACACAAATCACTAACGGCTATCCAAATACATCATACAGAGAGCCACCTCATACACAGAACATATACATCTCACACAGCTACCACATTTCAGTCACCACACTCTTACACAACACAGTCATTCCACACACACAGTTTTTGCACTCACACCTCACAATGGGTTCCCCGGTACTCCTAGTATTCTCCTGCAGTCATAGAGCAGGGACCGCAGGTGCAAATGCCATGTGCGACCAGCTGGGGGTTGTTAATGGTGTTATGGGGGGTGACACACAAGGGATGGGGGGGGAGGTGCAAACGCCGTATGCGACCCATTTCAATTGTGAAACTGTTCTAAAATAGTATGGCAAATTACACTGGGACCATAAAGTCGTGGCACCATAAACATTCTAGCAGGTTGTAGTGGTTATGGTGTTTGAAATGTTTTTTTAATAAATATTCAATTTATATAAAAAAAAACATAGAAAAATAACTGTTGGGTGCAAACCCTAATGAAGAGAGCTTTGCACGGCTATGTCCATCGTGGTAAATGTGTTTTGAGAAAGGCATTAATTCCTTAAATAAGAACTTAAACCAACAAAACTACTACAGCCTGGTGTAGTCGTTATGTCACCTAGCATCTCAGAGTGCATTGCCCAGTTTTAGGTCAAATTGTTAAGAAGCCATTTGGTTTTCTGTGACACCCAAAGACCACCCTCTCTTCGTCTGTTAGAAGTCAAAGTGGACACTTGGGCCTAGCTTGGAAGGTGGTGACTGATCGTGATGGATGTGTTGCTGGAGTGGATTAGCCTAGTGCTCTCAGCCTGTCAACATATTCCAAGTAATAGGGACTTGTAGCTTTATATCAGCTGTTTCAGTCAGTTTAAATTAGTTTACAAAGGTAAAATTCATTTTTTATTTTCTGTTAATAACACACAGGGTTGTTCACTCAACTCCTTAAATTGAACATTATTAGCAAAACTGAGGTTAAAATCTGATCTGGAAAAATTCTCCAGCAGAGCCATAGTCTCAACTTTGGCTATGTTTGTCATTTGGGTTAAGTTGGCATAAATTCACAGTTTACTGAGTAGCTATGATAAGTAAACTGAAACAGAATATATTTCTAATTACAGAATTGCTGTGGTCTCTTTAATCAAGTCAGCCCAAAAGAACTGGAGCTCATTCTCTGTATGTTGACAGTAAGCCTGTGAAAATGTACGAGAAAAGGAATCAGGTGACTGAGAAGATCTTGGACCTAACCTTGGAGATCATCTACCTGCTGACTGGAGAGGTGAGGGATTCTGGGTAATGTAAGTATGGAGATCATCTACCTGCTGACTGGAGAGGTGAGGGATTCTGGGTAATGTCATTATGGAGATCATCTACCTGCTGGCTGGAAAGGTGAGGGATTCTGGGTAATGTCAGTATGGAGATCATCTACCTGCTGACTGGAGAGGTGAGGGATTCTGGGTAATGTCAGTATGGAGATCATCTACCTGCTGGCTGGAGAGGTGAGGGATTCTGGGTAATGTCATTATGGAGATCATCTACCTGCTGACTGGAGAGGTGAGGGATTCTGGGTAATGTCAGTATGGAGATCATCTACCTGCTGGCTGGAGAGGTGAGGGATTCTGGGTAATGTCAGTATGGAGATCATCTACCTGCTGACTGGAGAGGTGAGGGATTCTGGGTAATGTCAGTATGGAGATCTACCTGCTGACTGGAGAGGTGAGGGATTCTGGGTAATGTCACCATGGAGATCATCTACCTGCTGACTGGAGAGGTGAGGGATTCTGGGTAATGTCACCATGGAGATCATCTACCTGCTGACTGGAGAGGTGAGGGATTCTGGGTAATGTCATTATGGAGATCATCTACCTGCTGGCTGGAGAGGTGAGGGATTCTGGGTAATGTCACCATGGAGATCATCTACCTGCTGGCTGGAGAGGTGAGGGATTCTGGGTAATGTCAGTATGGAGATCATCTACCTGCTGACTGGAGAGGTGAGGGATTCTGGGTAATGTCAGTATGGAGATCATCTACCTGCTGGCTGGAGAGGTGAGGGATTCTGGGTAATGTCAGTATGGAGATCATCTACCTGCTGACTGGAGAGGTGAGGGATTCTGGGTAATGTCACCATGGAGATCATCTACCTGCTGACTGGAGAGGTGATGGAATCTGGGAATGTCATATTAATGTCACACACTTTAATACATATTACAAAAGAATCTCAGGTCTCAGACAGGTTTTACATTCGTAACATATACAAACATCCAGGCACACCCAATGGTTTCTTCAAGAGGCAGTCTTTATTTTGTTTAAAATATAATGGCAACGTTTTGGCTCCTACATGAGCTTTTTACAAAGGCTCATGTAGGAGCCGAAATATAATGTCATTATATTTTGTTTCAAAAGAAAGACTGCCTTTTATAAAAACCATTGGGCGTACCTGGACCTCTGTATATGTTTTCAGTGGACATGGGGGGGAGGGGAGGATAATTTGCCCTCCCTGTCTGGATCACCCTGGTGGAAGTAATCCCCTACAGCGAGTGCTGCGCTCACTTTTGTGCACAAAGGTTTTACATTCATGTCAATGTGTAGAGAGTCTGTTCCATTTGTTTATTAGACTGATCCTTCCAATAATAAGCTAGTTTGAGTTCTTTTGTAATTGTCCTATTTATAGCTAAACCCCTCCCACTCATAATATTGTAAAGCGCTACGGAATCTGTTGGCACTATATAAATGGCGATAATAATAATAAGTACAGTTCAGTAGTGAAATGCCAGACAGGCCCCTTCTACATGAGATATAGGGAAAAGTACCTTCCTCTCAATGTGCACGGACAGTAACAGATCTAAAAATTAAGAAATGCTTACACGTGTCCCTTTATTTCGGTACCAGAAAGTTACAGTGTAAAATTATGACTAGAAGTAGGAGTTTCTCAAGCTAAACGCCTTGCTTGGTATATTTTTGGCAATAAAATACAGGAACACAAGTTTTGAGGTCTTCATTTGTGGACTTTCTGCATTAGAGAGACGGCAACCTTTTTTTTTTACTCCCCCCCCCCCCCTTCTGACTCCAATACATTTTGTTGTGCTCCTAGTCACCCCTAAATACCCCTAACCCCCTCGATTTACCTTTTTTTTAAACTTTAATTTATGCCCGGACCTAGGTCCTGGGCGCCACCATCTTAGTGTGGGCAGATAAAGTCCGTGTTTGACATGTCATCTGCCCACACTATATATAGCGCTACGAAATTCCCGCGCATGCCCAGGTAAACACTTGGGCATTCGCTTTGGTCCGAAATTTAAACAGGGATTTCATCCTGTCATTCGTCAGAAAGACGAATGAATGAATATAAATTTCGGATGAACAAACACCGAATGTCGGTATTCATTTCTTCGTTTGTTTAGTTTATTACAAGGAGGGAGCTACCTGCACGCAGCTAACTCCTTGTAATATGTAAAAATAGAAGAAGCAGGGAGCAGTGCTCCCCGCCACTTCCTGAGCACCCTATGTCCTCCTCACTCTATGGGGGTCTAATGACCCCCATAATAGCATAAGGGAGATTAAAATCTCCCAAATGCCCCTACTCGCTATACTGCGAGTAGGGGCACGTCTACTAAACAGTGAGTGGCCTGTGGCTGCTCACTGTTCTAAAAAATACGCTCCCCACCCTCCAAATCATGGTGGGGCATCTAGAAAAAGAATTAACAGGGGAAGACATAGTGCTCCAGTGGGGACCCTAAGAGACATAGTGCTCTGGTGGGGACCCTAAGTAACAAAAGGAGGGGGGACCTATTGTCTCCACCTTCCGGCCCCCACCCATGAGCGGCAGGTGGAGGCTAAAAGTATCAAGGGTAAAGTAACTAGGTCCCCCATTAATTGATTGGGGGGGAGCTTATTTGTTAGAATAGTGAGCAGCCACAGGCTGCTCACTGTTTAGTAGGCATGCCCCTACTCAGTATAGCGAGTAGGGGCATTCGGGAGATTTAAAACTCCCTTATTCACTAATACTAATGAAATTCCGATCCGAACAAAAGTCCCGGATTGCGTCCTAACATGAATAAACAAACTGTTTGTGACGAACGCCCCCTTGCCTCGGGCTCCTAGAGAATGTGGAGGCTAGCCTCCTGCCCATTGACTATAGGCCAGAGAAAAGGCTGGTAAAAAAGACTTGGTTTGTGGGATTTATTTGTACTGTTCGGGAACCGAACAAACTCAAAAACTGCGGAGCACCTCTGGGCTTGTTAACCCCTATTTTGCCTTCCCAGGCACCATTCTCTTCCTCAGTTCGGGAATCTGTTTAAATTTCGTTTTTATGTTACCAAAGTTGACCGACCGCTAGCCCTGATATCATGGAACTGTTTTGGGCATGGGACCATGTGCGTGGTCGGTCAAATAATTGACTACCATGGAAATCTTGAACCCCTGAACCGATCTGGGTGATTTTTGGATATCAGGGGATGTAACTTTTGTGTGGTTTTCATGTGTTTTTGAAGGTACTTTTGGGGTGTTTGTAAATTGTATGTTTTTCTGTGTCTGGAGATTTGAGGTTAGTACAGTTCCTTACTCAATTATCTCCCAGGCACAGGGGAGGGATTACCCTATTTTGTGTGGGAGTGTCACGGGCCTCTTTTCGGTGTCCTTGTACTGCATAAAAGCAGGCCATTGAGCCTGGATTAAACAGATCATCTTACCCCTTCATGAAGTCTAGGTTCATGTTTGGGGGATTGGGAGCTATATTCACACTTATAATCACTAAGGCGCTTGGGACTTTGGAGTACTGGGATCCATTTACAGTTTGCATTCTGTTATGATGAAATTCTGTAGTTTTGCCGTCTTCCTGTCTAAATGACAGGACATTCGGGAAAAGAGAAAGGAGGCATCGCGAGATTACAAGGGTGAGTATTGTGGAAAAATGCCTCTGACCCACATGAGCTGGTCACGTGTAGGAAAAATACATGAGACAAAATAGTCCCTACTTTGTCTTATGTTTTAAAGAAAACTAGAGCAGATAGGAAGAAATGAAAAACTGATTCCGAGAGAGGGAGAAAAGAGGAATCGATTGGGGAAAGGTAAGTTCGGCATGACACTCTGGGGATTGCTATACTCCTTATACTCCCCTGGGTTCTAATCACTAGCTCTTTTAAGAGCTGTTCCTGCTACACTCTTTGGCGCAGGAGAGGTTCATCCACTGGAAGCTGGATCCTGGTCTTGGGTCCAGGGTGGGTGGAGGACGGCGAGTTCCCAGCCAAGCTGTAACGCTGGATGTGTGGACTACAGTGCTGATGGTGTCGGGTTGAGTGCTTGGAGTCCTCGGTGAGCACTAGGAGCATTGGTTGGCGGAGGCACCCGGTCCGGGTGCCAGGCGGTCCATCACAGGAATTATTTAGGAAAATAAAGATATTAGGTCTTACGTATTTTTTAAAAGAGGGCATAGAATGATATTGGAACAAATGATGGAAAGAAACCATTGCAATGCATATGTATCTGTCATCCTCCATATGTAGGAGCACATGGTTGTGAAGAAACCTGTGGGTTATACATCACACAGCAACAGTCCCTGGGTGTTCGATAAATCCATTGTGCCTCCACTTCACTCACTCATACATGAAAGAAATAATGACCATAAGATTTTGGAACTTACCAGTCAGATCACCCAGCTGTTGACTGGAGAGGTGAGGATGCTGAGAATGGGACATTATATAGTAAAACAAGACATGTGTCTGAATGGTGACTGTATCTTTGTGTCTACCAGGTTCCTATAAGATGTGAGGACTTCACTGTCTATTTCTCCACGGAGGAGTGGGAGTATTTAGGAGAACACAAGGATCTCTACGAAGACATGGATACGGGAAATCATTGGCCTCTCAGCTCTTTGGGTAAGAGAAGATTTAATCACCGTTGTGTTGAGAGAAATAAATATTTTTTTAATAAAACCACATAAATTCTAATGATATACAAAGTTATGTATCAGACAGCAATGTATACAAGGATTGTCTGGAAGAAGATCTTGATAACTGAGACTCACCATAACATAAGGTCACTGCATTTTACCAAGTAAATAAGCATGAGCTATGTTGCTTAATATGCTTTTTCTTGTGTTCATATGTATTTGATTAGCTATTAATATGCATTTTCGTTTAATAGAGACATTCGTATCTGGTGAATTTCACATGCATTTTTCTTTGCCGGATTTTGGAAATAAATATGTCACTGGGAATAAAACCAATAATGGAGTACAAGATCAGAAATGCAGTGAGCAAAATATTTTTTTTACTAAATCACATGAATCTGCATCATATACAGAAGGAACACTCACAAAATATTTGTCTACACATATTAAGAAGGAGGCAGCCTTATCCGAAGTAGAAAATCTCACAAATCCAGACATTTGTCCACCCATGGTATGTATGCCAACAAAATGTACATCTACTCATAGTAAGAAGGAATCCACTTTTTGTATTGAAGGGAATTTCATAGACATGGCCACTGCTAAACCTACAGAGGTACACACAGAATATACAGTGATTCATGTTAAGGATGAACCAGCCTCATATAGAGAAGGAAATCTCATAGACACATTCGTTCGTACATCCACAGAACATAAACTGACAGAATATCAATCTACTTGTATTAAGGATGAGTTAGTCTCTTGTGAAGAGGGAAACACCACAAAGACTGAAATTTGTGCACCCGCAGAATATAAATCTACCTCCAAGTCATCTGAGTTTGGAACAGTAATGCTTATTGATGCTGACAATTACACTCTTACGGAACACACACAGAAGAAGGATACATTTACTTGTATTGCTGGTTACCTAGAAGGCTGTACAAATGCACAGAACACTCCAGCTAATTTATCATTAACAGAATCAAGGAAACCAGGTAATAATAATTATAACGACGGTATTTCTCCTCAGAATATTGGAAAGGTACTGCACTGTCACAAGTGGCCTGAACGTTTTAATATTAACTCAAAGATAGTTCAGCATCAGCCAGATAACAAAGGAGGCACTATGGATGCTACAGAAATAGGTCCGGTCGTGTTTACAGAGGCTGAACTCGTTACACAGGAGAGAAATCCCAAAGAAGACAAAGGATTTTCATGTTCTGAATGTGGGAAGAATTTTAGACTTGTGTCGTATCTGACCAAACACAAGAGGAGTCATACAGGAGAAAAGCCATTTAAATGCAACGAATGTGGAAAATGTTTTTCTTTGTCTGAACACCTTGTATCACATAGAAAGATTCACACTGGAATAAAACCATTTAACTGCACTGAATGTGATAAATGGTTCACCCAGGCCGCACATCTTGCGTCTCATAAAAGGATTCACACTGGAATAAAACCATTTAACTGCACTGAATGTGGTAAATGCTTTACCCAGGCTGCACATCTTACGTCTCATAAAAGGATTCACACAGGCGAAAAGCCATTTCAATGCAGTGAATGTGGGAAATGTTTTACTTGGGCCACACAGCTTGCATCGCATAAGTCGGTTCACACAGGGGTAAAACCATTTAAATGCACGGAGTGTGGGGAATGTTTCTCCTGGTCTTTCCAGCTTGCTTCTCATAAATGGGTTCACACAGGAGAAAAACCATTTAAATGCACTGAATGCGAGAAATGTTTTGCTCAGGCAAAATTGCTTGCTTTGCATAAAAGAATTCACACAGGAGAAAAACCATATAAATGCACTGAATGCGGAAAATGCTTTACTCAGGCCGCACATCTTGCATCACATAAAAGGATTCACACAGGAGAGAAACCGTTTTTCTGTTCTGAATGTGGGAAATGTTATACTGATCGCTCAGGTCTCACTAAACATCAGAGAAATCACAGAAGATAAACTTTTCTTAAATTCTGAATGCAGGGAATGATTCACGTTATTACATTTCTTCTATCTGTTTTTATCCAAGGTGTTCGGAAATTAATAAACTCAAATCTTATTATGATGATGAAAATCTGATAGAGGTCTATTTACTGCATAACATTCATGGAGAAGGCCACATCTCTAGTTTGCATGAGCTGGATGTTTGGATATTTGGTTACAAAAGTTATATGAAACTAGTCCTCCTCTAAATGTTTGTAGTTTCTTTTAAAGCGCCACTGAAATTATGGTATGCTTAATTTTAAGGTTATAAAGTTCTGCACTTCTGTGTTCTCAAGTTATACAATTCAATTCGCACCTTGTCAGGTCCATCAAGGTACACGTTATAGCGGAGCTCCAATATTCAGCATCAATATCTCCGCTGTAGACTCCTTGTAGTTGAGGAAGCATTACGATATCAAAGGCACAATCCCCCCCAGTAACTGGACAACATACAGTTCTGGGAGTAAACCGATTTTTTTTCAGCCACAGCTGGCATTCTTGCAACTCCCCATGCAAGGGGTTTCTTAAATTACATTCCAGGGATTTTACATTGGTGGCCCTTGTTGGGGACAAGGGACAAATCAACATTTCACAGACTCCTCTTCTGTGCCTGGGAGATAATTGAGTAAGAACAACTCTTTAATTACATTATCTCCCAGGTACAGAAAATATACAATATTGTAAAACCCAATAAAATATATTTTAATATATCAGAACTCCACAAAAGTGTACCGAATAGCAGGGATCTGAGCGCCCATTTTGTAAAAATATCACTCAGATGCGTTCGGTAGATTAGGAACGCTATTCAAGTGAAGTTTAGACCGGTCGACCACAAGGTGAAGCCCCAAAATAGTTCCAGAAGATTTTAGGCTTTGACCAGTTTTCTTTCTGGAGTTCTCGCACGTATGCTGACGAAGGGTCCCCCTGGCTGCTAGCATATGAAATTTCCCCCTTGTTCGGTAGTTTAGATCTCCCAAACGCCGTTCTCCTACTGGTTCGGGAAGTTACATAGCTGAAAAGAGACTTGTGTCCATCAATTTCAGCCTTCCTCACATGTTTTTGCTGTTGATCCAAAAGAAGGCAAAAAATCTAGTCTGAAGCGCTTCCAATTTTGCAACAAACTAGGAAAAAATGCCTTCTTGACCCCAAAATAGCAGTCAGATGTCTCCTTGGATCCAGCAGCTATTACCCCACTAATTAGAAATGATATCCCTGTATGTTATGTTTTTGCAAGTATTTATCCAATTGCAGTTTAAACATCTGTATGGACTCTGACAAAACCACCTCTTCATGCAGATAATTCCATATCCTTATTGCTCTTACTGTACAAAAACCTTTTATTTGCCTTAGATGAAATCTCCTTTCTTCCAGCCTAAATGTGTGACCTCGTGTCCTATGTATAGCCCTGTTTATGAATAGATTTCCAGATAACGGTTTGTACTGGCCCTGAATATATTTGTATAATGTTATCATATGCCCTATGAGGCGCCGTTTTTCCAAACTAAACTAAAATGCTACTTTCCTTTTATCAATTTTGTACCCCGTCTCTGCACTTTTTCTGGTGCCATGATATCCTTCTTTAGAACAGGTGCCCAAAATTGCACAGCATATTCAAGGTGTGGTCTTACCAGCGATTTATAAAGAGGCAAAATTATATTTTCATCCCGACAATTTATGCCCCTATTTATACATGACAAAACCTTACTGGCCTTAGCAACTGCAGATTGACATTGCATATTGCTGCCTAATTTGTTGTCTATAACAATTCCCAAATCCTTCTCGTGTGTGGTTATCCCTAGTTCACTACCATTTAGGGGGTAAATTGCTTGTGCATTCTTAACCCCGAAGTGCATAACTTTGCATTTTTCTACGTTAAATTACATCTGCCATTTTAGTACCCAGTCCCCCAATCTATCCAAATCCCTTTGCAGCAAGGCAATATCCTGCTTACATTGTATTACTTTGCAAAGTTTTGTCTCATCTGCAAACACTGATACATGGCTTTCAATGCCTATTTCAAGATCATTTATAAATATGTTAAATAGAAGCGGTCCCAAAACAGAACCGAGGGACACCACTTACCACTTTTGTCCAGCCTGAAAATTTACCATTAATGACAACTCGTTGTACTCTATCCTTATGCCAATGATCTACCCAAGTTGAATGGGCAGCGGTAATAGTTTACCAGGTGTTCGCGGAGTCCAGTAGCTGAAATTAGTTCCAGGCCATCGACGACCATATACCGCTACCCACGTTTGAGAGACAAGATGGACGCCATTTGTTTGCACACATGCGTTCGGTAAACGAACGGCGGCCACATAGGAGGAACCCTTCTTTAATGAGCAAATTGAGGTTAACAGCCAAGGGTGGTCTGTTGTTACAAAAAAAAACCCAAAAAACTCCGGCACCACTCAAATGGGAGTTCGGTAAACGAACGAGGGGTACGGACAGCCGAATAAAGGGAAGGGAAAAAGAGCCATTCTGCTACACACATACATTAGGAGGTAATTAATATTGCAAATTGCTGTGGTATAAAACTGTTTTTTGTTTTTTTAAATACGCTCGCAGATGTAGAATAAATGAACACCCACATAATAATAAAGTGCAGGTGTCTGTCCCATAGCTAATGGATTCCCAGTGTAGGGGTGTTCAGTCCTTCTTCTGTGATCTGATTTATTATAATAAAAATACATTTATAGTAACTAGTAAAATAAATGATAGCCCAGCCTTACACTCTCTGGAAACAAGACCACATCTCAACAAAAACAACATCTATAGGGGAACGTAATACATCATAAAAGGTATAGTTAAAGGGACACTATAGTCACCTGAACAGCTACAGCTTAATGTATTTGTTCAGGTGAGATCTATAGCTCCCTGCAGGCAATCTAATGTAAACACTGTATTTTCAGAGAAAATACAGTGTTTACATTGATTGATAGGAATACCTCCAGTGGCCGTCACTCAGACGGCCACCAGAGGGACTTGCTATCATGTATGGCCATAAAAAGGCCCTGTACACGTCAGACGTATTAAAATACGTCTGACGTGTGCAGGAGAGAGAAGGCACTGTGTGCGTGCCTTCTCTCTCCTGCCTGTCAGTAGAGGAGGGGGGCGGGCAAAGACCGCGAGCTGTCACTCAGCTCACCTCGCGGTAGTGCGCTCAGGACTTCAGATGGCGGCATGAATGCCGCCCTCTGAAGTATGTGCGGCAAAGCCGCGCATGCGCACAAGGGAGCAATGACGCTTTCAAATGGAAGCGTCTGATTGCTCCCTGCTCGCGCCCGCCTATTTCGTCATTTTGACGAAATTGGGGGCGCGGCTTCACGAGGCTCCCGGCGCTGGAACCAGGTGAGTAAAGAGGCTTGGCTGGAGAGTCCCTTTAAGTGGTGCATAGAATTCTTTTTTTTGATGCCTGGTGCAATGATGTAAAAATAAAAAATTATGGGTACTAGTGCTTTAGGGAAATACATTGAATACTCCAAAGAAAATGAATAGAAAGCTGCTAAATGCCGAACATGTAACCTTTCCAAAATAACACAAACGAATGGTAAAAATAGACAATTAAGTGTAGCGCTTTTAAAAAGGCAGTTATTACCTTATAAATTAATCAACCGGGTATTCAGAATAATATAACACTCCGGATACCTAAAAATAATAATGTAACATTAAAAATACAACAGATATAGAGATAAAAACATCCGGGAGCTTTATGACATATAACTAGTAGATACTAGATATATAATGCACTGACCGAGAATAAATCACAATATTAATATAATTACAATTCTAAAACCGCTTAAAACATCCAGAAAAGAATTGATAGGCAGTTCCTTAGTCTTATATACTAGCAATGCATAAAAGTCCAAATTGTAAATAGATAAGAAATCAGTCCAAGCATAAAAACAAGTAATTATAAAGTCTTTACACATGTATCATAAAAGACCTCTGACCTGCTTAAAGGGACACTCCAGGCACCCAGACCACTTCGGCTCATTGGAGTGGTCTGGGTGCCAACTCCCACTACCCTTAACCCTGCAAGTGTAATTATTGCAGTTTTTTTTAAACTGCAATAATTACCTTGCAGGGTTAAGTCCTCCCCTAGTGGCTGTCTATTCCTGCTTCATAGCACAGGTTTTCTGTGCTAGAGCGTCGCTGGACGTCCTCACGCTGTGTGAGGACCTCCAGCGTCGCTCAATTCCCCATAGGGAAGCATTGAAATTAATTTTCAATGCTTTCCTATGGGGTGCGCTAATGCGCATGCGCGGCATTGCCGCGCATGCGCATTAGGTCTCCTCGGCCGGCGGGCGAGATCAGTCTCGCCCACCGGCCGACGTAAGTAGAAGGAGGAGCGGTGGGGGAGGAGGAAGCAGCGACGTGGGACCTGTCGCTGCCTCTGGTAACTCACTGAAGGGGTTTTCACCCCTTCAGCAACTGGGGATTGGGGGGTGGGAGGGAGAGGGACCCTCCAGTGCCAGGAAAACGGATCGTTTTCCTGGCACTGGAGTTTCCCTTTAAGTATATACTGCAGAATCAAATAGGGTTCTTATGAATTAGTTCTACTGTCATATATGAAAGAATAAAACCGAAATGAACGAAATCTAGGCTTGTTAGTATCACAAACTAACAGCCTAATTAATAGTCTCCAATAAAAAAATCTGGGCTGACTGCCAGAAACAGCAACTGTAGCAAATGGAAAATAGATACTAAAGTTTTCTATTTTGTTGTCTTCCTGATACTTTCGATCGCAACCATATATATCAAAGATGACTTGTAGAAAAGAATATGTTCAAAAAAAGGAGTATTTTATTTACGTTAAAAAAAATAATATATAATTCTTTAAAACCATGAAATACTGGTTGAATAATACACAACGAAAAAGTTCCGAAGTAGGAGAAGGAGAAAAAAACAATATAACCTGGACCGTTCGTCTGGATGGCTGAGGATGATGGTGTTACCCTTTCCAGTTTGTATTGCAGCAGCCGGTGAGGACGGCGTCCGCGTTGTTTGGCACTTCACCTCCGACCTCACATCAAGAGGTGAGCCTCCAGAATGACGTCAGGTCACTGATAGAAACGTCTATGGATCACCGAGTTCACTCCAGCTCTTCTCTCTGTGTTGATTTCACAGCCTTACGTGTTTCATAGGGTGCTGCCCTATTTCATCAGAGGCATCCCTCCGTCAGTGCATTATATATCTAGTATCTACTAGTTATATGTCATAAAGCTCCTGGATGTTTTTATCTCTATATCTGTGAATCTCTGAATATTTATGGGATTTGGTGAAACCCCACTTTTTCCAGTTTTAGAGCTTTACCCTACTCTCTGTCTTATTCCCTCTTACACATTTTCTGATAGATATATCTTTTATTACTTATTACTATTAATAATACAACGTTGAGAGACTATCTGACCACTGAAGAAACAAAAGTTAAAGTAAAATGGAGCAACGTGACTACTTCAAAATGAGGCTTGGAATTCACACAGGACTGCGCAAAAACTGTGGTACGACGGAGCTCCAGGTAAGAGGGTCCGCCAGAGTAATTACCCATTACCACAACGTATCACCTAGAAGTGGTAATTACGTTTGCGGACTATAAACGCCAGATGGTTATTCCCTCATCAAGAGGGTATATAAACCAGTATCGGAGAACCAGGGATCATTACACATCCGGCTGAGGAAGCTACACATCATAGTGAAACGCGTTACAGTATTATATGTGGACATCGCTCCAGTATTACTGTTGGACATTGTTACTTTCTTTTTATTTATTTGTTTTTATAGTATATCAATGAATTCTGCTATTTTTAATCCTGGTTCCCGGCATTAAGAGCTGTTTACTTACAAAGGGGGAGGGCAGTCCCTAACAGCACAATGCGCTGCTACTAAGCCACAGGTGCTCTGTTTGTAAGTACCCATTCGGCAATAGAACATATATGCTTATCCTATACCAGTGATGGCGAACCTTTTTGAGCCGAGTGCCCAAACCGCAATACATGCCAACTTTTTTCTCCTCAAAGTGCCAACACGGCAATTAAACCTGAATACTGAGGTTTAAGTTCAGAAAAAACAACTCATACAGTTGTTCGAACTAATTAACATCTTTTGTTTTAAAAGAAGAACACAACAGAGAGTTCAATGATACAAATTTTAAATAATGATATAAAAAAATAGATAAAATTAAGCTCATATTTATTAGTATCGCTAACAAATGCAATACATACACACAAACTGCTGAATACAGTCTGATATAGATCTAAATATTGATCTTTGTTATATTCAGCAAATTATTATTATTACAAGTGCACTTGGAGGAGCGTGAATTCAGACACCAGACAACTGTTGGTATTCAAAATAAGCCTCTGACCTTTATTTTGTCAGTTGTGTTTTTATACATTAAAAGGTAAGTGCTTACGTGCAAATACTCATAGGACAGTAGTAGGAAGGGGGTGAAAGGAGTACAGATAAGACATAGAGAGGAATGTCATGTACATATAACAAATACGTTCTGAGAAAGAGAAAGAACAGACTGTAGAGAAGAGACAGCTCCGGAGGAGGCTAGCTGCTCCCACAACTAGCCATTTAGGGTCTTAAGTGTTGTGTTAAAGGACCACTCTAGGCACCCAGACCACTTCAGCTTAATGAAGTGGTCTGGGTGCCAGGTCCAGCTAGGGTTAACCCATTTTTTTATAAACATAGCAGTTTCAGAGAAACTGCGATGTTTATTAATGGGTTAAGCCTTCCCCCTAATCCTCTAGTGGCTGTCTCACTGACAGCCGCTAGAGGCGCTTGCGTGATTCTCACTGTGAAAATCACAGTGAGAGCACGCAAGCGTCCATAGGAAAGCATTGTAAATGCTTTCCTATGCGACCGGCTGAATGCGCGCGCAGCTCTTGCCTCGCGTGCGCATTCAGCCGACGGGGCGGAACGGTGGCGGAGAGGAGGAGGAGAGCTCCCCGCCCAGCGCTGGAAAAAGGTAAGTTTTACCCCTTTTCCCCTTTCCAGAGCCGGGCGGGAGGGGGTCCCTGAGGGTGGGGGCACCCTCAGGGCACTCTAGTGCCAGGAAAACGAGTATGCTTTCCTGGCACTAGAGTGGTCCTTTAAGCATCAAGCATTTCCTGAGTCCAAGTTAGCCAATTTTAATATAGGATATCATTATATGACACCTATAAGCTTGAACCTTGGAATCAAAGAAAATTCTATCACAATCCCCTCTTTTGATCCAAGAGTCACCCAAATGTCCAAGGTATTTCCAGGCCTGCTAGCCAAAGCCTGTGGGACTTTCATTTATTTCCTTGGACTGAGAGACCACCAGAATCAGTGGATGAGAGTTCCTTCATTTGTTAGGCGAAGTAACATCGTAAAAAGTTGGAGCTGGAATGTAAGTTAAGGTACGACCAACAGTAGGTTTGTTTTTACATAGAGAGGCTAGTAGACATGAGAAGAATCTAACGGTTAGAAAAATGGTCATAATAAGAAATACAGCTAATAGAAAAAAGTACAACATTTCCTTAAAGGATCACTATAGTGTCAGGAAAACAAAGCGGTTTTCCTGACACTATAGTGCCCCCACTGTCCGTGTCCCCCTCCCATGGTTAAAACCCCTTCAGCAGCTTACCTTAATCCAGCGCCGGGCTCCCTCGGCGCTGGTGACCTCTCCTCCCCCCGCCATCAGTGCCGCGTGCGCATTCAAAGTGTCCATAGAAAAGCATTTCTCAATGCTTTCCTATGGACGCTCTGCGTGATGGAGGCGGAATGCAGCCACTAGAGGCTCGATTAACCCCAAATATAAACATATATATCTGAAGGGTTAAAACCTCAGGGACCTGGCACCCAGACCACTTCATTGAGCTGAAGTGGTATGGGTGACTATAGTGTCCCTTTAATTAGTAAAGTCAACCATGCTCCTAGCCCAAATGTCCAATCCCAATCCCCAAAGAAGCAGTTATCCTGTTTGATATCATGTACTAAGTCATGTAAATATTTTATATGTTTATGGATCATAGTGCCATGGTCAGATAGGTTAAAACAGCACATACCTTCAATAGCTTCACAGCCTAAGTCATGTTTTATTAGTAAGTAGTCAATGGCTGCTCTATTCTCAAGGATCGCCTTCTTATTTGCCTGGGTGTCCATAAGTAAGCTCTTCTAGGACCTGAGAAGTGGCATTTAAAACCTTTGCAAGGGAAGAGGCTACAGCATTAATTACTCAGGTATTATCCAGTGCTAAGCCTGAGATTCCTACCATAGAGTACGCTAGGGCAGAGTATTTGGATTTAGATAAGAGAGTGATTTCAGGGTTACAATCTGAAGTAAGGGTGTTTTTAACATCTCTCTTGTCTCTCTGTGGTTTGTGTAGCTGGGTGGTTTTAGGGATCAGGTCAGATTTGGAAAACATGGTCATGGTTAGGCGTGAGAATGCACAGGGACCTCCTGTAATGTTACCTGGAACATAAGCATAAGTAATATTTTCACAGGAGAAAGTCCATCCCTTAGGGAGATAGACATGGTAGTGGTAACTCATAACTTGGTGAGTTTTGGTAAAATTCATAGTGGTGCTCAGGGCTCTACAATTCATGGTATTTTTCCACCATGTGGGGGCAAAACAGGGATTCAGTGTTAGGGTCTCTTGAACAATTACATGGAAAAGACCAACATAGTTCAGCGACTGTCACATTAATTGTCTTCAGGGCTACGGGGGCTTGCCTACCAGTGGGTTGAAAGCATAAGAATATAGTTGTATAGATTTATGGGGTCTATGGGTATGTAGGTACTTCCTCAAGAGTGAGATGGGCGTAGGGACAGCTATAAGACAAGATTCTATGGCGTTTTCAGTACTGAGGCAAAAGGAGGTTAGATTAAAAGCGCATTATCTTCTGGTCTTAAGTCAGAGTAGCATATCTGAACAGAGCATACAATGGTAAAGTATAAGAACAGCTTCATGTCGGTGGATCAGTCGGAGTGACTTGTTTACAGTGACTGGCATGTATCCACATGGCTTTTCCTTCTAGTTTCACTGAGGTAGCCGTAGTCAGGAGCACTTGGAATGGACCAAGTCCATTGGTTCAAGTCCTTTCCTAACATGCCTCTTTATCACCACCCAATCCCCAAGCTGCAGTTTTTGAGTTGCAGAATCAGAGTCTGGATCTGGAATGGAATCAAAGACTTGTTTATGCACCCTGCTTAATCTTTGGTGTAGGACCTGTACATAGGCAGTCATACTACCATGCTGCATCTGGAGGGTCTGGGGAAAATAGAGGCCTTTGGTGCATATCCAAATAGGATCTCAAAAGAGGATAGGCCATGCCTGGAATTGGGGGTGCATCTCATAGAAAAGAGTGCTAAGGGAAGGCATTCAGTCCAGGGCTTCCCTGTGTCTTACATAGTTACATAGTTAGATAGCTGAAAAGAGACTTGCGTCCATCAAGTTCAGCCTTCCTCACACCTGTTTTTTGCTGTTGATCCAAAAGAGAAAAAAAAAAAAAAAAAAACCCAGTTTGAAGCACAATTTTGCAACAAGCTAGGACAAAAAATTCCTTATTGACCCCAGAATGGCAGTCAGATTTATCCTTGAATCAAGCAGTTATTACCCTACATTGAAAGATTATATCCTTGAATATTCTGTCTTTGCAAGTATGCATCTAGTAGCTGTTTGAACATCTGTATGGACTCTGATAAAACCACTTCTTCAGGCAGAGAATTCCACATCCTGATTGTTCTTACAGTAAAAAAACCTTTCCTTTGCCTTAGACGAAATCTTCTTTCTTCCAGTCTAAACGCATGGCCTCGTGTCCTATGTAAAGTCCGGTTTGTGAATAGATTTCCACACAATGGTTTGTATTGGCCCCGAATATATTTGTATAATGTTATCATATCCCCTCTCAGGCGACGTTTTTCTAAACTAAATAGGTTTAAATTTGTTAACCTTTCTTCATAGCTGATATGTTCCATTCCTTTTATTAATTTTGTAGCCCGCCTCTGCACTTTTTCTAGTGCCATGATATCCTTCTTTAGAACAGGTGCCCAAAATTGCACAGCATATTCAATATGTGGTCTTACCAGTGATGTGTCCTTTAACCCCTTAAGGACACATGACATGTGTGACATGTCATGATTCCCTTTTATTCCAGAAGTTTGGTCCTTAAGGGATTAAAGTGCCATTTGCCTTTTCTACTTTCCCACTACTCTGGGGTTGATAGGGGGCGTGGAAAGCCTGACTGATCCCTAAGGCTTTCATAATTTCTTGCATTAATTCCCCAGTGAAATGGCTACCTCTGTCACTTTCAATCCCTTCAGGTTCTCTGTATCTACATACCAGTTCCTTCAGAAGCTTACTTGCTGTGACCTTCGTTGTGTCTTTCAAAACTGGGTAGGCCTCAGGCCAACCTGAAAAGAGATCAATGCACACCAACACATATTCATACACTCCTACCTTTGGCAGTTGAATATAGTCTATCTGCAGTCTTTGAAAAGGGTGAAGTGGCCCTGGTATATGCTTACTTGGTGTTTTGACAGCCTGTCCTGGATTGTTTCTAGCACAAATCATGCAAGCCTGGGTGTGTTTAGCTGCTACAACAGTAAATCCGGGTGCTACCCAATGGGTGTTTACAATGCTGTTCATGTGCATCTTGGATAGACATTTCGGTCCAGGGGCCATCATGGGGTACAACACTTATGGCAAACACAGTATTTTACTTTTCCTCCACATTGTCATCTTCAGGTTCTGCATCTTGTTTCTTCCAGTGGTCATGTTCTTCTTCGCCTGTCTTTGTAAGCTCAGCAGTATATTGTAGTCAACGGCGTCCTCTGTAAGAACAACTGCCTGTAGAAGGATGTACTTGGATTGCTGCTTGCTTGGCAGCTTTGTGGTTTCCTCTCTTAATTTCATCTGTGATCTTCATGTGAGCTGCCACCTTGATGATGCCTACTTGAGTGGGTAGCAGGATAGCGTCCATAAGTGCACTCACAGCTTCAGAGTTCTTGATTGGAGTACCTGCTGAGATGAGAAAATCATGAGCCCGCCATATGGGGTCAAAAATATGGGCTATACCGAAGGCATAGCGAGAGTCTGTGTAAATATTAGCAGTCTTACCAGTGGCCATTTTACACGCTTCAATGAGTGCCTTCAGCTCAGCCTCCTGTGCAGAACAGTGAGGAGGGAGTGGTTCGGTTTTTATTACGTCATGTGCAGAGACTACAGCATATCCAGGGTGGACATTACCCTTCTCATCAGCATATCTGGAACCATCTACAAAAAAACTCAAAATATGCATTAGATAATGGAGAATCAATTACATGCGAAAAACCAGCTGTCTCTTGTGCCAATAGTGCTGCACAATCATGGGGTACCTGGGCGTCGGCTAACTCATCTGGTGAAAGTGTATTTACAAAAAGATCAGAATATTTTGAGGAGGGAATATTTTGAACTGCAGTCTTTCTACTTTCAGTGAGATGTTTTGTGCCATGGGAAATGCAATGTCCTAGGAAAATAACTTTTTCAACACATGCTTGCAATTTCGCTTTTGTTGCTTTACATTACAAGTGTTCACATTACAAGTTTCCATATTATCGCAACATAAAAGTAAGTCATCGATATACTGCAATAAAATTACATTATCTGCCCTTTGCCACTCTTGGGCCATAGCCATGCTGTACATAGTGGGTGAGTTTTGTGCGCCCTGGGGCAATACTGTCCAAATGTACTGCCTGTGTTTATGTGTAAATGCAAATAAATACTGACTGTCGGGATCCAGGGGGACACTGAAAAATGCATTTGCCAAGTCAATAACCGTAAATACCTTAGAAGAAGGTGGTACCTGTGACAACAAGGTGTGTGGCAGTTACAGTTCAGTTACAGCACTAATTGCCCTCAAATCATGTACCATACGGTAGACCACAGGTTTCCCTTTCTCTAGCTTTTTCCTAACTGGGTACAATGGTGTGTTATAAGAGAAGGTGGTCTGGACAATTACCCCTGCCGGCAGTAATTCTTGCACAGATTGGGAAATAGCATCTTCCTGTGCTGGGTTTAGGGGGTATTGTTTTTGACAGGGAGGGGTGGCTCCGGGCAGGAGATTTACTTTGACTGGGGGCACAGAGAGTCTGTCTGTATCTGTCTTCCCTGAAGCCCATAAGGAATCAGGGACTGAGGACAAGTCAATGGTAGGTTCTGACACATGGCTGGGCATAGTGAGAGTTGCCAAAATATTTGAAAGGGATATCATTTGTTTGTCCTCTAAAGGCACGGACAATGTTACTTTTCCAGTGGGACTATACTGGATATTGGCATTAAGGGCAGACCGTATATCACTGCCTAGTAGATTGGCAGGGGCATGAGGGCTGACAAGAAGCCTCGTTACAAGGGCAGTAGAGTTGTGTAGCTTCAATCTCAGTTTGTGATTAAGGGGAATGTCACTTGTGATCCCATCCACCCCTACACATGATAAAACATCATCAGCTTTCTCATACAGGAACACATTTTTCCTGTAACATTGATTTGGCAGCTCCAGTGTCCAACAGGAAAGGGACTATTCACTCCCTGGGCAGTGTAATATTGATAGTGGGTGAGGGTCCAGCTGAGTCAGGGATATTGAAAGCATGTAGGGACACTGGGTTGCCAATTTCTTATTGGGGAGGGGGAGGTGGTGGAGGTAGTTGGTTGTCATGGGAGTATCATTTGAATCCTGGGGTTTTCTATTTTTAGGAGGACACTTGCAGTTGCGTTTAATGTGTCCTTTCCTGCCACAATTCCAGAAGTCTACCTGCTTTCTATCTCCACCAGCTCTAGGGACAGTTACTGCCATTACAGGTGTGCTCATCTTTCTAGTATTTAGATTGGCTTCCACTCCCATAGCCACCTTTACCAGATCACCACAGATTAAACTTCTCTACTCAGGTCTAGCATTTTGGAAACCAGTCCTTATGGGTATTTGGAGACCATCCATGAAGCAGTTAATAAGCAGTCTGGTTGAAGTGATTACAATATCTGTGTAACCCAATGCTTCCCAAACCATCTGTAGTCTGGTGAAGAAAGTTTCCACAGATTCATCTTTCCCTTGTACTATATCTCCTAATTTATGGGCTAGTTCCTCTGTCTTTACTTTAGCCCATTCTCTCATTGCAGTGACATAACATGCTCCAGATGCAGACTTGGTTCTAAACTATTCATCTGTTTTCATGTTGCTTCTTCTGAGGCTATCTTCATGGGCATATAAGAAAAAGAGAAGTAAATGCCTTGTCTCTATATCCCAAATCAAAAAGAGAGGGCGTTAGATATAAGGCAATGTGGTCAGATTGGTGGTACCAGCGCCACCTAGGGGCTTGGACCAAAAAGAATGGTATATAAGAAAAAAGAAAGAGTAATCTCCAGCTAGGGAGATCCTTTATGCTGGTAATAATTGTAGATGAAAAAACACATGTGGAATGATTAGCAATTATATCACTAATTTTGGTTATGGTAGGTGTATACCGGAGGGAAAGACTTGAACTAATTGTTCTGATTTCTGTCGCATGTGCCCTTTAACAAAATATATATAATTTTATTTATCCTTTCACCATAAAGGGTACAATGTGAGAAAAAGAAAGACAAGCCTTAGATGACTAGTAGCGAACCAACAGTATTGTGACTGCTCATCGTTAAGTTGCGTGTGGTCAGAGTGCAGCTAATAATGTGACTGGCTGTCCAATTAACAATCGCTTATGTGACCAAATGCAAAAAGATAATCTGTACTTAAAGGGACTCTCCAGGGAGGAGATTGTACTCACCTTGTTCCAGCGCCGGGAGCCTCGTGAAGCCGCGCCCCCTATTTCGTCAAAATGACGAAATAGGCGGGCGCGAGCAGGGAGCAATCAGACGCTTCCATTTGGAAGCGTCATTGCTCCCTTGTGCACATGCGCGGCTTCGCCGCACATGCGCACATACTTCAGAGGGCGGCATTCATGCCGCCCTCTGAAGTGCTGAGCGCACTACCGCGCATGCGCGCGGTGTGCGCGGCCGTGAGCTGAGTGACATCTCAGCTCGCGGTCTTTGCCCGCCCCCCCTCCTCCGCTGACAGGCTGGAGAGAGAAGGCGCGCACACAGTGCCTTCTCTCTCCTGAACACGTCAGACGTATTTTAAGGGCCCTGCATGATAGCAAGTCCCTCTGGTGGCCGTCTGAGTGACGGCCACTGGAGGTATTCCTATCAATCAATGTAAACACTGTATTTTCTTTGAAAATACAGTGTTTACATTAAATTGCCTGCAGGGAGCTATAGATCTCACCTGAACAACTACATTAAGCTGTAGCTGTTCAGGTGACTATAGTGTCCCTTTAAGAGCAGATAACTGTCCGCTAAATAGTAATCACAAGGTTACCCTCAAACCTACAGGGATATATGAGGAAAAGCGCTTGAGTATGTTTGCTGTATAGGGCAGGGATAGGCAACCTTTTAGCAGCACTGTGCCGATATAGGATTGTGATGTCCCGTAGAGTGACGATTCTATTTTTTTAAAATGAGGTGTGTATGCTGCCATATTCTGCTTGTGTTATTTATACTGTAATTGCTTTGTATAGTTGTATTTGTGCGTATATGAGCTATTATATTGTATATGTTCAGGAGTAGTTTGTGGTATCGTGTATGATACATATGAATGTGGGCTGTGTATTGGGGCTGCTTGTGGAATTGTGTGTGGATTGTTATGTCACGTTGTGTGTTTGGTAGTGTGTGGGGGCTGTTTGGGGTATTGCATGTGAGAGGCTGCATGTGGGGTTGTGTGCATGTATGTATATTGTTAGTGGTGTTGTGTTTGTGGGGATTGTGTGTGTGTGGGCTGTTCGTATTATTTGTATGAGGGGAGGGTTATTCTGCATTTCTGTGTATGTCTAGCAGTGTGGGTGGGTTCCCTGGGTTCCAATGGGGACCAGGCTGGCCAGGTACAGGTCAAGGACAGGAGGCGCAACAGCAGCTGCGGGCTGCTCTACTCCAGTGTGGATTCCCATTCACAAGTGCTGGGAGGAAGTGATCTGAGATCACTACCTCTACGTGCTGCAATGCATAAATTGAGGATTGTCCTTCACCACCTCTTCGTATTAGCAGATTTCTGAAGTTTTACAGGGACTACTGATATGCCAGAGTGCGTTTGGCTCTAGAAGCCTTGAGTGCCGTGCAAAGACACCTTGAGTGCCGTGCATGGCACTAGTGCCGTAGGTTGCCTACCCCTGGTATAGGGTATTAGTAGTGTAGATCCTAATTTTACAAAAATAAAAATGCAAAAAAGCACAAGAAATAAATAATGGAATCATACACTAAGAAATTGTATACAGATGGGATTCAGTAAGTCCTCCTATCTGTGCTCAATAACACAATTGAGTATAATATACAGATGGCTGTCTGACTCCTGTATAGTAACGAAATCCACTATAACTTGGTAACCCTTTGCATGCTGTAGCTAGATCTACCCGAGGGATGGAACACTGCAGGGGACCTTATATAAATTCTACAGATTCTTCAGAAATCATCAATGCTAGTCCCTGGGTCTCCTAATTAACACCTTCGTGCGTGTTCTAAACTACGGCTCACTCTATAAAGCATCTTCATGGGCATCAGTATATCTAGCAAATATTCTAGTCCAAATGGGGCCAGCTTTTAGGGCGACAATCTGTTTCAAATCCATCCAAGTACACTGGTAAGTAGCTTGAATGGTGGATAGAGACTGGACTAGAGCTAAGGGGGCCTTTTCTACACCTGGCAGCTGCTGTATTATTGCCAGTTCTTCCCAGTATTAGATACATGAGCTCAGCGGTCTCTTCTCATGGTATACGCTCTCAACTTTGGGTATCATGAGAGGGTAGTCCACCAAACTTAAGGGAACCCCTAGTTGCCCACATAGACACCCCAGTGGGGCATTTAGCTCCACAAATACCTGAGCTCAGCTGTCTCTTCTCATGGTATATGCTCTCAACTTTGGGTATCATGGGAGTAGTAAATTGTGGTGCTAAATGCCCCACTGGTGGACTACCCTCTTCATCTAATGAACCCACAGGTCTTGCTGGGGCTGCTGGGGAACCATATGAAGTCCAACTGCGTAATATTACTGGAAAGAGAGGTTTTGGTTTCTATAAAAGGGAAATTGTCTGGTCTTTAGGGACCAAAGGAGTGCCTGCATTATCCTGGTAAAGGGGTGTGTTTACCCCAGAGGTCTAAAACATTGATAATGTGGTACACCTTTTCTGGTGGTTTCTCTACAACCACATTTAGTTAATCCAACTGAGGTATCATGCCTTTTTTGGGCGACTTCCACCAAGTCATTATCTTCTAACCAACCTCAGTAATTTGCTATAAATTCCCTCCATATGTGTGGGTCAGCTTTCTTAGGTTCTTAGGCTTCCTTGTACTTTATGAATAGTCAAAGCTGTAAATCCCCCCTGAGTGCTTTGAGAGCTACCCATCTTAAAACTTGTAAGGGTTAATTACTTCCTTACACAAGACAAACTGTACAAAAACAGTGTATAAGACACTTAGGACCACTGCAGTGGAATTTTCAGTCTTGTCTTCGTTATTCTAAACACAGATCAGGAGATCTGCCCTTGGAGGAATCTAACTCGAAATCTAAAACAAATGACAAGGCAAACACTAAAAATAACTTAAAACCCACAGATGTATTCCACTCCATCTCAAGATTCCTTTCACAAGACATAACACAACCTCCACCTGAATATAATCATAATACCACAGAAAACAAGTTCTTTAGATCAGACGTTTTTAAAATCCTTACCCACCCGGAGCGAGGCCTATAAGAGCACCAGAGATTGAATTAATTAAAGGTTGAAAAAGAAAAGCTTTTCCTCACCCGCTGCAGCTGTCTGATTAACCGTTTCTCGGGCTCCGAGCCACCCCTTTCTGGGTCCGGATGGACTGAACTCATCTGATCCCGTGCACGGCACCAAATTGGTATACCGTATATACTCGAGTATAAGCCGACCCGAATATAAGCCGAGGCCCCTAATTTTACCCCAAAAAACTGGGAAAACTTATTGACTCGAGTATAAGCCTGGGGTGGGAAATGCAGCAGCTACTGGTAAATTTCTAAATAAAATTAGATCCTAAAAAAATTATATTAATTGAATATTTATTTACAGTGTGTGTGTGTGTATGAATGCAGTGTGTGTGTATGAGTGCAGTGTGTGTGTGTATGAGTGCAGTGTGTGTGTATGAGTGCAGTGTGTGTGTATGAGTGCAGTGTGTGTGTATGAGTGCAGTGTGTGTGTGAATGCAGTGTGTGTGTGTATGAGTGCAGTGTGTGTGTGTATGAGTGCAGTGTGTGTGTGTGTGATGCAGAGCCTTGGTGGGGGGTGGGTATTTTTTATAATGTTTTTTATTATTATTATTTTTAAAAAAAATTGTTATATTATTATTTATTTATATTATTATTTTATTATTCTTATTATTTTTTTCGTCCCCCCTCCCTGCTTGATACATGGCAGGGAGGGGGGCTCTCACTCCCTGGTGGTCCAGTGGCATTGGCAGTTCAGTGGGGAGAATGGGGGGCTGGCAGAGAGCACTTACCTCTCCTGCAGCTCCTGTCAGCTCCCTCCTCCTCCGCGCCGGTCCGTGCAGCTCTTCTGTCAGCTCACACTGTAAGTCTCGCGAGAGCCACACTATGACCCCGCGGCTCTCACACTGGGAGCTGACAGAGGTGCTTAACGGACCGCCGCGGAGGAGGAGAGAGCTGACAGGAGCTGCAGGAGAGGTAAGTAACCGCACACAGCCCCCAGTCTGTATTATGGCAATGTAACTCGAGTGACTCGAGTATAAGCCGAGTTGGGGATTTCAGCACAAAAAAATTTGCTGAAAAACTCTGCTTATACTCGAGTATATACGGTAAATATTTTAAAATTATATATTTAGCCAGCTGGGGTGGGTGCAAGTTAGTGGGGAATTGGGGAATTTGGTGTTATCTAGGGGTTTAAAAAAAGCTTTTAAAAAAAAAAAGGTTTTAATATCGTTTAAAAAAAAGTTAAGAAAATCCCACCCCCCTTTACCAGTCCTAATAAAAATTAACCCCTTCCGTGCGAGTTGATCACTGCCTACAGTGGTCAAAATACAGATCACAGTATTATACTGTTATTTAATTTTTTCAACCCCTGAGGATTAACTTTTATTTATTTTTTTAACCCTCAGGGCTTCATTTATTTCATTAATTAATTTAAATATTGTAAAATTGTATATTTTGCTAGCTGGGATGAGTGGGAGTTATGGTAAAGTGGGAAATTTACAGTTAGTACTGCTTACAGCTAGTTAGGGGTTAACAGTTAAAAAAAAAATCTAAAAAATGTTAAAAGTGTAAATAAAAGTTACGTTTGAAAAATTTAATAAGTAAAACCCCAACCCCCAATCATCTGCCTGCCCGGGTTTCACCACTGCCGCAGGGAGGGTTCGGCTAAACCAGAAGCTAAACACAAAGCCAGAAATCAGGGGTTCAATAAGTGGTGTGAACTGTGAACTCATTAATCTGACGTTCTCACCTGAGCTTCCCTCTTACTTTCAAGCAAAAGACAAACATACCAGCTGTAGCTTGATAATCTTGATGCAAATGCAAATCGTGTCTCTTATCTCTATATAATTTCTCCAGTTCTAGCCTGATGATAATAATATAAAATTTTGCTGTCTAATCGCATGCCATGTCAAATCTACTGTTCTTTATCAGCTTGCTATTGCTGTTGGGGCATTGCAAGATTAAATGTTATTTGTCTACACAAGCACAAGAAAAATAAAGAATTTAAAAAAAATTTTAAGGAAAAAAAAAAAAAGTAAAAAAAAAATACATAAAAAAATGCTCGTTACCACTACACCTGGACCATACTAGCGAAAAAATGATCCCATGCTAAGGTTCAAAATATAAAAGATATAAAAGGTGTATAGGCGCTACCAATATACAAATACAGAGAGACTGGTGTAATAAAAGTGTATCCCACAGCACTTAAAACAGAAATAAATACTACACCAGTCTAGGGGTACAGGTATCAAGATCAATCTAAAATACAGAAACATAGTGCAAACTGTGTAAACATATATTAACCCCCCATATAGGTTGGAACTCACAGGATGCAGAGCCGTCCCAGGCTCTATAGATTGAGCAGGAGGGTGACTTACAAAGGCTAAAACAATATCCTAATCCCCCCCTCCCATTTTTTTTTTTTTACAATTAATTAGAATTTATATATATCTATATATATATATTGGGATAAAGTGAAGGCAGAGAGGCCATTTAACCCCAGGGGGAGTATGTTTATTTTGTGTTGTAGGCAACACAAAGCTACATTTAGTTATGGGCCCCTGGGGTGGAGCATTTGGAGAGAAGGGTGGGCCAATGCTCCACTCCTCAGTTTAGACAACTGGGAGAAATAAGGTCCAGGTCAGAGTTTTTTGGAACTGTCTCCAACCCACTGCTCAGCTGCAGATAATCAGCTGTAGCAGTGGGAATAAACCCCTCCCTGCTAGGCAGGTAAAGGGGGGGGATTGCTGGCTTCCTCCCAGGAAGCAGGTAGGAGAGAGGCTTTTCTCTCCAATGAGAGAGCTAAGGAGACTAGGCACTGGGAGTGCAGAAAGGAAGCAGTCAAGGCTGGCTTGGAGCACTGGGAGTGCAGAAGGAAGCAGTCAAGGCTGGCTTGGAGCACTGGGAGTGCAGAAAGGAAAGCAGGCAAGGCTCGCTTGGAGCACTGGGAGTGGAGAAAGAAAAGCAACAGGCTAGCTAGCAGAGTGTTGCTATCTAATAAGGTTGGTGCGATATGTTTTTGTTAGTTTAACCCTGATAGAGAGGGATATTAAAAGTGAGTCAGTGCTCAGACGAGCTAGGTTTTTGTTTAAAGGGGAAACCTGTTATATTTATGTTTTAGTTATGTTGATGTGTGGACTTGCCAATAAAGTTGCCTGGATTATATGAAAAACCAAAGGACTGTGCCTGTTGTTTACCCTAGAGGACCGTACTATCTGCAAACAAGGATCACTATATATATATACACACCTCATCCAGCGTGTGAAGTGTCTCTAAAGCCTGAAAAGACTGTGTGTAACACCCCAATCCCAGGACAAGGTACCAAGGGAAAGGAGTACTTTTTTCACACACACACACACACACACACACACACACACACACACACACACACACACACACACATATACATTGTATATAAATTGTATATAAATGTTGTTTTTGTCACTTACAAATTGTTCTTGATAAAGACCCTGAGGGGTCGAAACGTCGAAATAGATGATTTAATGTAAGCGTTTTTCGTATTAATAAATACACGATTGAAAAGTCCTTCTGGAGTGCTCCTCTTTATCGCTTGTTATATACCCGGACGTTGGATGCACCGAAGGCAAGATATACTGAAATAACCTGCAGGGGTGAGTGCCTTAATTATCATTTTTTCTATATATACATGGTGAACGTCACACCAGTTTTGGGCACCCCCGAAAACTAAATACCTATTTTTGTCCACTCACTAAATTGTGCGTTCAGGCACACCGTCAAGTTAGTCACGATGGAGGACTTCTTAGTAAGAGCAGGGGGAACAGCAGACACAGCAGAAACTCTGTCCATTACTGAAGATCAGGCGCAGGCCATTCTATGGTCGAGAACGGCTAAAGATTTGTCACATTCCAACACAATAAAAGACCTATATAATGACCTAATGAAATTGAAAAGAAGGGAGGTGGACTTGGATTTACACGGGATTTTCATCTCGGATTATCACAGAGCCAAGCGGATCCCTAGGGGATTTAGAGTCAGAAACTCCCCAACCATCGGCAGGCAAAACCCAGATTTCTGCCGTAAATGGATGAATATCGCCAACAAATGCTCCCTCGACTGGATGGTGATTGTGGTGGAGGAAGTGGGCAAAGAACTCATCGGGGTGAAGCATTCCATTCAAGAGGTAGAAAATACTAATACAGATTTACTACATTCCTCAGCGGCCACAGAACACATCTTAAAGTTACAGGATGACATTAACAAGTATAAGAACGAACTTATTCGTTTCTTGAAACAAAAATTGGACAAAGTCAATTATGACTACAAATGCCATCAGGTGTATAGATGGTTGAGTGGCACACCAACAAGCAACAGGGAATCGTTCCCCAAATACAAATATCGAATAAAAAAGCCTATTTTCCAAACCATTGACACCAGTTCGGGCGAGTCAGCCTCTGATATAGACAACAAGGAGGAGAGAGATATACATGATAAACGCCCTTTTTTAGAGGCCAATATTCGCCCTCACGAATCCCCAGGGACCTCATATACATCAACAGGAGGAAGAAAAAGAACTCAATCACCAGGAGAGGAAAGAAGAGACACCAGAAGCACTGGAACAAAAGGAAAACCCCCAAGGGGGAAGAGATGTTAGTATTCAACTTATCTCATAAAAACCTAACTGAACATCATATATCCGTGCTATCCAAAGGGCTCACATTCGTCCCAGTATCCAAACCAGCACCTCTCCAAACCGATATTGAATTTCATAAAATACAACAGATCCTGACCAAATACGAACGATGGACAGACAAACCTTCTACGCCGGACACTGGGAACAAACCGAAAAATCCACTAAGAATTAGGAATACAGGAGAACAAAAAACCTCCAATATGTCCATAAAAACCTTTATGCAGTCAGTGAGAAATGAAACATATCAGAAACTAAAAAACCCTGAAGATAATCGACAAAACCTATCCCCAGCGGAGAAGACAGCCTTAAGAGACCTTATGACAGATCCCAGTATCATTATCCGACCCGCGGACAAGGGAGGGGCGATTGTAGTAATGACCTATGCGAAGTACAAAGAGGAAATATATAACCAATTGTCCGATACAAGCACATATCAGAGATTAACCTATGACCCGGTTAAAAAATTTCAAGCTCAGATTAAAAATATTATTACCATTGGCATACAGATGGGGTGTCTCGATACCAACATGGCTAAATACCTATATGTGGATTACCCGAAGCACCCAGTGTTATACACACTGCCGAAGATCCACAAAGACATGCAACACCCACCAGGAAGACCAATTGTCTCCGCCAGGGACAGTCTCCTTGAACCCATTGCGAAGTTTATTGATTACTACATCAAGACCACCGTGATGGAGCTTCCCACTTGTTTGCGAGATACAAACGACTTTTTGGAGAATATAAAGAATCTAACAACAGTAGAAGAAGGATACAATCTGGTAACACTGGATGTTAAGAATCTATATACCATAATACCGCATATGGAAGGTATACAATCACTCCGACAGATTCTTAGCAGCTCTTCTAAATACTGTGGACCACCTATTGAATTCTTAATGGAGCTACTACAGATAGCTCTAACATGTAACTACTTTAAGTTTGAAGAGCACTTCTACCTACAACGGACGGGTACCTCCATGGGGGCAGCAATGGCACCCTCATATGCCAATGCCTACATGTTTGTGTTCGAAACCCAGTACATCTTGGAAAAATATCATGAACACATACTTATATACCATCGTTTCGTGGATGATATTTTTCTCATTTGGACGGGAACCAGCAGTGACTTAGAACAAATGGTCTCAGACTTGAATACAGCTGAATGCCCTGTCAAATTGACACTATCATCTAATATTCATGAGATCCAATTCCTAGATGTGTCCATCTACAAAGCAAATGGGAGATTAGGGTACACCCTATATCGTAAAGAAACGGCAAGGAATACGTTACTTCAGGCTACGAGCTATCATCCTCAGAAACTCAAAGAATCTCTCCCGGTATCCCAATACATGAGGGTACTGAGATACAATAGTGATCCAGTGAAAAGAGAGCAACAACTTCAAGAAATGACTGAGAGATTTTTGCACAGAGGATACAACCCGGACGTATTATCACAAGCTAAAGACAAAGCCATGAGACACACTAGGGATCCGAGGGCGACCACCAAAAACACCGCACAAGCTACTAGGATGTATTTACCCCTTACTTTTCATACAGGCACCTCACAAATTAAAAAAGCCATGAATAAATACTGGGGCATACTACGGTCCGACAAGAATCTGCCATCCATTTTCCAACAGCAACCGATTATCAGTTTAAAAAGAAATAAAAATCTTAGAGACCTTTTAGTTAAAAGCGATCCAAGTTTATGTTATCAGAAGACAAAAGGACCTATAAAGAAAGGCTGTTACCGATGCAGTGGCTGCGTGACATGCAGCCACATGAACACCAGTACCTCATTTTCTCACCCACACAGCGGAATCCGGATCCCCATCACCCAATACATCACTTGCACGACGGATCATGTGATCTACTTAATCACATGTCCCTGTGGTCTCTCATATGTGGGGAAAACTGACCTAACCCTCCGAGATCGGATTAGAGGTCACAGATCCACCATCAACACAGCCTTCAGAGATCAAAAATCAGACAAACCTGTCGCTAAGCATTTCCTCCAAGCCAACCATAGACTTCCTACCCTACGATTTATAGCTATAGATCACGTCCCACCAAGTCCGAGAGGAGGAGATAGATCTAAAACACTACTTCAACGCGAAACCTACTGGATACACCGGCTGGATACAGTCACCCCCAAGGGACTGAACGAGTACATTACATTTTCCATGTTCTGTTGAATATAGCTATAGAAGTCGTATGTGCCCCAAACTAGATTATCAATACAAAAGTTCGTTCTGTTCTTCAAAGTAATGCCCCACTATTTAGTATATGTATATAAAAAATAGTCATTGAATTTGTATTCATAATTTATAAGTTATAACAATAGATCTTTGAAAGACAAGTTTTCCTATATTACTCTATCTAAGAATTAACTCCTACTTTGTTTTTAAATATAACTTATGAGATATACGTTACTGTATGCATTCACTTGGGTTGTTGGTATTTTTGTACTACACGGTTTTCAGTTTTATTCAGCACCAGCTACACTTTGACCCTACGGGTCTTATTTCTCATTATGATTTATTTACTTCATTAACCCTGAGGTCTTCCCTCTGGCACACTTTGGGTACCACTAGACCTTGGTACACACTTCAGCTTTTTTTACTATGTAGATCTCCTTGCTAGAGACCACACACTTTATACACGTTTCAGATCGTTATTCTGAACCTCTTGGTCACAAAGATCACATGACCGCATTGAGCATAGTCTATCGCATAGCAACCACGTTGCACGCACTGACGCACGATAGGGAAACCACGTGGGTCTCCGTGACACTTCCGGGTTCGGACGGGCGGCCACACACACACTAGAGATTGGTGAGTCAATTATCTTCACTTGTATATAAATGTTGTTTTTGTCACTTACAAATTGTTCTTGATAAAGACCCTGAGGGGTCGAAACGTCGAAATAGATGATTTAATGTAAGCGTTTTTCGTATTAATAAATACACGATTGAAAAGTCCTTCTGGAGTGCTCCTCTTTATCGCTTGTTATATACCCGGACGTTGGATGCACCGAAGGCAAGATATACTGAAATAACCTGCAGGGGTGAGTGCCTTAATTATCATTTTTTCTATATACATATATATATATGTGTGTGTGAAAAAAGTACTCCTTTCCCTTGGTACCTTGTATGTATATATATATATATATATATATATATATATATATATATATATATATGACATAAAAATAAAGCCCTGTTTGCCATCTAAAAAACGTTATATAAAATATGTGTTAGTGCAATAAATGACAGAGATGCAAATTGCGTTTGAACACAAACAGCATATAAATGCAAAAACGGCTTGTGTCCTTAAGGGTAAGACAAGCTTTTGAAGCTGTGTCCTTAAGGGGTTAATGGTTATTGGCACGGACCACAAACACAGAAATAATACAAACATATAACAAACGAAAACAATGAACATTATATTAAATTAATTGCTGCTGTTTATACATAAATGCAATCAGACATCCACAAACAACATTTTACATTTATGTGCACATGAAACGACTTGGAGAGACACAGTCTCATTGGCCACATGTAATGAGAAAAAAAAAAACGTCATTTGATAATCACCATGATGTAGTTAACTTAAGAAAAGGAGAGAATGAAATTGAAGTCATTGTGACTCCCATGGTGCAGCGTGCACATAAAGCATCATGGGATAACACCAGTTTGTAGACTGTTAGCTGCATTTTGACAAACAGATTTTAAACCCACAAGTGGGAAATAAAAGAAAGAACACTTTTTATTACAATCAAGTCTCCATGTTGCTGCCTTCTTTTGTGTGTGCTTGTTTTCATGTGGGAAGACTGCCTCTCAGTACCGGAGAGATAGGGTGAACCTACATTTAAAAGGTATTGGAGCGTATGCCATTATGGCAAGCAATAGTAGATTTTCCTGAGCATAATATAATTTCATCAGTTGTCAAATTATCTTATTTGTAGAATGACTGACAAAGGATCAGTCATGACCATTCACTGCTGTGAGGCCTGAAATACATTTCCGTCATTGGGGTGGCATGGGTCAGAAAACGAATGCACCATGATAATGTCTGAACAAAATCCAGAGTGGTTTCATAAACATAGCACCAAGTCATACATTCCACTATGGCCTTTCCAATAACCTGACCTAAATGTCATGAAACATGTGTGGTGGAATTTCAATGAAATGTAAATTTAGTAGGCCAAGATTTCCACGTGGCATATGTGTATGTTGTATCAGTTAGTTAGCTACACGTAGCTAGGATACTGTCATCAATGTACTGAGCATGTGCAGGAATGCAGGAACTGAAATTGCACCTATTTCTCCTTTGTCTTGGATGAGCCATGTGGTCTGCCCAGATGAACAAGTCTATATTCTGCTCATTGATTGGTTAAAGGTATATGTGGGTGTAGCTATTAATGGGAGGAGCTATATTGCTATATAAGGAATGTACTCCATGTGCTCTGGGCTCATACCTTTTGAACATAAGTTCAGTGTGAGACCCGATCGGTATGTTAATAAAGACTTCTTACTTCCTGAAGACCTGCATCCATCTCTCTGTGTTTAGCTTCTGTAAGTTTACTCGGTAACACATGTATGGAAAGTTCAGTGTGTAATACACATATACATATATATAGTATATACACACACACACACACTTCCACTAATGAGACAGAAGCAAATAAAGTGGAAGATAGTATAACAAACATATCTACGTGACTGACAAGGTTTGATTTTCAGGCCCACATTTGTCTCACAGAGCTGAC
This sequence comes from Pelobates fuscus, assembly GCF_036172605.1. NCBI lineage: Eukaryota > Metazoa > Chordata > Amphibia > Anura > Pelobatidae > Pelobates > Pelobates fuscus. Next base: position 143,472,349 of record NC_086326.1, on the reverse strand, counting down.
ACTCAACAAATGTAAATGGTTACTCCAGCCACCATGGCCACTCCCACTTTAGAAATGGTCATAGTGCCAGCAGTCTGATGTGCAGCATTCCAGCTGTTCCAGGATGACTCCAGTCAGAAACGTCTGTTATCAGCACGCACTGCCCTCTAGTGATGGGAGTGCGTCTTATGTTCTGTTTTAAATGGGTCGGGGGGTGTAAGTCCCTTAGTAGATAGGTCCATATAGATTAGGAACATGGTTGAAGTAACCTGTTGAGGCAGCTGTGACAATGTCAAATACCCACAGGTTTATTCACTAAAGTGAGAATTCAAAGTAAATGTAAAACTTATAGGCAAAATAGCTTAACTGGAAAAAGTCTGTAAGTCAAGTATGCTTCCAGCTCGGCTACTTTAGCCTTACATTTGAAAATCACTTTAGTAAATAATCCTGCCAACCAATACAGGCCACGCTATCTCCGTCTCAATCATTGTTGTTGTACACAGCACCGACTAGATGCCCTTTCCCTGTCTCTTTAACTCTACAACTTTTAAAGCAAAAAATGATTATTCTCTACTGTGAAATCTTTTAAATGAGGCTGGTACTGGGGTCCAGGGAAACTATTTCAAGTATTCATAACCTGTAAATATAATTTTTTCCTTGCGTGAACCTTCTGATGCTTAATAAGAATACACCTTCTAATAAAGCATGTCTCACAATAAGAACACGAGAATGGTTTCTCTCCTGTGTGAATCCTCATGAACAGTAAGATCATGCTTTTCGTTAAAACAATTCTCGGATTTGCTACATTTAAATGGTTTTTCTCCTGTGTGAATCCTTCGACGTGTAAGAAGATTGTACTTAAAGCTAAAGCCTTTGCCACAAACATTGCATTTATATCGATTGTCTCCCGTGTGGTTCACTTGATGTGAAGCAAGTTATGTCACCAGAAGAAACCTTTTTCCCACATTCTGGCCACTTAAACACTTTATCCCCTGTATGATTTTTTTGATGCAAAATAAGATTGAGTTTCAGGAGGAAGGATTTTCCACATTCAGTGCATATAAATGGTTTTTCCCCCCATGTGAACCTTTCGATGTTTACCAAGACTATTCTTTAGGCGGAAACATTTCCCACATTCAGGGCATTTGAAGGGCATTCGGAAGGAATTTCTCCAGTGTGAATCATTTGATGACTAATAAGACTGGATTTTGTCATAAAGAATTTTCCACAATCCGAGCATAGGAATGCCTGTTTTTCAGTGTGCTTCCTCTCGTGGATAATAAGATTCTGCTTTCGCGTAAAAGATTTTTCACATATAGGGCATGTAAATGGTTTTTCTCCTGTGTGCATCATTTCATGCCTAATAAGATTGCGTTTTTGGTTAATAACTTTTCCACATTTAGAACATGAGAATGTCTGTTTTCTCGTGTGTGTAAGTCTTTTCTTTGATTTGGTAAATGTCAGGTATTTTTCCCCATTCTCCATTTTATTTAAAACTTCATCTTCAGTTCCAGAATTGGACAAAGTGACATGGCTGTGAAATTCCCCAGGTATAGATATATCTATTAGAAGAAAATACACAATAATAGCAAATAAACAAACAATAGATAACAATAAGAGCAACTAAATCAAAGCCCAGAGTTCGTATACATTTTGGACCCTTCTTATTTGGCATTATAAACACAGATCTTTGTGATTTTATTTCCTCTTACCCGATGAGCTGAGAGTCTGGTGATTCTCCATCATTACGTCCTTATAGAGATCCTTGTGTCCTTCTAGATACTCCCACTCCTCCATGGAGAAATAGGCAGCGACATCCTCACACCTTATAGGAACCTGACACACACAAAGATACAGTCACTATCCAGACACATCCCTTGGTTTTATTGTATAATGTCCCATTCACAGCAGCCTCACCTCTCCAGTCAGCAGTTGGGTGATCTGATTGGTCAGTTCCAGGATCTTCTTGTCACTGTTGCCCTCATATGTCTGTGAGTGATGTGGAGGCACTGAGCTAGCGATATCGATGCTGCAGGGGCCTGATGACACCATAGCACTATTTCTTTGTGTAACAGACTGACAAAGCTTATTCACAACCATACAATCCTAAATGGTAAGAGCAACACAAATGCAGACATTCAGATCCTCGTAGATTGTAGCTTCTTTGAGCAAGGCCTTCTTCACCTCTAAATGTCCCCTTTCTATGAATGCAAAGCGCTGTAGAATATATGGCGCTATATAAATGCCAATAAGAAATAAATAAAAAGTATTATTGCTCACTGAATTCGTATTCACCTCCACTGTTTTTATATCAATGTTACCTTTCTTATATCCAAATTGATTGCATCCAAGTATCCTTATTAATCAAAACTCCTTCAATGGCGACTATTTCAGTCTGTGACTGTTTTCACCATTCTAAAAATCTACCTTATAAAAATACATTATATTTTTTAGTACCAGTGCAAAGTCTCTGAGACTGAGACATTCCCAGAATCCCTCACCTCTCCAGTCAGCAGGTAGATGATCTCCATACTGACATTACCCAGAATCCCTCACCTCTCCAGCCAGCAGGTAGATGATCTCCATAATGACATTACCCAGAATCCCTCACCTCTCCAGTCAGCAGGTAGATGATCTCCATACTGACATTACCCAGAATCCCTCACCTCTCCAATCAGCAGGTAGATGATCTCCATACTGACATTACCCAGAATCCCTCACCTCTCCAGCCAGCAGGTATATGATCTCCATAATGACATTACCCAGAATCCCTCACCTCTCCAGCCAGCAGGTAGATGATCTCCATACTGACATTACCCAGAATCCCTCACCTCTCCAGCCAGCAGGTAGATGATCTCCATACTGACATTACCCAGAATCCCTCACCTCTCCAATCAGCAGGTAGATGATCTCCATACTGGCATTACCCAGAATCCCTCACCTCTCCAGCCAGCAGGTAGATGATCTCCATACTGACATTACCCAGAATCCCTCACCTCCCCAGTCAGCAGGTAGATGATCTCCATACTGACATTACCCAGAATCCCTCACCTCTCCAGTCAGCAGGTAGATGATCTCCATACTGACATTACCCAGAATCCCTCACCTCTCCAGTCAGCAGGTAGATGATCTCCATACTGACATTACCCAGAATCCCTCACCTCTCCAGCCAGCAGGTAGATGATCTCCATACTGACATTACCCAGAATCCCTCACCTCTCCAGCCAGCAGGTAGATGATCTCCATAATGACATTACCCAGAATCCCTCACCTCTCCAGCCAGCAGGTAGATGATTTCCATAATGACATTACCCAGAATCCCTCACCTCTCCAGTCAGCAGGTAGATGATCTCCATACTGACATTACCCAGAATCCCTCACCTCTCCAGCCAGCAGGTAGATGATCTCCATACTGACATTACCCAGAATCCCTCACCTCTCCAGCCAGCAGGTAGATGATCTCCATAATGACATTACCCAGAATCCCTCACCTCTCCAGCCAGCAGGTAGATGATTTCCATAATGACATTACCCAGAATCCCTCACCTCTCCAGCCAGCAGGTAGATGATCTCCATGGTGACATTACCCAGAATCCTTCACCTCTCCAGTCAGCAGGTAGATGATCTCCATAATGACATTACCCAGAATCCCTCACCGCTCCAGTCAGCAGGTAGATGATCTCCATGGTGACATTACCCAGAATCCCTCACCTCTCCAGTCAGCAGGTAGATGATCTCCATACTGACATTACCCAGAAACCCTCACCTCTCCAGTCAGCAGGTAGATGATCTCCATACTGACATTACCCAGAATCCCTCACCTCTCCAGTCAGCAGGTAGATGATCTCCATACTGACATTACCCAGAATCCCTCACCTCTCCAGTCAGCAGGTAGATGATCTCCATACTGACATTACCCAGAATCCCTCACCTCTCCAGTCAGCAGGTAGATGATCTCCATACTGACATTACCCAGAATCCCTCACCTCTCCAGCCAGCAGGTAGATGATCTCCATTGTGACATTACCCAGAATCCCTCACCTCTCCAGTCAGCAGGTAGATGATCTCCATGGTGACATTACCCAGAATCCCTCACCTCTCCAGTCAGCAGGTAGATGATCTCCATACTGACATTACCCAGAATCCCTCACCTCTCCAGTCAGCAGGTAGATGAGCTCTATGGTGACATTACCCAGAATCCCTCACCTCTCCAGTCAGCAGGTAGATGATCTCCATAATGACATTACCCAGAATCCCTCACCTCTCCAGTCAGCAGGTAAATGATCTCCATACTGACATTACCCAGAATCCCTCACCTTTCCAGTCAGCAGGTAGATGATCTCCATGGTGACATTACCCAGAATCCCTCACCTCTCCAGTCAGCTGGTAGATGATCTCCATAATGACATTACCCAGAATCCCTCACCTCTCCAGTCAGCAGGTAGATGATCTCCATACTGACATTACCCAGAATCCCTCACCTCTCCAGTCAGCAGGTAGATGATCTCCATGGTGACATTACCCAGAATCCCTCACCTCTCCAGTCAGCAGGTAGATGATCTCCAGGGTGAGATCCAAGATTCTCTCAGCCACCTGATTCCTGTCCATGTTCATTATCATATTTAGTCACATACTCTCATAATAGACTTTGGTTCTTGTATAGGAGATTTAACAGCCACATCAGTCTGAAATTAGAACATGATATTATGTTTCAATTAAAATGGACACTATAATCACCAATACAACTTTAGCTTAATTAAGCAGTTCTGGTGTATAGATTATGCCTTTTATGTTTCACTCCTCAATTTACTGCCTTTGAGAAGTTAAATCACTTTTGATTCGGTTTATGCAGCCCTAGCCACACCTCCCCTGACTGTGACTGGCAAGTCCTGTATGAAAACAAAATGTACAGAAAAAAAGACAAGTGTAGGCGCTCGCTATAATATGAACAGGCAGCAGTAAAATCTACAAGGATTCACAAACCTTGCGTAAGATACAGTAATGTGACAAAATAACAAGTGATAAACCGCGCCAAAGAGAACTAAAAAAAAAAAAATCACACGGGTTACATGGTTACATAGCTGAAAAGAGACTTGTGTCCATTAAGTTCAGCCTTCCTCACATTTGTTTTTTTGCTGTTGATACAAAAGAAGGCAAAAAACCCAGTTTAAAGCACTTCCAATTTTGCAACAAGCTAGGAAAAAAATTCCTTCTTGACCCCAGAATGGCAGTCAGATTTATCCTTGGATCAAGCAGTTATTACCCTACATTGAAAGATTATATCCTATTCTGTTTTTGCAAGTATGCATCTAGTAGCTGTTTGAACATCTGTATGGACTCTGATAAAACCACTTCTTCAGGCAGAGAATTCCACATCCTGATTGTTATAACAGTAAAAAGACCTTTCCTTTGCCTTAGACGATATCTTCTTCCAGTCTAAACGCATGACCTCATGTCCTATGTAAAGTCCGGTTTGTGAATAGATTTCCACACAATGGTTTGTATTGGCCCCGAATATATTTGTATAATGTTATCATATCCCCTCTCAGGCAATGTTTTTCTAAACTAAAGAGGTTTAAATTTGTTACCCGTTCTTCATAGCTGATATGTCCCATTCCTTTTATTAATTTTGTAGCCCGCCTCTGCACTTTTTCTAGTGCCATAATATCCGTCTTTAGAACAGGTGCCCAAAATTGCACAGCATATTCAATATGTGGTCTTACCAGTGATTTATAAAGAGGCAAAATGAGGTGGCGGGGCCTGACCGCCAAGCTAAGCGGACGCTGCACGCATCAGCTCCGGACCACAACTCTAATTATTGCCCAAATCCACTGCTTGACAGCCCTTTCAGGCTAATAATTTATGACCGGAGGCTCCTGGGCATACCTAGAAGCAACTAGGGACCTGGAACGGACTTGCGGCAGCCGACAAGCGACACTCGAGGCCGGCGCCGGGGCCTGGCGGGGGAGGCGGCCGATCCTCCGACCGGACCTGGCCGGGCACACCAGAAGAGCGACTAGGGCCCTGTACCCCCCCCCTGTGGTCCGGTGGGGGTTATCCCGGAATCCATTAGGATAACACTAACCTCGGTGAAGCTGCAATCGAGCAACCAAGGTTACATAGCCAGCAGAGACACGAGACAGCCAGAGCTCTTCCAAGATGGCCGCCAAGCTAGTGTCACACTCTAACTCCCTGAAGGCCCTTGACCGGCTTTGCTCAAGCCTATGCAAGATGCTATGTGGCGGCGGAATGCCATACCGACAAGCAATCTGCCTGGTGGCCTCATGGATTCGTCCTGCAACCCGCCGGCGCTATTATGGGCTCCCGCTGCAGGCCTTCAAAGCGGCCTTTCAGCCACGCAAGCGACGACCGCAATGGCGGAAAAGGGATCTAAGCGAACCGGGTGCACGCACCCGCTCCAACACACACAGGAACGAGACCGCTGGGCAACCCCAAAGCCCAAGCAACATACCCAAGTACAGACCCTCAGGCCAGCATGCAACCACTCTGCACTCCAGGGCTAAAGCGGAGCATCACGCTAAGCCCGCACCAAGGGACTCCACGCAGACCATTGAAAATACTCACCTACAATGCCCATCTCTGGAGGGGCACCTACCATGTCGCACGAATGCACATAGCACCCCAGAGATTCGCGACCAGCACCAACAGCCCAGCAGGGCAGGCATCGGCTGACCACAGATGATCCCACAAGGCCCAGACACCTCTCCCGGGCCCCGGAGTGAATTCCTGAACAACCGCACTGACTCTCTGGGCACTGGTTTATCCTGCCTCACAGACTCCCCTCTCTATAAAACCGCATATGCTGTTGGCAAACTATGAGTTGCCCCGGCTACTGAGCTATCATAGAATATTGTTTGTACCTGAAGCGGACTATGATCCTGCAGGCTCCAATACCGTGATACTGCATACTGTCTCACTGTAATCGATGTTACTAAATGTGTTATCCTGAACACTGAAGCTATAGCAAGTCTCTATTACTAATGACACATTACTACACTGATAAGATGACTTATAGCATGTTTATTGCAACGATCTAACCTAACTATACTCACAAGCTATGTTTAAATTCAATTGTTTAAGCCTGATAAAAACACAAAAATTGTGCTTGTTATTCATGTGCCCCACATGTTTTTACGTGGGATAAGCCAGAGGACTGCTTTTGGGGCACCTCTAGCCAGCTTGTATTACATATGTGCATGTCAAAAATAAAGATTTAAAAAAAAAAAAAAAAAAAAGATGCAAAATTATATTCTCATCCCGAGAATGAACGCCCTTTTTCATGCATGACAATACCTTACTGGCCTTGGCCACTGCTGATTGACATTGCACATTGTTGCATAGTTTGTTGTCTATAACAATTCCCAAGTCCTTTTCTTGTGTTGTTATCCCTAATTCGCTTCCATTAAGGGTATACGTTGCTTGTGCATTCTTTATGCCGAAGTGCATAATGTTAAATTTCATCTGCCATTTGAGTGCCCAGTCCCCCAGTCTATCTAAATCCCTCTGCAGCAAAATAATATCTTGCTCACATTGTATTACTTTACAGAGTTTTGTGTCATCTGTAAACACATGGCTTTCAATGCTTCAATGCAAGATCAAACTTAACAGTAACTCAATAATGTGTATTAAATAGATGTATATATGTAATGTACTCTCTTTAGAGTAAAGCAATTTTGTATTTCAGTACCAAGAAAACCTCAAAATGAAACATATACAACAAAAACTATTGTGTAATATGTCTTAATGGTTTTAAAGACAGTTAGGTATATAGGTAACTCACTCACACTTTTATGAGCTACTGAGAGCTCTGCTGTTTAGCACTTTGACGGTACAATCCCAGTCTTGGGATATCTGTAGATCCACAATCTTATGTTTCCTAGCTTGTGGCAAAATTGTGCTTCAAACTGGGTTTTATTGCCTTCTTTTGCATCAACAGCAAAAAACAAATGTGAGGAAGGCTAAACTTGACGGGCGCAAGTCTCTTTTCAGCTATGTAACTATGTAACTATAATGAATATCTTTAAATGATTAAATTTTCATAATTTTCACAAGATATTACTTGCAATATTGGGTCCCACAATCATCCCTACAATGAAGAGCAATCACCATAGAAACCAATATTTCTTGCAATACTCAAGTCCTACAGCATTAGCCAGGGCTTAAAGGAACACTCTAAGAACCATAATCAATACAACTCGCGGTAGTGGTTATGGTGCCAACGTCTCCTGACATCCCTCACTGTAAGTAGTTAAACAGAATTTTACCGGTTTGCCTTCTCACCTGGTCCACTCAGCTCTGCTCCCTGTCCCACTAGCAACGCAAGAGAGACAGAAGCTCTGAGCAGCGTTAGCATTACACCTATGCCTCGTTTCCACTGAGCGGATCGGTTCGGTTCAGTTCGGTACGGTTCGCTATTTTGGGTGTTTCCATTATGAAAGTGGTCCATACAAGCGAACCGTACCAATCCATTCAGGGTCCTGCTTCAGATGTAGGGCCATAGGAAATGGAACGGTTCGGTTAGGGTGGAGCTACTATACAATCCATTGATTGGTGGACAGGAAGAGCATTTTTTCTAAACCCCGCATGGCCCTGAAGGTCTGACTTGCAGTGGAAACGCTCACCAGAATGGGCTGGTCCATTCTAAACCTTCCAAAGTGTACCAACCCGAACCGATCCGCTCAGTGGAAACGAGGCATTAGTGGACCCAATGTAAGAAGTTTAAAGTGGTTTGACTTCTTTCAATGTGGTGTGCCAGAACACTCCTGGCACCATAACCACTATAGTGAGCTATAGAGGTCATGTTGCTTGGTGTTTTCCTTTAAAAGTGATTTGCCGCAGCAAGCCTGGAGAGTTCATGGCACACTCTCCAGGGGTGAATTTCTACTCACCAGTGGTTAGTGAATATCTTGAACCCGGCATAAGAATGTATTATAACATTTTGCGCATTGCACTCAATAGCATGTGTTTAGTCTTGATAAATCTCCACACTTGTATTAAAATAACCTCCCCTGTATCTCTATATACAGTGATATAACACACGAATACAATAATACAGAGTATATCATATAATCTGTATATATTTCCTATATAATACAATAAGACATAGTATATAATATAAATAAAATTCTCCATATAATCCAATACTACACAGTATATAATAAAAATAATATTCTCCTTATAATACAATAACAGTATATAATGTTTCATATAATACAATACACAAAGTACATAATATATTCTCCATATAACATATTTATACATTCTCCATATAACACACAGTATATTAAACATATATATGCCCCATATAGACTGTAAGCTTGTTTGAGCAGGGTCGTTCCTGTAAGTTTTCTTGTAATTGACCTATATAGTTATATTATTGTAAAGCGATACGGAATCTGTTGGCGCTATATAAATGGCAATAATAATAATATAATACAATACACAGTACAAAATAAGATATATAATACTCTCCATATAATACACAGTATATAATAGTAAATATCATTCACCATATAATATACAGTATATAATAATAATAATATATAACATTCTCCATTTAATACAGTATATAATACTCCTAATACACAGTATATAATAAATAATATTCTCCATATAATGCACAGTATATAATAATAATAATAATATATAATATTCTCCATATAATACACAGTATATAATAATATATAATATTCTCCATATAATACACAGTATATAATAATATCCTCCATATAATACACAGTATAAAATAATATCCTCCATATAATACACAGTATATAATAATAATATATAATATTCTCCATATAATACACAGCATATAATAATAATATATAATATTCTCCTTATAATACACAGTATATAATAATATTCTCCATATAATACACAGTATATAATAATATTCTCCATATAATACACAGTATATAATAATAATAATAATAATAATAATATATAATATTCTCCATAGAACACAGTATATAATAATAATAATATATAATATTCTCCATATAATACACAGTATATAAATTAATAATAATAATATATAATATCCTCCATATAATACACAGTATATAATAATATCCTCCATATAATACACAGTATATAATAATAATATATAATATTCTCCATATAATACACAGTATATAATAATATTCTCCATATAATACACAGTATATAATAATAATATATAATATTCTCCATATAATACACAGTATATAATAATATTCTCCATATAATACACAGTATATAATAATATTCTCCATATAATACACAGTATATAATAATAATAATATTCTCCATATAATACACAGTATATAAATTAATAATAATAATAATAATAATATTCTCCATATAATACACAGTATATAATAATCATATTCTCCATATAATACACAGTATATAATATATAATATTCTCCATATAATACACAGTATATAATAATAATATTCTCCATATAATACACAGTATATAATAATAATATTCTCCATATAATACACAGTATATAATAATCATATTCTCCATATAATACACAGTATATAATAATAATAATATTCTCCATATAATACACAGTATATAATAATAATAATATTCTCCATATAATACACAGTATATAATAATAATAATATTCTCCATATAATACACAGTATATAATAATAATAATATTCTCCATATAATACACAGTATATAATAATAATAATATTCTCCATATAATACACAGTGTATAATAATAATATTCTCCATATAATACACAGTATATAATAATAATATTCTCCATATAATACACAGTATATAATAATAATAATATTCTCCATATAATACACAGTATATAATAATAATAATATTCTCCATATAATACACAGTGTATAATAATAATATTCTCCATATAATACACAGTATATAATAATAATATTCTCCATATAATACACAGTGTATAATAAGAATATTCTCCATATAATACACAGTATATAATAATAATATTTTCCATATAATACACAGTATATAATCATATTCTCCATATAATACACAGTATATAATAATAATAATCTCCATATAATACACAGTATATTATAATAATAATAATAATATAATATATTTAATTCAATACACACCGGGCTCTGAGCTCTTTCTCCCCAAACTCTGACACACGTGACCCTTAGCACTACTTCCGGTGTCTGCTGTGTAGTCTGGCTCGCGAACGGAAGTCGGACTGCGCGCGCACCAAACGCTAGCTAGTTTCCATGGTGACAGGAAAATCATCTGTGATGTCACAGTGAGCGAATTAGTTAGTGAGCGGCCATCTTGGATGAGGGCAGATCTCCCGTTTACCTAGAGATGGATTGGGATGTGAGTGAGACAGGTCCACTCCATGTGCTGAGTGTGAGTGAAACAGGTCCACTCCATGTGCTGAGTGTGAGTGAGACAGGTCCACTCCATGTGCTGAGTGTGAGTGAGACAGGTCCACTCCATGTGCTGAGTGTGAGTGAGACACGTCCACTCCATGTGCTGAGTGTGAGTGAGACACGTCCTGTCCATGTGCTGAGTGTGAGTGAGACAGGTCCACTCCATGTGCTGAGTGTGAGTGAGACACGTACACTCCATGTGCTGAGTGTGAGTGAAACAGGTCCACTCCATGTGCTGAGTGTGAGTGAGACACGTCCACTCCATGTGCTGAGTGTGAGTGAGACAGGTCCACTCCATGTGCTGAGTGTGAGTGAGACACATCCACTCCATGTGCTGAGTGTGAGTGAAACAGGTCCACTCCATGTGCTGAGTGTGAGTGAGACAGGTCCACTCCATGTGCTGAGTGTGAGTGAAACAGGTCCACTCCTGGTGCTGAGTGTGAGTGAGACACGTCCACTCCATGTGCTGAGTGTGAGTGAGACAGGTCCACTCCATGTGCTGAGTGTGAGTGAAACAGGTCCACTCCATGTGCTGAGTGTGAGTGAGACAGGTCCACTCCATGTGCTGAGTGTGAGTGAAACAGGTCCACTCCTGGTGCTGAGTGTGAGTGAGACACGTCCACTCCATGTGCTGAGTGTGAGTGACATGTCCACTCCATGTGCTGAGTGTGAGTGAGACATGTCCACTCCATGTGCTGAGTGTGAGTGAGACACGTCCACTCCATGTGCTGAGTGTGAGTGACATGTCCACTCCATGTGCTGAGTGTGAGTGAGACACGTCCACTCCATGTGCTGAGTGTGAGTGAAACAGGTCCACTCCATGTGCTGAGTGTGAGTGAAACAGGTCCACTCCATGTGCTGAGTGTGAGTGAAACAGGTCCACTCCATGTGCTGAGTGTGAGTGAGACACGTCCACTACATGTGCTGAGTGTGAGTGACATGTCCACTCCATGTGCTGAGTGTGAGTGAAACACGTCCACTCCATGTGCTGAGTGTGAGTGACATGTCCACTCCATGTGCTGAGTGTGAGTGAGACAGGTCCACTCCATGTGCTGAGTGTGAGTGACATGTCCACTCCATGTGCTGAGTGTGAGTGAAACACGTCCACTCCATGTGCTGAGTGTGAGTGACATGTCCACTCCATGTGCTGAGTGTGAGTGAGACAGGTCCACTCCATGTGCTGAGTGTGAGTGAGACAGGTCCACTCCATGTGCTGAGTGTGAGTGAGACAGGTCCACTCCATGTGCTGAGTGTGAGTGACATGTCCACTCCATGTGCTGAGTGTGAGTGAGACAGGTCCACTCCAGGTGCTGAGTGTGAGTGAGACACGTCCACTCCATGTGCTGAGTGAGACAGGTCCACTCCATGTGCTGAGTGTGAGTGAAACACATCTTGTCCATGTGCTGAGTGTGAGTGACACACGTCTTGTCCATGTGCTGAGTGTGACACACGTCCACTCCATGTGCTGAGTGTGAGTGAGACACCACTCCATGTGCTGAGTGTGAGTGAGGTGTGTCCAATCCAATGGTTTGAGGGTTAGTGAAACAGGTCCACTCCATGTGCTGAGTGTGAGTGAGATACTCCATTCTATGTCTGAGTGTAAGTGAGAGATGTAAGCTTAATAGCCATCACAGAAAACAAAATTGCCACACAAAAGTATATATTTATATAGAGGCTATTTACGTCCGGGTATTTTGACATTTTTATTCACATAGCCACTATCCTGTGAAGATACAGATTCGTATGAAAAGCCTGACCATTCCGATTTTTAGTTAGTATTTTGATGAATGTATTTGATGGGCCTGTGTCTCACGTTGGGGCATTATAGGAATTTGGCTGTTCATATTACCTAAGAAAGGCCTACTATTTGTGAAAGTAGACACTCCGTTTTCCCTATCTCTTTTTCCCATTCTATCATAGATCTAAAAAAAATTTTTATTCTTTATTTTTGCAGTGCAAAGAAACATGACAACACGCGTGAGGTACCCCAACGGCATTCCTCACGCTTTTCATTGGGGTATTTGATTGACTTGCACATTTTTTTTTAAGTTACTTAAGGAAATGATGATCATGTTTAAACATTTGTAACGATGGGTATTCAAGTTGTGGTTCACACATTTTTTTTAACAGCATAGAAAGCATAGTGCTAGCGTTGCCTCACCGACTGCATGCATAAGTTAGCAAGCTAGTACATTAGATCAGCTATACATCTGTCAGGATACTTATACTGAATCTGCGCTTTGCTGCCTGATAGCAGGCTTGAAAGATGAAAATAAAAATGAAAATCATAGTTAAAATAGGATAGATGGGAGAGACAAATATGCTAGGCGATCTGGCATGGCTGGTGTTTGCATTAAAAAGAAAAGTCATGTCACAGTGCTTAAGGAACCCTGGGTCCCCGGACAAAGACTTCCCCCCTGATTGTTGTTGTTCAGGTGGCAGAGAGAAGCAGCCCCAGTCCCTGTGCAGAGAACAACTCCCATCACTGGCAGGCTACAATTCTTTGTTTCTCAGCTCCACCTGCGAATAATTCCCTGATGCTGTGGTGTGGCTTGTCAGGTATTGTCGGGTATGCGGTTGGGAGCTGGGTATGTGCGGTGTCTTCAGATTGATCCGCGGCCATCGTGTGTGTAACTCGGCTTCGTGGAATCTTACCAGCTTGCAGCCTGTTTACCTTTGTAGCCACTTTGTCAGTCAGATGGCCTCTGTTTAAGGTCCTCAGTGTCGATTGAAGCACTCCAAGCCGGGTCTCAGGATAGGTTAGTTTCTCGTGTGCTTTCTCCCTGAGTTGCCCGTAGTGAGCGCCAAGAGCCCCGAGGGGGAGAGGGGGCGCCATCGCCACAGCTTGCTGGTCAGGCCCAGACGCCATCTTAGATGGTAAGCGAGTTCTCCGATCGGCGTAGAGCCCCAGCGTTGGTCGGGATGACCCCCGCCGGCCCAGAGTGGGGGAAGCAGGGCCATCACCCCATTGCGTTAGGGCATCCCCATGTTGCGGCCAGGCAGGAAAGCAGGGCGGCGGCCGTCCACCCTACTCACAACCCGGGTAGGCTTGACTAGGCCTCGGTCACAGAGCTCTGTTTTCTTCCCAAAAGGGGCCAGGAATCAGGTCGCTGACAGATCTCCAGAGTTAGCACCTCACAGTGCGGTTGTCTGCTGTGTGTCAGCGCCAGGAATTGTGTTTTGGGACCAAATTGCCAGAAAATAGCAGGAGCTATAGTGCCATGCGTCTTCTCTGCTTGGCGGTCCGGCCCCGCCCCAGATCTAAATGTTATATCCTGATTCAAAGTATAAATAACTTTCCTAATCTTAGAAGAAATATTCCCTTGTTAACCGAATAGAAGCTTATCTAGAGGTGATTCATTTAATACTGGGACTTTACAAAGAAAGTCCAATATTCTCATATATGTGAATAGTTTTTTATTGGGGAGACCTGATCCTGATTGGATATCTGGAAATTTAATTAAGCTCTGAGCAGAGTATACATATTCTTTATTTTAACTAGTCCTACCTCTAGCCAGCCTGTTAAATTAAGATCTTGAATTAAACAATTGAACAGAGTATGTTTGGAAGTTGAATGTTATAAAAAAAAGTTTCTTTATAGGATCTATCGATTGGATGGTACCTCTGAATACAAGTCCAGTATTAAGTCACCAGTCCTCAGACGGATATAAAGTTGGTGGTATCTTGTGGGACTTCCCGGTATCAGCTTCTCAGCAGTAATTGCACTACCCCGAGGACTGTAGCTGATACCTGGAAGTCCCACAAGATAACACAAACTTTATATCCATCTGAGGACTGGTGACTTAATACTGGACTTCTATTCAGAGGTACCATTGGCTCATTCCACTGGTTGGGGAAGCCCTTTTTGAGGCCTAAAAGCTCTTTTGAACAAACCGATAATTTTCTTTGTACCGTTTTACTTGTGAGTTTAATTCTATTTTTTTTATATACTTCACTATTTACTTTTTCTGTTTGTTTTTATTACATGCCATTCCTACTGTCTGAGTGGTAAATATTTACACAATTGTGATAGTGGCGCCCTCACTTGTATATCACTATACTTTTTGTGATTATTGTTATTGTGGGATTTGGGAGTGATCCCTTTATTGAGTGACTAGCCTGGACTGATGTTTGCACTTTTCCCTATTTACTGTTCCCTTTCTTCAGTTTATTATGAATTACTTGAGTCTTATGCATGTTAATTTTATAATTAGAAAAAAAAACTGAATTCCTCTATACAAGCCATCACAGCTGGAATAGAAACCTCTGGATTTGTCAGAATCAAGTTGATTTTGTCCGCAAACAGCGTTATTTTCTGTTCTTGATAAGCTAAATAGACACCTCATATGTTTCGAGTATGTCTAATATACACTGCCAGGGATTCTATAGATAGAATATAAAGTAAAGGCGCTAATGGACAGCCTTGTTGAGTGCCGTTTCTAATAGGAAACCAGCCATTACCGTCACATTTAAAAAAAAAAACAGTGTCTTCCCCTCCCCCCAACCCTGAGTGGCGGGTGGGGGCCATTGTCCTACCCTCTGGCCCCCACCCCTGAGCTAAATAAAAAAAATTCCCCTCCACCCCCAGGTGACTAGGGGTCCCCAAACCCCTAGTCACCCACCTCCCAAACAAAATTAATAAACCCCTACCTACCCCCCTCACCCTAAAAATAGTGAGGGGGAACCAATAACGAAGAACCTGTAAAAAAATAAAAAGTAAAACTTACCATGTTATGTCTTCTTTTTTCTAAAATCTTCCCTTTTCAGCCCCAAAAAGGGCAAATAAAAAAACCATAATAACCGTTGCACTTAAATAAAACCAAAAAACAGAGCACAAAAAAAAAAACCAAAACGCCGCTATGGGGTGTGGGCCGGGGGGGAGGACAATAGGTCCCCATCTTATTTTACTTTAGGGCCCCCACCCGCTGCTCAGGGGTGGGGGCTGGGGGGGAGGACAATGGTTCCCCCCCATATTGGTATTTAGCCAAGCGCTAAAAAAAACCAAGCCGCTCAGGGGTTGGGACAGGCTGCTCACTGTTTACTAGACATGCCCCTACTTGCGGCAATGCGGGTAGGGGCAGAATTTATTAATACTAAGTAATCTTTACTTAGTATTAGTAAATTTGGTTGAAAAACCAATATAGGTCTTTTGGTAGATAGCTCCCTAATACCGTGGGAATTATGGAGTTATCTTACTAAAACAAAGAAGAAAAACGTACAAGAAGTCCAAATAAGGGGAAAAAAAGAGAGAGACATCTAACAAGAAACCCCCTGGAAATTCTAGTACTCTAACAGCAACCCGGGTGTAATTCTCATAATGAGGAATACAATGTAACTTTTAATTCTAATAGTTAAAATAACTGTAAATCAAAAGCAAATAGATAAAAAAAAAACTGGGAGGAAACAAATGATAGTTAGCCAGTGCTGCCCCTGTCTGATTAGCAAGCACTAGTAGCACAGGGGAAAAAAGAAAAAAGAAGGGGGTATAGACAAAAAATCCTGTTTGATATATAGTTCAATTAACTACCCCCAAAACTCCCATCATTCTGTGCCACCTTTGCCGGCAAAATCTAATTGCCCTCTGCAGTAGAACGGCAGCCGAGCTGTCCACACGGCTACCTAACTAAACATAATAAGATCATCAAGTAGGGTGGCTAGACCGGAGGAAAATAATGTTTGCAGCATGGTCCCCTGTCCACCCCCTCCACCGCTTTTGATTTACAGTTATTTTAAATATTAGAATTAAAAGTTACATTTTATTCCTCATTATGAGAATTACACCCGGGTTGCTGTTAGAGTACTAGAATTTCCAGGGGGTTTCTTGTTAGATATCTCTCTTTTTTCCCCCTTATTTGGACTTCTTGTACGTTTTTCTTCTTTGTTTTAGTAAAATTACACTAGGGGTTACCCCCCACCAATATTCAGCAACCTGACACACTCTCTCTACTCTTTCTTCACTTTAAACATTAGGGAGTTATCTACGTATTCATTCCTGTCATTACATTGACTGGCCAAGTAACTTACATTTTATATGAATGTATGTTACTTGATTGTTGTAAGTGTTGCAAATGCTTACAGCTGAATCCTGGCTATGTGTGTATACTTTTTATTTAAACTTGTATACAGTGTAACATTCTTCCACTGGGTATATTAGTACTTAAAGGGACACTCCAGGCACCCAGACCACTTCTGCCCATTGGAGTGGTCTGGGTGCCAACTCCCACTACTCTCAACCCTGCAGGTGTAATTATTGCAGTTTTTACATTGCAGGGTTAACTCCACCTCTAGTGGCTGTCTACTAGCGCCCTCCCATGTAAATATATACAGTACTAGATTGTAAGGTGTCCCAGTACCTGCGTAGTGCCACAGATCACCCAAAATACAAAGAGAAAATAAGTAATGCAAGCAGTACACACAGGGACTAAATATGGTGAACAATATACAGTGAAGTGTAGGTTTAACCCCTTTGCCAGGTCTGTCTTATTTTTGTGCACACTGCGAGCAGGACAAGTATTCTGTATTTTGCCATCTTTAACTTTAGGTCTTATTCTCACAAACAAATATGATAGGACTTACTTCTCAGCCAATCACTTTCTACCCATTACGAGTAACATTAAGCAATGTTGCCCGCATTTGGTGATCGGCAATTGGCTGAGAGCTGACTCTCTAAGCCTTTCACTCGTGCCCAGGGTAAAAACGTACTGATGAATGCAGCAGTGGCTAGAACGGGAGAAAGGAGGCCTAGCGACTGGATGCTCGGGGGGTAACTTTCCTGTGAGGCAAAATGGAACTTCAGACACCCATAACCACCTCATTATCAGGAGGTGATTTTGTGTCTCCAGTCTGCTGAAATATTCCTTTAAGTAGCTACCTATAATGTACACATTACAGTCACTGACTAGATGTGGGGGCTCCCACCTTAGGTGAAGGTCATAATAGGGAGTATTGTTGGGTTACTTGCATCCTCAGTGTAGCTTCTTCTCTGCTTCCCTCTTGAGAAGATGTCCCCATCAGGTATGCTTAAAGAGACACTATAAGCACCCAGAGCACTTCAGCTTATTGAAGAGGTCTGGTCACAGTGTCCCCCTTAGTCCTGCAATGTAAAACATTGCAGTTTTTGAGAAACTGCAATGTTTACAATGCAGTACTAAGACAGCTTCTAGTGACTGTGGCTTCTAGAAGCTTACCGAACTTTGGAAGCCCTCACACTCTGCATGAGGACATCCAGCATCTGTGAAATCCTCATAGGAAAGAATTGAGTCAATGCTTTCCTATGTGGAGAGCCTAATGTGCTCGTGACAATCACTGGGCATTTGTATAAGGTGCCCCCTTCGGATGGCATTGGAGGAAATGGAGAGCCAAGGGACATCAGTACTGGAATCGGGTGAGTAAATAAAGTTTTTTGTTTTTTTAAACCCATCATTTGCCAGAGGGGGGCAGGACCAAATGGCACTATAAAGTTAGGAATACAAAGTTGTGTTCCTAACACTATAGAATCCATTTAATCTCCTCATAACTCTTTTTCTTCTCAACAGTGAGGCAGCCCAGCATTTCCTGCTGTCAGACTGTGTGCATGTGATCTATCTTCGGTAATGTATAGGACATCAGCTTGCCTCTTGATCTATTCAATACAATGTTTGTGGTTGCTGATAGTCTGCATTGCATCCACTCTAATTGTCTACACCGGTGTAGGCATTCTTCCCCACTCCAGATTTTGTGGACTATATCTTACATAATGCTTTCACAACAACAATGCTTCGGGGAGATGTAGTCCACAACTTCTTGAGAGCCGATGGTTGCCTTCCCCTGGCCTAATTCCTATTGTAGCTTAATTTTGAGCTCCTGACTTTGTCTTACCATTACACTAAACTGATTTTTGAGAATACATTAGCCTGCTTCCTGGCACTCTATGAAGTCCAGTTTTTGTTGTGTAATTCCATCTTACACCTTATGAAAATATGGCTTTTGCTTGTCACTCAAGAATTATTAACAGATCTAGGACTCGCAAAAGTGGTATGCAACAGGACATCAAAGCTGTTATAATAGCAAACCCATGAACGTGATCTATCATCTCTAATGCATTTATAGGGCCCAGTAGGTTGGGGAAGAAAGATTGCCAGCTGAAAACCCAAGTACAAGTACATGCACACTCAATACACAATATATTTCACATTAAAAAAACAAATATTGGGGGGCGGAGCCTAGCATCCAAACTGAGCAGTCGTGCTGCACCTCAGCTCCTGCCCAAAACAGCACAAATTGGGGACTTAACCCTCCAAAAAATGGCACAAGAGCATGCAGGAGAGGTGCCATGAAGTAGGGAACACCTGGGCGACACTTGGGTGCTAAAACGAACCGTGTAACCCACCAAGAACCTGCATTACCACCCGAGGCCTACCAGAGATCGGGCTGTGGAGAGACGGCCGCTCCCCACGCCGCAGACCTGAGTATGGACTCTCAGGGGTTCCCATCTCCTACCCCCCCCCCCCCCCTCTGGACCGATGGGGGTCATCTCGGTCCGGCATGAGCAACGAGAGAAACAGACGAAACACACATGGCCTGCTTAAAATGGCGGCGACAAGCGAGAGAAGCCACACGCCAGAGACAGAAACTGGCAGCGACATTCAGCAGCGACTGGATGCAGCCTTTGAACACTTCTGGATCAAGCTGTGGGATCTGATGAAAACGCCTCAGGCACAACCGCAAGCTCCGCCACCCCAGGGCGCGCAGACCCAAAGGCACAGGGAGCAGAAAGACACGCTGGCGAAATACATGAGAACAAAAGGGCGGCATAAAGGTGGGCCACAACTTGCGCCATCCGACGCCATATCCCCCAAGCAACACCCAGTCTCACTGAGAACCCACACTCATAAGCACCCCGGACGAACTTCCCAGGCCCTCCGCCCGCACAAGGGCAACAGACGCCCAACCACAGAAAACAGAGCTCCCTATCCGGGTGCCCGGAGAGCAAGGCACCTGCGCAAGTCACCACGGAGCCAAACACAGGCACCAAGAAAACCCAGGGGCTCGGATCCGAGCCGGAAGATGCAGTACCCGATACGGACAGGAGTGCTACGTCGCTCAGAGGTACAGTGCAACACTCCAGGATCAGAGAGATATACAATGCACCTGCCTGGACCTCGATACCGCAGCCTGCAGTACACTTCCTTGCGCGGACTGCCCTCAGCCGCTGGGCCCTCCTCCCTGGAGGGGAACCCCGACCCCGCTGCCGCTATGTTGCCCTGCTTCCCGCGAAACGGCGAACTGTATCTTGCCACCAAACAGAACCTTGCCGCCGGGCGACAGACCTCGAGAACTGGCATAGGTTAAGAGTCGGGAGTGGACTGGCTGCAAGTGTCCCACACCTACTTTATGCTTCACTGGGATGCCTACTGCTTCAACCGGCATGGCTGACATGCTTAACACTGAACTGCCAATGACTCTATCTCCTGCAGAAACGCAAGTTATAAGCGCTTTCCTCTAGCACATTACTGGCAAATGCTTTATACACACTTTAAACCACGCTGTAATTGCCTTAAAATTGTTACACACAGCATTTAGAACGTTTAGATACCATTATTATGTTGCTAGCCGGTGTTCCTATTGCCTCCCTAGCCTAAACTCACACAGCAAAAAGATTGCAATAACTGCGCAGGCTATTAGCCTGAGGCACGTATGCCTCTAACATAGAATGCAGTCTTGATAGCGGGTGCCAGACCACGGTGAATCAACCGCTACACATAACCATTAACCCAATCTAACTACAGCAAGACGCAAGCAACTAGTATCCTATACACTGTCCGCCTAGTCAACCTAGCGCGTCAGCTATGTTGAATATATATCACAGTTTATCAGTTAATGTTTTACTTTATGTTTGACTAGTATCGTTTAAACACTAAGCAGTACTCTCACACGCCATACAGACGTTATACATTTTACAAATGCGCATGTCCAAGCTGTGGTAACCTCATAACTTTTCAAGCTGATGTCTTACTTTGTTTGACCATAACCACTCTAAAAATGTGCAGTAATCATAAATGCCATACAGATGTTATACATGTTACAAATGCGCTTGTCCTAGCTGTTGTGGCTATCCAAGCATGATGTAAAGCCTGCACGAACAAAAATAAAGAATAAAAAAAAAAAAATATTAAAGGGACACTTTAGTCGCCCCAAACAACTTTAACTTCATGAAGCAGCTTTGGTGTATAGATCATACCCCCGGAAGACCCACTGCTCAATCCTCTACCATTTAGGAGTTAAATCCCTTTGTTTATGCACCCTAGTCACACCTCCCTGTGTGTGACTTGCACAGCCTTCCTAATCACTTCAAGTAAAGAGTCATCTAATGTTTACACTTCCTGTATTGCAAATTCTGTTTAATTTAGAATTTCTTATCTCCTGCTCTGTTAATAGCTCGCTAGACCCTGCAGGAGCCGACTGTGTGATTAAAGTTCAACTTACAGAGCAGGAGATACAAACTTTTAAATTAAGTTACATCTGATTGAAAGTGAAACCATTTTGTTTTTATTCAGACTGTATGAGTCACAGCCAGGGGAGGTGTGGCTAGGGCTGCATAAACAGAAACAAAATGATTTAACTCCTAAATGGCATAGAATTGAACAGTGAACCTGCAGGGGCATGATCTATACACCAAAACTGCTTCATTAACCTAAAGTTGTTTTAGGGATTATATTGTCCTTTTAATGCAATTGGCCATAGCCCATGAACAAAGAATTATAGTTCATAGATCATGCACCAGTTGTATAGAAATCAACCTAAAATGGTAGTACAGTCAATTCAGCCGCATACATATCAGAGCTATGACTGGGCATCAGGAAGAGAATAGATACAAAGTGGTTTAAAATGAAGTAAAGCATTGAATTTGTAGTTCAACACACGCATGTGTAGAGGAGCCCTGGGCTTCATGGGGGAAGGCACATATACTCTATTTAATTGTATAATGACCAAAGATATTTTACATGGACATGTGTGCTCATTGCAAACACTACGCGCCAAGATATTTTCTTATTCCAGAATATGTCACAACAGACATTGCTAAACAAATCCACAATGGTTTTCAAAATATCAGGATTTAGTTAAATAAATTCTACCGTGGTCCTTTCAATTACCAACTATAAACACCAGTGAGCTTTTACATGAGCATTCTAAAAAGAACAGAACTTGTTTCAAAGCTTCAAGGATTGCTGTTCTAATTAAGATAATGATACGTTTCTGGATTTACATTATTTTATACATAAATACAGAGAAGGAAGGGGTGTGATATCTACCCCTTCATGATCCATGATGATTGCAGACTTTCTAATACAGGGCTAGGCAACTTTTGGCACTCCAATGCTTTGCCAGCATTATGGGAGATGTAGTCCAAAACATCGGGAGTGCCAAATGTTGCCTACTCCTGTTCTAAATACATAACCTACTGACCCACCATTTGTTCCCAGGAATGCAGGGTTTTATCTAAAGTTACAAGTCGAGGCTCCATGTTTTATTCAAAGTTTACATTGTTGTGCATGTATGTATGTATGTATGTTTAAATGCCATCAACACAATAGGTCTTTATTGTAAATAATGTACGTCTTCATCACTTCGATCACTGTAATTAAATTTTCATAATAATACAAAATAAAATACTACAAAACCAGAAAAAGATTTTTAAAAGTCGTATGTTTTCGCTAGTTTGTTTCAGACTGAATGAACTTATGTTAGTTTATGAGTATATTACTATATAAATATTAGATGAGAATGGCTTCTAACCACTAAGAACCGTGAGTCAAACTGTGTGACTAAGATAAACCACATCTACTGCATGTTAATGGATAAATCACCTGTGTGAATCCTCTGATGCGCAATAAGATTGCGTTTTAGGCTAAAAGACCTTGTACATTCAGTGCATTTAAATTGTTTTTCTCCTGTATGAACCTTCTGATGCCTAATGAGACTAGACTTTTTGTTAAAGCATTTCCCACATTCACTGCATATAAATGGTTTTTCTCCAGTGTGAATTTTCTGATGCGTTGTAAGATTATGCTTCAAGTTAAAACATTTCCCACATTCAGTGCATTTAAATGGTTTCTCACCCGTGTGAATCCTCTGATGCCTAAGAAGAGTATGCCTTACGTTAAATGACTTCCCACATTCTAAGCATGAGAACAGCTGTTCCCCTGTGTGAATGCTCTGATGTTTAAAAAGATTTAAAAAGTGATCCCCACTTCCAGAACATGACAAATGTTTATTTTCTCTGTGATTCTTCTCATGTAGAATGAGATCAGACTCAGATAAGATGACTTTTCCTGTTTCCGAAGAAGCCGGCTTGTTTTCTGTACAAACAGAATGATGTTTTACAAGTGCAGAATTTTTGCAAAAACCTTTTGGTCTATGTCTGTATATGGGAGATTTAATTAAGTTATGATTAATATAATCCAGATTTCTATATTCCGATAAGTATTTCTTAGAAGGAATCCTCGGTGAATTTAAATATCCTTCAATATAAGTAAATGCATCCTCCATCAATGTACGTTCTGTAACATTACAATTTCCCTGGTCATGTAATACTGTTTCCTCCTTAATTTGAGTGGATGTATATTCTGCCTGTGTATTTTCTGTGGATGCATAAGGGTCCATAGCATTGAAATGTGCCTCTTCATATGATGTTGGCTCTTCCTTAATAGGGGTAAGTAAGTACTCAGTCTGTGTAGGCTCTGTGGATGTATGAATGTCCAGGTCTGGGAAATGTCCCTCACATGAGGACGATTCCTCTTTAATAGGAGTAGATGGATTTTCTGTCTGTGTACGTTCTGTGGGTGTATGAATGTCAGTCTCTGTCGTATTTACTTCTTCACATGAAACTGATTTCTCCATAGAATGAGGAGAATGCGTCACTCTATGTTCTGTAATTTCGTTGTCGTCCGTGTTTGTGAATTTTCCATCACCATATATAGGCGATCCTTGTGACACATATGTTACTGATTTAGTTGGTTTTTTTCTTGGTTTGTTGAATTTCAGACATTTTTCTGAATCATACTTTTTAATCACAGCTTCATCTTTGGCTCCATAATTGGGCACAGAAAGAAGGGCATGGAATCCATCGGGTACAGATTTACCTAATGGAAGAAAACACATTAAAAGCTGGTAAATTACTTCTGAGATAAATACATCAGACTTAATGAGTGGACCCTTCTTGCTTGATATTATAAACACTGAACATGGTGATGTAACCTTCTCTTACCCAGTGAGTGGAGGATCTGGTGATACTCTATCATCATGTCGTTATAGAGATCTTTGTGTCCTTCTAGATACTCCCACTCCTCCATGGAGAAATAGACAGTGACATCCTCACACCTTATAGGAACCTGACACACACAAAGATACAGTCACCATCCAGGAACATCCCTTCATTTTACTGTATAATGTCCCATTCCCAGCAGCCTCACCTCTCCAGTCAGCAGGTGGATGATCTGATTGGTCAGTTCCAGGATCTTCTTGTCATTGTTACTCTCACGGATCAGTGAACGAGGTGGGGAGAGAATACTTTTGGAGCCTTGTGACAAAATGGGGCTGATGCTCTGTGTGACAGACTGATTAGGCTTCTTCACTACCATATAGTCCTAAACAGTGAGAGAAAAATGTTCTCTCATAAACACACATTTCCTTTATGTAATGCATATCTCCACTCATTTAGTTACTTCTAAACTTGTTTTCTTTTCTCATTTTATAGTTTCCTATTTATAAACTAAAATCTATATAACCCATGTTATCTATATTTACTACAAGACATTAAGAGTGATAACTTCAATTCTTAAAGGGACACTATAGTCACCAGAACAACTACAGCTTAATGTAGTTTTTTTGGTGAGTATAATCATTGCCTGCAGGCATTTTAATGCAAACACTGCCTTTTCAGAGAAAAGGCAGTGTTTACATTGCCCCCGAGTGGCCACTCCTCAGATGGCCACTGGAAGGGCTTCCTGGCTCAGTGCTACAGAGTAGGCAGCACTGCCGTTCAGTGTCCCCATGCAATTTTCCTTTATGAGGAGGTGCTGATTGGCTAAAACAGCATTTGGCCCCGCCTCCTTGCCGATTTCAGCCAATCCAACGCTCTCCCTATGGGAAAGCATTGGATTGGCTAAAAATCTGCAATTCCAATGATGTTACCAAGGAGGTGGACCAGGGACGGGGACAGCGTTAGCGAACCCGCACAGCGCTGGAAATAAGGTGGTTTACACCTTTTCCAGGGGGCTGAAGGGGGGGAAAGCCACCTAAATGGGGGGTTAACACTATAGGGCCAGCAATACAGGATTGTGTTCATCACCCTACAGTGTGCCTTTAACTCCTCTCCTCTTTCTTAACATCTATACCAAATCCACTGATTTAAATATATATGACTGAAATCTTCCGAATCCCTCACCTCTCCAGTCAGCAGGTAGATGATCTCCATAATGACATTACCCAGAATCCCTCAC
The DNA here is from genome assembly GCF_036172605.1 of Pelobates fuscus. Classification (NCBI taxonomy): domain Eukaryota; kingdom Metazoa; phylum Chordata; class Amphibia; order Anura; family Pelobatidae; genus Pelobates; species Pelobates fuscus. The sequence continues at coordinate 143,446,476 of NC_086326.1, read as the reverse complement.
CTCTCCAGTCAGCAGGTAGATGATCTCCATGGTGACATTACCCAGAATCCCTCACCTCTCCAGTCAGCAGGTAGATGATCTCCATGGTGACATTACCCAGAATCCCTCACCTCTCCAGCCAGCAGGTAGATGATCTCCATACTGACATTACCCAGAATCCCTCACCTCTCCAGTCAGCAGGTAGATGATCTCCATAATGACATTACCCAGAATCCCTCACCTCTCCAGTCAGCAGGTATGTGATCTCCATAATGACATTACCCAGAATCCCTCACCTCTCCAGCCAGCAGGTAGATGATCTCCATACTGACATTACCCAGAATCCCTCACTTTTCCAGTCAGCAGGTAGATGATCTCCATAGTGACATTACCCAGAATCCCTCACCTCTCCAGCCAGCAGGTAGATGATCTCCATACTGACATTACCCAGAATCCCTCACTTTTCCAGTCAGCAGGTAGATGATCTCCATAGTGACATTACCCAGAATCCCTCACCTCTCCAGTCAGCAGGTAGATGATCTCCATGGTGACATTACCCAGAATCCCTCACCTCTCCAGTCAGCAGGTAGATGATCTCCATACTGACATTACCCAGAATCCCTCACTTTTCCAGTCAGCAGGTAGATGATCTCCATAGTGACATTACCCAGAATCCCTCACCTCTCCAGTCAGCAGGTAGATGATCTCCATAATGACATTACCCAGAATCCCTCACCTCTCCAGCCAGCAGGTAGATGATCTCCATAATGACATTACCCAGAATCCCTCACCTCTCCAGTCAGCAGGTAGATGATCTCCATGGTGACATTACCCAGAATCCCTCACCTCTCCAGCCAGCAGGTAGATGATCTCCATGGTGACATTACCCAGAATCCCTCACCTCTTCAGTCAGCAGGTAGATGATCTCCATAATGACATTACCCAGAATCCCTCACCTCTCCAGTCAGCAGGTAGATGATCTCCATAATGACATTACCCAGAATCCCTCACCTCTCCAGGCAGCAGGTAGATGATCTCCATAATAACATTACCCAGAATCCCTCACCTCTCCAGCCAGCAGGTAGATGATCTCCATAATGACATTACCCAGAATCCCTCACCTCTCCAGTCAGCAGGTAGATGATCTCCATGGTGACATTACCCAGAATCCCTCACCTCTCCAGCCAGCAGGTAGATGATCTCCATGGTGACATTACCCAGAATCCCTCACCTCTCCAGCCAGCAGGTAGATGATCTCCATAATGACATTACCCAGAATCCCTCACCTCTCCAGTCAGCAGGTAGATGATCTCCATAATGACATTACCCAGAATCCCTCACCTCTCCAGCCAGCAGGTAGATGATCTCCATGGTGACATTACCCAGAATCCCTCACCTCTCCAGCCAGCAGGTAGATGATCTCCATGGTGACATTACCCAGAATCCCTCACCTCTCCAGTCAGCAGGTAGATGATCTCCATAATGACATTACCCAGAATCCCTCACCTCTCCAGTCAGCAGGTAGATGATCTCCAGGGTTAAATCCAAGATACCCTTGGTCCTCTTATTTCGGTCTTTCTCCATTATTATGGTTTAATCAAATGCTGTCATAATTGGATTGGTTCTTGCTTAGGAGATGTAGAAACTATCAAATCTGAAATTAGAGAATTATAGTATATTTTAAGTTAGGTCTATAAACATAAAAAATAAAGAACAGTATATAATATAATATTCTCCATGTAATACACAGTATATAATAATAATATATAATATTCTCCATATAATACACAGTATATAATAATATATAATATTCTCCATATAATACACAGTATATAATAATATATAATATTCTCCATATAATACACAGTATATAATAATAATAATAATATATAATATTCTCCATATAATACACAGTATATAATATTCTCCATATAATACACAGTATTTAATAATAATAATATTCTCCATATAATACACAGTATATAATAATAATATTCTCCATATAATACACAGTATATAATAATAATATATAATATTCTCCATATAATACACAGTATATAATAATATATAATATTCTCCATATAATACACAGTATATAATAATATATAATATTCTCCATATAATACACAGTATATAATAATAATAATAATATATAATATTCTCCATATAATACACAGTATTTAATAATAATAATATTCTCCATATAATACACAGTATATAATATATAATATTCTCCATATAATACACAGTATATAATAATCATATTCTCCATATAATACACAGTATATAATAATAATATTCTCCATATAATACACAGTATATAATATATAATATTCTCCATATAATACATAGTATATAATAATAATATTCTCCATATAATACACAGTATAAAATAATATTCTCCATATAATACACAGTATATAATAATTCTCCATATAATACACAGTATATAATATATGATATTCTCCATATAATACACAGTATATAATAATAATATTCTCCATATAATACACAGTATAAAATAATATTCTCCATATAATACACAGTATATAATAATATATAATATTCTCCATATAATACACAGTATATAATATATGATATTCTCCATATAATACACAGTATATAATAATAATAATATTCTCCATATAATACACAGTATATAATATATAATATTCTCCATATAATACACAGTATATAATATATAATATTCTCCATATAATACACAGTATATAATAATAATATTCTCCATATAATACACAGTATATAATATATAATATTCTCCATATAATACACAGTATATAATAATAATATTCTTCATATAATACACAGTATAAAATAATATTCTCCATATAATACACAGTATATAATATTCTCCATATAATACACAGTATATAATAATAATATTCTCCATATAATACACAGTATATAATATATAATATTCTCCATATAATACACAGTATATAATAATAATATTCTCCATATAATACACAGTATAAAATAATATTCTCCATATAATACACAGTATATAATATATAATATTCTCCATATAATACACAGTATATAATAATAATAATATTCTCCATATAATACAAAGTATAAAATAATATTCTCCATATAATACACAGTATATAATAATAATATTCTCCATATAATACACAGTATAAAATAATATTCTCCATATAATACACAGTATATAATAATAATATTCTCCATATAATAATATTCTCCATATAATACACAGTATATAATAATATATAATATTCTCCATATAATACACAGTATATAATAATAATATTCTCCATATAATACACAGTATATAATAATAATATTCTCCATATAATACACAGTATATAATAATAATATTCTCCATATAATACACAGTATATAATAATAATATTCTCCATATAATACACAGTATATAATATATAATATTCTCCATATAATACACAGTATATAACAATAATATTCTCCATATAATACAAAGTATAAAATAATATTCTCCATATAATACACAGTATATAATAATAATATTCTCCATATAATACACAGTATATAATAATATATAATATTCTCCATATAATACACAGTATATAATAATAATATTCTCCATATAATACACAGTATATAATAATATATAATATTCTCCATATAATACACAATATATAATAATATATAATATTCTCCATATAATACACAGTATATAATATATAATATTCTCCATATAATACACAGTATATAATATATGATATTCTCCATATAATACACAGTATATAATAATATTCTCCATATAATACACAGTATATAATAATAATATTCTCCATATAATACACAGTATATAATAATAATATTCTCCATATAATACACAGTATATAATAATAATATTCTCCATATAATACACAGTATATAATAATAATATTCTCCATATAATACACAGTATATAATAATAATATTCTCCATATAATACACAGTATATAATAATAATATTCTCCATATAATACACAATATATTATAATAATAATATTCTCCATATAATACACAATATATTATAATAATAATAATATTCTCCATATAATACACAGTATATAATAATATTTTCCATATAATACACAGTATATAATCATATTCTCCATATAATACACAGTATATAATAATAATAATCTCCATATAATACACAGTATATAATAATATATAATATTCTCCATATAATACACAGTATATAATAATAATATTCTCCATATAATACACAGTATATAATAATATATAATATTCTCCATATAATACACAGTATATAATAATAATATTCTCCATATAATACACAATATATAATAATATATAATATTCTCCATATAATACACAGTATATAATATATAATATTCTCCATATAATACACAGTATATAATATATGATATTCTCCATATAATACACAGTATATAATAATAATATTCTCCATATAATACACAGTATATAATAATAATATTCTCCATATAATACACAGTATATAATAATAATATTCTCCATATAATACACAGTATATAATAATAATATTCTCCATATAATACACAGTATATAATAATAATATTCTCCATATAATACACAGTATATAATAATAATATTCTCCATATAATACACAGTATATAATAATAATATTCTCCATATAATACACAGTATATAATAATAATATTCTCCATATAATACACAGTATATAATAATAATATTCTCCATATAATACACAATATATTATAATAATAATATTCTCCATATAATACACAGTGTATAATAATATTTTCCATATAATACACAGTATATAATCATATTCTCCATATAATACACAGTATATAATAATAATAATCTCCATATAATACACAGTATATTATTATAATAATAATAATATAATATATTTAATTCAATACACACCGGGCTCTGAGCTGTTTCTCCCCAAACTCTGACACACGTGACCCTTAGCATTACTTCCGGTGTCTGCTGTGTAGTCTGGCTCGCGAACGGAAGTCGGACTGCGCGCGCACCAAACGCTAGCTAGTTGCCATGGTGACAGGAAAATCATCTGTGATGTCACAGTGAGCGAATTAGTTAGTGAGCGGCCATCTTGGATGAGGGCAGATCTCCCGTTTACCTAGAGATGGATTGGGATGTGAGTGAGACAGGTCCACTCCATGTGCTGAGTGTGAGTGAGACAGGTCCACTCCATGTGCTGAGTGTGAGTGAGACAGGTCCACTCCATGTGCTGAGTGTGAGTGAGACAGGTCCACTCCATGTGCTGAGTGTGTGTGAGACAGGTCCACGCCATGTGCTGAGTGTGAGTGAGACAGGTCCACTCCATGGGCTGAGTGTGAGTGAGACAGGTCCACTCCATGTGCTGAGTGTGAGTGAGACAGGTCCACTCCATGTGCTGAGTGTGAGTGAAACACGTCCACTCCATGTGCTGAGTGTGAGTGAGACACGTCCACTCCATGTGCTGAGTGTGAGTGAAACACGTCCACTCCATGTGCTGAGTGTGAGTGAGACAGGTCCACTCCATGTGCTGAGTGTGAGTGAGACAGGTCCACTCCATGTGCTGAGTGTGAGTGAAACAGGTCCACTCCATGTGCTGAGTGTGAGTGAGACAGGTCCACTCCATGTGCTGAGTGTGAGTGAGACAGGTCCACTCCATGTGCTGAGTGTGTGTGAGACAGGTCCACTCCCTGTGCTGAGTGTGAGTGAAACACGTCCACTCCATGTGCTGAGTGTGAGTGAGACACGTACACTCCATGTGCTGAGTGCGAGTGACATGTCCACTCCATGTGCTGAGTGTGAGTGAGACAGGTCCACTCCATGTGCTGAGTGTGAGTGAAACAGGTCCACTCCATGTGCTGAGTGTGAGTGAGACACGTACACTCCATGTGCTGAGTGTGAGTGAGACAGGTCCACTCCATGTGCTGAGTGTGAGTGAGACAGGTCCACTCCATGTGCTGAGTGTGAGTGAGACAGGTCCACTCCATGTGCTGAGTGTGAGTGAGATACGTCCACTCCATGTGCTGAGTGTGAGTGAGACAGGTCCACTCCATGTGCTGAGTGTGAGTGAGACAGGTCCACTCCATGTGCTGAGTGTGAGTGAGACAGGTCCACTCCATGTGCTGAGTGTGAGTGAGACACGTCCACTCCATGTGCTGAGTGTGAGTGAAACAGGTCCACTCCATGTGCTGAGTGTGAGTGACATGTCCTGTCCATGTGCTGAGTGTGAGTGAGACATGTCCACTCCATGTGCTGAGTGTGAGTGAGACACGTCCACTCCATGTGCTGAGTGTGAGTGAGACGTCCACTCCATGTGCTGAGTGTGAGTGAGACACGTCCACTCCATGTGCTGAGTGTGAGTGAAACAGGTCCACTCCATGTGCTGAGTGTGAGTGAGACACGTACACTCCATGTGCTGAGTGTGAGTGAGACAGGTCCACTCCATGTGCTGAGTGTGAGTGAGACAGGTCCACTCCATGTGCTGAGTGTGAGTGAAACAGGTCCACTCCATGTGCTGAGGGTGAGTGAGACAGGTCCACTCCATGTGCTGAGTGTGAGTGAGATACGTCCACTCCATGTGCTGAGTGTGAGTGAGACAGGTCCACTCCATGTGCTGAGTGTGAGTGAGACAGGTCCACTCCATGTGCTGAGTGTGAGTGAGACAGGTCCACTCCATGTGCTGAGTGTGAGTGAGACACGTCCACTCCATGTGCTGAGTGTGAGTGAGACACGTCCACTCCATGTGCTGAGTGTGAGTGAGACGTCCACTCCATGTGCTGAGTGTGAGTGAGACACGTCCACTCCATGTGCTGAGTGTGAGTGAGACACGTCCACTCCATGTGCTGAGTGTGAGTGACACACGTCCACTCCATGTGCTGAGTGTGAGTGACACACGTCCACTCCATGTGCTGAGTGTGAGTGAGACAGGTCCACTCCATGTGCTGAGTGTGAGTGAGACAGGTCCACTCCATGTCCTGAGTGTGAGTGAAACAGGTCCCCTCCATGTGCTGAGCGTGAGTGACACACGTCCTGTCCATGTGCTGAGTGTGAGTGAGACACATCCTGTCCATGTGCTGAGTGTGAGTGAGACACGTCCACACCATGTCCTGAGTGTGAGTGAAACAGGTCCCCTCCATGTGCTGAGCGTGAGTGACACACGTCCTGTCCATGTGCTGAGTGTGAGTGAGACACATCCTGTCCATGTGCTGAGTATGAGTGAGACACGTCCACTGTCACGGCAAGGGTGTATTATTCATTATTACACCCTTGGAATATTATCCTTTAATGTAGTTTGTGCAGTAAATGGCACAAATTACAGAGATGCTATTGCTGAGGTCAACAGGGGTTACATCTTTTGAAGCTGGGACCCCCACAGAGGTCAGTTGGCTCCCAGACTGGGTGACGTCTAGTCCTTGGGGAAGAGGGATTATTCTTACGCTGCCTGTGTTTTACCTGCTTTTTCCTGACTACCAGCGGAGATACCGTGATTATACTGCTACTCCGCTACAGTATACTCGAGTATAAGCCGACCCGAATATAAGCCGAGGCCCCTAATTTTACCCCAAAAAACTGGGAAAACTTATTGACTCGAGTATAAGACTAGGGTGAGAAATGCAGCAGCTACTGGTAAATTTCTAAATAAAATTAGATCCTAAAAAAAATATATTAATTGAATATTTATTTACAGTGTGTGTATAATGAATGCAGTGTGAGTGTATGAATGCAGTGTGAGTGTATGAATGCAGTGTGAGTGTATGAATGCAACGTGAGTGTATGAATGCAGCGTGTGTATGAGTGCAGCGTGTGTATGAGTGCAGTGTGTGTGTATGAATGCAGTGTGAGTGTATGAGTGCAGCGTGTGTATGAGTGCAGTGTGTGTATATGAATGCAGTGTGAGTATGAGTGCAGTGTGTGTGTGTGTGTGTATGAGTGCAGTGTGTGTGTATGAATGCAGTGTTTGTGTGTGTGTGTGTGTGTGTTGCAGAGCCTTGGTGGGGTGGGCAATTTTTATTTTTTTATTTTTTTTATTATTTTAATTTTTTTTTATTATTATTTATTATTTTTATTTATTTAAGTTAATTATTATTATTATTGTATTATTTATTATTTAATTATTATAATTTTTTTATTATTACTAATTATTTTTTTTCGTCCCCCCTCCCTGCTTGATATATGGCAGGGAGGGGGCTCTCCTTCCCTGGTGGTCCAGCATTGGCAGTTCAGTGGGGGGGAGAGGGGGGCTGGCAGAGCTGTAACTTACCTGTCCTGCAGCTCCTGTCAGCTCTCTCCTCCTCCGCGCCGTCCGTGCAGCTCCCTCTGTCAGCTCCCAGTGTAAGTCTTGCGAGAGCCGCGGCTCTCGCGAGATTTACACTGGGAGCTGACCGAGGTGCTGAACTGACGGCGCGGAGGAGGAGAGAGCTGACAGGAGCTGCAGGACAGGTAAGTAACGCTCTTTGCAGCCCCCACAGCCCCCAGTCTGTATTATGGCAATGCAAATTGCCATAATACAGACTATTGACTCGAGTATAAGCCGAGTTGGGTTTTTTTAGCACAAAAAATGTGCTAAAAAACTCGGCTTATACTCGAGTATATACGGTAATTAGGACTTCTGTATTTTATCCTTTTTGTTTTTATCTATTGTTGGTATAAATAACTTGTTTATCATATATTGTTATATGCACTGTGACTATTCTTTGTTCATAATAAACATTCATTTATTAAGTTCTGCCTTTGTCTGGTTAAGAATCACATTACCTGAAGAGACTAGTTAGTATTTTTGTAATTCCTTAAATATTGTACTAAGTAATATTTGGTGGGTTTTATTGTTGATTTACCTGGGGGGCCAAGGCACCCCATTTATAAATTGTCTTGGTGGTGGCAGCGTTAAAATAGTAATAGTTATATTATTCTGTTTAAGTGTGGGTGGTGTTAAAAAAAAGGATTTTGTCATTATTTCCGGTCTAGTGAAGACAAATAGTGTACTTTAACCCTTTCACCACCACAACTATGTCACGCACACTCTTGGAGTATGGTGCGTTCGTGACATCCACTCCATGTGCTGAGTGTGAGTGAAACACGTCCACTCCATGTGCTGAGTGTGAGTGAAACACGTCCACTCCATGTGCTGAGTGTGAGTGAGACACGTCCACTCCATGTGCTGAGTGTGAGTGAAACAGGTCCACTCCATGTGCTGAGCGTGAGTGAGACACGTCCACTCCATGTGCTGAGTGTGAGTGAGACACGTCCTGTCCATGTACTGAGTGTGAGTGAAACACGTCCTGTCCATGTGCTGAGTGTGAGTGAAACACGTCCTGTCCATGTGCTGAGTGTGAGATATTCGGTCTATGGAATGTGAGTGAGACACTCAGACATCTTGGACTGGGAAGGTCTACTTTTGGGAGATGACTGGGTTATAAATCACTCAATATCACTGGGATTACTTAAAACTGTAAATGGGAAATGCTGGCATATGATTAGCAGATACAAAACTATCATGCAAAAATCATAAACATTTATTAATATAGTTACTGAATCTGGAACAATAGCTCTGCAGAATAATCTGGTAAATAATGAATATTGAAAATCTAACCTTTAAAATCTTGAAACACATAAATTACCACCTCATTCAATGATATGTTTAAGGCCGAAGGCCTGTATTTGTGGGAGGAGTTAGCGTTACTATATAAACGCTACTCCCCCCTTCCTACCTTGCCATACACACACCTCATCTCAGTGACAGACGAACTTCCGGTCCTCATTCACCGCTCTTCCGGTCCCGGCGTCCTCCCCGTTCCTCCCTTCGTGCAAACATAGGAACGCCAAGGTAATCAGCAAATAGCCACGATCGGGCTATTTGCCGTTCGACAATTTCCGATCATATTATACGTTTTTTCTTTTCTTTCCCCCTCTTTTTGTTGACACGAACTAAAACACTTGTATGAATTAGAACTGGCGAACGCCGTTACAATATTCATTTACACAAGCTATGTTACAAGTTAGCTTCACCCTGCCTGATTAATAATTATAAAGTCCATTTACCTCTTAACCCCTACATATTGAGTCCCTTATCAAACGTGTGCGATTCATTTGAATGAGGTAGTTAGAGATATATGTTTATATTTCTATATTTATATTAGGATGCTGCAATTCACTGGGTGCACTAATTACTGTGAATTACCGTATTTATCGGCGTATAACACGCACAGGCGTATAACACGCACCTCATTTTTAGAAAGAAATTCCAGGAAATTTCCCCCCTCATGCCATAGTATTCCCCCCCCCTCATGCCATAGTATTCCCCCCTCATCCCATAGTGTCCCCCCCCCTTTCCATAGTATTCTCCCCCCCCTCCCATAGTATTCCCCCCTCCTCCCATAGTATTCCCCCCTCCTCCCATAGTATTCCCCCCCTCCTCCCATAGTATTCCCCCCCTCCTCCCATAGTATTCTCCCCCCTCCTCCCATAGTATTCTCCCCCCTCCTCCCATAGTATTCTCCCCCCTCCCATAGTATTCTCCCCCCCTCCCATAGTATTCTCCCCCCCTCCCATAGTATTCTCCCCCCTCCCCTCCCATAGTATTCTCCCCCCCTCCCCTCCCATAGTATTCTCCCCCCCTCCCCTCCCATAGTATTCTCCCCCCCTCCCCTCCCATAGTATTTCCCCCTCCTCCCCTCCCATAGTGTACTTCCCCCCCCTCCCCTCCCATAGTGTACTTTCCCCCCCCTCCCCTCCCATAGTGTACTTTCCTCCCCCTCCCATAGTGTACTTCCCCCATTACCCTCCCATAGTGTACTTTCCTCCCCCTCCCCTCCCATAGTGTACTTTCCTCCCCCTCCCCTCCCATAGTGTACTTTCCTCCCCCTCCCCTCCCATAGTGTACTTTCCTCCCCCTCCCCTCCCCTCCCATAGTGTACTTTCCTCCCCCTCCCCTCCCCTCCCATAGTGTACTTTCCTCCCCTCCCATAATTACTTACCTGCCCTGAAGCGTGGGCCGGCTTCACAGCGCGCACCGCGGTACAGGAACTTTAATTTAAGGTTCCGGTTTCCGGCGGGACTGAAAGGAAGTGTGCACAATAGTGTGCACACTTCCTTTCAGTCCCGCCGGAAACCGGAACCTTAAATTAAAGTTCCTGTACCGCGGTGCGCGCTGTGAAGCCGGCCCACGCTTCAGGACAGGTAAGTAATTATGGGATATCGGCGTATAACACGCACCCACGATTTTCCCCCTATTTTCAGGGGAAAAAAGTGCGTGTTATACGCCGATAAATACGGTATTTAAAATAAAATATTCAATCATACTTGAGTTATCAACTTCCCACTGGCAGGACTTACCGATAATAAAGGCTGTTCTGTACCTCCATGACAATCTTTGCTGTACGTATTGTGGGGATATTTATGGGATGATAATTTTAAACGGTCGAGAATTGCCCACTATTTCAATTCTCTTAGATCTTAGAGATCGTTATCATGTAAGTGAAATGTATTCCATACAAATAAAATCACAATTTGTTATAAAAATAGATATAATTTATTGTGACAAATAAAATAATAATAATATTAGGCAGCATGCATGATAATAATCATTGAATATTTAGTATAACATAAGTATGCAATACAATGGCTATGTTAAAACATGTTCCAATGGCTAACACATTACAAAGCTACAGCATCAACTGTAAAGACAAGATTTATAAGGGTGCTTCACAGACAGAAACTTCCAGCGAAAAGTCAAAACCATAGCTAACTGTTAGATCAACTGAGTAACCCTTTCAATGCTGGCTAGATCCTCCTAGGCATAAAATATCTTATTCTCATGTAATTTTTAATTAAAATAACATTAAAACCAGCTCATTAACCCCTTAACACCGCAGCCAAATGTACAAGTTGTGAACGAAACAAAAGGTAAACAAAACCTGGCATTTGCGCTATATGTCTGTCCAACCGTAATTCACCTCTTTCATATTAAATGCACCCCCCCTTATTATATATCATTTTATTCAGGGGAAACAGGGCTTTCATTTAATATCAAATATTTAGCTATGAAACATAATTTAATATGAAAAAAATGGGACAAAATAAGATTTTTTTTTATTTTTTTCGTTCTACATAACATTTTAACTGTCAATGTCATAATACTGTTTGCTTTTACTGCAATAAAATACACATATTTGTATTCAGCAAAGTCTCACGTGTAAAACAGTACCCCCTATGTACAGGTTTTATGGTGTTTTGGGAAGTTACAGGGTCAAATATAGCGTGTTACATTTGAAATTGAAATTCGCCAGATTGGTTACGTTGCCTTTGAGACTGTATAGTAGCCCAGGAATTAAATTTACACCAATAATGGCATACCATTTGCAATAGTAGACGACCCAAGGTATTGCAAATAAGCGATGTCCAGTCTTTTTTAGTAGCCATTTGGTCACAAACACTGGCCAAAGTTAGCGTTCGTATTTGTTTGTGTGTGAAAAATGCAAAAAACGCCAATTTTGGCCAGTGTTTGTGACTAAGTGGCTACTAAAAAAGACTGGACATACCCCATTTGCAATACCTTTGGTTGTCTACTATTGCAAATGGTATGCCATCATAGGGGTAATTTTCATTCTTGGGCTACCATAGGGTCATAAAGGCAACGTAAGCAATCTGGCGAATTTTAATGTGAAAAAAATTAAACACAAGCCTTATATTTGACGCTGTAATTTTTGAAAACACCATAAAACCTGTACATGAGGGGTACTGTTGTACTCAGGAGACTTCGCTGAACACAAATATTTGTGTTTCAAAACAGTAAAAAGTATTGCAGCAATAATATCGTCCCTGTAAGTGCTGTTTGTGCGTGAAAAATGCAAAAAACGTCACTTTTACTTAAAATATCATCGTTGTAATACATTTTACTGTTTTGAAACACTAATATTTGTGTTCAGCGAAGTCTCCCGAGTAAAACAGTACCCCCCATGTACAGGTTTTATGGTGTCTTGGAAAGTTATAGGGTTAAATATAGTGCTAGCAAATTAAATTCCCTATACTTTCGGCATGGGTGGTCAGGCAGGTCCCGCTAATTGTAATTAATTAGGATACCTAATTATGTAAAATTATTACATAAATATATGTGTAGAATTAATATATGTATATATATACATATGTGTATATATACGTGTATATATATATATATTTTTTTTTTATATTTTTATTTATATATAGGTATATATATAGTGATATATACGTATATATTTATGTATATAGATATATATATTATTTCGTTCTACGTGTATTTTGATATAAATATATATATATTAATATCACAATACAGTTAGAACGAAATAAAACACATCTATATATTTTTTAATATTTTATTTTTAATTATTTATTTTATTTTATTTTTTTACGTATTTACATATTTATTTTTTTATATTATTTATAAATATATATATAACAATAATTATATATATATTTAATCAGTATCAGTCTACGTGTAATTTTATATTAATATATATATATAATTATATATATATTAATATTAAAATACACCTAGACGGTGTATGTGTGTGTATGTATATGTGTATATATATACTTAGATCATATATATATAATATATATATATATATGATCTAAGTATACATTTTTTTTTTTACACTTTTAACATTATTTTTATTTTATTTTCAGCCAGCAGGGGGACCAACTGTCATTACAGTTGGTCCCCCTGCTGGCAATGCCTGAGCCAGCTATACCGGCCATGTGATTGTGAGGTCCTCACAAGGACCTCACTCTCACATGACCGGGAGGGACCGGAGGAGGAAGATGTGCCGCGGGGGGGCTCCCTGGGAGTCCCCCCAACCGCGATCGCCGGCGTGGGACCGCCGGCGACCGGGTAAGTTACTAAAAACCGGAGGGCGTACTATTACGTCCGGCGGCGTTTAGAGCCGCTTTTAAAAGGACGTAATAGTACGCCCTCCGGACTTAAGGGGTTAATCATTTCCTGGAACCATCCAATAAGAATAATCTACCAGATTCTATAAGCCGAATTTTAATTTGCCTAAAAAGATATCTTATCTTAATTAGAGCAAATCAACACACCTGGATAAAAACATCGGTATGCTAACACGTGATAATATCACATTGATATATAATTATTCTTAATTCCACCTGCAGAATGGAATGTTTATAACTATAGTTAACTAAGATTTCTAAATATTGAAATCTGACCGTGATTTATCCAGTCATATATCATGCTATTAGATTTTTAATTAATTTAGATTAATTAAATAAAACCAGCATAATTACCAGTTAAGTAGATGTTCTCATCAGATGAGTAAGTAGTCCCAGGAACTTGAATGCGTGTATGATTGGTTGTATGGAGGTATGTAAGTAATAGTAAAAAAAAATAGTGTTGCTTAGAAAGTAAGAGTAAAATTCTAAGTGTCCAGGAGTGTTTCTTGAGTTGGTCCAAGAGTGAATATCTGTCATGGATCTCTCTGCATGTCCGAATCTGAAATCTCCAACTCCAACTTCAACTAACTCTCTCTTCCCTTTGTCCTAACTTTTAAAGGGCCAGATTCTCTGTACGTCATTAGTTGATAAGGCCAATAGGAAACTGAAGGTGTGGTCAACCTGCAGATTGCAATTTAGGTATTTGGTCCATAGAGTTAACTTTTCCTTATGACGATTTTGACATCATTTAGCTTATCTAAAATAACCATCATAACTTAAACTTGCTGTCAGTTCAAAGCGTTTCTTTGGATTTTCTCCAGACAGTGCGTCGACAATTCCTGTTGTAATTTCTAAAACTGACAGTTGTAAACTAAATTTCACCCCTTAATTACAATGGGACCTTGTAAAATTTAGAAAGTAAAATTAATTACTTGTCTTCTCTGTCATTAGTGTCTGTGCTAAAAATTATTTCTCTTCCATTAACATTTAGCCAGAGCATTCCATCCCCCTGTATCCTTGCTTATCACTTGGCTTGTTTATATAATGCATTCCTTAGCTCAGGCTCAGTGGCTAGTGTTACAGAAAGGATAGAAATTGTGTGTCTTTGTCTTGCCTGTAGAAAGCAAAATGGAGTCTGCTCTGTTCTGAGTGACTCTGACAATATACACTTTTAATTTCTATTTTAGCACAAAATGTCTGCCGATATAAATATCCTGACAGTATATTTCTCAGTCAGTGCTTGTCAATCTCTGACAGGCAGTGTGTGTGTGTGTGTAATTTTATGTTGGTTTCTCATCTGCCTCCCATTTCCCCAGCTTGAGCCTGTGTTCATGAAACTGCCAGAACGGGCAGCATATTAACCCCCCCCCCATGTCTCTGCCGTTAACAGCAGTCAGGACATCACCCAGCCTGCCATATCACATCAATACAGTGTATCTCACAGGCGGCTGATCTGTGGCACCCACACACAGAGCACGCTCAGAGCTCTCCTTCCAGGCAGAACACAATCACGGCGGGGGTAGATTTAATATCAGGAGCCCGGCAAATACCTGATTGTGATTGGAGTTTTTAAATCAACCTTACTGCATATGTATATGGCATATCAGAAGCTCAATAAAAGTACATTCTCTAAACCAGCTATGGATCACCACTCCCATCACAATCAGCACCATGTAAGGCAGATTTTATACAGCAGCTGAGTGTGATAAGCCTTATGTTCGAATTATATTAGCAGTTAGTTTGGAGTATAATGTGGCTGCCTGAATATGTTGAGAGCTATTCTCCTCAACAGCTGCCTATTGTCTGACTCAGACTGCAGTTTCCTAATTGAAATCACCTGTACCTCCACGCAGCCCAAACTTTAATAAAAAAGAAAAAAATAAGTTATACATTAGTTTTGCAAATTACTATTGTTGTTCCATATTGTCATCTGCTACCATTAGACAAATTACTGGTTCATGATTGTCGCCTGTTTCTATCAGGTATATATATAAATACGTTTTTCGTTCGCATTCCAAAAAATGCCTCTACAAGGCCATGTTGTTACACGATTGGGTATTCGTGTACAGGGGCTTGATTCCTGCCTTGCCTCGTCAGGCCACAGCTTCACTGAACAACTCGTCATACGTTCATTCAAACTCACTATCCATAACATTCGTCCTATTACTCACTACCTTGCTAATTTCACCATCCTCTCTCCGTCAGGTACTATCAGGGTCTAAGGATACTGTACTATCAGCTATATCTCCAAGAACTGCACTATACTGCATATAATTTTCTTTCCCTCAACTACAGTTTCTTTCCTCTTCTGTCTTCCTCCTTTTCCCTCCCTTCTTTTTCTCTTTCTCCGACTGGGAATCTCCAGGTACCTATCATTAACCACAACTTGGGTGTGTCAAGCACGTTACGTTACCCCCTTATCAAGCCCCCGTGTAGGGTCAGAGAACTGGCTATCTAGGGTTAGGAGCTGGCCTTAGCTGTACAACGTAGTTGGTCCCGCAAGGCCAGCTCCCTAATCTCAACACAGAGATCTTCGCCCCTCGGACCAAATCATAGTTAGAGCCTTGCATTCACCCACCTATCGGGTTTATAGTTAGGGCCTCACCTGACATGGCCACACGTTTTGGATCTTTTACTGTCACCGAGAGGCCGCCACCACGCTAGTGGCTCGAGCCCCAAGCCCAAATCATAGGTAGAGCCTCTCACCAGCCGCTTGGCAACTAGCAGGGCCTCACTTGTCACGGGGTAGAGAGCTTTTTGCTTCAGCACTAGTTAGCCAGCCAGTTCTATATTACTTAACCGTATTGTTGTTAATCAGTTCATTGTTGTTGTCATATTCTTTTTCAGTATGTCCTAAGAAGGCAACATCGGAAAAGGGATTGCAGCATTTACATAACTATTAGGGTTTACTGTCCAAGAGACACTCGGTCTCGTACCTCACCCAACTGACAACACTCGAGCATAATCCGCATTTCAGCATCCCCATCCGGTCACCCGGCTATTGGGGCTCGACAACAAGTTATCACCTATAGCATTATTCATTTGCACTAAGATACATACGACAGAGTCGTGACATTCTTCCAAGACTCAGTGGAACACAACAGCCACAGGCATACCGATCAACTTGTAGTCTTTTCTAAATTTTTTGCCACACACTATCGCACTATACCAATCAGAAATACTACAACACATTCTGACAAGACTTCCAAACCATACCCCGTCCTCCTAAATGCTTAACATAAGTGATCAAGGTAAAAATAGTTGCTTCATCACTCTACAATTATATACATCCACAGATGGGAATTCCAGGCAGTATCAGACTCCATAAACAGCATCCGTACCACACATACCCGGTCTTAACCACTTAAGGACACATGATGGAAATATTCTGTCATGATTCCCCTTTTATTCCAGAAGTTGTGTCCTTAAGGGGTTAAACCTCTGTGCCTTTAACCTTCCAAGGGTTCCGGGGCCCTACAACTTCACGCTCACAGCTAATCAGACTGGCAAGTCATGTCTCCTCAAGGGAATTAAGAAGGCACAGACACTACCTCATGTCACAACAACATTCAAACCAGACAATCAAGACAATTGATCCACTAAATATTCCGCTAACTACTTCTAAATGCGGTTCTACATTAATACTCCTTGCATTAGATTAGGTTGATGTCAGGATCGGGTCGGGGATCCAAAACGCAGAGTACAAAGAGTAGCAGATACGTATACCGGTCCTTAGAATGGCCGGACTTAACGTATAACTACGATAGAATGGTCAGAGACAAGCCGAGGTCGAGGGAACGAGAAGACAGGTAAGCGAGAGACAAGCCAGGTCAAGGATAACAGAAAGACAGGAGAGTAAATAACAAAGCCGGGTCGGAACCAAAAGACAAGAGAATAACAAAGCACTGTGTGACTAGGCGGACTAGAACCACGACAGGGCAATGAGTAAATGAGATAGCCACTGTTAAGTATGCTGATTAGGGAGAGAAGACACGCCTCCGGCGAGTCCTGATTCGTCTCCACTGATTTGAGTGACAGGGTGTTCCGGGTTGGCGTCATGACGTCGGCCTCTGAGCCTCCTGCTATAAAAGGAAGTGGCTCCCTCGCGGCCGGCGTTTGCAAGACCGGGTGAACCGCGAGGAACCGAGGAGACATGCCGTCCGGACGGATAAACTTCTAAGTCTCTACCTCTCTTAGAGGTAGAGGCTTCAGGTACCCTGACAGTACCCCCCCTCTCAGATACGCCCACCGGGCGGAAGGAGCCGGGGCGAGATGGAAAGCGGGAGTGAAATGCCCTGCGAAGGTGAGGAGCATGAACATCCTCTTGTGGTACCCAACTCCTCTCCTCAGGACCATAACCCCTCCAGTTAACCAAATATTGTACTCTCCCCCGGGAGACACGAGAATCAATAATGGAGTTAACCTCATACTCCTCCTGACCCTCCACCTGAACAGGGCGCGGAGGGGCGATTGTGGAGGAGAATCTGTTACAGATTAGAGGTTTCAGCAATGACACGTGAAAGGAGTTTGGGATGCGTAAAGCGGCTGGGAGAGCTAGACGATACGCCACTGGATTAATTCGAGTCAAGATCCTGTAGGGACCAATATAACGAGGAGCGAATTTCATGGAAGGAACTTTAAGGCGAATATTCCTAGTACTCAACCAAACTCTATCGCCTGGAACAAAATTCGGAGCCGCCCTTCTACGTTTGTCAGCATGTTTCTTAACCAGCATAGAATTGTGTAGAAGAATCTGTCGAGTCTGATCCCACAACTTCCTCAAATTGGCCACATGGACATCAACCGACGGCACTCCTTGGGAAGGAGAAACCGAGGGAAGAATAGATGGGTGAAAGCCATAGTTCATGAAGAAGGGGCTTGAATGCGTAGAGTCACAAACGAGATTGTTGTGCGCAAACTCCGCCCAAGGAATCAAACCGACCCAATCGTCCTGGTGTTCGGAAACAAAACAACGTAGGTATTGCTCAATCTTCTGGTTGGTACGCTCGGCAGCTCCGTTGGACTGAGGATGATAGGTGGAGGAAAAATTCAATTTGATGCCTAATTGAGAACAGAATGATCTCCAAAAGCGTGAAACAAATTGGGAGCCTCTATCAGAAGTGATCTCCGAGGGAATCCCATGCAAGCGAAAAATTTCTTTAGCAAAGATTTCCGCCAATTCAGGAGAAGTCGGGAGTTTAGGCAACGGTACGAAATGTGCCATCTTGGTAAACCTATCGACTACGGTGAGGATAACAGTGTGCTTTTTAGAAACAGGCAAATCCACAATAAAGTTCATTGCCACACAGGACCAAGGTTTGCCAGGAATTTCCAGAGGCTGCAGAAGACCACAAGGAAGCGAATGCGGTAATTTAGTTTTAGTACAGACCACACAAACTCCGATAAAATCCTTAATATCCTTCCGTAGCGAAGGCCACCAGAAATCTTTGGAGATCAAAGAATACGTCTTGCGAACACCCGGATGACCGACCACCTTACTCTCGTGAAGACACTGTAAGAGCTCCAATTGGAGTTCAGGAGGAACGAAAAGTCTGGAAGCCGGAGTCAGTCTAGGTGCCAGATGCTGCAAGCTCCTTATCTGATCAAGTAGCGGAGAATGGACTTTGAGAGTAGTGTTAGCAATAATGTTACACTTGGGTACTATAGAGGACAAAACCGGCTCAGATACGGCAGCAGGTTCATACTGGCGAGATAAGGCGTCGGCTTTAGAATTCTTAGAACCTGGCCTATATGTGAGTACGTAGTTGAAGTGAGTGAGAAATATGGACCAACGAGCCTGTCTAGATGATAGTCGTTTAGCCTCTCCAATATAGGACAAGTTTTTATGATCTGTCAAAATAGTAACAGGATGCAAAGTACCCTCCAATAAATGTCTCCACTCCTTCAAGGCCATTATAACCGCTAGTAGTTCCCTGTCACCAATGTCATATCTGCTTTCAGTACCTGACAACTTTTTGGAAAAGTATCCACAAGGATGTAATGGTTTATCTACACCCAACCTTTGGGACAGAACAGCACCTATACCTGTCTCAGAAGCGTCAACTTCGAGTAGGAAAGGTAGTGTAGTATCAGGGTGAACTAAAATTGGTGCGGAAGCAAACAGCTCCTTGAGTGTCTTAAAAGCCAGAAGTGCTTCAGTAGACCAATTCTTAGTGTCAGCCCCTTGTTTGGTCATATTGGTGATGGGAGCAATGATAGAGGAGTATCCCTTAATGAAACGTCTGTAGTAATTGGAGAAACCAATAAATCTCTGGATAGCCTTGAGACCCTTAGGTAAAGGCCAATCTAATATGGATTGGAGCTTCTCCGGGTCCATTTCAAACCCTTCCCCAGAAATCACATAACCAAGAAAGGTAGTTTGTGATTGGTCAAAGCTGCATTTCTCTAGTTTGCAGTATAAGCCATGCTGAAGGAGTTTGTGTAAAACCCTTCTGACTTGTCCGTGGTGAGTCTCAATATCCCTGGAATGTATAAGTATATCATCAAGGTATACAATCACACAGTCATCTTGAAACTCCCTAAGAACCTCATTAATAAGATCCTGAAAGACCGCCGGGGCATTGCAGAGACCAAAAGGCATTACAGTATACTCATAGTGCCCATATCGAGTATTGAATGCAGTTTTCCACTCGTCACCGTCGTGAATTCTCACCAAATTATAAGCACCTCTAAGGTCTAACTTAGTGAAAATTTTAGAACTTTTTAATCGATCAAAAAGCTCGGTGATCAAGGGAATCGGATATACATTTCTGATGGTTATCTTGTTAAGACCTCGGTAGTCAATGCAGGGTCTTAAAGAACCATCCTTCTTTTTAACAAAAAAAAATCCAGCCCCAGCAGGAGAGGAGGATCTTCTAATGAACCCCTTGTCTAGGTTCTCACGAATATACTCCTCTAGAACTAAGTTTTCATTCGTAGACAAAGGGTATACATGACCCCTGGGGGGCATGGTACCAGAAAGTAAATTAATTTTGCAATCAAAAGGCCTATGTGGTGGTAAGGTATCAGCCTTTCCTTTGTCAAATACTGCCTTTAAATCTTGATACAGGGACGGTATCTGTACTTTGGTAGAGTCGGTAGCGTTATTAAATGAGTTGACACTACAAAGAGGTGACACTTTCTTTAAACAATTCTCTTGACAATCCTGACCCCACGAAACTATCTCCCCTGATCTCCAATCTATAACGGGGTTATGTCTCTTAAGCCAGGAGTATCCCAGGACTATGGGAACAGAAGGAGATGAAATGAGTAGTAGGGATATTTCCTCCTTGTGTAGAATACCAGTAGTTAAGTAAAGAGGTATGGTCTCCCGGAAAATCACAGGCTCAACTAAAGGTCTACCATCAATGGCTTCAACAGCCAAGGGTGTCTTCCTTAACTGGGATGGGATAGTGTGTTTGGTGAGAAACTCTTGGTCGATAAAACTCTCAGCAGCGCCGGAGTCTATCAATGCCATAGTCTCTAAAGTTCCCTTCTCCCAAGTTAAAGAGACCGGTAATAGGAGTCTATGTTCTTTGTAGTTATGAGTAGAGGACAAAATCGAAACACCCAAGGTCTGTCCTCTAGAGAAACTTAGGTGCGAGCGTTTCCCGGACGACTGGGACAGCTCAAACGTACATGACCTCTGGCCCCACAATACATACACAGTCCCTCCCTTCTCCTGTACTGTCTCTCCTCCTCTGATAGACGAGTAAGGCCTAACTGCATAGGTTCTGAAACCTGTGGATTTTTGGTTTCAGAAATTTGAAATGATGGTGCTAGTGTAAAGGAAGATTTACCGGTTCTATCTCGAGTATTTTGTCTCTCCCTTAGACGTTCGTCAATACGAGAGATAAAGGAAATTAAGTCCTCTAGATTCTCGGGAAGCTCTCTTGTCGCTACCTCATCAAGTATTACATCAGATAATCCATTTAAGAATACGTCTATATAGGCCTGTTCATTCCATTTTACCTCTGCCGCCAAAGACCTGAACTCTAGTGCGTAATCCACAAGTGTTTGGTTGTCTTGTCTAAGGCGCAACAGTAATCTGGCTGCATTGACCCTCCTGCCAGGGGGATCAAAAGTTCTTTTAAAAGCAGCTACAAAGGCATTATAGTTATAGACTAATGGGTTATCATTCTCCCACAACGGATTAGCCCATCTCAGAGCTTTCTCAATGAGTAAGGTAATAATAAATCCCACTTTTGCCCTATCAGTAGGGTATGAACGAGGCTGTAGTTCGAAATGAATACTAATCTGGTTCAAAAAGCCACGACACCTTTCAGGAGAACCAGCATAACGTACAGGTGGGGTAACTCGGGAAGAAGCACCGACAGTAGCTACCTCTAGCCCTGGACCCACAGAAGAAGCAGACATATTACGCATCTCTTCAGGTGGATTAATAGGACGAGACAGCAGCGCCTGTAGTGCTAGAGCCATCTGATCCATCCTATGATCCATGGCGTCAAACCTAGGATCAGGAGAACCAAGCTGACAATTTGGATCCAGGGCCCTGTCGTAATGTCAGGATCGGGTCGGGGATCCAACACGCAGAGTACAAAGAGTAGCAGATACGTATACCGGTCCTTAGAATGGCCGGACTTAACGTATAACTACGATAGAATGGTCAGAGACAAGCCGAGGTCGAGGGAACGAGAAGACAGGTAAGCGAGAGACAAGCCGGGTCAAGGATAACAGAAAGACAGGAGAGTAAATAACAAAGCCGGGTCGGAACCAAAAGACAAGAGAATAACAAAGCACTGTGTGACTAGGCGGAATAGAACCACGACAGGGCAATGAGTAAATGAGATAGCCACTGTTAAGTATGCTGATTAGGGAGAGAAGACACGCCTCCGGCGAGTCCTGATTCGTCTCCACTGATTTGAGTGACAGGGTGTTCCGGGTTGGCGTCATGACGTCGGCCTCTGAGCCTCCTGCTATAAAAGGAAGTGGCTCCCTCGCGGCCGGCGTTTGCAAGACCGGGTGAACCGCGAGGAACCGAGGAGACATGCCGTCCGGACGGATAAACTTCTAAGTCTCTACCTCTCTTAGAGGTAGAGGCTTCAGGTACCCTGACAGTTGAGACCTCTGGCTCCTATTTAGAACATCCTATCAACAAGTACAGCATCCAGTAGCAGTACGCCGGTATACATAATAATTAGTCATTGGAATCAGCAACGTTATACAGAAACATTCCTAACGGATAAGAGGTAAGGCAAACAAATCTCATGGGATAATTATATTGCAATAAGTGTGTTTTTTGCATTTACTTTTGCCCCCTTTTACAGGCCTACCCCCTACGTCGGTTCTGGCACATCACACCGACTTAATTCCAATCACAAGGTATTTCACAATCTGATATTAACCGACCACAAGTTTAAGGCCGAAGGCCTGTATTTGTGGGAGGAGTTAGCGTTACTATATAAACGCTACTCCCCCCTTCCTACCTTGCCGTACGCACGCTGTTCACCCCACCCACCTCTCCCTCTTATACAATCCATTCGGGGGGCCCTCTTTTACAGGCCTACCCCCTACGTCGGTTCTGGCACATCACACCGACTTAATTCCAATCACAAGGTATTTCACAATACGATATTAACCGACCACAAATATATTTTCTAAATGGCTATCATTTAAATACCATTTGTTGAAACTGCATAAGCCCCAGATGTTCAGAAGAAAATCTAGTACTGTAACCAATGTAATTTATTTGGTGTTATTGTAGACGGATTATTAATTAGTAGGGGCATTGCTAGGTTCAAAAAACACCAGGATGTAAGCCCAAAAATAATTTATTGATCTCTTCCCCAAAGACCCACTCTTGGCCCCTCCTCAATTCCTACCCCATAACCCTTGCCAGATACACCTCTTGACACACTCACAGAGATACACACACACACACACACACACACACACACGCAAGATGGCCGCATTCAGGCAGGCACACACTGACACAACCAGGGAGTCATACAGACACAGAGATGTAGAAAGACATAAACACACAGTCATGAACAGGTACACAGACCGGTACACACAGGCATACATACACACCATTAAAAAGAATACTGGTACCCTTCCCAGTTGTCTTCATGAGTACCATTATATTGGGTAATAGTAACAAACCCTGGATTTTGGGCTAAGGTAACGTCCCCAGGACGTACTTGAAAACCAGAGTAATCTGAATGTACCTTTCCTTGCTAAATACTTTGTTATTATTATTAAGGGAGTGGCTGGTGCCCAGTTAACAATTGAAGGGCTGCCAACCGCAGGCCTCTCCATGTATAGCATGCAGAGCTGGCCCTGCTACCTCCCTGAACCTTGGGCTGACTGCTCTGTGCTCTCCCTGTCCATTCTCTTCAGTAATTCTCAGGAAGGAGCACACGCAGTGCAGTGATAGATGACCTGAGTACCTATAGCCACAGAATTCCCCCCATCCCTCCCTCAAAACTAAGAAAAAAATATCTTGTTACAAATTGTTGTATATACATTCATATAGAGTGAGAGTGTTTATGTGGCTGCAGTTCACCTCCTTGGACATATTAAATATTGTCCCGTTTTAAATAAATCTTTTCAAGCTGGATAAAGCAATCGCTACAAGCCAATTAGGACTGAGCTTCCAGTCTTTAATTGCCTTTTCTCTCCCCAAGAACACTGTTGATTTTGTTGCACTGCCGGTTACGGCTAATAGTTTCTCTATTTACGATCATTGACATTTTTGTTTATTTTGATCTCTATACATTCCTCTTTTTTCTCTTGCTCCCTCTATTTCTATATGTTGAAGAAGATAGGATATATCTTACAAACCCCAAGAGGCTGTCTACTTTTTTATGCATGCCCCATCCATCCTACCTTAGGAGTGTCAAGGTTGGAGAAGATCTTCAGCATGATATAGGTCTGTATCCCAACAAAGTGTACAGGAGGAATTATAGACATATTACTGGACCTTACCGTGACCAGGCTTAAAGGGTACCACTAGGACAATTTCAGTAACTAGAAGTAGTAATAGTGGTAGGAGTATGTATGTGCAATATTTTAGCTTGAAACAATCCACACAGTAATTTGCACTTGTGTGCCAGGGACTAGATGCACACTGGCAACAAAGATAGTGAGCTTCCCCTTGCTGCAGTGTCTACAAGAGGAGGTGAAACCCCCCCCCCAAAAAATTCCCATCTCCCTTCCTCCCCATTCCCCTTTCCGACTCAGATTGCCTGCATGCGCTCTGAGATGGCTAGGCGGTCCAATCACAGGCCCTGGCTGAAGTCAGCACCGGGAGCTTCGCCGGACTCTGGATTCCAAGTAAGCTAAAACCTTTTTTTTTTTAATTTTAGAAAAGTTTACTGAATTAATAGTTCCCAGTCGGGCATTTTTCAGAGAAAAGGTCCCTCCCAAAAAGGGTTGAAGTAACCCTTTAATGATCCAAAAGAATAAGGGAAAAGAATAGCAGTTTGCCCACTAAAATTCCGCTCCAGACTAACTAGCCAGGTCACAGAGCCAGAAAACACAGTAGTCAGGAACTAGCCAGATCAAGATACTGGAATGCAGTCGTTAGTAGCCACGGTCAAAATGCGAGGAAAAACAATGAGAATAAATCCAAGGTGCCTAATGGTCAAGGACCATAAAACAACAATGATCCTGTGCAATACAAGGCTTTAATAGCATCAGAACCCTGCATCATCTAGCTGTGCTAAATCGCTGTCATGCACATATGAGACATGGACATGATAGATGTGAATACTAGCATCAAAATAAAAAACATGGCTAGGAAGAGGCTGGTGTTGACTGTAATTGCGGGAAATATTACACTGTGAACACAAAACAAATAAAGTGTGTAGATACAGGCACTTAAAGGGACACTCCAGGCACCCAGACCACTTCTGCCCATTGGAGTGGTCTGGGTGCCAACTCTCACTACCCTTAACCCTGCAACTGTAATGATTGCAGTTTTTTTATAAACTGCAATAATTACCTTGCAGGGTTAACTCCTCCTCTAGTGGCTGTCTACCAGACAGCCACTAGAGGGCACTTCTGGGTTTATAGCACAGACTTTCTGTGCTATAGCGTCGCTGGACGTCCTCACACTATGTTAGGACGTCCAGCGTCGCTGAAATTCCCATAGGAAAGCATTGAAAGCATATGGGCCACGCATGTGCAATTGGTCTCCCCTGCTGTATGACGTCGGCGGGTGAGGAGTGTGGGCGGACCCTGAACCAGCATCGAGGGACATCGGCGCTGGATGCAGGTAAGTCACTGAAGGGGTTTTAACCCCTTCAGCAACCTGGGATCAGGGGACCTGCAGTGCCAGGGAAACTGTTTGTTTTCCTGGCACTGGAGTGTCCCTTTAAATATAAAACCAGTATGGTGTACAAATATAGTTGACTGCAGCTGTGAAAACACTCAGTGGATATCCCAATTTCCACTATAAATAGGGTAAAACAAACAAGCTAATTGTTTAGTTGATATACCCCACCACCTAAACACAAAAGTGAAAGTGCAGTGCTATATAATATCTTACTTACCCCCTCAATTTTATGTGGGGTAATTCACATGAAAAGGAGAAGAAAGATATTCAAATACTGTAGTACAATATTGTTTTATAGAATATAAAGTATAAGGTGAGTAGATCTCTATATGGTCACACTCACATTTATTATTGTCGATATAGGCTCTAAACACTGTGGACCTTAGGGCCTTTTTAGGTGGCTCCTAGACCTTCTTCTATGTTGGTTTTCTTATATTCCTCCACATATGGATATGAAAACAGGAACACACAATGATATAGGTGCAGATGGTTTAAACAAAATATGTGAGTATTTGCAAATAATAAGATAAATGCTCAACTTTTCAGGAGCCTGTTGTAATAACTGGCTCCCAAATATGCACACCGTGTCAAATTGTAGTGTGGGATTTCGATGTAATGAATAATAATAGAGAAATGGACTTAATAAAAGGAATTTATTCCAAAATACAAAGGGGTTTAAAACAGAGCATAAAAACACTCAAAGTAAAAACAAATATAAAAGAGTCCTTTCCTTCGGAGGATGTTTAAGACGTATTTCGCCGTTAGGGCTTTGTCAGTTGGTATGGATTCCAACGTTCCCGGTTCCATTTTAAATGTTCAGTAGCTCCTTCGTTTTCTGTCCTGCCTTTGGGTGAGGAGTACATCACCTGTAGTGAGTCGCTTGGGCGTCTGTATGCTTTACATCCAAACCGTAAGTGACGTTTGGTCGTATTGCTCCCAGCGACACATCCCGATATGTCACATCCGGTTTCTTGGATATTCCGAGGCGAAGGCTTTCAGTTCACATAATTAACTCTGAGATGTGTGTATACATTTATATGTATCGACATAAAAGAAAAAACATAAAAGCAATCAATTAGGAATATGTCTAAAGAGTGGGGACAGTTTTATTTATTATTATTTTCACAATGAAAACACTGTTAAATCTAAAAATATATACAATATTAACTAACTAGATATACAATGCTTATAAAACATATTCTTAAAACTTATTTTTTAAAACTAGTGCCTTTAATATATATACTCCATAAATACATAAACATAAATACCTTCTTTATGAAAAATGATACAATTCAAGATCTTCATTCAAGTCAAATGGACTTAAAGTGTTGAGATTGAAAATCCATTTCATCTCACACTTTCCCAATTGTTTTATATTGTTATCTCCTCGCCAGTTGTATTTCACTTTTTTTAATAGCCTTAAACTTAAAAAATTGGGGATCATTATTGTGTATTTCTTTAAAATATTTTGAAACACTACGCATAGTGTTTCACCTCCTTTTATGACGCGGCTAATGAGCGCCGACATCATGATGCTAAGAACGCCATTGCCCGCCAAGGTGTTCGAACGGGAAAATTTTGGGGGCGTGGTTACCTACCTAATTGAACACGGTATTTAAACAGAAACCAGGGAGAGATTCGCTGCCCTGTTGTGGTTCTTGATAGACCCAAGACCACGTATCTCATATTGGTATTCTTGTATTCTGACTTTGTTTGACTATCCCTCCTTCTGTGTTCCTTTGACCTCTATTGCATTTTCATTGATCCCGATTTTTGGTACCCCTGACCTCGGCTCGCTTTTGACTATTCTTTGTGTATGTAGTGTTAGTCTGGCCATCCTAAAGTCCGGTATACATTACTGGTATTTGCATTTTGTGTGTGTAGGATTCTCGATCGTTCCTGACAATAGGTGACATGTGCACGTTAAAAGGTATTTAACACTTTTTGAGAAAGAAGTGGTCATATCGTGAATTTTATAAATCTTCTTATTGTGTGGATTTTCGAATGTTGTTATGTGTCTCTTTTTACTTTTTGTATTCCTACACGCTAAACAGAGTCCACATCCAAAGAAACCTTTTTGGTGAAAAAAAATATTTGGTGGGTTGACTTTTATGTGTTTTTTTTTTTTTTTTACCAAACTATGTTTTAGGCTTTTTGCTCCTCTTAAAACAAGTTTAGGTTTCTCTTGAAGCATGGGATCCCTTAAAATTGACCAAAATTTGGCTATTATTTTCCTAATTTGCTTATCATTCCTTTCAAAGTTGCATATAAAGGGAACCTCCGACTTTGTCCTATTTTGTATCTTTGGTTTATAGCTTAGAAGGGATGTTCGATCCTTTTCCTTTATTTCTTGTATTGAATTCTCTAGTTGAACGGGATTGTATCCCTTTTATATAAACTGGTCCCTTATTTTGTTTGCTTGTATGACCTAATTGTTCGTACTTCAACTGTTTCTCTTTATTCTAAGGAACTGTGACTTTGGCACATTTTTCAACCAAGGTGAAAAGTGGCAACTTTTGAACTGAATATAGTTTTCATGTCAACTTTAAAAAACATCTTGGTATTGATTTGATAATTTTCTATAAAAATTGAGATTTCTAAAAAACTAACTTCTAAATCACTAAAAACACTTGTTGACACTATACCCAAATCAGTTTAGTCCTTTACCAAATAAAAAGATATCAGATTTGCACCCCAGCTATTGTTATGGTAAATAAAGAATGTTCCCAAAATGCCATAAAAACATTTGCATAGCTGGGTACAAATCTGATGTCACTAAAAGATAATCTGGTTTCCATTACATTTTTTTCTAAGATTTCTAAAATGTTGATTGTATCTTTTAAATGGCTTGTAGTTGTTTGTACAATGGGTTGGAGACACTTGTCAATGTATTCCGATAGTCTGCTGGATATTCCAGAGTCTATTCCAGAGACTATCGGTCTACCAGGTGAATTTTTTCCGTCTTTATGTAGCTTTGGCAAATTATAAAAAAAAATGGTATCTTAGGGGTTTGAATGTTTAAATAGTTATATTCGTGATTATTTAGGATCCATTTTTCTTTTCCAGTTTCAAAAACATCTTTGAATTTTTTGACCATCTCTTTGGTGGGGTCTCCTGGTAATTTGATATAGGTTTTTATATCATTGACCAATTTTTGACCTTCTGCAATATATTTTTGGAGTAGACGTACTACTATTCCTCCTCCCTTGTCTACTGGTTTTATTGTTCTTTCTTGATCTTCCTGTAATTTTGTAAGAGCTAGCCATTTTTCCTTGCTCAAATTCATTTGTTTCCGATTGTCTGGATTTTATTTATTTCCTGCATTACTGATTTTTCAAACGCAATCATTTCATCAGAGATAAGATTGTTAGGGTAAAAACAATTTATTTTTAAGATCTGTATGTATGTATTCTGGTAACGGTAGCCGATGGTCAAAAATATGTCTATCATTTTTATGGAAAAAAAAATGTAAGACATATATGTCACTTAAACTTGTTTATATCTATAAAAAAGTTACATTTGTTTATTGATCTGGTTGGTACAAATTCTAGAATTTTTGTTCTATGTTGGGTTGATCTGTAAGGTTAAAAATAATTGATGTTTCTAAAGTCTGTCCCTTTTTTCCCTTCAGAACCCTGAGGCCACCCATGTTTCCTCTTCTTTTAGACTCCTTCATCTTTTTCCTGGTGACCTTCTGTCTTGTAATACCTTTGGTAGGTGAGATACTTCTTTGTGCTTCTCCCTTTTCGATGTTTCCCGAAAAAAAACTCTCTTTTGGGCGTTCTGAGTGGACTTCAAACTAGGGATCGACCGATTATGGGTTTTACCGATAATATCGGCCGATATTCGGTATTTTCGGAAATATCGGTATCGGCCAATATAGATACCGATATCGCCGATAATACATCCTAGGAACGCGGGGCTCATTACAAGCCCGGCGTTCCTGGAGGGCCCGCAGCAAGATGTTACTTACCTTCTAGCAGCTCCCCAGTGTAAATTTCGTGAGTCCCGCGGCCGCAGAGCATTGCCACGGGTTACCATGGCAACACTCCACGCAGCACGCAGGCCGCGAGATTTACACTGGGGAGCTGCTAGAAGGTAAGTAACATCTTGCTGCGGGCCCTCCAGGAACGCCGGGCTTGTAATGAGCCCCGCGTTCCTAGGATGTATTATCGGCGATATCGGTATCTATATTGGCCGATACCGATATTTCCGAAAATACCGAATATCGCCCGATATTATCGGTAAAACCCATAATCGGTCGATCCCTAGTTTGAAGTCCACTCAGAACGCCCAAAAGAGAGTTTTTTTTCGGTTCACTGCTCATAAAATGCCACTGGACCACCATAGCCCCCCTTCCTGGCCAGGCAACAAGCAGGGAGTGGGGACTAAAAATAAATAAAACAAATAATTAAAAATAAAATTAAAAATGTCCCCCTCCCCATTTTACACAAATTACATCCCTTCAGAATCACACACTCTGCATTATATACACACTACACAAACACACACACACTCTGCATTATATACACACACACTACGCAAACACACACACTCTCCATTACATACACACACTACACAAACACACACACTCTCCATTATATACACACACTACACAAACACACTCTGCATTATATACACATACTACACACACACTGCATTATATACACACACTACACAAACACTGCATTCACTACACACAAACTGCATTCACTAAATATACACACACTACACAAACACTCACTGCATTCACTAAATATACACACACTACACAAACACTCACTGCATTCACTATACACACACTACACAAACACACCCTGCAATCATTATATACACACTACACAAATACACACTGCATCCACTACACAAACATACAGCTCCCCTGTCTAAACACACTGCATCCACTCTACAAACAAACACAGCTCCCCTGTCTAAACACACTTCATCCACTACATGTGGCATGTATATTTTGTGCATTTACCGTTAGAAATAGTTTATTTTTTCAAAATGATAAATGTACAGAATATCGGTCAGTTATCGGCTATCGGCCTGAAAGTTCACAGATTATCGGTATCGGCTCTAAAAAATCAATATCGTCGATCCCTACTTCAAACCTATTTTTATGAATATAGTGTTCCTCTGTTCTTGAGAAATTCTTTCTACTCCAGGGAGCATATCTTTCTTCTCATTATGGAAATTTTGTGGGATTCGTTTAGGGGTTAAAGGGTATTTATGGGGGGGGAGGGGGTCCCTTTTTTTCTTTGTACATGTCATTTCTGTATGATTTTCTCTAGGATAAATCTTATTTACCTGTTTCTCTGTTATATGTCTTGATCTATGGGGAGTCTTTGGTTGTTGGATTCTATCTGGGTGTGAATAATTGGTTTTATTTATATGGTATGATCTGATTTGATTGTTATCATAATCATATCTTTCCCTTTTGTCATTTTTCTTTTTAATCTCTATAGTGCCCTTTTCAATTGTATCAAATTGTATTCGGATATAATTTTTTATTTTTTTTTTTAAATTCTTTATTTTTGCATGTGCATATAGAGTACAGGCAAGCGTGCAGGGCCACGACAGCTACTGCAGGCATAATCATGGTAGTTCTATGAGTGGCATTCTGTTACAGCACATATTTTTCTTTTTGTCAAACATGAAACAGCAAATTAAGTTACATTTTAAACATGCATACACTTAAGTTAACACTTTCAGGTTTAAGGAAGGGTAACATGGTAGGTATGTCGGCGGGTCGTCAATATCGATTGTGGAAGATCATAATGTAAGTCAACAATAAGTGTAGGACAGCAGCGTGTATGCTGACATTCTAATGGAGCATTGGTATAAAAACAGTATTCATTAGCATGTCACAGAAATATAAACAGGTTGAAA
Organism: Pelobates fuscus; assembly: GCF_036172605.1. Lineage (NCBI taxonomy): Eukaryota > Metazoa > Chordata > Amphibia > Anura > Pelobatidae > Pelobates > Pelobates fuscus. The sequence continues at coordinate 143,414,372 of NC_086326.1, read as the reverse complement.
CTTTCCGATATGCAACATAAGTAAGAAAACAAGTGCTTTTCCATCTAAAACAGAGTGTGAGCTGAGGTTGGTCTCATGCGGGGTTAAGCATACTATTTAACAAGGTGTACGAATGTTAATATTAGGTTCCCTACATGTCTAAGTGTAGGCTCATGTTAGAAGCGTGGGTGCAAGGAGGATTAGTGGTTGTGGTATGTTACGTGTGGGATGTTATATTTTAATCGGGTAGTGAGACCTATTTTGTGTGAGGCGGTTTTGATGGTATATTACCCCTGACCAAGGGGGCGGCGGGGGGGGGGGGGGGGGGGGAGCATCAGTGTGTTGGTACCTCTCGCAGGCCCAGATCCTTGTCTCAGCTTGTACTTATCAGGGCTGGAGTTACATATATAAACTTTAAACCTAGGATTAAAGGAAAGAAAAAGCAGAAAAGAAATATAAAACGTTTAGTCCCATAGTCCATCGGCCATGTTACTGGTTAGAGCAGTGTGTGGGAGGGTTGAGAAGTACCCTGTTCCCGGCCAAGTCTGCCTAGTAGTGTAGGCCCTTGTGTTTGCTCCAGCTGTTGTTGTCAAGTGTGGGGACTCGGTGGTGTCCTGTCTCTCGGGGTGAACGGCATGCTGGTGGCCGGGTCTCCCATCTCGTGCTGTGACACTTGTGGTAAGACGGCAGGTAGGTCTGGTAGTCCAAGTTTCTTCAGGAGTGCTGGTGCCTCTTCGCTCGATGTTACCGTGTGAGTGAGTTCGTTGTGGGGGATTATCAGGGATCTTCGTGGTCCCCATCGGTATGGTACTCCTAGGGTGCGCAAATGAGTTGTAAAATGTGATAGTGTCCTGCGCCATTGTAACGTGGCCCTGGTGAGATCTTGGTAAAACGACAGCTGGGTCGTTTCAAAGGTAAGAGGGGTTTTACCTCTGGTTGCTGCCTGGAGCTGTGCTTTGTCGTGGGTGGAGGCGCATCGCAATATGACATCTCTGGTGGGCATGTTAGGCGTCCTGGAGGAAGCTGGGAGTCTGTATACGCCGTCCAGCCCGAATTCTCGATTAGCTGCCGGCGGTAAGATGGTGGCTAAGAGTCTTCGGATGTATTGTGGCAGTTCGGTGGCCTGGATCTCTGCAGGTATCCCCCTTATTTTTACATGATTTCGCCTGGCTCGGTCCTCCAGCGCGGACATTTGCAGCATTAAGTTATGCTGTGTGGCTTGCAGTTGGTGTACTGCGTCTTGCATGTTAGCCATGCCGGTTTGGAGGTGCGCAATGTCTTGTTCGGAGGTTTGGACTCGCACTGTGACATTGTGCATGTCGTTTTTCAGGCGTCCCACATCAACAGCCAACGTCTTCTGTATATCTTTGACCCAGTTTTGTAGGTCCTGTTTAGTGGCAAAATTAGAGTCTCCCATTGCAGTGTTCGTTGCCGGCATTGTGAGTGCTGCGTCTGTTTGGGTTGATGATGAGTGGGCCGGTGAGTGGGATTGAGTTTGGGCCATGGTGGTAGTTTTGGGCTGTGCTGGGCGCTGGAGCAGAGTTCCAATGTCCTGTGCTGTAGAGGAGCCCATGTGAGCCTTCTGTGTGCGTTTTCCCATGGGTGTGTGAGTCTCCGGCCCGTACGGGTCAAAGTCGTCTTCCGGATCGGAATCACCCTGTAGGTAGGTCCCGCTGAGTAGCTGCTCGAGTCCGTGTAAGCTCGGAGCGTGGTAGGCCTTAGGCCTGCGTTTTGCACTCTCTGACTTTGGAGTGTACCGGAAAGGCATCTGCCGGTTCGGTGTGTTGTCCTGGACCCTGTTCTGGTGTGCTCCGGGTTGGATGGTGGGTATTTTCCGAGATTTTGGCGGATTTTGATTTGCAAGGTGGGAGCTCGCTATAATGGCGTCCGCTCCACTTCAGGTCCCGGCCCCGCCCCCCGTATTCGGATATAATTTGTCATGAGTTAATATTCTTCCGATTTAGTATTTATTCAGTAGAAAATTCTGTTTATTGATCTCTATATGTAATTTTTCTAAAATCATTTTTCTCCTTTTAATAATCTTGTTCATAGTAGTGAAAGCAAAGGATTTTAACATATCTGACCACTCTTCCATGAATTCGCTATCCTCCTGCTCAAAAGATGGGAATTTGTTATATTGTAAGCCTCTAGGGGTGATTTTTTTCTCATAAATATTTTTATAGAGTCGCCACCTCCCACATAATCCGTATCCATTTTGTCAATGCTTTTTTACATTCAACTTTATAAGAATTAATATCTAGACCAGAGGGGATCGAGTACCTGGAAGCTGTGGACTCGATCCCCTCGGTTTTAAACCTCTTTTTATTTTGGAATAATTCCTTTTATTAAGTCCCTTTCTCTATTATCATTCATTACACCGAAATCCCAGGTTCCTACAAGGATGTGTCACCCTACAATTTGAAACTGTGCATATATTTGGGAGCCAGTTACTACAACAGGCTCCTGAAAAGGTGAGCATTTCTCTTATTATTTGCAAATACTTACATAGTTTGTCAATACCATCTGCAACCAGATCGTTGTGTGTTCCTGTTTTTATATCCATATGTGGAGGAATATAAGAAAACCAACATAGAAGAAGGTTTAGGAGCCACCTAAAAAGGCCCTAAGGTCTATAGTGTTTAGAGCCTATATCGACAAAAGGCTCTAATAAATGTGAGTGTGACCATATATACATCTACTTACCCTATACTTTATATTCTAGAAAACAATATTGTACTATTTGTATATTTTTCCTCTCCTTTTCATGTGAATTACCCCACACTAAATTAAGGGGGTAAGTAAAATATTACATTGTGCCTCTGAAACATCTCCTGCTGGGCGCTACGGAATAGTCTCAGGTAACCCTACATGGAGGACTGAAGGTGGAGTTTTCACTACGCCTATATGTCCAAGTCAGGAGACTTTCTTACTTCCTGACTCTTGTTTGTCTCTGTTTAGTTTTCTCGCATTTATTTTAGCTTATAATTGATCACCTACTAGCGCTGACATGTACAATACTATCGCAACCAAGCCTTGGTTCTTCATAGTACAATTCTTTTTCAAGCCCCAGTACTCTCAATCTTGGATGCCTAGTAAACATTCCCCACATGGTCTATGTTTAAAAAACAAACAAAACAAAAAAACGCAAGTGCTTGTTTGCCGGAAGCATTAGGGATGCTTAGACTACTGCTGTCACTCTTATCTTTGTAATTATCACATTTCTGCTGTACACAATGAATAAAAATTTTCCCTCTGGTCCATCTCTACTACTAAGTTGCTCAGTCCAACTCAGTCAACATATCTGCTTACCGGACCTCAGTCCTTCTCACTTTCTTTTTTCTTATAATTCTTTATTTTTACTCAATAGATATATCAAGTGCACATCAACTTTGGGGCTTACGCAGAAGCCAACTTGAGTATCAGTTTGGAATACATTATACAGTTCAACAAGAAAACAATATGTGCCCCATCCTTATCAGAGACCATTGGCACTTGCCATCTATCGAGGTGTTTTTTTAATTTTTGGATACCCCTTTCTAGTATATTCTTCGTTTTTCAATATACGCAACAAGTATGCAGTCTCTGTCGGGCATATAAAGAGGCCAATTAAATTACATAGCTTTGTAAGAGAACAAAAGTCAGCGTAAACATTGCAAGCCTAGATCGTATCTTAACCTTGGCACTCGCCGTTTGTTGAGGTGGCTTATGGTAGATAAAAATACAGGCTAATAAGCAAAAATAAGTAGCCATTATATGTATTAAACATCCTCCTAACTGTGCTACCTTGTTCCTCTGAACGCTCGATCTAGCCTGAGAAAATGGTACAAAACAAAGAAAGAGGGAAAAGGAGAGAAGGTAAGAAACAAAGAAATAAAGTAAGAAGAGCTTAATCAAGGCAGAAAGGGTAAAGGAGGGGTCGGGCGGGGGTTCCGCCATCACTACGTTGACAGCGAAGTCCCTTCTAGCGGTGGTGTAAATCATTTTGGTCCTTACTCGCAGGGGGTATGCCTTCAGTCGCCCTTCAAGTCAACTGCCCGATTGTCCCATGGATCCCAGGTTTTTTGGAATGTCGCGGTGGTCCCCCTCACCCTTGCCATTAGGTCATCCATAATTCTACATTCTTTGATTCTGGAGATAACCCCTGTGATTACTGGGCCCTCTGGAGAGAGCCATGCTGCCGCTATTGCTCTGCGCGCACACAGAGTAATCTTGTGTACTAATTTCTGTTCCCGTGTTGTCCACCCGTCCACCGATATGTTCAATAAGTATACCCATGGGTCCAGTCTCAATGGTCTACCAAATATCTGTTTCACCAGAGTCTCCACGGACCTCCAGAATCCGCGTAACTTCGAGCACTCCCACCACATGTGTATATACGTCCCTTGGGCTCCGCAATCTCTCCAGCAATCGTCAGTCTCTCGTTTGTGCATCCTATGCAATTTAACTGGGGTAGTATACCAACGGAACATAGTTTTCTAAGCCTGCTCCTGTAGGGTGACACACATTGAGACTTTAGCATTCGCCTCCCATATCTCCCGCCACTCGACCCCCTCAAGTGTCTCTCCGAGATCCTTCTCCCATTGATCAGGGTACGTTAATCTTCCCCAGTCTCCAGTTTCTTCGCTAAGATGAGCGTATAACATCGTGATCAGCCCTTTGGGGGGTACCCCTTCTGAACACATCCTCTCGTAGAAGGTGCGTGTCCCTAAGGCTGCCGTTTTAATGTGTTTTTTTGGGCGAAATCTCGTATTTGAACGTATCGGAAGAAATCCGCCGGGGTTAGATGGTTATCCGATTGAATATCTGCAAATTGGATGATCTCTCCGTTACGATATAGCTGATTCAACCGTTGTAGTCCAGCTCGTTCGATGTTGCGGAAATCTCTGGGGGTCATACCTGGTGGGAAGTCCCTGTTTCTAAGAAGCGGGGTCAGAGGGGAAGGGGATGATGCCAGCCTATATTTGGTGTTACACATGTCCCATATTCGGATCGAATTAAGTATCGCTTCAAGCCGCACGCGGCTCATCCGACGGCTGGAACTGGAGGGCGGGCAGTGACCGCGAGAAGCGGTCACGTGTCCCGCCTGACTCTAAGAGCGCACCGCGAGTCTCGGGCGCGCTCTTAAAGGGACAGTGGGAGCCTAAATTAGAAAAGGTCTCCCATTGGTCCCTGTCATGCCACACTCCCCATAAATTACCTTTTGGGGGTGTGGATATGACAGGGACCAATCAAAATAGATGTTTAGCTATTTATACTTACCTTTTTCCCTTAGTTCCTTGCCCTATCGTGGTTTCTGCTACAGTTCCCTTTAGCGCTTGTGGTGTTCAGTTGTGTTTCTTCGTTTTGACCTTGGCTTTGTATTCTGACTTCGTTTACTCTTTATCCTTATCTGTTCTGTTTGCCGGCTTGCTGTTTACTGTGTACCAGACCCCGGCTAGTCCTAGTTTACGCTGTCTCTTAGTGCCCTTGACCTCGGATCGTTCCTGACTCTGTACTTCTCCTATATACGTCGAGTCCGTCCACTCTAAGGACCGGTAGACGTATCTTCCCTCTGTGTTGTCTTCTGTTTAGCTGGATCCTGCGTGTTGGGGTATAATCTCGCTACAGTTATGTAATCTTTCATAGTAATCCTCAAAGATCTTCGCTATCTCCGCTGGTCTCGTTCTTGTCGTGCCATCAGGATGTTTGATTGCTGTTATGTGAGTCCTTTCTTGCCGTGGCCTAAGCGTCCTTGCTAATAGGGTGTCCATTTTGTTGGCCTTTTCAAAAAATGTCCGTTTCGACCAGGTCATGGATCTAGCCGTGTCATCTAGTAGTAAAGTGCGGCTGTCCCTCCTTACTGCTTCCAAGTGTGTGAAGGTGTCCGCCGATGGCTCAGTTTGGTGTTTATGTTCAAGGGTTCTCAGTTGTCCCAGCAAAGTTCCTTCTCACTTTCTAGTCAGTGTATCTATCACCCTAACCTTTTCTTTTCTGAGCAGTACCTTCACCCTTTCCACCAATTCTAAGAATTCACATGCCAGTAGAATATTCTGCCTTCTATGCCCTACCAAAAGGTTTTTAACATATTGTTATTCCAGCTCAGTTTGTTGTAAACATTTTCTTAAAGGAACACTCCAAGCACAATGACCACTAGTTAATTCTAATGCAAGGAGTGCCCTGCACTCCCTACCCCCCTTGAAAGGAGTCAGTTTTTGACTTCCTACCCAGGTTTGACTTGTGCTGCTTTCAGCCTCCGCTACCATCACAGAGCCAGAAGTTTCTAAGCAGGAACTTCCATTAGCTCTCCTGAGCTAAACCTTGCAGTGCTTAGCTCACTTGCTGAGAATGTCAACTGATCGTTCTCTGCCAATGAGCTAAGCCAATATCTCCCCACAGGTACGAATCTAGTCTTTTAACTTGGATTAAGAATTCTATTCACTAGATCTGTGGTCGGACTCCATACTTTACTCCAGTTTTTGAAGGAAAGATTTCCTACAAGTGTTGGGACAGGTTTCCTTTTTCTACAGGTCTGTTTCTTTCTTATTATTTTTGCTGTTCTGGACTATGCTAAGCTAAGCTCCCCTGCTTTTAGGTGGGAAAAACTTAGGGAGACATATTTACCTTAGCCTGGTTATCCTTGTGCTCCTACACTTATTTTGGCTCCTAATGACATCATCTGCCATGAGCTGTTGTCACTACTCTCACGTACAAAACACGCAGAAGAAAGGGTCTATGAGGGATCCTGTGGGATCTTTATAATTTTGCACATGCACTATAAGGTTCACTTGTGTTTTTTTTTTTTTTAATTCTTTATTTTTGTAGTGCGTAGGCAAATTACAATTGCTTGTGAGGTACCCCAAAGGCAGTCCTCTAGCACAATACGAACAGTTGAACATAGGGGTATAAGGTGGAACAGGCACATTTTTTATATATAACGAGAGAAACGGTATAGCTTTACTTTGGTTAGGCATTTGCGTAACATAACATAGAGTGATATCGCTTAACTTTCTAGGCATGTGATTATTTTGCAGTGGCAAGAGCTAGTGAAGCTGTGAGTAGGTTACCACATGCGTTAGAGTAAGGGTGAGTGATTCAGGCTTAGGTTTCACGCTTAGATGGGTGGGCAAATATGCTTAGACATTTGACTAGAGGATCAATAGCTGCGCACACTTAGAGAATATGTGAGTCGAAACACAGTTTTATATCTTAAAATAACATGCAAAGCTTCTGGCTTAATTAACTGGCTTTGTGCAGGCTATGTGGAGTGTGTGGCAAAATTAGACTGCAGGCTAGCTGTGATGCAATTGAGTAAGCTGCCAAAACTTGCCGGGCGCTTAACATAGCAATTAAATGATCAGTTATGTCTAGCTAAACATGATGGTCGTTGAGGTGAAGGTGCTGAGCTACCTGTGCTCACAGATATGAAAGCTATGCGTAGGGTTGAAGGAGCACGGTGTAGCACCTGTGAGACAAATCAAACATTTTATAAAGTTTAACAAGCTGGAACATATGAAGAGTAGTGTGGGAGCTGTCAGTGTGTGCCTTGGGTTTTGGTACGTGAGATAGCAAATTGACAGTGTCAATAGATAAATGAAACATTGTAAATCAAAACCACAGTGTCTCCTGGGGTCCCCCAGGCTTAAGTTCCGCTCCTGCCAAGTCGGCAGTTATGAGATGTGCCCCCAAGGTCGTGAGTCCCTGCTATTGCGTTGGGCGCTGTGTGGGGTCTCACGGCCAAGGAAGCTAGTGTCCCGATTCACCCTGGGTGGTTTACCCGATGCCTCGTTGGGGCTGCTGTTGCCCATGGTGTTGTGTTGCGGTGTAGCTATCGGTCGGGTCTGTGTGTGGTCGACTGGCTGGGCCGTGCCACTGGGGTAGGGTCATTCCTGCTGCTTTGGGTACTTGAGGTGGTCCTGAGCTTGGCTTCAACGGTCCCCCCTGCTTTGCTGTCTGGCGTTGGAGAGGTGAGTGCTTGACATTCCGCCATCTTCTGGTTTCTGCCTTCATGGGCCTTGCATCTCTTTTCTGCTCCTGCCACTTTGGGTGAGCTTCACCCGTTTGATGCAGCCGTCTCGTTGACACCCCCGGGGTCCTGGGGATCAGACGCCTCACACCACCTTTCGCCTTTAGTTCTCCGTTGCTTGGTCTCGAGTGGGACTGCAATGAAAGCTGGCTTCTCGTGGTGGTGCGGTGGGGGTGCATTACTGCTTGTCTCCATCTGGCCTCCCGCTGGGTACACTGTGGTGACGGCTGAGCCGGCTCCTCAGGCGCCGGGGGTCTCATGTGTGCTTCCAGCTTTGCCCAGAAAGCAGAGAAGATGCTGTTCAGCCGCATCTCCGTTTCTTGCCATGCGTTGGGTGAGTCAGCGGTATGGCAGGTTACCACCATTTGAGCGCCCGCAGAGCCAGTTGGCTTTGGGCTCCCCGGGTCCGGTGCTGGCCCGTTGCTTTGCCGGGGGGTCGGTTGTGGGTAGACCGGGATGACCCCCACCGGTCCAGAGGGGGGGGAACGGTGGCCCACTGCCAGGTGTCCAGCATGGTGTTGCGGTAGGGGAGCGGTCGTCTCCCCTGCACCTGCCATGCTTGTAGGCCTCACCGTGAGTTTTGCTCGTTCCTTCGCTTGAGAGGTATCGTTTTTCTCCCCTCGTTGCCCACTCTCGTGTGGTGCTCTTATAATCGCAATTGGGTGCCGGTGTGGCAGTGAAATTTTGCTTGAAATGTCGAGTTTTGCAGGAGCTGCTGAGAAAAGCATCTGCACAGCTCTGCTGTCAGGCCCCGCCCCCGTTCACTTGTGTTTTAGCTTAGCTATTTACTATTTAATTTTCTAAAATTTGAAATTTATTTTTAACCCTTCAAGTCAAAACATTGGGTTAATACACGCCTCTAGTGAATGTCACTACAGCCACTAGAATGGCTTCCTATGCAGCAAATGAGTATAACTCACCCACCAATTGCAGCGCACAGAAGAGCATTGAATCCGGTGCTTTCCTATGAGAAGTATTTAATTGGATGCATGCACAGCGCTCACTGAGTATGTGCATCACGTCCCCCATGGGTAGCATTGGACTGGGCAAACACCGGGGATACGACACCTCCACAATGATGTCGTAGGAGGCAGAGAGGCCAGCAGCACCGAGGTATTCTCGGCACGGGAAGAAAGGTAAATACAACCTTTTTACAAATATATTTTTACTAGTGGAGGGCAAACTAATCCAAACAGAGGCAGGGGCACTATAAGTTTGTATTGCTAAAGCTATAGTATTCCTATAAATAAATAAAAAATCCAATTTGATAAATCTCCCCCAATATATTTCTTTCTCTATAATGATTCTATGTATTCCAAATCTCATCTTCAACAGACCGGCCTCAGATGCAACTGTAGCCCATGCAGTGACATACTAGGCTGAATGGGCCCTGATAGTGCAAAGAGGCAGGCATAGGAAGCCAATAAGATGTGGATATGGGGTTAATAGGGGTGGGCTTAAGGGGTTAAGCCCACCCCATTTTAGGTAGTGGCCATTTTAATCTGCCTACTCTTACCTGTAGTTGTCCCTCCCTCCCTTTTTGGTTCTGTTGGCATTTTTCTCACTTAGTCACAGCAGCGGGATTAGGCATTGGCGGGGTAAAGTGAGTCTATTATGTGCAGGGTTAAGTTGAGTGGAAAATACTTACGGGGGTTACAGTGGTTTCGTAGGTTCGTGTTTGTCGGTGGCTCAGAACCTGGGGTTGTAGGGGTCTCACGGTATACCCCTACAGTTTGTTATATATTGGCAAGCATACCACTTGGTTGGTGTGTTATGTGATTATTATTCTTGTTATATTATGGTTTATACTCATGTTTGTGGGTCATTGCTAGGGTTATATTACCCTTGGGTGGGAGAGGGGTATTTTAGTATGTGTGTTAAGTGTTGGCAATGACCTTATATTATACGATGTGTTAATAAAGCCGTGGACAACATTTTTCCAATGTTAAAATGGTGGTCTGTATTTTATTGGGAATGGGTATTAAGGTTAAGCTGGATATCTTGAAAAGGCGACTATGCGCATATCATGTAATAACAAACCTTTAGTCAAATTTCAACAAGCTAACCATTCTCATTAAATAACACATAATCCTGTCAACTGGTAATGGGAAGTATCAGGAGGCCAGTGCCCTGATTAAAAAAATACAATATAAAAGAGAGAATATATTTCAATTACTATTTATTTTACGAATTTAGAAACAGACAGACAATATATAATTGAAACATAGGTACAGAAACATTACAGGGTTACTCCAACCTCCATATCCACTTCTGCATTTAGAAGTTGTCCGGGAGCAAGCAATCTGTATGTGCAGCATTTCTGCTTCAAGCGCTGCCTATACAGAGATATTTGTACATTTGTTCTGGGGTCCTGTTACACCTCTGGTCAGTCAATCAGAACTCTAGTTCATACGGACTAATGTGAGTTCTGGGCAAATACTGCGTCCGACGTCAGCATGCTTTGCACTTCCACTGGACCTAACTAGTTTCTGGAACTGTGCCCTCCTTCCCTACCTCCTTCCATTGCAAAGCCCACACTTTCTCTCCATGTCATCACCTTACATTTTAAGCCAAGACCTCCCCTTGTTCACCCTCCACCCTCTGTGCAGTTCCCCCTTTTCCCCCTCCTTCGTGAATAGGCTTGGGCAAGATTAGCCGTCACTAAGCTCAGCTGCCACTCTGTGACAATTGATTTTATTTATACAGAATCTCACAAAAGTGAGTACACCCCCTCACATTTTTGTAAATATTTTATTATATCTTTTCATGTGACAAAACTGAAGAAATGACACTCTGCTACAATGTAAAGTAGTAAGTGTACAGTCTGTACAACAGTGTAAATTTGCTGTCCCCTTAAAATAACTCCACACTCCGCTATTAATGTCTAAACCGTTGTCAACAAAAGTGAGTACACCTCTAAGTGTAAATGCCCAATCAGCCATTTTCCCTCCCTGGTGTCATGTGACTCGTTAGTGTTACAAGGTCTCAGGTGTGAATGGGGAGCAGGCGTGTTCAATTTGTTGTTGTTGCTCTCACACTCTCTCATACTGGTCACTGGAAGTTCAACATGGCACCTCATGGCAAAGAACTCTCTGAGGATCTGAAAAAAGAATTGTTGCTCTACATAAAGATGACTTTGGCTATAAAAAAGATTGCCAAGACAATGAAACTGAGCTGCAGCACGGTGGGCAAGACCATACAGCGGTTTCACTGGATAGGTTCCACTCAGGACAGGCCTCACTATGGTCGACCAAAGAAGTTGAGTGCACGTGCTCAGTGTCATATGCAGAGGTTGTATTTGGGAAATAGACATATGAGTGCTGCAGAGTTTGACGGGGGGTCAGCCTGTGAATGCTCAGACCATACGCTGCACACTGCATCAAATTGGTCTGCAAGACAAGCAGACTAAGGACATGGATTACTGGTCCGATAAACTTATTTGGTTCAGATGGTGTTAAGCGTGTGTGTGGCGGCAACCAGATGAGGAGTACAAAGACAAGTGTGTTTTGCCTACAGTCAAGCATTGTGGTGGGAGTGTCCTGGTCTAGGCCTGCATGAGTGCTGCCGGCACTGGGGAGCTACAGTTCATTGAAGGAACCATGAATGCCAACATGTACGGTGACATGCTGAAGCAGAGCATGAACCCCCTTCCCTTCAGAGACTGGGCCGCAGGGCAGTATTCCAAATTGATAACGACCCCAAACACACCTCCAAGACGACCACTGCCTTGCTAAAGAAGCTGAAGGTAAAGGTGATGGACTGGCCAAGGATGTCTCCAGATCTACACCCTATTGAGCATCTGTGGGACATCCTCAAACAGAAGGTAGGGGATCACAAGGTCTCTAACATCCACCAGGTTTGTGATGTCGTCATGGAGGAGTGGAAGAGGAATCCAGTAGCAACCTGTGAAGCTCTGGTGAACTCAATGCCCATGAGGGTTAAGGCAGTGCTGGAAAAAAATGGTGGGCACACAAAATATTGACACTTTGGGCCCAATTTGGACATTTCCATTTACGGGTGTACTCACTTTTGTGAGATACTGTATATAAATGCTGTGACGAGACCAATCTCGCCACATTGCATTGGAGGAGCCTGGTTGCCCGCCTGCTGCCTTTGGATTATGGACTGGCAGCTAAAGGGTTAATTTTACTGTGCAGAAAGATTTATTTTTCCCTTTCTGCACAGCCGTTCGGTAGATGCTATCTACCGAACAAACAGCCGTTTTTCAGACTCCCCAGAGCCGTGGGAAGCCGGCCGGCGCTGTTAATTGGCCTCCCAGAAGCTGGAGTGTGCCCTCCATTTACCTCCCTGAAGCTGCGGTTAACCGCAGCTTAATTGATTGTTACTGGGTGGCCACGGTTACACTTAGCGGCCACTAGATGGCGGTGTTCTGGAGCTCCCCGGGCAGCCAGCGCTTTTCTGCCCGGCTTTCATGCACCAAACCCGGACACTTTTACGTGCAGGCACCGCTGAACCTCCAGCCCCTGGTTCTAATTCGTATATATTTAACCAAATGCATGTAAATTCGGTAGTTTATTTTATGTGAATGTTAACCCAGATAGCTATGCCATGGAGCCAATTCGTGTAATTAAAGACTCTGGCTCCATGGCAATTAAACTGTATTCGTGTGGTCTGAGTGCCATTCACCTAATAATGTGCACTCAGACCTGAGCTATCTGTGGATATATTACATGTCTGTGTTTTATGTATAAAATGTGTCTTTATGTATTTTAACCCCTTAAGGACACATGACATGTCTGACATGTCACGATTCCCTTTTATTCCAGAAGTTTGGTCCTTAAGGGGTTAAAGTGGTAGTCTGTCTTTGTGTCCCCACATGTGTAATGGAGTTTTGCCTTTTGTCCTGGGAGATAATTGAATTACTTCTCCAGGGCAGAGAGGAGGAAGCCAGGATGCATTGTGGGGATGTTTTACTGCTGTATGTCTGTAATTGGTACTTGTCTGTCCGTTGTTACAGTCTTCCATCTGGTCCCCTAGGGGAGTGTCCACCAGGTGGGAGGCCTGCATAAATACAGGGGCAGGTAGCCCTCAATAAACAGACCACTGCTTGACCCTCAACACGGAGCCTTGTCTTGTTATTGGCAGTGGTGTATCCTGGTTTTGTGCTGCCCTAGGCAGGACAAAACTCAGGCGCCCCCCTCCCGTCCGCGCCACCCCCACCCAACCCTTCCCCCGACCTTCTAAATACACACACACATTCGCTGACAGATACGCATACACTAGCTAACAGACATACATACACACACACACACACACTAACAGACATACATACACACACACACACACACACACTAACAGACATACATACACACACACACACACACTAACAGACATACATACACACACACACACTAACAGACATACATACACACACACACACACTAACAGACATACATACACACACACACACACACACACACACTAACAGACATACATACACACACACACTAACAGACATACATACACACACTAACAGACATACATACACACACTGACATACATACACACTAGCAGACACACACACACACACTAACAGACACACACACTAACAGACACACACACTAACAGACATACACTCACATTTAAAAATTTTTTTTTAAATGTAACCCCCTAGCCTCCTTACCTTTGGAAATGATGGGGGGGGGGGGGGTCTCTTCCTCCCTGGTGGTCCAGTGGCTTCTGGGCGGGCAGCATTGGCGGGCGGCAGGCTGGCGGGGGAGCACTTCCCCTGAGCTGTCTGCTCAGCTCCCTCGCGCGCCGCAGAGTGAGGCTGGGAGGCGGAGCCGGAATATGACGTCATATTCCGGCTCCCAGCCTCACTCTGCAGCGCGCAGAGGGAGCTGAGCAGACAGCTCAGAGGAAGTGCTCCCTCGCCAGCCGCCCACCAGCGCCGCCCGCCCAGCCCAGCAGCCCGCCAGCATGTCTGTTAGCCGCAAGGCTAACAAGACATTTGCCTTGGGCATTTGGGGGCGGCTTTTTTTGCCGCCCCCTGGAAAATGCCGCCCAAGGCAAATGCCTTGTTTGCCTCGCGGCTAATACGCCCCTGGTTATTGGGGGGGATTCACTGTATGCTGTTGTAGACTGATTGCCAGGAGTGTAAGCTGATGTATGCTTTTCCTGTTCGTCTGCTAGCAGCTATTCGTGAGGTTCCAGTTTGGAGTGCTATTTTGTATCCAGTTCGGGAGTTTGGTGTTCTGCAGTAGCTGTACCTGTCTCTCAGAAAGGGGCATATTGCCTAAACGGATTTTAACCCCTTGTCTGCTGAAATGGTCCGTAACAAATGCCAATAATAACATTAACGCTCATGAATGCTCACACCGCATCGTTCACTGCTTCTGATAGAGAAACATTGGAATTAATGCCTCTCTAGCAGAAGAAGCTGATTGAAGCATGGGCCCAAAGTCCAACAATGCTCCTGTATGAGAAACATTTGATTGGATCGTGAACAATAAGAGGATGACAGCGTTACGACGGGCGTGCCGTAGAAAAGATGCTATGAAAATATTGTTTTTTATGTCCGTATGATTGGGTACAGTAAGAAAGGCAATATTCACAAAATTCCAAGGTAAATTGCTAGCTGAAAATTTGACATAAATAGCAGAAGAGTTATAACTCCCCCAAAACCCAATAACAACAGGACTTTTATAAATATAAAAAAGCCATTCAAACACAAGCTCAGATCCAGAAATTGTAAAAAGAAAAAATAGGGGTGGGGGGGGGGGGGTAGTACTGACGCTCATGTAATTCAGAATATTTCACGCAAACTAAAATGAAGCCATGAACCAATGTCACAAACAAAAAATGAGCGAATAAGAAAAAACAATTAAAATATATTCAATGGGGCGTGGCCGGACCGTGCATGGAGACTGACGGGTAAAACCTGATCTCCTCGCCCTGGGCCACTAGCGGCAATAATCCGCCGTCTCCTTTGCAGATCATGTTCAGGAATAAGAGACCCCAGCTTCTGGGCACGCCGCAGCAGCGCTCACCGCGCAGACCCACGGGCACCATGGACGATTTTGTGTCCACTCCGGCGGAGCTGCGAGATGTCGGGCTGGTGGACAAAATGGCGCCGACCTCCCCCAGCGCGGGAAGCGCGGGAGGGTCCCTGTAGGGAAGTGAGGGAGAAGATGCGCGGGCACTAATTAGGCAGGAGCTGGCTCAGATCTCTGCCCATATGCTCACTAAGGCAGACACCGGCAACCTGCTGCAGGAGTTCCGGACGGCAGTGAGGGAAGAAATCTCCACCCTGCGCACAGACCTGGCAGAAGTGGAGGTGAGGGTGGACGCGCTGGAGACTGAAGCACAGGCGAGCCGTAACCAGCATCGTGCTGCCGAACTCGCGACCACCCGCCAAGGTAACCTTCTCCTGACCCTACGCCGCCAGGTTGAAGATTTGGAAAACCGCAGCCACCGCCAAAATATACGGATCCGCGACCTACCGGAACCAGACAGTGCACCACTGCAGGAGACAGTGAGAGCTCTCTTCCGGCAGATTCTAGGTGAGAGCTACCCCACGGATCTCTAATTTGACAGGGTGCACAGAGCCCTGGGACCCCAGAGACAGGATGGGAAACAGAGGGACGTTCTCTGCTGCCTCCACGCCTATAGCCTTAAAGACCAGCTGATGACCGCTACCAGAGAAGTGGACGCAATCACGTTCCAGGGTGTGGAGGTAGCCCTATTTCAGGACCTGTCCAGCCTCTTCTTGGATGCAAGACGGCTCTCAGACCCATAACAGCGGTCCTCAGGGACAGGAACATTGCTTACAGGTGGGGATTCCCCTTTAGCCTCCAGGTGAGACATGGCGGCTCCTGGCTGCAGATCCGGTGGCCAGATGATGTACCACCACTGCTGAGAACCCTCCGTATCCCCCCTGTACGCGTCCGCAACTGGCTCTTGGAGACCCCGCTGGCACCAAGGGGAAGACCGGCTGATCGAGAGACCCAACCGACACCTCCTCAGGCACGAGAGCCCCCCGCGCAGATGTGGGGAGGACCTGCCGAGGCGGAAGAATAGCACGCCCAAATGCAGCAGCGATTGGTCGAGGCGCAAAGTACTGTGGGTTCCGCCTGGGCTGTGGGAGCACGCTAGCCATAGGGGTTTAGTTTTTGAGGTTGGGTGGGTGGCGGTGCATGGACTGGGGTCCCCCCTCCTCCACTCCCCCCGAGCCGATGGACGAAGCACAGATGCCCTGGGACTTGGCAACGTGGAGCGGGCTCGGCTCCTTCTTCTCCTCCTCCCCCGCCGCTTGCTGGCGTTGGCCCTCCCCCCCTCCTCTTGGGGCCCCATCTGCGGACCTGATAGGTGGGAGCTCGGGCGGGGAGACCCTTGGTGGCCTAGCCCAATGGCCAGGGAGCTGGGGGTGGTTGACTTGTAAATAGTTTATCCTGAACCTGGTTACTGCACGGACACAACAGGCATGGACATCGGGTTGCCCGGGGCGGGCGCTGGGTGACACAGAGACACGACACCTCGAACTCAATACACACGACGGGACTGACCGGTTCCCTGTGCGGATTCTGTGCACGACCCCTAGGACAGACTGTGGGAGGCAGTGAGGAGGGACCCTACACAAACCTACAACGGACACGGACGTAATTCCGATCTTGACCACAGACGACCTTTCCACCTGACCACCTCGACTTGACCCCCTCTTCCCCTCTACCCTCTCCACCAAGATGGGGCGGCCGGTGGTCACCCCGGGGGCTGGGGGTTTCCGCCCCGCGCCTCTGCATCTGTGGACTAACAACGTTAGAAGGCTTAATGCTCCTGAGAGGCGGTCGCACCTGCTGCGGTCCCTGTGGGTCAATAGGGCCTCAATTGCGTTTCTCCAGGAGACCGATTTTAGAGACTCGGACCACCCCTCACTGAGCGACTCCAGATTTCCGACTGGCTACTTTGCCAACCACCCAAGCATAAAAAAAGCAGGTGTGGCGATCTTATTCGCCAGACACATCCCGTTCCGCTGCTTGGAAACGAAGGTGGACCCAAATGGCCGCTATCTGTTCATCAAAGGCACGATTGCAGACAGGAGATATACGCTCACCTCCATCTACACTCGGACGTGTGTCGCTGGGTTACCCACGGCGCAAAGCACGCCGCCGGACTGGCAGACGCGTGGAGAGTCCTCCATCCGGAGGATAAAGACTTCACCCACTATTCACCAGTGGCACAGTCGCTTAGACTACATTTTGGTGGCCCAAGAATACCTGCATTTGCTCCAGACCTGCAATATTCGAACAGCGGTGTGGTCTAACCACTCCCCGGTACTCGCAACAATGAGCTCCCCCCTATTTAAACCAAGTAGTCGGCAATGGAGGCTCAATGAGCAGATACTGGGAGACGCGCTGGTTCTCACGGAAGCAGCGGAGGTACTGAAACGTTATTTTGAAACCAACAACACCCCCGAAGTGGCACCGCTGACGAGATGGGAAGCGCATAAATGCGTTATCCGTGGTCATTTAATTAAGACCTGTACCAAATGTAAAAAGAAACTCCATGGGCGCCTCGCGGACCTGTACACGCGGACGGCTCAACTCGAGCTTGACCATAAAACCACCCAGTCAGAGGACACCTACCGGACGCTCCTAGAGACTCGTCGAGACTTGAAGCGCCTATTATCCCAACAATTGACCCACACACTCCGCAAATCGTGCAGGTGTCTCTATGAACATTCTAACATATGCGGCAGAATGCTTGCGAGAATGCTGCAGAAAAAGAGTAGACTGGCCCAGATAACGACGCTACAGACGGCAGGATCAACACCCACGAGGAGACCGGACAAAATCGTGGCTGAATTCCACGACTTCTATACTAAACTATATAACCTGCCGACAAGTGAGAAACACAGGACAGCTCAGGAGAAGAGGGTCAAAACGCGGGAGTACCTGGAGACGCATGTACATCGGAAGTTGACTCAGGACCAAGCCGAGGACCTGGAGGCACCCATAACGCTGGAGGAACTCAGGGGCGTGCTCGAGCTACAGACCTATCTCTCTGCTCAACGCGGACCTCAAGTTGTTCACCAAGGTCCTAGCCCTCCGAATAGCACGGATCGCCACTGACCTAGTCCACCTGGATCAGACGGGGTTTATCCCTGGCCGCGAAGCCAAAGATAACACGGTGCGGGCGCTTAACATCATCCATGCCACACAGAAATCCGCATGGGGAGGCCTGCTTCTCTCCACAGATGCCGAGAAGGCCTTTGGCCGGGTGGACTGGCAGTTTATGAAGGAGACCCTGGGAGAGATGGGCTTCGGACCCCACTTCCAATCCATGGATTGCAGCAATATATGCGACCCTGAAGGCCCGCCTGCGGATTAATGGCGCCCTTTCCCCCCACCTCTCGATCAAAAAGGGGACTCGGCAGGGCTGCCCCCTTTCCCCCCTTCTGTTTGCCCTCACGCTAGAGCCTTTTCTGGCGGCGGTCAGACGGGACGGGGGCATAACGGGAATTAAAGTGCAAGGCACGACCCACAAAGTCGCCGCGTATGCAGATGATATGTTGTTTTTTATTGAAAATCCGGTGATCGCAATTCCGAACTTGCTGCGGGCATTTGAGGAATATGGATCTCTATCAAATCTTAACTTCATCTACGCTCAGACACGCTTGAACGGCTTAAGGCAAACTTCCCCTTCAAATGGTGTACGCACCGCATTAGATACCTTGGGATCTGGCTACCAAGTGACCTGAGCAGATTATACCAGGATAACTACTTACCCCTACTGGGTACCCTCCGCGCAGATATGCAGAGGTGGGGGGCTTCGTGTGTCTCATGGTTTGGCAGAATAAATGCCGTTAAAATGAATCTCCTCCCACGGCTTCTGTACCTTTTCCAGACGATACCCACATACGTACCACTGGCGTACTTTACAACCTTAAACACGACGAGCCAGCAGATCGTCTGGACCGCAGGTACAGCCAGACTTAAACACACGCAGCTCATTCTCCGTAAATGCCGCGGGGGAACAGGTCTACCCGCCCTACAATCCTACTACCATGCAACGCACCTCCTCCAGATTGTGGACTGGCACGTGCCGACGACCGACAAACACTGGGTCCATCTTGAACGAGCACAGGCACGGGGACGGATCCCATCGGTTGTCTGGCTCCTAAACCCCCTACAGATCGGGGACATTCGAGATCACCCACTCATCGGGGCAACAATGCGAATTTGGTCCACACTAGGGTATAAACTTGAACTCTCAACTAACCCGAATCCAATGATGCCGGTGATCTACAACCTGGAGATAGCGGGAGGCTTGGCGCCGCGGGATGTCACGGGTATGGGACATACCGGCAGACTTCGTCTGGGGGAGTGGTGCTCTGCTGGACAGCTGAAATCCCTTGAGGACCTGCTGACTCAGGAGTGGGCGACTGTGATGATACGTTTCCGATACCACCAAATACGACAATCGTACCTCACAATAACGGTAAAAACACCTCATACAAAGGAACTTAACCCAATTCGAAGCACTATGCACCGCAGAGACACACCTACCAAGGGGAATCTCGATGATTTACGCTATGATGCTCGCAGCCACGAAGACCCAACCGGCACCCTACCAGGCGAAATGGGAGCAGGCCACGGGGCAGGTACTGTCCGAGGCTGAATGGGAGAAGATCCACATACTGACACATCAAGGGACATTCAGCGCCAAGCTCCAGGAGCTTAATTACAAACTTATGACTTGCTGGTACAGGACGCCGGTACGTCTTTTCCGCATGGTGTTGCTCCGCGGAAGGCACGGATCTACACATATGGTGGTGACGGCAGACCTGCATGACGTAGTTAAATGCACTAGACTATGGGCCCCGTGGATAGACTATATGGCCCGTAGACCTCGCGACCCCGGAGACCGAGTAGAGGAGGCCGGCTCGTAGATGCATATTGCGGGACGAGGGCCTGAGGGGCGGGTCCCCCCCCCCTGCCTGGGGGCCCTCGGCTTTGCCCTCCCATCCCCCCCTTTTTTTTTCTCCTACCCCGGATGCTGACCTACTGGACTGATACTCTAGGACGGGACCCTGCCCGATTGGACGACAAGGCATATAGTTAGGTGTTAGGCCCCAGGGAGACGTAGCCTAGACTACTCCGCCTACACTTCACCGGCGACCGACACGTTAGTCAGGGCACTTAGGGGCCTATTCCGGTTACACGAGTTTTCATAGTTCACCTAGTTTCCCCACCACTGACACAGAGGACGCGTTGCCAGGGTGGCAAGGGTTATAGCGCATACAAAGCCAGAGTGCAATACAGGGGCGCATACACAACTCTACACCAAGCAGGCACCCTACAGGACATAGACATTTGAGTCCTGTTATGCCGACAATCGTAGAAGGGACCTCAATCCCAGCTCTCGGGACCTGTAGTACCAGGAGTAAAATACTGGGTACCCACATTGCATTCAGGGCCGGTGCAAGGATTTTTGCCGCCCTAGGCAAAAAAAATGTTGCCGCCCCCCCATATGTCCAGCCCACCATGTGACATCACAATGCCCGCCCATATGCTCTGCCATATGGGCCAACGCCAGTCTTCACAAACTGTCTTATCTGAAAAGACAGTGTGTTTACATTAAAAAGCCTACAGGCACAGGCTATAGACACCAGAACCACTACATTATGCCGTAGTGCTTCTGGTGACTATAGTATCCATTTAATGTGAGGTAAATTAGAGATTAGTGCCACTAATAATATATTGGATTGCCTACTTACCACCAGATGAGGACAAGAGGCTGATGATGGGCTCAGTCTGGCTCCACAGGTCTGGTGTAGAAGAGGCTCTCTGGAGACTGTTTTTAACAGTGCTCACAACAATTAACGAACAGGAAGCAGCTCCATTTTTTAGGGCCCCTTACACAGCTCAAGGTCTGGGCCCCCAGGGGGCATACGCCTACAATGCCCACCCATAAATCCACCTACATGGCCCATCCATGAGTTGGGGATGTTTTATGTGTGCAATTTGTGTAAGGGATGTAGTGTGTTTATAGGGGATGTAGTGTGTGTTTGCGTGTAAGGAATGCATTGTATGTTTCTGTGTGTGTGTGTGTGTGTGTGTGTGTGTAAGGGGTGCAAGGTTTGTTTCTGTGTCTGTAATTGAATGCAGTGTGTGTCTGTAAGGGGTGCATTAATTATGTAAGAACGTAAGGGATGAATTGTGTGTTTCGGGTGTGTGTGTGTGAGTAGGAATGCATTGTATGTTGTGTGTGTGTGTGGGGGGATGCATTGTGTATGTGTGTAGTGTAAAAGAGAGGGTTTGTGGGGTAGGATAGGGACTGAGATGGGAACAGCTTTCTTTTTTAAAAAAAAATCATAGTGCTCTCCCCTCAATTATTGATTTCCCCTTCCCTTCTGTCCCTCCGTGTTCTCCCCTTCTGTCACTTAGTGCTCTCCCTTGGCCCCCTGTACCTCTGCAGTCCCCCTTGGTGGTCTTCTCACTCCCCCCTTAGTGGTCCTCCCTCTCCCAAACCCCTTAGTGGTCCTCCCTCTCCCAAACACCTTAGTAGACCTTCCCCTACTCCCCCCACCCCCTTAGTGGTAATCACCCTCCTCCCCTCTCCTTAGTAGTCCTCACTCCTTACCCCCCTTAGGTGGTCCTTCCCCCCCTTAGTGGTCCTTATCCCCCCCAACCTCCCATAGTGGTCCTTACCCCCCCTCCCTCCCCTAGTGGTCCTTATCCCCCCTCCCTCCCATAGTGGTCCTTATCCCCCCTCCCTCCCATAGTGGTCCTTATCCCCCCTCCCTCCCATAGTGGTCCTTATCCCCCCTCCCTCCCATAGTGGTCCTTACCCCCCCTACCTCCCATAGTGGTCCTTATCCCCCCTCCCTCCCATAGTGGTCCTTATCCCCCCTCCCTCCCATAGTGGTCCTTATCCCCCCCTCCCTCCCATAGTGCTCCTTATCCCCCCCTCCCATAGTGCTCCTTATCCCCTCCATCCCTCCCATAGTGCTCCTTATCCCCCCTCCCATAGTGCTCCTTATCCCCCCCTCCCATAGTGCTCCTTATCCCCCCTCCCATAGTGCTCCTTATCCCCCCTCCCATAGTGCTCCTTATCCCCCCCTCCCATAGTGCTCCTTATCCCCCCTCCCCTAGTGGTCCTTATACCCCCCCCTCCCCTAGTGGTCCTTATACCCCCCTAGTGGTCCTTATACCCCCCCCAGTGGTCCTTATACCCCCCCCCTTAGTGGTCCTTATACCCCCCTCCCTTAGTGGTCCTTATACCCCCCTCCCTTAGTGGTCCTTATACCCCCTCCCTCCCTTAGTGGTCCTTATACCACCCCCCCCCTTTAGTGGTCCTTATACCCCCCCCTTAGTGGTCCTTAAACCCCCCCCCCATAGTGGTCCTTAAACCCCCCCCCCATAGTGGTCCTTAAACCCCCCCCCCCATAGTGGTCCTTAAACCCCCCCCCCATAGTGGTCCTTAAACCCCCCCCCCATAGTGGTCCTTAAACCCCCCCCCCATAGTGGTCCTTAAACCCCCCCCCCATAGTGGTCCTTAAACCCCCCCCCCATAGTGGTCCTTAAACCCCCCCCCCATAGTGGTCCTTAAACCCCCCCCCCATAGTGGTCCTTAACCCCCCCTCCCCTTAGTGGTCCTTAACCCCCCCCCCCTTAGTGGTCCTTACCCTCCCCTCCTGCCCATGTAGCGTGTTCGGGCGGCGCGGAACGCGGGACAGGAACCTTTGTTTCCTGTACCCGGCCGCCGGCGGAATGACAGGAAATGCTCACTGAGTGGGCATTTCCTGTCATTCCGCCGGCGGCCGGGTACAGGAAACAAAGGTTCCTGTCCCGCGTTCCGCGCCGCCCGGCCACGCTACATGGAGAGACCGGCAGGAGGGAGCGCTCTGCGCTTCCCTCCTGCCGGTCATAAACCCGGCCGCCCTCCATGCAGCAGTGCTGCGCCGCCTGGGGCTTGCTAAAGCGCTCAGGCGGCGCAGCATGAGGAGGCGCAGCGGGGACAGGGATCCGGCGCCCCCTGGTAAGTTGCGCCCTAGGCGGCTGCCTAGGTCGCCTTACAGGTGGCGCCGGCCCTGATTGCATTCTTGCTGGTGACAACTTCAGACGCAGCGGTGCCATGACTTAGGGACACTAGCAGGGAGCTCAAGGGATCACCAGGGGGTAAAGCAGTGAAGGAAGGGGTATCCGTACCTCGGGCACGAGCTAGGCGGCATTACAAAGGGTATCCACTAGGTTAATAGGCCCGGAGGGGCAACTCTGACTCCTAATGCTACCCACGCCAAACGTAGTTCAGCCATGAAAGCTGGGAGGGTGCAACCTAAAACGCTATACTCTGTTCCTCGACCTGACAAAATGTTTCTATACTGTTTGAAAAATCTTAAAATAAAGATTGTCAAAAAAAATAAATATATATATTCA
This sequence comes from Pelobates fuscus, assembly GCF_036172605.1. Taxonomy (NCBI): domain Eukaryota; kingdom Metazoa; phylum Chordata; class Amphibia; order Anura; family Pelobatidae; genus Pelobates; species Pelobates fuscus. The sequence goes on along the minus strand of NC_086326.1, from coordinate 143,390,993 downwards.
ACGTTTCATGAGTGTAAGGATGCTCCTAGCGTTTCCTGAGGACTCCAAGCACTCTGGCAGACACCACAATCACCGAATCTGAGAAGCATATAAATCCTCTCAAGCCTCTGAATGCTGTAGACAGTTGAATAGGAACCATACGAATAGGTTTGCACTCCTAGCAGTCAAACTGAAACAGCATGCAATAAATCCTCCCCCAAGAATGAGACGACACTTCACTTTGAGGGTTAAAACAGGAACTCCGGTGCTGGGACACCCAGCCTGGTTTTTATTACAGTTGTTGCAAATACAGGACCGATCACAGGGAGGGATAAAACAACCAATCATATCACAGTTACATCCCACATATCCCCTCCCCTTATCCTGAGAGGAAACTCAATTACACATACAGTTAAAACATACTTTCTACCCAACTTTCATAATTCTAAAACCATACATCCAATCTTCATAAAAATATTCAGACTCAGCATACTTTAAACATAAACATTCTCAAAAATCATACAAATCCCTCCAGTATATCAAAAGTTAGACGGAAGTTCTTTTATGACCAACCGCAAGCACATTTTCTTGCCCAAAACAGTTCCATGGATTTGGGCTGTGCGGTCGGTCAGTTTCCTGCATAAAAACGGCTAAGTCCCGTTCGAAGTGTTGCCTGTACTTCGACTTTATTCGAAGTGTCGAAGTGGAGGCGATGGTAAGGGTCGGCGGTGTTCGATGTTAAAATGGCCGCCGCCACGTGGTCCTTTGGACGATGCCGGTCACTTCGACAACTTCGGTAACTTCGGCAGCTTCGACTGTGTCCGAAGTGCCATATAAAAAGTACCAATCTTTCCCTAAAGTATTTAAAGGGCTAGGAACAGTATTATACAATCCATTATGCCCAACTACAGTTCTTAAAGGGTCAGCACAGTATAATAGCAGTCCATAAGCCCCAACTCAGTCCCTTAAAGGGCAATATCTCCCAGGGGCCATAATCACTGGGCAGGAGGCGAACAAGCAGTCCCCTCCAGGAAACTGGGGCAGACTCTGGTGCAGGGTCCAGTCCGCTACAATGAGTAAAGTCACATATAATAACAGATACTGTATCATGGTGAAACCTGCAAGTAGAACACAAAGATCTTACGGAAGGTAAACGAGAATAACCAAATCACAGAGGGTATATAAACCCCCTCTGCATGGAGTGATTACAGTCAGGACTGGACAGTTTCAATATGCATAATGGTGTTTAGGGATCATAAAATGTGTTTTTACCAATACCAGTGAATTAATGTGTAGAGTAGGTTTTAATGGAATTTTTATATATTTTTTCTATTTATATTTTCTATCAAATTTCAAAACATATACAAAGACATATATAAACATACAAAGTTTATACCAATGAATACTTATCTCAAACTATATCATAATATTCAGTAATAAATACTAGTGCAAAGGGCGTATATCCCCAGAGAAGTATTTAACACAGTAAGCAATAAATCAAGAATAAACTACAAAAATCACATCTAATCATTTAACTTAAGGATATGATAGCATTTAAGTTGAAAGCACATCTAGGAATGTATCAGGACAAAACGTATAACTGCTAGCTGCTATTGGTGGACTGATGGGCGAGGGGTAGAGTTCATAATGTGGGGTTCCTACACAAACTCAAAGGGTAGAATTAGATTACGGTACTGTTTCCAAGGGTCCTAAATATTATTATAAAGCTGTATTGACTTTATATCTCTTTAAAAAAAAAAAAAATTCTGTGTCACATTGCAAATTTATTTTAATTTGTATTTCTGCCCATGTTGGATTAGCTGTATTTCTCCAATAAGCTTATTTATAGATTTTTAAACAATAAAAGTGAAGAAGGGGTGAGAATCAAGTGGTAAATGTAAATAGGACATAATAAACCCAAAAGAAAAAAAAATTGAGAAGATGTTGGCGTAACCCTTGAAATGTTTGACAAGTGTCAGCCTTATTTGTTATATAAAGCACTTTACAGGTATTCTCTGAGAATGCATTATATGGATGTGTATCTTTTACTGGAGTCACAATGCCCGTTTATCTATCTTGTCCAAGCTCCAGCAAGAGGAATTAGTTGGTCACCTGACAAATCTGACCTTGACCTTGACCTCAGGTAGCTCTTTCAGAAAATGCAGAACAAGTTACGTCAATGTGCCTACACTGAATACCTAAACAAAGCAGCCGATACATATATAAGCACTTGGACAGTGCCAGAGATTTTGTCATTTTGACTCTATGCTCCAGCACATGGGATGTAAAATAAAACAATGACAATGGATAAAGTGCAGACTATCACTCTTTTTCTTTAAATCCATAAACAGAGAACTTCTATTGTCTCCCCATGCAGCAACAATCATTAGCTCCCACTTCTTCCTGGGGAATATTCCACGTAGTCTTTTCATTGGAATTAAGCACACTCTCATTTAGAGTTTGGTTAGAAGGCTGGCATTACGCAGTCAAGGACACATTTGTTAGAATATTTCAGCACCATACAGTCCTAGTAGCATACAACTTAATATATAAAGAATTTGGGTTTTTTTTGCACTCTTTCAGCTGCATGTTTGGAAGAATTGTCTTGTTGCAAGGTGACACGACTGGGATCTGAGCAGATAGTATGTTTCTGTACACTTATACGCCTTCCATCTGACAGTGCAGCTCTTGCTTAGGGACCATGCAAACTATTAAGCAGCAGATTACTTCTGGTCCTTTAAAACTGAACTTGTATGATATAAAGGTTTCAAACCCTTAAAGGAACAGGTCAAGGCCCATAACAACTAGAGCACACTATAGTTGTTCTGGTGCCAGGAGTGCCTTTAAGCACGTCATGGTTAATTGCTGTAAATAGCATCGTATTTAGCACTCTACCCCTTCTCTAAATTAAAACCCAAAATTAAAAACCTTCTCCAAAACCTTATTAATTGCATTGTATGACTAACAAAACACTGTGCCCTACACATTGTACATGCAAATGGATTTTACTCTGTTAGTACCGCAGTGTCTAATATTAGACTAGGTACCTGCAAAGCTTTCTCCATGTTCAGAAGAACGGCTCTAATAATCTGTGAATTCTTTAATGTCTAATCACAGATGTGGGCTGGGTAAAACATTTCCCACATTTAGAGTATTTAGATGGCCTCTATCTTGTATGAATCTTTTTATGTAACTTATGACTTGATAAGCGGGAAAAACCTTTCCCGCATTCAAGGCACCTATAGGGTTTCTCTCCTGTGTGAACCCTGTGATGTCTATTAAGATCGTGCTTTGAGTAAAACCGTTTCCTACATTCGGAGCATGAAAATGGTTTTTCTCCTGTGTGAATCAGTTTATGTGATGCAAGATTTGTGGCCCGGGTAAAACCTTTTCCACATTCAGAGCATTTAAATGGCCTTTCTCCTGTATGAGTCCTTTTATGTGAAACAAGACTTGTTAATCGGGTAAAACTTTCCCCACATTCAAGGCACCTGTAAGGTTTCTCTCCTGTGTGAACTCTTTGGTGCATTTTAAGAACATGCTTTAAGTTAAACCGTTGTCCACATTCAGAGCATGAAAATGGTTTTTCTCCAGTGTGAATTAATTTGTGTGTTGCAAGACTTGTGGCCCGGGAAAAACTTTTCCTGCATTCAGTGCAATTAAAAGACTTTTCTTTACTGTGAACCATTTGATGACTAATAAGATGATGCTTTAGGGTAAAACACTTGCCACATTCATTACACTTAAATCGTCTCTCGCCTGAATGAATCCACTTATGTGAAATCAGCTGTGAATTCAAAGTAAAACATTTCCCACATTCAGTGCATTTAAATGGCTTTTCTCCTGTGTGAATCTTCTGATGTCGAACAAGATATTTCTTTTTGTTAAAACTCTTCGAACATTCAGTACATTTGTAAAGTTTTTCCTTATTATGAACCATTTTATGTGATGCGAGATGTGCAGCCTGGGTAAAACTTTTCCCACATTCAGAGCATGAAAATGGTTTTTCTCCAGTGTGAATTAATTTGTGTGATGCAAGACTTGTGGCCCGAGTATAACCTTTCCCACATTCAGTGCATTTAAAAGGTTTTTCTCCACTGTGAACCATTTGATGACTAATAAGATGATGCTTTAGGATAAAACACTTGCCACATTCATAACACTTAAATCGTCTCTCGCCTGAATGAATCCATTTATGTGAAATCAGCTGCGAATTCGAAGTAAAACATTTCCCACACTCAGTGCATTTAAATGGTTTTTCTCCTGTGTGAATTTTACGATGATTAACAAGATGATGCTTTCTTTTAAAATTCTTCGAACATTCAGTACATTTGTATGGTCTTTCCTTACTATGAACCATTTTATGTGACGCAAGCTGTGCAGCCTGGGTAAAATATTTCCCACATTCAGAGCATATATATGGTTTATGTTCAGTCCAATCCATTTCCTGCTTGACAAGATTTGACATCTGAATAAAATCTGGCCTAGATTCAGGAGATGAAATCTGATTTTCTCCTTTAGGATTCATCTCATGTATAACAGGGTCTGGCGTGGATAATACGTATTTACCTGTATGAGTTGGCTGATGCTTAACATCCTGCGTGTCACTATTGACATCTTGTGGACAGTGAGAAAACAGGAATATTTCCTCTATGTTGTCTCTTCTAGGAACATTACCATTAATATAATATGTATTTAATTCAATACAAGGCTTGATAGAATTTATATTTGAACAAGTTCTATTATCTTCATTATCTGCAAGAGTAGAATTGTGACTGGATTTATAAATGTCGACTCCTGGGCGATTCCCTTCTTCATCCGAGGCAGATTCCTCCTTAATAAGAATAGATGAATATTCTGTCTGTGTATTATCTGTGCATGCATGGATGTCAAACCCTGTGAGATTTCCTTCTTCGTGTAATGCCAATTCCTTCTTAATATCAGTAGATGGATATTCTGTCTGTTTGTAAATGTCCATGTCTCTGTGATTTTCCTCTATACACAGTGGAGACTCTTCCCATATTTTTCTTATTTTGCTAGTTCGCAGATAGTGTGGTCCATCTTTAGGTTTAGCTACACTTTCCTCATTGTTTCCAAACTCAGGCACACAATCTGGAGTATGATATTCACCTGATAAAGGTTTATCTAAAGGAGAAAATGTTTTATTTATTATTAGTAGCCAAATTATTGCAAGAAAAGGTAAATCAAATATGAAGTTTAGCATCCTCTTACCTGGTGAGATTAGGGTCTGGTGATTCTCCATGATTACATCCTTGTAGAGATCCTTGTGTCTTTCTAGATACTCCCACTCATCCATGGAGAAATAAACTGTGAAATCCTCAAACCGTAGAGGAACCTGACACACACAATGATACAGTCATCATCCAGACACATTGTATAATATAGACACTGTATAATGTCCCATTCCCAGCAGCCTCACCTCTCCAGTCAGCAGGTGGACAATCTTATTGGTCAGTTCCAGGATCTTTTTGTCATTCTCTCTCGCATGTATCAGCGAGGAACGTGGAGTCACCGCACTGAGGCTCTCTGTTTTATAGGATCCTTCTGTTACATGGTGAGGGCGGTTGTGATCACACTCACAACATTTTTTCGCAACCACCTGGTCCTAAATAATAAGCATATGTTAAATACAGAGGTTTCAATCCCGGGACACAAGTATTTAAACTGTGTGGGTTCCATCCTATTCTCCTGGTTTCCTACAAGGCTGTTCTCGTCTCTTCTGTGGAATCCTATAATATAATTTACACATTTTTTTCCACTGTTGATTAAGCAAATCTACTTCTGACCTCCCATTGCCAAATGTCTCCACAGGGGTGTGAAAATGTAAAAAATATATGCTTATTCAAGGGATTCTAAGGCAGTAGCCCAATCTACTCAACCCAACACAAAATAATTTCAATTAGAAACACTGGATCCTTAGAGTGCTGCTTATTGACAGGATTATTCAATTAATTTTTCCAAATTAAATCCAAAGTATAAAATTGCTGCTAAAATAGATGGCCTGCAAAGATTTTCTCATTTAAATTGCAAAAATTATGAGCTAAGTAAATAACCCTACATGTCTCAAACTCTCCACCTCCCTTCTTCCCCCTCCCACCAATAGTGTTTGTGTGTATGATTTGTGTTGGTTGGATGAGGGTTAAACTTCCTGGTGGCCTAGCAGGAGTGCTCGATCCCTTGAAGTCCATCAGGGATTAATCTCCCTGGTAGTTCAGTGGGGGAGCAGGTGTAATGACCGCACCTTCTGATCTGCGCTCTGAATTATTAGTGAGTATAGGGACTGCAATGAAGGGATTATTGTGGTATTCACACATCAGAGGTGTAGACCATACACTTCCAGCCCTGGTCCTGACTCCTCACCCGGGTTCCTTTGTAGAAGCTCTGCCACTAGCCTAAAAATAAAAAAGAATGCCCAGGAGGTACATGTCCCAGGTGTCGTGAGATAGGAATTTTACATCTCTGCTCCCATATTAATCGTCATCAGGTTCCTGTGACACCAGGACTTGAACAAAACTAAATAAATGTTCTATTTTGATATATAATATAATTAAATTGCAATTGTTATTGAGCAGCTGTCACTTCCTCAATATTAGCAAAACCTAATAGCTAACTAAAAGTCAGAGATAGATCGTACTGATTGTTGTTTAATCTAATCTCATTTGGTGGACATATCCAGTAAAGTATGCAGCTGAGTTAACTTGTTACTAAGGTAAATGCATGGAGGGTATTTAATGGCTTGCAGTGGCAATAGCATGTAAGGCCTGGCTAGTAGAATAGGAGTCGGAAATGTAAGATGTTTATAAATACACCGGAGTACTAGAAGAGTGGTTAAAGAGGTATCTGGAGCTGAAGAGCAAACATGCAGCCAGCTACATTCTGGTCATTGAAGTTGGTTTGAGCTAGGAATCCTAGAACTCAGAATACACTTCTCCATTCTAGGTACACAAAATGTGCCGGGTTCCGTTTCTGGGTTATCTTGAATAACCTGTTGCCATGGATATGATAATGTTTGTTTTAAAATATATCTTGTTAGTGTGAAGTTCTACAATCTCTCACCTCTCCAGTAAGCAAACAGACGATCTCTATGGTGAGATCCAAGATCTTCTCACCAATCTGAATCCAGTCCATATTCATCAGCACAGGGTAACTAAAATGTTCTGATAAAGGGTTCCGGTCCTTGTGGAAGAGATGGGCGTTAATGACTGGCACATATATTCTGCTATGCTAAAACTGTGTGTGAAGATTAAAGTACATATATAAATATTATACATTTGTGAAGATTCCACAGTTAAATTAAAGGTGTAGTCTAGGCACCATAAGACTACTGAGCAGTATAGAGGTTATGGTGCGATGAGTACCCTGGGGCCATCCCACTTTAAATAGTCAAACTGGTTTTGAATAGACTGATAATTACCTGGGTTCCATGGTCTCAGTCTTATTATAAATTGGTGCCAGCGGTCTCATGGCACTAAACCACCACAATGGTAATTAGACTGTCCCTTTTATCCATAATGTGGTCATCGTAAACTGGAAAAGGGTTCTATATTCAAACCATATGTATTTAAATATGTCCTTTTAATAAACTATGACAGCACTGCTGGGCATTTTGAATCTAGTCAGGCTTTAACCTAAATCATATTCATATTGCATGCCATCTTAAATGTTTTATACAATATATACTGTTATATCAGACAAGTTTGATGAAACAATTTTTAATGTTTTATGCAGTTAATAGAACACATGATGTTCCAATGGCTTGGCTTATACTTTGCTTTTGGAGACCTAAGTAAGTAAAGAGCACTAAATAAGAAGAAATGTTAAAGGAGATATGCTCAATTAAAGGAACAAACATGTATTCCTTACCCTATAGTGTTAAAAATACCATCTAGCGGGGGCGGGGCCTGACTGCTGAGGGGAGCAGACGCATGTCGCTGCTGCTCCCGCTAACCAACTCGCCTAAAGCCGATTATCGATCACCGGAGGCAGTAAACTGGAGTCCCGGTGCTCCCAAACGATAGGGGACATCGAGACCGACATGATGACACCACGCAAGTGGTTCTGTGTTCCGGACCCGACCCGCGCAAGTTTGCGGCCTACAAGCATGGTAGCGGTGGGAGAGACGGCCGCTCCCCCACGGCAGACACACACGGCGAGGCAAAACTGGAAACCCCGTTCCCCCCCCTATGGACCGGCGGGGGTTATCCCGGTCCCCACCGAAGCGACACACAGGGCTATGCGGAAGGCACCTGCCCACTCGGGCCTGGGCTCCGGACGCACCGGGCCTAGCAACTCTGCCGAAGTCCCTAGCCTGATAATTCCTGAAACCGCACAAGCCACAAGCCTGGATTTAATATTCCAACAATTCATGGAAAAGCTGGACAGAATCTTTGCAGCACCCCAAGTACACAACGTAGGTACAGAATGTGGGTCGGGGAAACAGAGACGGAAAGGGCCTCCTACGGGCACCATATACCCTTCAGCGCCAATATCTAGTACCGACCGCCCTCCCGGGCCGGGGGTCATCAGGAGGCTACCTCCACGGCATCAACCACATCGCCGGAAGCCTAACCGCCGCTGGCGGCGACGAACCACCGGGGCTATCCGAAGCGCCCTCACAGGGAAGAACTCGGCCTCTTGTGGCACCCGAGTTCGTGGAACCAGGATGCAGACCCCACACGGAGCCTGGGGCCAAGGGGAGACCCGACCGCCCCCACACCCCCCCGCACTCAACGCACACAGCCCCTCACAGGCAGCGGACAGGGATGGCGGTTCTCGTCAGGAATTGCCGGAGAGGGCGACTCACTAAGGCATCATCCCGACCACGATACATGGCCCGTCCAGCCAGCACTCAGAGCCGGCATAGGCTGAGCATACCGAACTGTATGTACGATACTCCTGCTGACCTCACAGTGGAGGCAAGACTGGACTCTGTCGGACAATATATCATTTAACGACTTATTAGCAGTATAGTGCTTAAGCATGCAGTGTTTACCTTCTTTTGAATATTACTAACAGATACTCACTGCTCACAATACTAATGAGTCTTAAGCTCCCGTTTACCAGTATATAATACCTAGACTAGACCTCCAGCTAAGACTAACTAAATTTGTATACCGATAATACCTTTAGTATATAGCCTGTTCCATTTGTTAAACGATGCATGCAACCAAAACAGTTTTAGGTCACCTTTTCTATTTGTTCATCTTGATTGTCTAGGCCTCTCCTTCTACGCTGTTGATGTACATAAACTTGTGTAGCAATGTTCCATGCCTGATCAGCCTGACACCAGTTCAGAATACCTGTTTAGCCAGGACGTGGGCCCCATAGCCTGTTTACCTCTGTTGTTTCCTTGCCATACTACGCATAGATTGTATACCGTATGTTACTCATCAGTTATACGCTTGTTCCCTTTACTTTATCGTTGACGGTATCACCGTAAAGCCCTAAGCTACCTTTCTCATTACTATTTTACGCCGGATCTTAACTATTTGGAAAGCGTACTTAATAAAAAATAATGAGGCTCCCAAGCGTAGGAGATGTATTACTGTGCTACAATGATCCCACTATGTACTTTTGCTATGCATCCCCTCCTCTTCATTCTGTACCCCATTTAACCCTTGCCTCAATAAAAGAAAGATTGACAAAAAAAAAAAAAAAATACCATCTAGCCCCCGTTAATATAGTAAAATCTTTTTATTCCAGTCTGCTGCTGGGTCTGCCTGCTTGGCTGACATCATCAGGAGTGTTATTCAAAGCCAATCACAAAGTTATCCCATATGAAAGCATTGGATTGGCTGAGTCTGCTAAGTAGGCAGATCAGGGGCAGAGCCAGCACAAGCCAAACATAGCCCTGGCCAATCAGCATCTCCTAATAGAGATGCATTGAATCAATGCATCTCTATGAGGAAAGTTCAGTATCTCCATGCAGAGGATGGAGACACTGAATATCAGTCACACTGTGCAACACTGCCCCAGGAAGCACCTCTAGCAGCCATATGAGGAGTGGCCAGTGGAGGTATCCCTAGGCTGTAATGTAAACACTGCCTTTTTTCTATAAAGAAAGTATTTACTGCAAAAAGCCTTAAGGGAATTATTATACTCACCAGAACAAATACAATAAGCTGTAATTGCTCTGGTTACTATAGCGTCCCTTTAACCCCCTTAAGGACTGCGGGCGTGCTATGCCATCCTTGGGGACCAGCGCTAAACGCCGACGGGCGGCATAGCACGTTTCCGCCGTTCTATGTACTTACCCGCTCGCCGGCGATTTCACGCCGGCAATCGCTGTGGGGGAACTTACCTGGACCTCACGATCACATGGACGGAATAGTCGCCCACAGCAGGGGGAGTGCCTGGAATAACAGGCAGTCCCCCTGCTGCCTGTAAAAAGTAAAATAAAAAGGTAAAAACGGTTTAAAATAAATATATACTTAGATCATATATATATTATATATATATATATATGATCTAAGTAAGTATATATATATATATATATATATATATATACACACACACACATACATACACACACACACTTACATATACATACACTGTCTAAGTGTATTTTAATATGAATATATATATATTAATTTCAAAATACACATAGAATGATATTGATTATATATATATATATATATATATTATAGATAATATAAAATAAATATGTAAATACTATAAAAAAAAACCTACAGCTAATTACTTTTGTATGAACATTCTCAGCTTCATAATGAGCCCAATTACTAGTTTACCTATGTGTTCATCTCAATGTTTTATCGCTAGCAATGTGTTACTTAATTTTAATTTAACTCTTTGGATCCAGAGCTTGGACCCATAGATTAGCCTATACTGGAAACGTAAGAGCTTATTCCTAGTCAATGTCAGTACCTTACACAAATGATCGAGCTTGTTTATTATAGGCTAGTACTTCCAGTGTTTTCTCCGGTCCTATATCTGAGCCTGTTTAATTAAACCATAAAAATGTGCATCTCTTAACTAGCCAAGACACTGTAATCAACTGTGAACCTGAAATATACTTGTCACTCATACTGGTCAAAAATAGCGCATGATAACCAGATAAACCAGTGTCTAGTCGGAATGCACTATAAAAGCATATAACGCATTGCACCGCTAAGGTCTCGTTGGACCTGCGCAGCTAAACCAGGACCTCATGTTACATGTTACACGTATACTCAGCATAGAGCTTAAACGTGGACAATCTTGATATAAATAATAAATGTGCACAGATATATGAATAACCCCACTGTTAAAATGTTGATATTCAGCGTGAGGAATGCTATTGGGGCACCGCACGCCTACTGTTATAATTTTTGTTGCACTACAAAAATAAAGAATTAAAAAAAAAAAAAAAAATGGTGCCCGTGGCCCGGACTGAAGAGGAGGACTCAGAAGCATCCCAGGAGGAGAGAGACATATCCACCTCACCTGAACCGGGAGAAGACTACCCAGAAACGGACTCCGACGAGGACTCCTCCCCAGTGACTAAAGAAGACATTAAAAACCTCCTGCAAGACATAAGGCAAGTCTGGAAATCGGACTTGAAAGAGGCCCAAGCAGACATAGGAGACCTTCGCAAGAGGATCTCCGAAATAGAAAATAAAGAGCAGTCTCGGGAACACCAGATGCAGGACACCCACGACCAAATAGAGGACCTGGCCACAAAGGTGCAGAAACTCACCCGGTCGGTGACCACACTGGAATCCCGCCACAGGCGCAAGAATGTCCGCATGCGGGGAATCCCGGAAACTGTGAGTGAAGAAGCCCTTCTACCCTTCACCCAGAGACTAGTGGCCTCGATGGGTCTAAAGAGTAAAGATACCAAGGGGATGGTGGTCTTGGCGTTCAGAGTACGGAAAGAAGCAGCGGACAGTCAAGGGGCACCGAGAGACACAATAGTCATCACCAGAGATATTGCGGTGAGAACCGCTATCCTCAACAAATCCAGAGAGATCAAGATGTTCCGGCTCAAGGGCTGCTGAGTGACGATCTATGGGGATCTTCCCTTCGAGGCGCTAGTGGCGAGGAGACAACTGGCACCAGTAGCCAAGAAACTGAGAGAGGCAGAGGTCCGGTACCGCTGGGGAGAAGATGTAACGCTGAACATTCAAAGGGGATACGAAACACTTACCCTATCGGCTGGGGAAGACCCAACGGCATTCTGGAAGACCATGAATTTACCGGGCAAGGAACCAAAAAATACTGGGGCCTGCCAATAAAGGTCGACGGAGAGCCTGCGGGCAGAGCAGCCCTATAACAAGGACTGATCCACTACTTGCCTAACCCCATGCCATGCTACATGCCTTAAAGACCACACAAGACTCACATAGCCAGCGAGAGAGACAGCCCCACACTAGGACGAACTGGAAGGCAATCCATGACACTCAGTCCCTCAGACATATTACAAGACACACTACAAGACGCAGAACCACATAGCCCTGACGCCCATCACGACAACACAGACACAATAGCACCCACAGAGAATGTACCCCACGAGACTACACAAAATAGACAACACATAACTCACAGGAGACGAGAACACACACCAGACTATAACAAGACCCAATTGAAGGCAACCTGTGTGACGTGTATGTAAGAACAGCAGAACTCTAAAATATATGACTTATAGAAGAGGCAAAAGAATAATGCTTGCCTCCATGACATACTCTGTATCAGTTGTATTCTTTGATGCAAAATACTCAATAAAATACAAATTATAAAAAATAAAAATATATACATGTGTAATTTAGTTCTAACTGTATTATGATATTAATATACTGTATATACTCGAGTATAAGCCGACCCGAATATAAGCCGAGGCCCCTAATTTTACCCCAAAAAATTGGGAAAACTTATTGACTCGAGTATAAGACTAGGGTGGGAAATGCAGCAGCTACTGGTAAATTTCTAAATAAAATTAGATCCTAAAAAAATATATTAATTGAATATTTATTTACAGTGTGTGTATAATGAATGCAGTGTGTGTATAATGAATGCAGTGTGTGTATAATGAATGCAGTGTGTGTATAATGAATGCAGTGTGTGTATGAATGCAGTGTGTGTATGAGTGCAGCGTGTGTGTATGAATGCAGCGTGTGTGTGTAGGAGTGCAGCGTGTGTGTGTAGGAGTGCAGCGTGTGTGTGTAGGAGTGCAGCGTGTGTGTGTAGGAGTGCAGCGTGTGTGTGTAGGAGTGCAGCGTGTGTGTGTAGGAGTGCAGTGTGTGTGTACGAGTGCAGTGTGTGTGTGTACGAGTGCAGTGTGTGTGTGTGTGTACGAGTGCAGTGTGTGTGTGTACGAGTGCAGTGTGTGTGTGTACGAGTGCAGTGTGTGTGTGTGTGTGTGTACGAGTGCAGTGTGTGTGTGTATGAATGCAGTGTGTGTGTGTATGAATGCAGTGTGTGTGTGTATGAATGCAGTGTGTGTGTGTATGAATGCAGTGTGTGTATGAATGCAGTGTGTGTATGAATGCAGTGTGTGTATGAATGCAGTGTGTGTATGAATGCAGTGTGTGTATGAATGCAGTGTGTGTGTGTGTGTTGCAGAGCCTTGGTGGGAGGTGGGCATTTTTTTTTTATTATATATATTTTTTTAATTATTAATTATTATTTGTATTTAATTTCATTATTATTATTTTTTATTATTATTTAATTTCATTATTATTATTATTATTAACATATATTTTTCTTTTGTCCCCCCTCCCTGCTTGATAGATGGCAGGGAGGGGGGCTCTCCTTCCCTGGTGGTCCAGCATTGGCAGTTCAGTGGGGGCTGTGAGAGATCGTTACTTACCTCTCCTGCAGCTCCTGTCAGCTCCCTCTTCCTCCGTGCCGTCCGGTCAGCTCTTCTGTCAGCTCACACTGTAAGTCTTGCGAGGCCGCGGCTCTCGCGAGACTTACACTGGGAGCTGACCGAGGTGCTGAACGGATGGCGCGGAGGAGGAGGGAGCTGACAGGAGCTGCAGGAGAGGTAAGTAACGATCTCTCACAGCCCCCACAGCCCCTGTCTGTATTATGGCAATGCAAATTGCCATAATACAGACTATTGACTCGAGTATAAGCCGAGTTGGGGTTTTTCAGCACAAAAAATGTGCTGAAAAACTCGGCTTATACTCGAGTATATACGGTATATATATATTGATAACAAAATACATGTAGAACAAAATAATATATATAAGTATACACGTATTTATCACTATATATATACCTATATATAAATAAAAATAGTAAAATATATATATATATATATATATATATATATATAAAATTCTATGTATATATTTATGTAATATTTTTACATAATTACGGTAGGTCATTTTATTAATTACAATTAGCGGGACCTGCCTGACAATCCAAGCCTAAAGTCCAGGGAATTTAATTTGCTAGCACTATGTTTAACCCTGTAACTTTCCAAGACACCATAAAACCTGTACTTGGGGAGGGGGTGGAGGGGGGCGTTCAAATTAGTTTTTTTGCCCTTTTCACACACAAACAAATATTAACACTAACTTTGGCCAGTGTTTGTAACCAAGTGGGTACTAAAAAGACTGGACATACTCAATTTGCAATACCTTGGGTTGTCTACGTTTGCAAATGGTATTCCATCATGGGGGTAATTCTCATTCCTGGGCTACCATACGGTCTCAAAGGCAATGTAACCAAACTGCCAAATTTCAATGTGAAAAAAACTGAAAAATGTAACATGCTATATCTGACCCTGTAACTTTCCAAAACACCATAAAACCTTTACACAGGGGGTACTGTTTTACACGTGAGACATCGCTGAATACAAATATGTGTATTTTATATCAGTAAAAGCAAACAGTATTATGACATTCACAGTTAGAATGTCACGTAGAACTAAAAAAAAGTTTTTAATTCTTATTTTCTCCCATTTTTTTTATATTTTATTCATATTAAATTATGTTTCATACCTAAATATGTGATGTTAAATGAAAGCCCTGTTTCCCCTGAATACAATTGTATATAATAAGTGTGGGTGCACATAATATGAAAGAGGCAAATTACGCCTAAACAGACATATAGCGCAAATTCAAGTTTTTGTTTACGTTTTGTTTTGATCACAACGTGTACATTTGGATCAATCCTTAACCCCTTCAAGACGGGTGACGGACAAGGTCCATCATCCAGGGGAGATCCTTAACGACGGGTGACGGACCTTGTCCGTCACGCGCTAAAATGAAACCCAGATCGCCACGATGACTACAGTGATAAATTGGCAGGGTATACATTTAACTGTGATCTGCGTTTTTTTTTTTTAACCCCGGAGGGTCAACTTTTATATTTTTTGTAACCCTCAGGGGTTAATTATATTTTATGAATTAATTTAAATATATTAAAATAATATATTTAGCTAGCTGGGGTGGGTGGAAGTTAGTGGGGAATTTGGAATTAGGCTAGCTAGGGGTTAACATTAAAAAAAGTTTGATAAGTTTAAAAAAATGTTTTAATAATTTTTTTTTTTTAAAAGTACAAAAAAATCCCACCCTCCTTTACCCAGTCCTAATAAAAATTAACCCCTTCCCTGTCAGTTGATCACTACCTACAGTGATCAAAATACAGATCACAGTATTATACTGTGATCCGATTTTTTTTAACCCCTTAGGGGTTCAATTTATTTAATTAACTAATTTAAATATTTTAAAATTATATATTTTGCTAGCTGGGGTGGGAGTTATGGGAAATTGGGGAATTGGGGAATGCTTACTGCTAGTTAGGGGTTAAAGGTAAAAAAAAAAAAAAAAGCTTATAAAAATGTTAAATCTGTAAAAAAAAAAAAAAAAAGGTTTCAGAAAGTTTAACAAAATTAATAAGCAAAAAAAAAGTTTCAAAACTAGTTTGAAAAAGTTTTAAAAAAGTAAAAAAATACATTTAAAAATGTTCATTATGACTACACCTGGAACAAACTAGCGGAAAAATGATCCCACGCCAAGGTTCAAAATATGCCTTTTGAAATACCCTGGGATGTCTTCTTTAAGAAATGGTATGCCTTTATGGTGTAATTGGATTATATAGTCTGGTAAAATACTCTAAAATCGGACATGGGCATAGCGTAAAAATGTAAAGTTTGAAAAAAACTGGAATGGCTGTGTCCCAAATGTGCTCCTCTGATGTCCACATATACCTGGCAAAGGTACATACGGGAGTATTGCTGTACTCAGCCGACATAGTTAAGCAACATATGAAGTATTATACACTGGTAGCACACATTTGATTTGCAAAATATACTGTGCAAACTCACTTTGTGTGTCAAAAAGGCAAAAGATTATTACCACTGCACTTGGTACAAGATAGCAGAAAAATGATCCCACGCTAAGGTTCAAAATATGCCTTTTGAAATACCCTGGGATGTGTTCTTTAAGGTATGGTATGCCTTCATGGTGTAGTTGTGATATGTAGCCTGCTCAAGTGCTCCAAAGTGGGACACGGACGCATCAAAACCCTCCATGAAAATTCACACTTAAAAACCTGAATTTGTCACGTCTCTTTTACAGCACTGTAACTTCACAAAATAGTGTCTAGGTCATACATTGGGTATATTGTTTTACTCAGAAGACTTAGCTGAGCATAATTTGGGGGGTTTCAACTTAGTGGCACATATGAAATATACAAAATGCCCAGCAAAAATTTAATCTGTATGTAAAAAAAAAATGCCCCAAATTATTTTTTAACAGATACTTTGGCATATATTGGTGAAAAAATGGGGGGCATGTAAAGGCACAATATGCACCATACAAGATACCCTGGAGTGTCTACTTTTACAAATGGTAGGCAATTTGTGTTTTTTTTTTGAACGGTCAAACTGCTATTATACCCCAAATTGAAGCATAGGCCCATTAATTCCACCTCTCAAAATTCTACTGTAAATACTGAAAAGGACAGATCTCCTATATTATTATTATGATATTTATAGAGCACCGTCAAATTCTGCAGAGCTTTACAATGGGTGGACGAACAGACGTGTAGTTGTAACCAGACAAGTTGGACACACAGGAACAGAGGGGTTGAGGGCCTTGCTCAATGAGCTTACATGCTAGAGGGAGTGGGGTAAAATGACACAAAAGGTAAGAATAGTATTAGACTAGTGACAGTTGCAGAAGAGAAATCAGTTGGGAGCTATTAACAGTTTAATTGATACGCTTTTATGAAGAAGTGGGTTTTTAACGAGTGGAGACTGGGTGAGCATCTAACGGAGGAGGGAAGCGAGTTCCACAGGATCGGTGCAGCCCTCGAGAAGTCTTGAAGGCGAGCATCAGAGGTGGGAGTACGGACAGAAGATAGACGTAAGTCTTCAGCAGATCGTAAGGGCCTAGATGGGACATACTTGTGTATAAGGGAGGATAGATAGGTGGGAGCAGCATTATGTAGAGATTTGAAAGCAAGAACCAGAATTTTAAATTGAGCTCTATATTTTATAGGAAGCCAATGTAGGGACTGACAGAAGGGTGAGGCATGGGAGGTGCAGGCAGACAGGAAGATGAGCCTCGCCACCGCATTCATTATGGACTGTAATGTCGCAAGTTGGGAGCACGTAAGACCACTGAGAAGCGGATTACAGTAGTCAAGGCGAGAAAGGACACCTTAGTCGCATCTGGTGTTAAGTAGGGGCGGATGCGCGCAATGTTTTTGAGATGGAAATTACAGGATTTGGCGATAGATTGAACATGAGGCTTGAAGGAGAGGTCGGAGTCAAAGAGAACACCTAGGCAGCGAGCCTGCGTGGTGGAGCTGATGGTAGCACCGTTGACTTGGAGAGAGACAGACACAGGAGTAACAACACTTGAGGGAGGAAAGACCAGAATTTCAGTTTTGGTCAAGTTTAGATTAAGGAAGTGGGCAGCCATCCAGTTAGAAACAGCAGAGAGGCAGTCAGAGACACTAGTCAAGAGGGACGGGGAGAGATCAGGAGAGGACAGGTAGATTTGCGTGTCATCTGCATAGAAATGATATTGGAAGCCAAAGGAGCTAATGAGTTTACCAAGGGAGGCAGTATAGATGGAGAACAGTAGGGGACCAAGGACTGAACCTTGGGGGACACCAACAGAGAGTAGTTGGGGAGAAGAAGCAAATCCAGAGAAAGAAACACTGAAAGAGAGCTGGGAGAGGTAGGAGGAGCACCAGGAGAGAGCAATATCTTGTAGACCTATATGGCACTGTAGCTTCACGAAATAGTGCCAAAGACATACAATGGGGGTATCGTTGTACTCAGCAGATGTAGCTGAACACAAAATAAATAAATAAATAAATAAATTTTGTGCAGGAATAGCACACACCAACTTTACAAAACACACATGAGAAGTTCTTTGTTAAAAATGTGTGTGCCAAAAAAAAAAAAAATTTTACTCCAATATTTAGCAAAGATTGGCGGTGAAATGGCTACGTAGAAAGTGTCAAAACAACCTTAGGACAATAGCCTGTGATGTCTACTTTATATAAATATATACTTTTGTGTGGCAATTTCGTTTTCTTTTATGGCTATTAAAGGGACACTCCAGGCACCCAGACCACTTCTGCCCATTGGAGTGGTCTGGGTGCCAACTCCCACAACCCTTAACCCTGCATGTGTAATTATTGCAGTTTTTATAAACTGCAATAATTACCTTGCAGGGTTAACTCCTCCTCTAGTGGCTGTCTATTAGACAGCCACTAGAGGGCACTTCAGGATTATAGCACAGATCTGTGCTATAGCGTCGCTGGACGTCCTCACACAATGTGAGGACCTCCAGCGTCGCTAAAATCCCCACAGGAAAGCATTGAAAAGCATTTTCAATGTTTTCTAATGGGAGGTCTAATGCGCGTGCTGCGCATGCGCATTAGGTCTCCCTTGCCGGCGGGCTTGATCATTCTCCCCCGCAGGCTGACGTGATGAAGGGGAGGAGCGGCGGCGAACCAAGAAGCAGCGACGTGGGACATCGTCGCTGCCTCTGGTAAGTCACTGAAGGGGTTTTGAGCCCTTCACCAACCTGGGATGGGGGGTGAGAGGGAGAGGGGACTTGCAGTGCCAAGAAAACGGATTGTTTTCCTGGCACTGGAGAGTCCCTTTAAGCTTATAAGACAAACATACCAAATTCTAAAATCGCTTCACATTAAAAGTTTATTTTACTCCTTGTGCTTTGTGACCTGTAACTACCAAAAAAAAAACTTAAAATCCCAGACACATTATATATTCTGTAAATCAGAACAACTAAATGAATTTATTTGTAATTACTTTCTTTAACCTGCACTAACTAGGCACACATTATTATTGCAAAAACTGTAAAAAAACACAAAATGTTTCATTTTTTTGCATTTTTCTGTATTTCTTTTATAATAAATAAGCATTTATATATATATATATAAATGTTACATCAAATTAAAGCCCTTTCTGACCTTTAAAAACAGTATATAATATATGTCGGTGCAATAAACGAGAGAGATGCAAATTGCAGTTGAACGCATACAGCAAGAAATTGCAAAAATTGCTTGTGTCATTAAGCGTAAGACAAGCTTCTGAAGCTCTGTCCTTAAGGGATTAATTTACAATAAGAAGATGTTTACAATAAAGCTATTTATAATTAGGTAATATTTACAATAAGGAGATATTTACAATAAGGAGATATTTACAATAAGGAGATATTTACAATAAGGAGATATTTACAATAAGGAGATATTTACAATAAGGAGATATTTACAATAAGGAGCTATTTGCAATAAGGAGAAATTTACAATAAGGAGATATTTACAATAAGGAGATAATTACAATAAGGAGATATTTACAATAAGGAGATATTTACAATAAGGAGATATTTACAATAAGGAGAAATTTATAATTAAGAGATATTTACGATAAGGAGATATTTACAATAAAGAGATAGAGATATTTACAATAAGGAGATATTTACAATAAGGAGATATTTACAATAAGGAGATATTTACAATAAGGAGATATTTATCTCCTATCTGTTCCCACTGATTGACTGGCAGTGAGTAAATCATGGCAGACTGAGATCTTATGACCCAATAAAGCACAGAGCTGGATATATTCCATCCAGACACAGTGACGTCATGCAGTGATGACGTCAGAGCCATGTTATATTATTGTGTATTATACAAACACTGAGCTCTGACATCAAACACAAACTGACCTGGAACCAGACCGGAAGTGAAAACTAGCGTGGACCGAGTTTGCGTTCCAAAAGAATCACCACCAGCCGACAGCTTCCTGTTTACGTCACACGGAGGTGCAAAGCCTGTCGGGAGTTGTAGTTTCCGTTTGTTCTAGACCGGAAACGGAAGCAGCGTGTTGCTGGGAGATGGAGTGTGACTGTCAATAAAGCTGGTTACAGCTCATATCATGTATGGAGGGCAATGCTCTCTGTCAGTAGCAGGAAAATCCCATTTATAGCCTGAAACATAATGTGTCTCCAAACCAGGAGCCTGGGGCAGACATTTTATTTTATCAATAAACTTTATTATATTACCCAGCATTCCACTGGGTTTATTATTTGTTACTTCTCCTCCTGTGTTTTATATTTAGAACTTCAATCTCTTCCCAATAGAAATAGCTTTTTACAAAGTGGATATTGTTAATTATTAATACTGTGACACATTTTACCATTTTTCTCACTATTGTTAATCTATGTTTTGCATGTTATTCCTTATTTACTAATAAACATTTAATTAATGGAACATTTGGTGAACGTCGCCCTCATACACGCTTTATTAATAGCATATATTCCACTGGCCGGCCTGTGACATGATACGGACATTTTGTGCCAAGTTAAAGGAATACTCCATGCACACTGTAGTGGTTATGGTGTCAGGAGCACCCTAGTCTTTTAGAACAGTTTGACTACTTACTTCAGGTCTCCACCTCCACTACCTCAGACAGAGTTTCCGGCTCTCTGAGCTAAGCATGGTATTGCTGGACTTAGTTCCAGAGCGCTACCAGAAGCACCTGCTTAGAAGGCTCCAACTATCCGTCTGAAATAGTGGAGATGGGGAGCAGCGCTGGCAGACTCTATGGATAAAGTCACACCATTCAAATGTGTTGCCTACTTACAATGGGGGGAAGGAAGTCAGGGCAATTCTGGCACCATAACCACTCTAGCATGATGTATTGGATATGTTGCTTGGAGTGTTTCTCTAACTTCTGTTGGATAACATAATTATTTACATATGCCCTTACTTCAAACTAATGGGTGTGTTACCTAGATAAACTCTTAAATCAACAGTGTTTTTTGCATATTTGCATATTGCGGTAGATTTATTAAAGAACAATATAGCATTAGGAATACACACATTTATTGCTAACATTATAGAGTTACCATAACTATATGGATTTTTGGGCCTGTCAGAACAAAAAATAAAATGTATTCAGCTTTGCTCCACAGCATTCTTACCTTGCCACGGCCTCCCCAACTCCCCAGCAGATATGATCAATTGTAATGCTATCAGCCAATCCAATAGGCTAGTGCGCATGTGCAGCAATTTGCCGTGGTGTGCCAATCAGCATCTTCTCACAGAGATGCATTGAGTCTCCATGGAGAGCATCAAGATGCTGTACATTGGTTCTGCAATCTAAGAATGACCAAACCCAAGAGCCCCCTCTAATCGTTGTCAGAGTAACAGTCTCTAGAAGTTGCATTAAGCAAATTTCTCAAAAGGCAGTGTAAACAATGTTGATATGGCAGTGACAGTCTCTACTGTTGCGGCAATTAGGCTGCCCTCAGGGAGATCCCCAGGGTCTGAGAAAACAGTGACATTGTCTCCCTGCATGCCCCCTGTTGATAGTGATCAGTTCTGGGCTTTGCCAGCTGCCTAGCACGGATCACAGAGGCAGCATGCTAAAGCTTCAGCATTTCAGGTAGATCTCCCTGTCATGCTGAATATACTCAGTAGATCGTAGTCACATACCGATCTCTACTGTTTTAGCTAGGGAGTCCATCATCTGTTGATATTAGCAGAGGGGAACCAATAGGGTTAGGGTAAGATAAGGGTTAATGCTGGGTTAGGGCAAATGCAGTTTTAGGGTTAGGGACAGTGAAGGGCAAGGGTAGGCAATGTTCGCCACTCCAGATGATGTGAACTACATCTCCCAAAATGCTCTTACAGCTCTGATGCTGCCACAGCATCAAGGGAGATGTAGTCCGCAACATCTGGAGAACCAAAGGTAGCCTACCATGATGTATGGGGTGCAATTAGGCTAAGTGTACGGTTAGAATTAGAATAAGCATAGGGGTAGTGTTGGTATAAAGTTAGCTTTAACTACCAAAAAATAATTTAGATCCTAGACATATGAAGCATTAAAAAACCAGGACTGATAAATTAATCTATGTTGAGGTTGTCACGCCAAGGCTGCATAATTCTAATCGTGCACTATAGAATATTACTATTTAAGTTAATTTGTGTAGTGCATACATGAATTGGCCACTTGGTAGAGGTGGTAGGACCAATGTGATTATAGAGGAACATTAAGAAAGGGTTCATTTAAGTATATAGGAATGTGATCTGTCAGAGGGTTTACAACTCCTTTGGAGTTGTGACTCCAGAGCCCCTCTGCAAGGTGTGAAATGTTAAACATGGGTTGCCTCAGTCTCCTTCAATATAAACTAACTCTCTAATATACCATATGCCTCTATATCCTCTCTTAGATTGTGGGTTCTTTTGATAAGCGAATGGCAATTAGCATTCAAGAGAACCCTTCTGTCCTAGTATCTTATCCAAAAGAAACATTAATAATAACCCACAGATTAATAATCATGCCTCATTTTGTGCATATTTAGAATGGGACAAGCGCACTCTTTTAACCCCTTAAGGACCAAACTTCTGGAATAAAAGGGAATTGTGACGTGTCAGATATGTCATGTGTCCTTAAGGGGTTAAACAAGTATAGAAATTATTAGCGCAACATAAGCCGTTTGGAAGGAATTGTGATATCCATTATATTAGGTCTGAGTAGGGTGTGTGACATATCTATGAAATGGAAATATTGCAACAAATCAAACACTATATATACTACAAGAGTGCTATTGGAACTGCAGGTGGCTGCACGGATGAGCAGAAATAAAAGTATTTACTCTGGCCCTTAAAGGGACATTATAGAATCATTACCTTCAGACTTTTTGCTGTAAACACTGTCTTTTCAGAGAAAATGCAGTGTTTACATTACAGCCTAGTGATAACTTCACTGGCCCTAAATTGTAATAAGGAGGGGGACCTAGTGTCCTCCCCCCTGGCCCCCACCCCTCAGCGGCGGGTGGGGGCCCTAAAAACTAATAAGAGGGGGACCTAATGTCCTCCCCCCTGGCCCCCACCCCTGAGCGGTACGTGGAGGCCCTAAATACTAATAAGTGGGGGGACCTAATGTCCTCCCCCCTGGGTGGCGGGTGGGGCCCTAAATTGTAATAAGGGGGGACCTAGTGTCCTCCCCCTGGCCCCCACCCCTAAAATTTAATTAGGTCCCCCGGCTTATTCTAGTTTAGGGCCCACACCCGCCGCTCAGGGGTGGGGGCCAGGGGGGAGGACATTAGGTCCACCTGCTTATTAGTATTTAGGGCCCCCACCAGCCGCTGAGGGGTGGGGGCCAGGGGGGAGGACATAAAGTCACCCCTCATTCTAGTTTAGGGCCCCCACCCACCGCTCAGGGGGAGGACATTAGGTCCCTCCCCTTATTCTTGTTTAGGGCCCCCCACCCACCGCTCAGGGGTGGGGGCCAGGGGGGAGGACATTAGGTCCCCCCCCTTATTAGTATTTAGGGCCCCCACCCGCCGCTCAGGGGTGGGGGCCGGGGGGACCTTTTTGTTTTTTTTTTACAGTGAGCAGCCACACGTGGAATAGCGAGTAGGGGCATAATTTACTAATACTAAGTAATCTTTACTTGGTATTAGTAAATTTGTCTGAAAGACCAATTTAGGTCTTTCAGCCTTTTAGTAGATAGCTCCCAAATACCGTGGGAATTAGGGAGTTATCTACTTATTCATTCCTGTCATTACATGACTGGCTAAGTAACTTACATTTTATATGAATGTATGTTACTTGATTGTTGTAAGTGTTGCAAATGCTTACAGCTGAATCCTGGCTATGTTTGTATACTTTTTATTTAAAATTGATTACAATGTAACATTCTTCTTCTTTCACTGGGTAAGTATATTAGTACTTAGGCAATACTGTGCTTCGGCTACTTCGGCAACTTTGACCACTTCGGCAATTCGGAAGTACCCGAATGTCCGAATTGTCCGAAATTCGTCCGAATTCATATTCGGACCGAAATGAATTGCACATGTCTAAAAATTAAAGGGAAAAAACTTTTTTTTAAATCATTTGGGGAAAAAAGTCATTTTCGGTTACGGTTTTCGGCCAAGGGCATCCTGAATTTTGGGTTTCGAAACAGGATTTTCATTTCGGCACATCCCTATTAGGTAGACTTTTGGAAAGTGGTTGAACACTCCTTTCTTCGTGTCTATATCTAGTACATCATACTCTTTTATACAATCCTATGGGGAAGCACAGCAAGGGGCTGCTGAAAGTCTCAGACTTGGTTGCTCTGTGGAGGGAATTATTCCTTGTTGTGATAATTTCCTGTCCTAATGTGTTTTACACCCCACCTCCTATAGAATGTAAGCTCGTTTGAGCAGGGTCCTCTTCAACCTATTGTTCCTGTAAGTTTATTTGTAATTGTCCTATTTATAGTTAAATCCCCCTCTCATAATATTGTAAAGCGCTACGGAATCTGATGAAGCTATATAAATGGCAATAATAAATAAATAAATAAAATAATAATCAAGCTCTGGATGGGGGTTGACATTGTCAACAGTACAAATGTTCATGTGATGTGACAATAAACCATTCATCCAGGCACACCCAATAACAGACTGTAATATTGGCCACAGACACAAGTAATGTATGCGTTCAGGGATGGCAGACGGGTTGGAAATGGCACTCACTCAAGTAACTCACCCAGATTCAGTGTTGCATCATATATTCAGCTGGTGGCACTCACCTCACTGACTGCATCCAACCTTTTCCATTTAGGCAGCAGTGGGGTATAACGTCTGTGTTCTGCCTCCCCCCAACCCCACCCACTACCTGAAGATGTCACTTGTTAGAGCGTGGGACCAATGAGGCTGAAAGAAAATGGAGCAGAGCAACACAGGACCTGGTAGACAGTAAGACCAACTGAGGCAGAAGTGGGAGTTCTATATAGGGCCCCAACCAACCGAGAACTGACAGAAAAGAAGCCCTGGTAAATGGCAACCAGAAGTAAGACGATGCCTTTTACAGTTCACCATCAAGGTACTCATAAGTGTAAAATTGCCAGCATGCAGTGAGTGACGGTGAATGTGTTTGTGCCACTGAACTTGTCTGTAGTGGCACCTAGCCATAAGCACTAAACCACAGCTTACACTTTACTCCAGGAATAGATCTAGCCAATAAAATTCTATAGAGCACCCAGGTCTTTCACAGGTCTGTTATTGCTTATACGTTGGATTAGGGCTCTGTTTCAACATTTTATAAACTATACCACCATCCATTCCCTGAAGGCCACCAAAATAATTTGTGGATCCATGATGTACCTACATGGGAACTGTGGAAAGCACTCCCATGCCAAGACTCCAGGAGAAGCGAGAAGTCTAGCCTCCTACCTAAAGACTATTGACCTAACCTCAGAGATCCTTTCCTGCCTGAACTACACTAGTTTTCCCACCCAATCCCCTTGTCTGACTGTACCTGGCTCCACAACCCTCCACCTGCTCTGGCAAGAGCTGTATTCACTGATCTACCACCTTTTAGCGATGCCTCCTGTGACAAACGCTCTTTACCATGGACGTTTGCCAGGAACTCCTGGAGGAGTGTGGAAGATGACCTCCTGCCCACGACTTTGATCCAGGCAGGAGAACCCATATGGGAGTTATCCTCCCCATCCACCATTCGCAGCTTTCCTTGGGTGACAGTGGTTCGGCACTTTTCCTTCTCTGGCATTGAACCGAATGCTATCTTCCTTGCGGTTGTTCGTATGAAGAAACCCACAAATGGTCCTCAGCGGTATTTAGCCACAACCGCTATGGAACTAATTTCGTCATGAGGACTTCGTGGTTCCCGGTTATCTCAGCAGTACTTAGCCGTGAATGTTCTGGAACGGTTTCCAGCATGAGGTAACCTTGCGGTTCCCGGACAACTTGGTCCGGGGTTTTGAGCCACTTTGCGACCCACCAGGAGAGCGCTGGAGGGAAGGTGCCTAAGGCTAAGGGGAACAAACACTACCTGAGAGCCAGATGGAGCACCTTGAATTCTGGCCGCAGGAGCTCCCAAAAGTTAACCGGCAAAAGCACCAAGCGCTCTGGAACTATTATTGGGCTAGGACTACGTGTGCGGTCGGTCAGAGCTTTGACACAGTGGAGTTTCACCTACACTGCATGGATCTGAGCTTTGTTTGGAAAACTTGGGTGCTCAGATTAGGGCTGCTATGATGTATGACATGGGACCTGGGAGAATCATCGGAGGTACCACTCAGGGTACAGGCGGTCCGTTACACCTCTATTTCAGCACCCTGCCTTGCTGCCTCAGCACAGCAACCTCCAAACGCCCTGGGACCGCTCTCGGACCCAGTACCACCTGCAGGGTGCATTTTTGGAGTTGAGATACGTGAGGTGATGAGGCATCCAAAGATGCCCTGGACTTCGGGGAACTGGAAGAATTCAAGGAAAGCACTCCAGGTTTTCCACTTTGCAAGGGTACAAGGAGCTCCGTCACAGGAACCAACAATGTGGACCTGTAAAATTCCTTCTTAAACACCCAAGTTATTTTTTCTTATGGATCACCCTGGTCTAGGTCTTCATTTTTCATTTTCATCTTGGCCCGTACAGTATTCCTACACATATTGCTTTCTTCCATCATACAAGTCACACAGACAATTCTCCAAAATAGGAAAATATGTCCAAACCAAGAAGTCTTCACAAAAATCAGCCTAATCCTCTTCAACATCGCATTCCACTGCGGTAGATTCAGATGGCTCTTTATCACCGAAGAGTGACCCTGTAAATCCACCAGTTTTTCCCTCTCAGTAGCCCCTATCTAAGCACACATTTCGCCAATTGTGTCAGAAATTCTCACCTCACCATGGCACATGTTGGATCCAAACTTTCTGATATTAAGCAATCTAATCAGACTGTTGGACAATCTTGAACAATGACACAGTGACCAGAAGGATACGTTTGTTCAATTTCAAACACAAGTGTTGTCTCAACAGCTTCAAACTGACTCATTTACGTCTAGATTGGATTGCAGAAGAGTATTTGCAGGAATAACCTACACATCACTGGCATACCAGGCATACCTGTGATTCCAAATGCTCTACTTTCAGTTCTGCAAGAATGGTCCCCTAAAGCTTTACATCTACCACATGACTGTCACAAGCCCTTACTTATTGAGAGAGCTCATTGTATATAGCATCTCTCAATATAGACCCAGAGCAGTCATTATTTGCTTGTTTAACTTCGCTGATAAGTTAACTATCCTACAAACTTATTGTAAAATGGGCAACCTGCTCTATCAAGACCATAAAGTACTTCTGTTCAAGGATTATTTAGCCAAAGTACAACAAATAATTTGTTCCCATATTATTTTATTATTTATATAGCGCCAGCAAAATTCCGTAGCGCTGTACAATGGGTGGAGTAACAGGCACGTAATTGTAACCAGACAAATGAACACACAGGAACAGAGGGGTTGAGGGCCCTGCTCAATGAGCTTACATGCTAAAGGGAGTGGGGTATAGTGACACAAAAGGTAAGGTAAATATAGGGATGAAAGCTTATGGTGGAGAAACTAAATTTCAATATTCAGCCAAAATTTGCTTCACTCACCAGATTTAGACTTTCTGAGTCTACTCCCCTACAGCTGCTAAATCTAAACGTTGTTGGTTTTAATATAGTTCGTTTTTATTATTCTATGCTTAGCCTCTATAACCCTGGATGCTAATTCCTCTCATGGCTCACTCCATCCATTATTGGGTTTGTTACCCCCATATCTCCTAATCTGCTTGGACATGGGGAGATTGTTTTTGGCTATCAATCTGATTACAAATCACTTCATCTATTATATACAATATTAAGCTCTGCGCTCACCTCCCACTACTCCTGAACATCAAGCAATGACTATAGTACACATCAGCCCCAATACATACCATTAAAAAAAAAAAGTTACTTGGCCATTAAAGGGTAAACTCACTTGCCACGTCAAGACAAAACCTCTTAGGTGAGTCCTACACTAACAATTCACCTTGCTTCTTTAAAGCGGCACTGTCATGCCGAATTCCGTTTTTTTTTTAACCCCCCTCCCGCCTCAACTACATCCAATCGACCCCCTAGTCATCCCCAAATGCCCCTATGCCCCCCACATTACCTATTTTTTATTCTTTATCTTCTGCCCCGATCTTTATTCAGGGCGCCGCCATCTTTGTGTGGGTAGGTGAAGTCCCTGTGGGACACGTCATCTACCCACACTACACAGACTGTGAGATTCCCGCACATGCCCAGTGAAACACCTGGACATGCGAACGGGAATTTCACCTATTCATTCATTCATCAGACAGACGAATGAATGAATAGAAAAAATCAGACGAACAAACTAACACTTCAGTGTTAGTTTGTTCGTTCGGTTTATTACAAGGAGGGAGCTACCGGCGTGCAGCTCCCTCCTTGCATTATGTAAAGACAGAAGCGGCAGGGAGCAGTGCTCCCCACCACTTCATTAGCCCCCCAGGTCCTCCCCTCACTCTATGGGGGTCAATATGACCCCCATAATAGCACAAGGGAGATTCAAATCTCCCCAATGCCCCTACTCGCTATATCGCGAGTAGGGGCATGTCCACTAAACAGTGAGCAGCCTGTGGCTGCTCACTGTAAAAAAAAAAAAAAAAAAAAAAAAAAGGGTAATAAGGGGGGGACGGGGGACCTACTGTCCTCCCCCGCCGGCCCCCACCCCTGGACGGCGGGTGGGGGCCATAATGGGAATGAGGGGGGACCTACTGTCCTCCCCTCAGGCCCCCACCCCTGGGCGGCGGGTGGGGGCCATAATAGTAATAAGGGGGGGGGGGACCTACTGTCCTCCACCCCCCGGCCCCCACCCCTGGGCGGCGGGTGGGGGCCATAATAGTAATAAGGGGGGGGGGACCTACTGTCCTCCACCCCCCGGCCCCCACCCCTGGGCGGCGGGTGGGGGCCATAATAGTAATAAGGGGGGGGGACGGGACCTACTGTCCTCCCCCCCCCGGCCCCCACCCCTGGGCGGCGGGTGGGGGCCATAACAGTAACAAGGGGGGGGGGACCTACTGTCCTCCCCCCCGGCCCCCACCCCTGGCCGGCGGGTGGGGGCCATAATAGTAATAAGGGGGGGGGGGGGATCTACTGTCCACCCCCCCCCCCGGCCCCCACCCCTGGGCGGCGGGTGGGGGCCATAACGATAATGGGGGGGGACCTACTGTCCTCCCCCCGCCCCCACCCCTGGGCGGCGGGTGGGGGCACTAAGTAAATTCCCCCCCCCCCCCCCCCATCAAGGTGACTAGGGGTGCCCAAGCCCCTAGTCACCCACCCCCCACCCAAATAAAAAATGCCCCTACCTACCCCCCTCACCCTAAAAAATAGTGAGGGGGGAATAAAATTGCTAACCTGTAAAGTAAAATTAAACTTACCATTCGACGTCTTCTTTTTTCTAAAATCTTCATTTTTCAGCCCCAAAAAAGGCCAAATAAAAAACCATCATAGCCGTCGAACTAAAAATAAAATAAAAAACCCGAGCGCAAAAAAAAAAACCCGACGAAAAAGAAAAAACCCGAGCGCACAAAAAAATAATCCATCTTCACCCATGGAGGGCTCCGCGCAGACTGAGCTCCGCAGGGCGGGGCAAGGCTTATAAAGCCTTGCCCCGCCCTGCAATTAGCCTAAGAACACTCTGATTGGTGGGTTTAAGCCAATCAGAGTGCTCTTTGTCATTTTACAAGCGAGGGAAAGTTCTTTGGAATTTTCCCACGCTTGTAAAATGACACAGAGCACTGTGATTGGATGGCTTGAAATCCATCCAATCACAGTGCTCTGTGTCATTTTACAAGCGTGGGAAAGTTCTTTGGAACTTTCCCACGCTTGTAAAATGACACAGAGCACTGTGATTGGATGGATTTCAAGCCATCCAATCACAGTGCTCTGTGTCATTTTACAAGCGTGGGAAAATTCTTTGGAACTTTCCCACGCTTGTAAAATGACACAGAGCACTGTGATTGGATGGATTTCAAGCCATCCAATCACAGTGCTCTGTGTCATTTTACAAGCGTGGGAAAATTCTTTGGAACTTTCCCACGCTTGTAAAATGACACAGAGCACTGTGATTGGATGGATTTCAAGCCATCCAATCACAGTGCTCTGTGTCATTTTACAAGCGTGGGAAAATTCCAAAGAACTTTCCCACGCTTGTAAAATGACACAGAGCACTGTGATTGGATGGATTTCAAGCCATCCAATCACAGTGCTCTGTGTCATTTTACAAGCGTGGGAAAATTCCAAAGAACTTTCCCACGCTTGTAAAATGACACAGAGCACTGTGATTGGATGGATTTCAAGCCATCCAATCACAGTGCTCTGTGTCATTTTACAAGCGTGGGAAAATTCCAAAGAACTTTCCCACGCTTGTAAAATGACAAAGAGCACTCTGATTGGCTTAAACCCACCAATCAGAGTGTTCTTAGGCTAATTGCAGGGCGGGGCAAGGCTTTATAAGCCTTGCCCCGCCCTGCGGAGCTCAGTCTGCGCGGAGCCCTCCATGGGTGAAGATGGATTATTTTTTTGTGCGCTCGGGTTTTTTCTTTTTCGTCGGGTTTTTTTTTTTGCGCTCGGGTTTTTTATTTTATTTTTAGTTCGACGGCTATGATGGTTTTTTCTTTGGCCTTTTTTGGGGCTGAAAAATGAAGATTTTAGAAAAAAGAAGACGTCGAATGGTAAGTTTAATTTTACTTTACAGGTTAGCAATTTTATTCCCCCCTCACTATTTTTTAGGGTGAGGGGGGTAGGTAGGGGCATTTTTTATTTGGGTGGGGGGTGGGTGACTAGGGGCTTGGGCACCCCTAGTCACCTTGATGGGGGGGGGGGATTTACTTAGTGCCCCCACCCGCCGCCCAGGGGTGGGGGCCGGGGGGGGGCAGTAGGTCCCCCCCCCCCCTTATTACTATGATGGCCCCCACCCGCCGCCCAGGGGTGGGGGCCGGGGGGGGGAGGACAGTAGGTCCCCCCCCCCTATTACTATTATGGCCCCCACCCGCCGGCCAGGGGTGGGAGGACAGTAGGTCCCCCCCCCTTGTTACTGTTATGGCCCCCACCCGCCGCCCAGGGGTGGGGGCCTGGGGGGGGGGAGGACAGTAGGTCCCCCCCCCCTATTACTATTATGGCCCCCACCCGCCGGCCAGGGGTGGGGGCCGGGGGGGAGGACAGTAGGTCCCCCCCCCTACTACTATTATGGCCCCCACCCGCCGCCCAGGGGTGGGGGCCGGGGGGTGGAGGACAGTAGGTCCCCCCCCCTCTTATTACCATTATGGCCCCCACCCGCCGGCCAGGGGTGGGGGCCGGGGGGGAGGACAGTAGGTCCCCCCCCCCTACTACTATTATGGCCCCCACCCGCCGCCCAGGGGTGGGGGCCGGGGGGGAGGACAGTAGGTCCCCCCCCCCCCTTTATTAACATTATGGCCCCCACCCGCCGCCCAGGGGTGGGGGCCGGGGGGGGAGGACAGTAGGTCCCCCCACCCTCATTATCTTTATGGCCCCCACCCACCGCTCAGGGGTGGGGGCCGGGGGGGGGGACAATAGGTCTCCCTCCCTTATTTTACTTAACGGCCCCCACCCGTCATTTAGGGGTGGGGGGCAATATTTATTTATTTTTTTTTCTACAGTGAGCAGCCACAGGCTGCTCACTGCTTACTAGACATGCCCCTACTCGCGGTATAGCGAGTAGGGGCATATTATTTACTAATACCAAGTCATTTTTACTTGGTGTTAGTAAATTTGGCTGAAAGACCAGTTTAGGTCTTTCAGCCTTTTAGTAGATAGCTCCCTGATACCGTGGGAATTAGGGAGTTATCTACTAAGCGGCTGCAAGATGCAGCCACAGCAATGAATAGGATCGGAGTTTCATTCATTTGAATGAAATTCCGATCCGAACAAAGTACCGAATTGCATCCTAACACCAATGGAGAAACAGTGCTCATTCTGTTAGGATGCAATTCGGCAGTTTTGCCGGCGTTCTGTCTAAGTGACAGGACTTTCGGCAATACTGACAGGAAGCATTGTGGGAACTGGGAGGAAAGCTAGGGATCATGGGAAAATTGCTCTGACCAGCGGAAATGAAGCACACTTTGCTCCTCCGCTGGTCAGAGCTGGTCAAGCGGAGGAATCCCATAAGACAAAGAGTCCCTACTTTGTCTTATGGTTTTAAAGAAAACTAAAGAAGAATGGAAGAAATGAATAACAGATCCCGAGAGAGGGTGAGAAGAGGAAGAGATTGAGGAAAGGTAAGTTCGGCATGACAGTGCCGCTTTAAGATAAAAGGAAAAATCTCGAATGAGTCCGAGATGGGTAGTTTTCTAAATCCCTACACACTTATTAGCCCTCAATAGGGAAAACATGGGGTGGGTGGCAGCACTGTAACATGGTTGTGTAACAAAAGCAAATACAAACATACAAAATTAAGCCCTGCACTCAAACTCCCACTACTCCTGGTTGGCAGCAATGACTATAGTACACATCAACCCCAATACAAACTTACACAATTGTATTGCAGGGGTCACATCATTTCCTATTTAGCAAAACACTAACAGGAATGGTTGAAAGAAAAAATCCCAGTCTTAAACGATTCCGTTTGCCAGACCATTATTCCCATTTAACATCCCAAACTGACTCAAGCCAGAGGGCCAATTTGGATGCCAAACACCTAGACACCTTTTTAATGGCCATGGCTCTAAGTAACAAAAACTACAGAAAGTGCAAACTCAACATGTGGTAAACACACCAAACCTCAATTCAGGAGGGCAAAATCACCCAGAATCCTACAGAAATCAACTCATTATTTGCAGACTATTTTAGCACACTTTGACTTGCCTGATGATCCCGATCATGGCTGCCATCAGGAATTTTGACAAAGCGCAAGGTTCCCCCCCCCTCCTCCGCCCACCCACAGGACTCCTACCTAGTCCGCTGTCAATGATGCACGACTGAATGTGGTGTGTATAGTGGAAGTATATTAGAATGTGTGTAATGGATGTAGTCAGGGGCGGACTGAGAACCCTCAGGGCCCCCGGGCAAAATAAATCAAGGGCCCCCTTACAGGTCCCACCCATACTCCGCAGCAAGCGCCACCCATGTCCCGCCTCCATGCACCGCCTCCAGCCACACCCTACACAATCTTTAGACACAAGGAACAAAAGTGCAATAATCCCTTCAAGGCCCCAGTAGAGACTACAATTGAGGGCTAATGGGCCATGGAGGGGGGTCTTTCTATCAGAGGCTATCTCAGTGTCCTTTAGAGAGTGTGTTAGAAAGAATCCCCTCCAGGCCCTATTAGAGACTACAATGGAGTCTAACCGGCTTGGAAGGGGGTCTTTCTAACAGAGGCCATCTCAGTGTCCCTGCTGGAAACAGTCGCCTCCAGGCCCCAGTAGAGACTACAATTGAGGGCTAATGGGCCATGGAGGGGGGGAGCATTCTAGCAGAGGCTATCTCAGTGTCCTTTAGAGAGTGTGTTAGAAAGAATTTCCTCCAGGTCCCATTAGAGACTACAATGGAGTCTAATGGGGCCTGGAGGGGGGTCTCTCCAACACTCTGGTTCCTTTTCACAATATAGCAACACAACATAGCTGATACCTAGGCCAAGTTGGCTCCTCTTACCTTAATTACTGTTGCTGGCTGGCAGTCTGTGGGCTTACTGGCTGCGGCTGGCAGGCTGTGGGCTTGCTGGCTACTGCCGGCAGGCTGTGGGCTTGCTGGCTACTGCCGGCAGGCTGTGGGCTTGCTGGCTGCGGCCGGCAGGCTGTGGGCTTGCTGGAAGGCTGTGGGCTTGCTGGCTGCGGCTGGCAGGCTGTGGGCTTGCTGGAAGGCTGTGGGCTTGCTGGCTGCGGCTGGCAGGCTGTGGGCTTGCTGGCTGCGGCTGGCAGGCTGTGGGCTTGCTGGCTGCGGCTGGCAGGCTGTGGGCTTGCTGGCTGCGGCTGGCAGGCTGTGGGCTTGCTGGCTGCGGCTGGCAGGCTGTGGGCTTGCTGGCTGCGGCTGGCAGGCTGTGGGCTTGCTGGCTGCGGCTGGCAGGCTGTGGGCTTGCTGGCTGCGGCTGGCAGGCTGTGGGCTTGCTGGCTGCGGCTGGCAGGCTGTGGGCTTGCTGGCTGCGGCTGGCAGGCTGTGGGCTTGCTGGCTGCGGCTGGCAGGCTGTGGGCTTGCTGGCTGCGGCTGGCAGGCTGTGGGCTTGCTGGCTGCGGCTGGCAGGCTGTGGGCTTGCTGGCTGCGGCTGGCAGGCTGTGGGCTTGCTGGCTGCGGCTGGCAGGCTGTGGGCTTGCTGGCTGCGGCTGGCAGGCTGTGGCTTGCTGGCTGGCAGGCTGTGGCTTGCTGGCTGCGGTTGGCAGGCTGTGGGTTTGCTGGCTTTAAGCCTAACTGGTGGCCTGTAGGCTGGCTGGCTGTCTACTGGCCAGCCTGTGGGCTCGCTGGCCTGTGGGTTGGCTGGCTTGCTGGCTACTGGGGCACTCGTAGATTATTTAACCCCTTAAGGACCAAACTTCTGGAATAAAAGGGAATCATGACATGTCACACATGTCATGTGTCCTTAAGGGGTTAAAGAAATAATCCATGCACAATAACCACTACTACTCTGTGTAGTCGTTATGGTGCCAGGAGGGCCGGGCCCCCCTCCCAGAGTAAATAGTCAAACCGTTTAAGAACAGTTTGACAACTTACCTGGGGTCTGCTGGGATATGAGGCTGTAGTAGGGTATAGGAGCAGTGGTGCAATGTGTAAGGGGTGCAGTGTGTGTGAAAGGTTCAGTGTGTGTGAGGGGGTGTAGTGTGTGAATGTGTAGGGTGTGTGGGGCAATGTGTGTACGAGGGGGCTGTGTATGTGTGTGGCAATGTTAGTATGGGGGCTGTGTGTGTATGGGTGGGCAGTGTATGTGTGTGTGTGTGAGGCAATGTGTGTAAATGTGTATGGTGTGTGTGTGTATGGGGGGCAGTGTGTGAATGTGGTGTGTTTATGGGGCTAGAGTTCACTCTCACCACTGCGACCACCAGGAATCCCTGGTGGTCGCAGTGTTGAGAGTGAACTCTAGCCCATAGCTCCAGGGCTAGAGTTTACTCTTGCAAGAGCCGTAACGTTGCCGTGGTAACCGCGGCAACGATCTGTGCTCGCGCAAGAAGGACCCAGAGGAGCTGCAGGCTGAGCTCCCGGGTCCTCTCTTCCTCCCTCCCCTGCCGGCTGCCCGCACGGTGCCTGCGGACAGGGGAGGGGGCAATTGCCCTCCTCTTACTCCCCCCTCCCCCTCTTCTTACCCCCCCTCCCCTCTTCTTACTCCCTTCTTACTCCCACTCTCTTCTTGCCCCCTTCTTACTCCCCCCTCCCCCTCTTCTTACTCCCCCCTTCCCCTCTTCTTACTCCCACCTCTTCTTACTCCTCCCTCTTCTTACCCCCTCCGCCCTCTTCTTACCCCCTCCCCGCTCTTGTTACCCCCCTCCCCCCTCTTCTTACCCCCCCTTCCTCTTTTTACTCCCCCCTCCCCTCTTCTTACCCCCTTTACTCCCCCCCTCTTCTTACTCCCACCTCTTCTTACTCCTCCCTCTTCTTACCCCCTCCGCCCTCTTCTTACCCCCTCCCCGCTCTTGTTACCCCCCTCCCCCCTCTTCTTACCCCCCTCCCCCCTCTTCTTACCCCCCCTTCCTCTTTTTACTCCCCCCTCCCCTCTTCTTACCCCCTTTACTCCCCCCCTCTTCTTACTCTCCCCTCTTCTTACCCCCTCCACCCTCTTCTTATTCCCCCCTTCCTCTTTTACTCCCCCTCCCCCTCTTCTTACCCCTTCTTACTCCCCCTCCCTTCTTACCCCCCTCCCTCTTCTTACCCCCTCCCTCTCTCTTTTTACCCCCTACTCCCCTCTCTCTTTTTACCCCCCCTACTCCCCTCTCTCTTTTAACCCCCCTCCCTCTCTCTTTTAACCCCCCTCCCTCTCTCTTTTAACCCCCCTCCCTCTCTCTTTTAACCTCCCCTCCCTCTCTCTTTTAACAACCCCCCTCTTTCTTTTAACAACCCCCCCTCCCTCTTTTAAACCCCCTCCCTCTTTTAAACCCCCCTCCCTCTTTTAAACCCCCCTCCCTCTCTCTTTTAACCCATCTCTTTTAACAACCCCCCCTCTCTCTTTTAACCCCCCCTCTCTCTTTTAATCCCCCCCCTCCCTCTCTCTTTTACCTCCTCCCTCTCTCTTTTAACTCCCCCCCTCCCCTCCCTCTCTCTTTTACCTCCTCCCTCTCTCTTTTAACTCCCCCCCTCCCCTCCCTCTCTCTTTTTACCCCCTCCCCGTAGCGTGGCCGAGCTGCTCTGCGTCCGCGGTGCCGGCCGGAGTGATAGGAAGGTGCACACACACTGAGTGTGCACCTTCCTGTCAGTCCGGCCGGGTACAGGAAACAGAAACTCCGCGCGGAACAGGAACAGGAGTTTCTGTTTCCTGTACCCGGCCGGACTGACAGGAAGGTGCACACTCAGTGTGTGTGCACCTTCCTATCACTCCGGCCGGCACCGCGGACGCAGAGCAGCTCGGCCACGCTACGGGGAGGGGAGGTGAGAAGCCGCAGCCGCCTGAGCGCTCTTAAGAGAGCGCTAAGGCGGCTGCAGCATTTAAAGGGGCGCATTTAAAGGGGCGGCCGGGCCCCCTGATGGCGGGCCCCCCTCCCGGCCGGGCCCTCGGACCATGTCCAAAGTGCACGACCGGTCAGTCCGCCCCTGGATGTAGTGTTTGTGTGTATTAGATACTGTTTGTGCAGTGAATGCATAGTGTGTGTTTGTGTAACGGATGCAGTGTGTATAGTGAACGCAGAGTGTGTTTGAGTAGTGGATGTAGTGTGTGTGTGTGTGTAGTGGATGTAGTGTTTGTGTATACTAGATGTAATGTGTATAGTGGATGCAGTGTCTGTAGTAGTGTGTGTATTAGACGCAGTGTCTCTGTATAGTGAATGCAGAGTGTTTGAATGTGTGGTGGTTGTAGTGTGTGTACTGTGAATACAGGATGTTTGTGTAGTGGATGCAGTGTGTGTCAGTGTAGTGAATGCAGAGTGTGTGTCAGTGTAGTGAATGTAGAGTGTGTGTCAGTGTAGTGAATGCAGAGTGTGTGTTAGTGTAGTGAATGCAGAGTGTGTGTTAGTGTAATGAATGCAGAGTGTGTGTTAGTGTAATGAATGCAGAGTGTGTTTACTAGTGTATGCATGTTGTGTAAACTGAACATTCCCCCCCATGCCCCCCCCTCCCCCCCCCAAAATGTAATAAAAGCTATTCCCCCCTCCCTGCTTCTTACCTGGTTCAGGGAGGGGGGAGATTCAATTCCCAGGTGGTCTGGTGGCATTGTGGGGCTCCCTGTATTTGCAAGGGGGGCCCAGCAGACTGCAGCAGAACTTTACAGCTCTTCCCTCTCTCAAACTCCCCGCGAGCACGATGTGTGTGCCACGCGGAGCGTTGCCATGGTAACCCATGGCAATGGTCTGACGGCCGCGGATCTCGTGGGAGTTAGAGAGAGGGAAGAGCTGTAAAGTTCTGCTGCAGACTGCTGGGCCCCCTGCAAATACAGGTAGCCGGGGGCCCGCAGCTGCAGATATATATAGCGATCATCGCTATATATATATATATATATATATATATATATATATATATATATATATATATATATATATATGTGCAGAGAGGGAATGTGGGGCCCGGGACTGCCAAAGTAGTTCGGGCCCCCCAGGACCGCAAGGCCCGTGACAACCGTCATGGTTGTCACCCCCTGATGGCAGCCCTGATCCCGATGTCTGTAAGCCCCCAGAGAGTCAGGGCTTTCTGGCTCTCTAATGTACGATGGGTCATTCTAAATGCTCCAATTTGTGAACTAGGTCCAGATGGTTTTAGCTATGAATATTAAACATCGTAAAAATACCACATTAACCCCACCTTTGACTGCCACATTCAATAAAATTTATATTGACAGTATTCCCTTCCACTCTATGACACAAGCTTGGGCAGTTCTTTTCCCAAACCAGATAGAGATGCAACACTGGTACAGTCATATTGGCCCATTACGGTTTTAAACCAGGATCTGAATAATCTGACTGAGATTGTAGCCAACCGCCTTCAAACTTTCTTCCCAGACATTGTGCAGCACCTACGTTCAGCATCTTCACACTTTGCATGGAGGCACTGAACGTTCTCCATAGAGATGCAGTCTTTCAATGCATCTCTAGGAGGAGATGCTGATTGGCACAGCGTGGAATTTTGCCATGCATGTGCAATAGCCTCTTAATTAGCCATGAAACTAGCCCTGGCGAGACAGGCACGGCGTGGGAAAAAAGGTAAGTAAAAACCTCATACCAATGTGATTGGCGGGCGTTGGCGGTCAACTAAACAGATACACTCACTGACAGACAGACAGACATTTTGTTATACACTCACAAACTATATTTTCATTTAGGTCCACCCAGCCTCCCTTTGAGATAGCTGGTGTGGATCCTTTTCCCTGGGGTTCAGTGCAGCTGTGTGATCCTGTCATCTTCAAGCTCTGCTCACTCACGTGCTGTATTGTGATGCAGGGCTAGAATTATGTCCTATTCCTGCCATCACTGGAGGGCGCATGAGGGAGCACAGCAGTAAATAGGAAATGACTGCACCCTTGCGCGCCCGTCTCCATTCTCCTTGGACCAGCTGTCCGGCATCCTGCCTGCTTCATGGGCCGACCACATTGAGTGAACGGGTTGACAAATCCATGAAAATTTGTCGAGCCCTGATTTAGATAAAAGATTCTCTCAACTCTTTTCTTTCTCTCCGTGGAACAGAAAGCGTCCCTGTTTGCATAGAAGAAACTGGTAAAACCCAAATCTAACATGGCTCTCAGCCTTCCTGACCTCCTGGACTACAGCCTGCAGGCTCAATAATGCCATGATGTGAATGGATTTCATGGAGCAAGCAATACACTCTACACAATATGGAGTAACAATGTTTACCAGATATTAATCTCTCCAAGTTTTATATATACACACATTCTCTTGTGTCAAAACCAACCCTTTTTTATGCACTACAATCAAAGCATGGAACAAGATTTTACAAAATCAGTTCTCTTGTTTATGCCTTTTGTGTCCAACCCTCTAATCCAGAAGAGACTAGCAGGTAACTCTTACATACAATGGGTGGGAGGGGAATACAGTATATCAATGACTGTCTCAACTGTTCTAATAATTCATTACTCTCTTGTACATACCCTTATTAAGTCATTCCTTTCTTCAAATCCAGTTTTTTCACTCAGTAAGGTCACAATTTTCTGATTTAGACAGGACAGCTCTCTGGATGAGTGCACACTTCTCTCTTCAATTATACAGTACTTGTTGAGTTCCTTCTACAAATGTCTCAAAGAACACCTGGAATTGAACCCACAAACCTCCGATCCTGGTAGATGGATTCCTCAATTTACTGATCTTGACCTAGACACCTCACAAGCAGCCTGGTACTCTATTTTAAAACGGTTACCAGATTCGACATACCAAGAGATTATTTTTAGCATTTATATAGCGCCAACATATTCCACAGCGGTTTATAGTTATAGAATAGGTGCTTCTGAAAATGAGTTAAAGAAAACGCAGAGTGCCTATGGGCAGGAGCGTCGCTGACTCTACAGCGGTCAGCTGATGCTCTAAGCCAATCAGAAACTCCCCATTCATATTTTTTTTACCTCATATACAGGGAGTGCAGAATTATTAGGCAAGTTGTATTTTTGAGGATTAATTTTATTATTGAACAACAACCATGTTCTCAATGAACCCAAAAAACTCATTAATATCAAAGCTGAATATATTTGGAAGTAGTTTTTAGTTTGTTTTCAGCTATAGCTATTTTAGGGGGATATCTGTGTGTGCAGGTGAATATTACTGTGCATAATTATTAGGCAACTTAACAAAAAACAAATATATACCCATTAAAATTATTTATTTTTACCAGTGAAACCAATATAACATCTCAACATTCACAAATATACATTTCTGACATTCAAAAACATAACAAAAACAAATCAGTGACCAATATAGCCACCTTTCTTTGCAAGGACACTCAAAAGCCTGCCATCCATGGATTCTGTCAGTGTTTTGATCTGTTCACCATCAACATTGCGTGCAGCAGCAACCACAGCCTCCCAGACACTGTTCAGAGAGGTGTACTGTTTTCCCTCCTTGTAAATCTCACATTTGATGATGGACCACAGGTTCTCAATGGGGTTCAGATCAGGTGAACAAGGAGGCCATGTCATTAGATTTTCTTCTTTTATACCCTTTCTTGCCAGCCACGCTGTGGAGTACTTGGACGCGTGTGATGGAGCATTGTCCTGCATGAAAATCATGTTTTTCTTGAAGGATGCAGACTTCTTCCTGTACCACTGCTTGAAGAAGGTGTCTTCCAGAAACTGGCAGTAGGACTGGGAGTTGAGCTTGACTCCATCCTCAACCCGAAAAGGCCCATCTTTGATGATACCAGCCCAAACCAGTACTCCACCTCCACCTTGCTGGCATCTGAGTCGGACTGGAGCTCTCTGCCCTTTACCAATCCATCCATCTGGCCCATCAAGACTCACTCTCATTTCATCAGTCCATAAAACCTTAGAAAAATCAGTCTTGAGATATTTCTTGGCCCAGTCTTGACGTTTCAGCTTGTGTGTCTTGTTCAGTGGTGGTCGTCTTTCAGCCTTTCTTACATTGGCCATGTCTCTGAGTATTGCACACCTTGTGCTTTTGGGCACTCCAGTGATGTTGCAGCTCTAAAATATGGCCAAACTGGTGGCAAGTGGCATCTTGGCAGCTGCACGCTTGACTTTTCTCAGTTCATGGGCAGTTATTTTGCGCCTTGGTTTCTCTCAACGCTTCTTGCGACCCTGTTGACTATTTTGAATGAAACGCTTGATTGTTCGATGATCACGCTTCAGAAGCTTTGCAATTTTAAGAGTGCTGCATCCCTCTGCAAGATATCTCACTATTTTTGACTTTTCTGAGCCTGTCAAGTCCTTCTTTTGACCCATTTTGCCAAAGGAAAGGAGGTTGCCTAATAATTATGCACACCTGATATAGGGTGTTGATGTCATTAGACCACACCCCTTCTCATTACAGAGATGCACATCACCTGATATGCTTAATTGGTAGTAGGCTTTCGAGCCTATACAGCTTGGAGTAAGACAACATGCATAAAGAGGATGATGTGGTCAAAATACTCATTTGCCTAATAATTCTGCACGCAGTGTATATCACGTTATCCCACTCAATTTAAACCCAAAAAGCAGATGCACAGGGACAAAAAAAAAAATTCAAATCTTCTTCATTGCATTGTATGTGTAATAAAACACTGGTAACAAATAATGTGCCCTACACATTGTACATGCAAATAGCTTTAATCTATATTACCGAAGTGTCTAATATTAGAAAAGTGACCTGCAAAGCCTTCTCCACATTAAGAACAGAAGAATGGCTCTAATCATCTGTGAATTCTTTCATGTCTGATGACAGATGTGCGCCGGGTAAAACATTTCCCACATTCAGTGCATTTAAATGGTTTTTCTCCTGTGTGAATTTTCCAATGATTAACAAGATCATGCTTTCTTTTAAAACTCTTTAAACATTCAGTACATTTGTATGGTCTTTCCTTATTATGAACCATTTTATGTGACGCGAGCTGTGCAGCGTGGGTAAAACATTTTCCACATTCAGAGCATTTAAATGGTTTTTCTCCTGTGTGAATTTTCCGATGATTAACAAGATGATACTTATTTTTAAAACTCTTCAAACACTCAGTACATTTGTAAGGTCTTTCCTTAGTATGAAACATTTTATGTGACATGAGCTGTGCAGCCTGGGTAAAATATTTCCCACATTCAGAGCACATATATGGTGTCTGTTCATTCCAATCCATTTCGTGCTTGACAAGATTGGACACCTGAATAAAATCTGACCCAGATTCAGAAGATGATATCTGATTTTCTCCTGTGTGATTCATCTCATGTATAACAAAGTCTGGTGTGGATAATAAGTATTTACCTGTATGAGTTGGCTGATGTTTAACATCCTGCGTGTCACTACTGAAGCCTTGTGGACAATCAGAAATCGGGAATATTTCCTCTATGTTGTCTTTGCTCAGAGTAGCATTACCATCAATATGATATGGTGTATTTAATTCAATACAAGGCTTGATAGAATGTATGTTTGAACAAGTTCTATTATCTTCACTATCTGCAAGAGTAGAATTGTGACTGGATTTATAAATGTCGACTCCTGGGCGATTCCCTTCTTCATCCGAGGCTGATTCCTCCTTAATAAGAATAGATGAATATTCTGTCTGTGTATTATCTGTGCATGCATGGATGTCAAGCCCTGTGAGATTCCCTTCTTCATGTAATGTAGATTCCTTCTTAATATCAGTAGATGGATATTCTGTCTCTTTGTAAATGTCCATGTCTCTGTGATTTTCATCTGTACACGGTGGAGACTCTTCCCACATGTACGGTGTATTATTTTTCAGTCTTTTTCTTACTTTGCTAGTTTGCAGATAGTGCGGTCCATCTTTAGGTTTAGCTACACTTTCCTCATTGTTTCCAAACTCAGGAACACAATCTGGAGTATGATATTCACCTGATAAAGGTTTATCTAAAGGAGAAAATGTTTTATTTATTATTAGTAGACAGATTATTGCAAGAAAAGGTAAATCAAACATTATGGTTTATGTACATTTTTGGAAA
Organism: Pelobates fuscus; assembly: GCF_036172605.1. Lineage (NCBI taxonomy): Eukaryota > Metazoa > Chordata > Amphibia > Anura > Pelobatidae > Pelobates > Pelobates fuscus. The sequence continues at coordinate 143,347,979 of NC_086326.1, read as the reverse complement.
TCATCTGTGATATGCACAAAGATTATAGAAGTTTAGCATCCTCTTACCCAGTGAGCTGAGGATCTGGTGATTCTCCTTTATCAGGTCCTTGTAGAGATCCTTGTGTCCTTCTAGATACTCCCACTCCTCCATGGAGAAATAGACAGTGACATCCTCACACCTTATAGGAACCTGACACACACAATGACACAGTCACCATCCAGACACATCCCTTGGTTTTACTGTATAATGTCCCATTCCCAGCAGCCTCACCTCTCCAGTCAGCAGCTGGATGATCTGATTGGTCAGTTCCAGGATCTTGTCTTTCTCTCTCTCATGTATTTCCAAGGAACGTGAAGTCACTGCACTGAGGCTCTCTGTTTTATAGGATCCTTCTGTTACACGGTGAGGGCGGTTGTGCTCAACACACTCACAAAACTTTTTTGCAACCACCTGATCCTAAATAATAAGCATAAGTTAAATACAGAGGTTTCAAACGCGGGACACAAGTATTTAAACTCTGAGGCTTTCGGACTATTCTACTCAGTTCCTACTTTCCTGTTCTAGTCTCTTCCGTGGGATCCTACAATCTAATTTACACATTTTTTTCCCCACTGTTGATTAAGCAAATCTACTACTGATCTCCCATTGCTACTCCCAAATGCCTCCACAAGGGTGTGGAAATTTGAAAAATATGTACTTATCCAAGGGAATCTAAAGCAGTAGCCCAATCTACTCAACTCAACACAAAATAATTTCAGCGACCGGGCCCGTCACTCCAGGGGGCGAGGCCGCCCTGCAGACCCCTGCGACCGGGTACCAGATGCCATGCTTTGTGGCCCCCGCCGTGGACGCACATTCAAGGGGCCCATCGAGTGGTCCATGCTGTTATGGATTTCCAGGGGGCCCGATCAGCACTACAGCGCTTTAACAGCGCGATCTATTCCAAAAGCATTGGGTCACATCACAATAATGTCAAAAAAGTATTAACCAGTTTGTTACAGAATGGTTTATACTGTGAATTGGAGAAAGGCTTTTTCGGCCAAAAGCAAATCAGTTTCTTGGGTTATGTTATATCTAAAAAAGGCTTTTCGATAGATCCTAAGAAATTAGAATCCATATTACATTGGCCACTGCCTAGTGGGCTTAAAGCCGTACAAAGGTTTTTTGGTTTCTCTAACTATTATAGGAGGTTTATCAAAGGTTTTTCTTCTATAATAATATAAATAGAACTTTAAGAGATCAGAAGACAGGAGAGAAAACCTCAACTCTGTCACTGACTCAAAAGGTAAAAAGTGGTCACCTGGACTGGGTGGAGAGGGGATAACCCTCGGGAAGACTTGAAATATAAAGAGAGAATCTCCTTAGGTTGTCTAGCTAAAGAACAGCCATATGGAGAGGTTCCCAGTCCAGTTCCGTAAGTATAGTAAGGAAAAATAATAAATAACTTTATTAAATAGAATTAGTATATAAAAGCACAAATCTAAGTAGATAGAGAATTACCCATCATCAGGACATAGAGAACGTGGCTAATGAGTAGCCTACTCTGGCTATATATTTATAGACCTTCTAACTAGAAGGACAAAGTGCTGAATACTATTAAAGGTACTCCTAGAAAAACCCACAGGGGTATATAACTCAGGACTCTATCTAACATAGGAAATGGCACACAAAATTAAAATATAATACCTAATGGAAAAACGATCTCAATTAAAGGAGCCAAAGGGAAAAGCAATGAGAGGGAAGGGGATATAGAAGGGGAGAGGTAATGTCACAGTGATGAATGACTAAAAAGAGCAATCATAAGACATATATACCTCCCACTCCAACTAGCCAAATCCCACAAAACCCACTCTGAGCTAAAGCCCTATCCTCCTCAGATGACACCTTCGAGGGTATCCTAGTCATAGCCTAAAGCTACAGGGATAATGGAGAAACCAAGCAATAAAAAAGGCAGTGGTTAGACCGCCTACTAGAAAAGCCACTACCTTTCAAAACAAGAAAGGAGATTAACTCACTACTGCTATGGTATAGGGTATATATAGAGAGGTAGGGGAGAGTAATCGGAGAAATGAGGGAGAGAGGTAAAACAGCCAAATAACCTCTCCCACCACTCGCAAGCTCCCAGCAAAACAATCTCACGCTATACTAGACCCTATGCTCCTATAATTAACACCTTCGAGGGTGTTCTAGTCTTAGCTGCAAGCTAATAATAGAGATGGTCCATTAGGTAAAAAATAGTGTCAAATCATATCATTCGTGCAGGGTGCTCAAACGTGAATAAAGTGGAAGCTAAAAAACCCGACGCGCGTTTCAGCGTGTGAACCACGCCGTCATCAGGGGTAACGCTAGTGCGGCCTGCCCGGCCGTCTGTTATATACCCTGCTAATTGTGCCTATATCGGAGTCCGCCAATCACCGATCGTCTGTTAGTGACGTAAACGGGGCGTGTCCAGCTGCTCCGTTGCGTAACTTTTACGACGATCAAGGAGGCTGAGAGCATTGGTGAATGAACCCGTAGAGTGCCTAATGATCCTCCAGGGTTAGATTCAGAATGGTAAAAATGCAGCATCAGAGGTGTATAGACACACTGTATGTCCGCAGGCGTTACACTTAGCTGGTAGTCGAACGGCTATATAAAGCCTGTTTGATAACAAAGTGTAATGTCTGTAACAGTGTAGAGTAGCCAATTTAATTTCATTGCCTGTGTAATATGAGATAAAAAGTGGCAATCTTTATCCATCAGCAGGCAAGTATACCTTATATATTTAATATGCACTTTTGCCAGTAATGCACATCTATAAGGGAAATATACAGTAACTACCTCTGTTCCCCATGGCTTGTCTACTGTATAGTGACATTCATACAGGAGATATATTCATGGTATGCATGCATTGATAACTATGTAACTAATGTGTAATACAAGTTGTGCCTACATATAAACCACAATAGAAATGTATCTATTCCAAATATAGTATGGTACAAATCTATCTGTGTATGCAGACTAAACACATTAATGCTCATACGAAAATTAGGCTCAAAAAATAAAAATAAATGAAAGGAAATTTTTAAACTTGTGTGAAGTGATATATACATTTGTGTTTTAACTTAACTAGAATATCATTAAAGATCAGTCTGTCAAATAAATGGGGAATAAGAGAAACCTTCATTTAGCCCTGCTGGTGACAGGGTTTTCAATTGGTAAATCCAGAAGGCTTCTCTCTGTCTCAGTTTCAAATCCCAGTTCCCTTTGCGTGGCGGTTGTGGAATATGTTCCAGGCCCATAAACCTAATTCCTGCAGAGGAGTGGTTATGGTGTACGTGTAAATGTCTCGACACTGGTGTCTCCAAGTGTCTCTTGACGGAATTCACATGTTCACGTATCCTAAATTTTAGAGGACGAAAGGTCTTGCCTACGTATTTTAAACCGCAGGAGCAGATTAGTAAATAGATCACTCCCGTGGTTAGGCAGTTAAAGAAGGACCGAGGTTTGAATTGCCCCATACCACTACTATCGGTGGTTAGTTTAGAATGTCTCTTAATAAAGGGGCAAGCACTGCAACGGCCACATTTAAATGTGCCTATTGGTAAGTACTTCTGGAAGTAACCAGAAGGTGCAGTGGTCTGAAGATGACTCGGTGCTAACATATCCCTTAAATTTCTCCCCCTCCGTGCTGTAATGGAGGGAGAGGGAGGCAATACTTCCTTGAGATGTTTATCAGAGTATAGAATGGGCCAGAATTTTTGAAAGGTTTTTTGCACGGCCTCCCAACCTGTGTCGAAAGTGCCGATACAGCGTATTTTTGTATCATCGGTCTTAGTGGTCCTATCTGTGATAAGATTTTCACGTTCAGAGAGTATTGCCCTCAGGTATGCCCTCTTAAGGACCCTATTGGGGTAACCCTTATTTTTGAACATGTGACGCAAATCATTGGCCTTTATTTTGAACTCCTCCAAAGTTGAGCAGTTACGGCGAAGTCTCAGGTACTGACCAATTGGAATACCCGACTTAAGTGACACGGGATGATGACTCTTCCAGCATAGTAGATTATTGGTGGCAGTCTTTTTTCTATACAGTGTGGTTTCAATTCTACCATCCTCAGAAATCAATAGAGTTAGGTCCAGAAAACAGAGGTTTTTGCCCCCTACTTCACTAGTGAAGTGGAGTTTGAAATCATTATTATTCAGCAGGTCTACAAATTCATGAAATCTATCACTTGTATCCAGCCACACTAACAACACGTCGTCAATATATCTCTTCCAATAGTAAATTTGATCAATGTATGATTTGAGTCTAGGATCAGACTTAATGCATCGTTCCCACCATCCTAGATGTAGATTCGCATATGAGGGCGCGCAAGACGTCCCCATAGCTGTACCAGTGGTCTGGTGGTAGATCTTACCATTGAAGAGAAAGATGTTATGGGTTAGAATGAAATCTAGTAGTTCCATCACGAAATCAATAACCTTTTTGGATAGAGTACTTTCGAGCTTAAGAAGTTCGCCGACGTGTTGAATGCCCAGATGATGCGGAATGGAGCTATAAAGAGCTTCCACATCCAAGCTACATAGTGTGGCATTTTGTGGCAATTTAAGAGTGGTCAAGAGCTGCAGTAGTTGTTTGGTGTCTCTAAGAAATGAGGGTAATTTTTGTACCACTGGAGACAAGATTTTATCAACGTAGATGCTCGCATTTTGCGTTAAGTTGCCACATCCCGATACAATTGGCCTACCGGTGGGATCAGTCAATGATTTATGTACTTTGGGTAAGCAATAAAATGTGGATAAGCATGGTTGTTTAATGTACATGAAATCAAACTCATCTTTATTGATCAGTTGATCATTGAATGCCTTAATGAGCAGATTTTTCAGTTCTTCCTGGAATTGTTTTGTAGGGTCCCTTGCTATTATGCGATAGGTGTTACCGTCAGATAGCAATTTCTCTGCTATGCGGATGTAGTGAGTTCTATCCAATACCACTACATTACCCCCTTTATCAGACGGTTTAAAAATCAAATCCGTATAGCTTTGTAGCTTTTTAAGGGACTCTAGTTCCTGTTTGTTAAGGTTACCGTTAGGAAATAAATGAAAATCATTCTCATTCAGGTTTTCTATTTCTCTGGTAACCATTTCAAGGAAAACTTCCAAATTCTTATAGTCTGAAAAATGTGGGGTAAATCTGCTCTTAGGTTTAAGGTTAGTATGCGGGATATCGTTTTGTATAGCTTCATCACCTAAATTCAGTAATTCAACCAGAGTATCCAAACAGTCAAGGTCTTTTGGTAGTAAACCTAAGCTTTGTGCCCTGATTTCTTTGCGTATTGCATGATACTTAAAAAGGGCCAATTTTCTCACAAATAAATTCACATCTTTAGTCCAATTGAATTTACTGAATGTTGGTGTGGGCACAAACGAAAAACCTTTATCCAGCACCATAAGTTCAGTCGGGCTAAGAGTGGTACCTGAAAGGTTAATGACGCGCAGGGAAGATTCATTCATTCTCTGCGCCGTCTCTGGCTTCTGCCCCTGCCTCTGTACCTGGTATGCGGTCCCTGAGATAGGTCCGCTTGCTTTAGGCCTAAAAAATCCACCCCTTTTTTAAGAATACTTTTGGATGGACTTTTTGGAGTTATGGTTGTGGTACTCTCGATTTCAGTATCAGTGGATTCATATTCAGACGTGCTGAATTGATCCGAGTCTACTTTAGTCCTCTTTTTAAATGGATGGTAAACTCTACCTTGCTCAAAGTCTTTTATGTCCCTCATGTATTTCTGATGTTTTCTCAATTTGATAATATGTGAAAACTTGTCTAGATTGGATTTGAGTTTGATCTCTAAAGTCTCAAATAATGGTTCTACTTTGAAACCTTGAACCAATTCAATCTCTTTATCCAATTCTAGTTGGACGTTGGTCAGTTTGATCGACTCATATTTACAAATGATGTTCATAAAGGTGGTGGAGCATTTTGTTGCTGCCTCATCCCATTCTTTGTGGAATTCATCAAGGTCTACTTGTCGTGTTGGGGAGATTTGCACTCTTAGTCCCCTAGGTATGATATTTTTTGAGATGTATTTTTGTAAGGTAGAGACCTCCCAGCTTATCTTAATTTGTTGTTTAAATAGTTTAGTTAATTTACTAAAACTCGTATGGATATTTGGGGGAGACAGAGTTTCTATTGTCGTTTCTGTACTGAAAACTGAGTCAGCGTCTGCACACCAGGTGCTTGCGTTAGGTTTATTAGACAGAAACCCCGCCATTTTATATTATAAAGTGACAGTCTGATAAGTAAATAATGATGGTGACCTTGTGGTGAATAACACCTGTTAAATATTAATATAAATAGAACTTTAAGAGATCAGAAGACAGGAGAGAAAACCTCAACTCTGTCACTGACTCAAAAGGTAAAAAGTGGTCACCTGGACTGGGTGGAGAGGGGATAACCCTCGGGAAGACTTGAAATATAAAGAGAGAATCTCCTTAGGTTGTCTAGCTAAAGAACAGCCATATGGAGAGGTTCCCAGTCCAGTTCCGTAAGTATAGTAAGGAAAAATAATAAATAACTTTATTAAATAGAATTAGTATATAAAAGCACAAATCTAAGTAGATAGAGAATTACCCATCATCAGGACATAGAGAACGTGGCTAATGAGTAGCCTACTCTGGCTATATATTTATAGACCTTCTAACTAGAAGGACAAAGTGCTGAATACTATTAAAGGTACTCCTAGAAAAACCCACAGGGGTATATAACTCAGGACTCTATCTAACATAGGAAATGGCACACAAAATTAAAATATAATACCTAATGGAAAACGATCTCAATTAAAGGAGCCAAAGGGAAAAGCAATGAGAGGGAAGGGGATATAGAAGGGGAGAGGTAATGTCACAGTGATGAATGACTAAAAAGAGCAATCATAAGACATATATACCTCCCACTCCAACTAGCCAAATCCCACAAAACCCACTCTGAGCTAAAGCCCTATCCTCCTCAGATGACACCTTCGAGGGTATCCTAGTCATAGCCTAAAGCTACAGGGATAATGGAGAAACCAAGCAATAAAAAAGGCAGTGGTTAGACCGCCTACTAGAAAAGCCACTACCTTTCAAAACAAGAAAGGAGATTAACTCACTACTGCTATGGTATAGGGTATATATAGAGAGGTAGGGGAGAGTAATCGGAGAAATGAGGGAGAGAGGTAAAACAGCCAAATAACCTCTCCCACCACTCGCAAGCTCCCAGCAAAACAATCTCACACTATACTAGACCCTATGCTCCTATAATTAACACCTTCGAGGGTGTTCTAGTCTTAGCTGCAAGCTAATAATAGAGATGGTCCATTAGGTAAAAAATAGTGTCAAATCATATCATTCGTGCAGGGTGCTCAAACGTGAATAAAGTGGAAGCTAAAAAACCCGACGCGCGTTTCAGCGTGTGAACCACGCCGTCATCAGGGGTAACGCTAGTGCGGCCTGCCCGGCCGTCTGTTATATACCCTGCTAATTGTGCCTATATCGGAGTCCGCCAATCACCGATCGTCTGTTAGTGACGTAAACGGGGCGTGTCCAGCTGCTCCGTTGCGTAACTTTTACGACGATCAAGGAGGCTGAGAGCATTGGTGAATGAACCCGTAGAGTGCCTAATGATCCTCCAGGGTTAGATTCAGAATGGTAAAAATGCAGCATCAGAGGTGTATAGACACACTGTATGTCCGCAGGCGTTACACTTAGCTGGTAGTCGAACGGCTATATAAAGCCTGTTTGATAACAAAGTGTAATGTCTGTAACAGTGTAGAGTAGCCAATTTAATTTCATTGCCTGTGTAATATGAGATAAAAAGTGGCAATCTTTATCCATCAGCAGGCAAGTATACCTTATATATTTAATATGCACTTTTGCCAGTAATGCACATCTATAAGGGAAATATACAGTAACTACCTCTGTTCCCCATGGCTTGTCTACTGTATAGTGACATTCATACAGGAGATATATTCATGGTATGCATGCATTGATAACTATGTAACTAATGTGTAATACAAGTTGTGCCTACATATAAACCACAATAGAAATGTATCTATTCCAAATATAGTATGGTACAAATCTATCTGTGTATGCAGACTAAACACATTAATGCTCATACGAAAATTAGGCTCAGAAAATAAAAATAAATGAAAGGAAATTTTTAAACTTGTGTGAAGTGATATATACATTTGTGTTTTAACTTAACTAGAATATCATTAAAGATCAGTCTGTCAAATAAATGGGGAATAAGAGAAACCTTCATTTAGCCCTGCTGGTGACAGGGTTTTCAATTGGTAAATCCAGAAGGCTTCTCTCTGTCTCAGTTTCAAATCCCAGTTCCCTTTGCGTGGCGGTTGTGGAATATGTTCCAGGCCCATAAACCTAATTCCTGCAGAGGAGTGGTTATGGTGTACGTGTAAATGTCTCGACACTGGTGTCTCCAAGTGTCTCTTGACGGAATTCACATGTTCACGTATCCTAAATTTTAGAGGACGAAAGGTCTTGCCTACGTATTTTAAACCGCAGGAGCAGATTAGTAAATAGATCACTCCCGTGGTTAGGCAGTTAAAGAAGGACCGAGGTTTGAATTGCCCCATACCACTACTATCGGTGGTTAGTTTAGAATGTCTCTTAATAAAGGGGCAAGCACTGCAACGGCCACATTTAAATGTGCCTATTGGTAAGTACTTCTGGAAGTAACCAGAAGGTGCAGTGGTCTGAAGATGACTCGGTGCTAACATATCCCTTAAATTTCTCCCCCTCCGTGCTGTAATGGAGGGAGAGGGAGGCAATACTTCCTTGAGATGTTTATCAGAGTATAGAATGGGCCAGAATTTTTGAAAGGTTTTTTGCACGGCCTCCCAACCTGTGTCGAAAGTGCCGATACAGCGTATTTTTGTATCATCGGTCTTAGTGGTCCTATCTGTGATAAGACATCTCAAGGAAGTATTGCCTCCCTCTCCCTCCATTACAGCACGGAGGGGGAGAAATTTAAGGGATATGTTAGCACCGAGTCATCTTCAGACCACTGCACCTTCTGGTTACTTCCAGAAGTACTTACCAATAGGCACATTTAAATGTGGCCGTTGCAGTGCTTGCCCCTTTATTAAGAGACATTCTAAACTAACCACCGATAGTAGTGGTATGGGGCAATTCAAACCTCGGTCCTTCTTTAACTGCCTAACCACGGGAGTGATCTATTTACTAATCTGCTCCTGCGGTTTAAAATACGTAGGCAAGACCTTTCGTCCTCTAAAATTTAGGATACGTGAACATGTGAATTCCGTCAAGAGACACTTGGAGACACCAGTGTCGAGACATTTACACGTACACCATAACCACTCCTCTGCAGGAATTAGGTTTATGGGCCTGGAACATATTCCACAACCGCCACGCAAAGGGAACTGGGATTTGAAACTGAGACAGAGAGAAGCCTTCTGGATTTACCAATTGAAAACCCTGTCACCAGCAGGGCTAAATGAAGGTTTCTCTTATTCCCCATTTATTTGACAGACTGATCTTTAATGATATTCTAGTTAAGTTAAAACACAAATGTATATATCACTTCACACAAGTTTAAAAATTTCCTTTCATTTATTTTTATTTTTTGAGCCTAATTTTCGTATGAGTATTAATGTGTTTAGTCTGCATACACAGATAGATTTGTACCATACTATATTTGGAATAGATACATTTCTATTGTGGTTTATATGTAGGCACAACTTGTATTACACATTAGTTACATAGTTATCAATGCATGCATACCATGAATATATCTCCTGTATGAATGTCACTATACAGTAGACAAGCCATGGGGAACAGAGGTAGTTACTGTATATTTCCCTTATAGATGTGCATTACTGGCAAAAGTGCATATTAAATATATAAGGTATACTTGCCTGCTGATGGATAAAGATTGCCACTTTTTATCTCATATTACACAGGCAATGAAATTAAATTGGCTACTCTACACTGTTACAGACATTACACTTTGTTATCAAACAGGCTTTATATAGCCGTTCGACTACCAGCTAAGTGTAACGCCTGCGGACATACAGTGTGTCTATACACCTCTGATGCTGCATTTTTACCATTCTGAATCTAACCCTGGAGGATCATTAGGCACTCTACGGGTTCATTCACCAATGCTCTCAGCCTCCTTGATCGTCGTAAAAGTTACGCAACGGAGCAGCTGGACACGCCCCGTTTACGTCACTAACAGACGATCGGTGATTGGCGGACTCCGATATAGGCACAATTAGCAGGGTATATAACAGACGGCCGGGCAGGCCGCACTAGCGTTACCCCTGATGACGGCGTGGTTCACACGCTGAAACGCGCGTCGGGTTTTTTAGCTTCCACTTTATTCACGTTTGAGCACCCTGCACGAATGATATGATTTGACACTATTTTTTACCTAATGGACCATCTCTATTATTAGCTTGCAGCTAAGACTAGAACACCCTCGAAGGTGTTAATTATAGGAGCATAGGGTCTAGTATAGTGTGAGATTGTTTTGCTGGGAGCTTGCGAGTGGTGGGAGAGGTTATTTGGCTGTTTTACCTCTCTCCCTCATTTCTCCGATTACTCTCCCCTACCTCTCTATATATACCCTATACCATAGCAGTAGTGAGTTAATCTCCTTTCTTGTTTTGAAAGGTAGTGGCTTTTCTAGTAGGCGGTCTAACCACTGCCTTTTTTATTGCTTGGTTTCTCCATTATCCCTGTAGCTTTAGGCTATGACTAGGATACCCTCGAAGGTGTCATCTGAGGAGGATAGGGCTTTAGCTCAGAGTGGGTTTTGTGGGATTTGGCTAGTTGGAGTGGGAGGTATATATGTCTTATGATTGCTCTTTTTAGTCATTCATCACTGTGACATTACCTCTCCCCTTCTATATCCCCTTCCCTCTCATTGCTTTTCCCTTTGGCTCCTTTAATTGAGATCGTTTTCCATTAGGTATTATATTTTAATTTTGTGTGCCATTTCCTATGTTAGATAGAGTCCTGAGTTATATACCCCTGTGGGTTTTTCTAGGAGTACCTTTAATAGTATTCAGCACTTTGTCCTTCTAGTTAGAAGGTCTATAAATATATAGCCAGAGTAGGCTACTCATTAGCCACGTTCTCTATGTCCTGATGATGGGTAATTCTCTATCTACTTAGATTTGTGCTTTTATATACTAATTCTATTTAATAAAGTTATTTATTATTTTTCCTTACTATACTTACGGAACTGGACTGGGAACCTCTCCATATGGCTGTTCTTTAGCTAGACAACCTAAGGAGATTCTCTCTTTATATTTCAAGTCTTCCCGAGGGTTATCCCCTCTCCACCCAGTCCAGGTGACCACTTTTTACCTTTTGAGTCAGTGACAGAGTTGAGGTTTTCTCTCCTGTCTTCTGATCTCTTAAAGTTCTATTTATATTAATATTTAACAGGTGTTATTCACCACAAGGTCACCATCATTATTTACTTATCAGACTGTCACTTTATAATATAAAATGGCGGGGTTTCTGTCTAATAAACCTAACGCAAGCACCTGGTGTGCAGACGCTGACTCAGTTTTCAGTACAGAAACGACAATAGAAACTCTGTCTCCCCCAAATATCCATACGAGTTTTAGTAAATTAACTAAACTATTTAAACAACAAATTAAGATAAGCTGGGAGGTCTCTACCTTACAAAAATACATCTCAAAAAATATCATACCTAGGGGACTAAGAGTGCAAATCTCCCCAACACGACAAGTAGACCTTGATGAATTCCACAAAGAATGGGATGAGGCAGCAACAAAATGCTCCACCACCTTTATGAACATCATTTGTAAATATGAGTCGATCAAACTGACCAACGTCCAACTAGAATTGGATAAAGAGATTGAATTGGTTCAAGGTTTCAAAGTAGAACCATTATTTGAGACTTTAGAGATCAAACTCAAATCCAATCTAGACAAGTTTTCACATATTATCAAATTGAGAAAACATCAGAAATACATGAGGGACATAAAAGACTTTGAGCAAGGTAGAGTTTACCATCCATTTAAAAAGAGGACTAAAGTAGACTCGGATCAATTCAGCACGTCTGAATATGAATCCACTGATACTGAAATCGAGAGTACCACAACCATAACTCCAAAAAGTCCATCCAAAAGTATTCTTAAAAAAAGGGGTGGATTTTTTAGGCCTAAAGCAAGCGGACCTATCTCAGGGACCGCATACCAGGTACAGAGGCAGGGGCAGAAGCCAGAGACGGCGCAGAGAATGAATGAATCTTCCCTGCGCGTCATTAACCTTTCAGGTACCACTCTTAGCCCGACTGAACTTATGGTGCTGGATAAAGGTTTTTCGTTTGTGCCCACACCAACATTCAGTAAATTCAATTGGACTAAAGATGTGAATTTATTTGTGAGAAAATTGGCCCTTTTTAAGTATCATGCAATACGCAAAGAAATCAGGGCACAAAGCTTAGGTTTACTACCAAAAGACCTTGACTGTTTGGATACTCTGGTTGAATTACTGAATTTAGGTGATGAAGCTATACAAAACGATATCCCGCATACTAACCTTAAACCTAAGAGCAGATTTACCCCACATTTTTCAGACTATAAGAATTTGGAAGTTTTCCTTGAAATGGTTACCAGAGAAATAGAAAACCTGAATGAGAATGATTTTCATTTATTTCCTAACGGTAACCTTAACAAACAGGAACTAGAGTCCCTTAAAAAGCTACAAAGCTATACGGATTTGATTTTTAAACCGTCTGATAAAGGGGGTAATGTAGTGGTATTGGATAGAACTCACTACATCCGCATAGCAGAGAAATTGCTATCTGACGGTAACACCTATCGCATAATAGCAAGGGACCCTACAAAACAATTCCAGGAAGAACTGAAAAATCTGCTCATTAAGGCATTCAATGATCAACTGATCAATAAAGATGAGTTTGATTTCATGTACATTAAACAACCATGCTTATCCACATTTTATTGCTTACCCAAAGTACATAAATCATTGACTGATCCCACCGGTAGGCCAATTGTATCGGGATGTGGCAACTTAACGCAAAATGCGAGCATCTACGTTGATAAAATCTTGTCTCCAGTGGTACAAAAATTACCCTCATTTCTTAGAGACACCAAACAACTACTGCAGCTCTTGACCACTCTTAAATTGCCACAAAATGCCACACTATGTAGCTTGGATGTGGAAGCTCTTTATAGCTCCATTCCGCATCATCTGGGCATTCAACACGTCGGCGAACTTCTTAAGCTCGAAAGTACTCTATCCAAAAAGGTTATTGATTTCGTGATGGAACTACTAGATTTCATTCTAACCCATAACATCTTTCTCTTCAATGGTAAGATCTACCACCAGACCACTGGTACAGCTATGGGGACGTCTTGCGCGCCCTCATATGCGAATCTACATCTAGGATGGTGGGAACGATGCATTAAGTCTGATCCTAGACTCAAATCATACATTGATCAAATTTACTATTGGAAGAGATATATTGACGACGTGTTGTTAGTGTGGCTGGATACAAGTGATAGATTTCATGAATTTGTAGACCTGCTGAATAATAATGATTTCAAACTCCACTTCACTAGTGAAGTAGGGGGCAAAAACCTCTGTTTTCTGGACCTAACTCTATTGATTTCTGAGGATGGTAGAATTGAAACCACACTGTATAGAAAAAAGACTGCCACCAATAATCTACTATGCTGGAAGAGTCATCATCCCGTGTCACTTAAGTCGGGTATTCCAATTGGTCAGTACCTGAGACTTCGCCGTAACTGCTCAACTTTGGAGGAGTTCAAAATAAAGGCCAATGATTTGCGTCACATGTTCAAAAATAAGGGTTACCCCAATAGGGTCCTTAAGAGGGCATACCTGAGGGCAATACTCTCTGAACGTGAAAATCTTATCACAGATAGGACCACTAAGACCGATGATACAAAAATACGCTGTATCGGCACTTTCGACACAGGTTGGGAGGCCGTGCAAAAAACCTTTCAAAAATTCTGGCCCATTCTATACTCTGATAAACATCTCAAGGAAGTATTGCCTCCCTCTCCCTCCATTACAGCACGGAGGGGGAGAAATTTAAGGGATATGTTAGCACCGAGTCATCTTCAGACCACTGCACCTTCTGGTTACTTCCAGAAGTACTTACCAATAGGCACATTTAAATGTGGCCGTTGCAGTGCTTGCCCCTTTATTAAGAGACATTCTAAACTAACCACCGATAGTAGTGGTATGGGGCAATTCAAACCTCGGTCCTTCTTTAACTGCCTAACCACGGGAGTGATCTATTTACTAATCTGCTCCTGCGGTTTAAAATACGTAGGCAAGACCTTTCGTCCTCTAAAATTTAGGATACGTGAACATGTGAATTCCGTCAAGAGACACTTGGAGACACCAGTGTCGAGACATTTACACGTACACCATAACCACTCCTCTGCAGGAATTAGGTTTATGGGCCTGGAACATATTCCACAACCGCCACGCAAAGGGAACTGGGATTTGAAACTGAGACAGAGAGAAGCCTTCTGGATTTACCAATTGAAAACCCTGTCACCAGCAGGGCTAAATGAAGGTTTCTCTTATTCCCCATTTATTTGACAGACTGATCTTTAATGATATTCTAGTTAAGTTAAAACACAAATGTATATATCACTTCACACAAGTTTAAAAATTTCCTTTCATTTATTTTTATTTTTTGAGCCTAATTTTCGTATGAGCATTAATGTGTTTAGTCTGCATACACAGATAGATTTGTACCATACTATATTTGGAATAGATACATTTCTATTGTGGTTTATATGTAGGCACAACTTGTATTACACATTAGTTACATAGTTATCAATGCATGCATACCATGAATATATCTCCTGTATGAATGTCACTATACAGTAGACAAGCCATGGGGAACAGAGGTAGTTACTGTATATTTCCCTTATAGATGTGCATTACTGGCAAAAGTGCATATTAAATATATAAGGTATACTTGCCTGCTGATGGATAAAGATTGCCACTTTTTATCTCATATTACACAGGCAATGAAATTAAATTGGCTACTCTACACTGTTACAGACATTACACTTTGTTATCAAACAGGCTTTATATAGCCGTTCGACTACCAGCTAAGTGTAACGCCTGCGGACATACAGTGTGTCTATACACCTCTGATGCTGCATTTTTACCATTCTGAATCTAACCCTGGAGGATCATTAGGCACTCTACGGGTTCATTCACCAATGCTCTCAGCCTCCTTGATCGTCGTAAAAGTTACGCAACGGAGCAGCTGGACACGCCCCGTTTACGTCACTAACAGACGATCGGTGATTGGCGGACTCCGATATAGGCACAATTAGCAGGGTATATAACAGACGGCCGGGCAGGCCGCACTAGCGTTACCCCTGATGACGGCGTGGTTCACACGCTGAAACGCGCGTCGGGTTTTTTAGCTTCCACTTTATTCACGTTTGAGCACCCTGCACGAATGATATGATTTGACACTATTTTTTACCTAATGGACCATCTCTATTATTAGCTTGCAGCTAAGACTAGAACACCCTCGAAGGTGTTAATTATAGGAGCATAGGGTCTAGTATAGTGTGAGATTGTTTTGCTGGGAGCTTGCGAGTGGTGGGAGAGGTTATTTGGCTGTTTTACCTCTCTCCCTCATTTCTCCGATTACTCTCCCCTACCTCTCTATATATACCCTATACCATAGCAGTAGTGAGTTAATCTCCTTTCTTGTTTTGAAAGGTAGTGGCTTTTCTAGTAGGCGGTCTAACCACTGCCTTTTTTATTGCTTGGTTTCTCCATTATCCCTGTAGCTTTAGGCTATGACTAGGATACCCTCGAAGGTGTCATCTGAGGAGGATAGGGCTTTAGCTCAGAGTGGGTTTTGTGGGATTTGGCTAGTTGGAGTGGGAGGTATATATGTCTTATGATTGCTCTTTTTAGTCATTCATCACTGTGACATTACCTCTCCCCTTCTATATCCCCTTCCCTCTCATTGCTTTTCCCTTTGGCTCCTTTAATTGAGATCGTTTTTCCATTAGGTATTATATTTTAATTTTGTGTGCCATTTCCTATGTTAGATAGAGTCCTGAGTTATATACCCCTGTGGGTTTTTCTAGGAGTACCTTTAATAGTATTCAGCACTTTGTCCTTCTAGTTAGAAGGTCTATAAATATATAGCCAGAGTAGGCTACTCATTAGCCACGTTCTCTATGTCCTGATGATGGGTAATTCTCTATCTACTTAGATTTGTGCTTTTATATACTAATTCTATTTAATAAAGTTATTTATTATTTTTCCTTACTATACTTACGGAACTGGACTGGGAACCTCTCCATATGGCTGTTCTTTAGCTAGACAACCTAAGGAGATTCTCTCTTTTCTTCTATAATAGTCCCAATAATGTCTATGACTAAAAAAAGGAGATTCCAAAAACTGGAAACCTGAAGCCATTAAGGCCTTTGAATCCTTGAAATTGTCCTTTTCCTCTGCCCCAATTATAGTCCATCCTGATCCTACCCTACCCTATTTGCTCGAAGTTGATGCTTCTGAAACAGGTGTAGGAGCAGTATTATCTCAGAGGAAGAGTCCAGACCAACCTTTACATCCCTGTGGTTTCTATTATAAGAAACTAACAGAAACTGAAAGAAGGTATGAAATAGGCGATAGGGAACGGTTGGCCATCATACAAGCATTGAAAGAATGGAGGCATTTGTGATAAGGTACTCCCATCCCTATTACGATACTTACCGATCAAAAAAATCTGGCTTACTTGGGAGAAGCCAAGAGGTTAATCGCTAGACATGCACGCTGGTCTCTTTTCTTGGCGAGATTCAACTAGATCTTAACTTATAGATTAGGCCCGCCTAAGCGGCGGGAAAACAAAATACTCAGACCACGACGGCGAAGACTGAACAGGTCGCAACGGACCGCTCAGCGCTCAATACCTCCTGCACTGGACACTGATGCGACCCCAATTGCGAGAAGGTTCGGTCGCATGCACCGACGACCACACAAGCCTGGAAAATCTGTCACGACTGCTTGCCGCTCTCGCTCCGGGCCGCGGCCTACTCCACAACAGACCCCTCAAGTCTCTCCCCTTTCCAGAAAGCCCGGCACACAGCCAGCCAACGGACCCACCAAGAAGCCCCGAGCTGAGCCACAGACCAGATACGCGACTTACGCTTCAAACGACTCGGAGGGTGGTAAAGCCTGGGACTGGTGGGGGGCTACCTTGCAGAATTTCAGCCACAAGCTTAGACTCAGGGTGGGATGACACACCCGACCTCAAATAAAACCCTAGCAGAAGCAAACCACTTCTCACCCACCTCTTACTCAACAGGGATAAAATCTCACTAACAACCCCTAGGGTCACTAGCCTGTTATCCCTCTACCATGAGTGCTTCAGTTTATTTTACACACATACTCACCATGTCTGATACAGCATAACACAACACTTCCCTCTTACTATAAAGCCTAGACATGTTAGATCTCACCTGGACTCTAAACCATACTATAAAAAATGTGCTGTATATTCAAACGCCATACATATGTCACGCTATGTTCAATTTAATGTTTGTCACTGCTGTTGTGGCATTGACAGAATGTTTGTAAACCACAAGCATGCAAAAATAAAGAATATATAAAAAAAAAAAAAAACGTATAGACCAGGGACTTAAAAACACAAAGGCTCTATCACGCAAACATGAACCTCAAACATGTTGTATAACAGATTTGTCTACTATTATACCAAACTCTCATATTATAGCACAAACCAATCTCACTATACATTCTAAACTTGTTAACGACATAATATCCAAACAGAATCAGGCCCCCAACTCGACTCCACTTGATAAATTATACGTTCCTTTGGAACATCAACAGGAAATACTTGCATATCATCATGACAGTAAAACTGGTGGTCATCCTGGTATGAAGAAAACATTCTCTCTGATAGCCACAAAGTATTGGTGGCCCTCCTTGCGGAAAGACGTTAGAGACTATATACTGGCATGTGATACCTGTTCTAGGAATAAACAACCCGACATACTTCTGTGTGGATTGTTACAACCTTTACAGATACCAACTAAACCTTGGATTAGCATAGCGATAAATTTAATTGTAGAATTACCCCTATCTAATAAAAAAAACTGTTATATTGACTGTAATAGACAGATTTTCCAAAATGGCACGATGTCTTCACCTGAATTAGCCAAAATGTTCGCAAAAGAGGTCTTTAGATTGCATGGCAACCCGAAGGAAATAGCTGATAGGGGTTGCCAATTCTTCTCCTTCTGTGCTCAACTGGGAATTAAGCTCGTATTTTCATGCCTTAACGCTGCTTATCACCCTCAGTCCAATGGAGCGGCTAAACATACCAACCAGATACTTGAACAATATTTGAGGTGCTTTGTATCAGAGCATCAAGATAATCTGGATGAATTGATCCCGTGGGCAGAATTCGCCCATAACAATCTCATATGTGAAGCCACTAGTTTCAGTCCGTTCTTCCTTAATTATGGTTTTAATGCTCTTGTTCTACCTTCTAAATTCCCTTCAAGAGGATTGCAGTTGGTTGACTAACATGTCAATAATCTGAGGGTGACTTGGGAACAGGCTCACCGGATCCTTACTCGCAAGACCGACAAGTTCAAAACCTATACTGATAAGCGTAGACGAGCTGCCCCCTGTGTATCAACCTGGAGACAAGATCTGGTTGACTACCAAACATATACGTTTAAAGGTGCCTTCCATGAAGTTTACTCCTAGATATGTGGGGCCTTACAAGGTTTTGAAACGTGTCAACCCTGTTGCGTACAGTCTTGCTCTTCCTTTGTCTTAAAGCATTCCAAACACTTTTCATGTGTCTCTACTCAAACCATTGACATGTAACCGGTTTACCAGGTATGTTGTGCCTCCTTCCTCTTTACAGGTGGATGGTCAGGAGGAGTACGAATTGAGTTCCATCCTAGACTCTCATATTTCTCGTGGGAGGTTGCAGTATTTGGTGGACTGGAAGGGCTATGGTCCTGAGAAACAGTCTTGGATTGATTCCTCTGACGTTTACGCTCCCAGTCTTCTGCGGTCCATGCCCGTTTTCCTTCTCGCCCTGGCTCTTTCCGCCCGGTGGGCGGGTTCAGTGATGCTTACCTTGGTTGGGGAAGCCTTTCAGACATATATTTCTTATATGTTTTCCACCATGGTATGTAAATTTTGTTTTGTGCGGCATACATATATTTCAGACCGCACTGGGCATCCATTAAGTATATCACATTTGTTAAATAACATGTAAAAGTTTTTTATAGTAAATTCTTCGTCTTGCTTTGAATTAATGAACTTAGTTATATGTCTCTTTTTATTATTTGAGCTTCTGCACGCTAGGCACATGCCACATCCAAAAAAAACATTTCTTGTATCTATCGGTTTTATATGACATTCTTTTTTAATATGATTTTTTTTTTTTACTAATAATTGTTTCATATTAGGAGCTCCTCTAAAAATCACTCTCGTTTTTTTCTGATAAAATGCTTGATAAGATAGGGTCTTCTTTTAAAATAGGCCAGTGTTCATTTATGATTTTACTAAGTTGTCTATTACCATTACTATAGTTAGAAATAAGAGGTATGTCATTTCACATTGTTGTGACTAAGTGGCTACTAAAAAGACTGGGCATACCCCATATTAACCCCTTAAGACCGCAGCCAAATGTACAAGTTGTGATCCAAAAAAACGTAAACAAAACCTGGCATTTGCGCTATATGTCTGTCCAACCATAATTCACCTCTTTCATATTAAATGCACCCCCCATTATTATATATCATTTTATTCAGGGGAAACGGGGCTTTCATTTAACATCAAATATTTAGGTATGGAACATAATTTAATATGAAAAAAATATTTAAAAAATGGGAGAAAATAAGAATTTTTTACATTTTTTTAGTTCTACGTGACATTCTAACTGTGAATGTCATAATACTGTTTGCTTTTACTGCAATACAATACACATATTTGTATTCAGCGATGTCTCGCGTGTAAAACAGTACCCCCTATGTACAGGTTTTATGGTGTTTTGGGAAGTTACAGGGTCAAATATAGCGTGTTACATATTTCAGTTTTTTTACATTGAAATTCGCCAGATTGGTTACGTTGCCTTTGAGACCATATGGTAGCCCAGAAATAAGAATTACCCCCATGATGGCATACCATTTGCAAAAGTAGACAACCTAAGGTATTGCAAATTGAGTATGTCCAGTCTTTTTTAGTAGCCACTTGGTCACAAACACTGGCCAAAGTTAGTGTTAATATTTGAAAATGCAAAAAACTAATTTGAACGCAAATTTTGGCCAGTGTTTGTGACTAAGTGGCTACTAAAAAAACTGAACATACCCTATTTGCAATACCCTGGGTTGTCTACTATTGCAAATGGTATGCCATCATGGGGATAATTTTCATTCCTGGGCTACCATACGGTCTCAAAGGCAACCTGGCGAATTTTAATGTGAAAAAACTGAAACGCAAACCTTATATTTGACTCTGTAACTTTTGAAAACACCATAAAACCTGTACATGAGGGGTACTGTTATACTCAGGAGACTTCGCTGAACACAAATATTAGTGTTTCAAAACAGTAAAACGTATCACAACAATTATATCGTCGGTGTAAGTGCCATTTGTGTGTGAAAAATGCAAAAAATGTCACTGTCACTGACGATATCGTCGTTGTAATATATTTTACTGTTTTGAAACACTAATATTTGTGTTCAGCGAAGTCTTCCGAGTAAAACAGTACCCCCCATGTACAGGTTTCATGGTGTCTTGGAAAGTTACAGAGTTAAATATAGTGCTAGACAATGTAATTCCCTGAACTTTTGGCCTGGGTTGGCAGGCAGGTCCTGCAAATTGTAATTAATAAAATGACCTAATTATGTAAAATTATTACATAAATATATGCGTAGAATTATTATATATATATGTGTGTATATATATATGTGTGTATATATATGTATATAATTTTTTTTAATTATTTTTATTTATATATAGGTATATACATAGTGATATATACGTATATACTTATGTATATAGATATATATATTATTTCGTTCTACATGTATTTTGATATCAATATATATATATATTAATTTTAAAATACAGTTAGAACGAAATTACGCATGTTTATATATTTTTTATCTATTTTTTTTTCATTATTTTTTTATTATTTTTTTATTTATTTTTTTAACGTATTTATATATTTATTTATTTTTTATTATATATAAATATATATATAATGAAAATTATATATATTTAATCAATATCATTGTACGTGTATTTTGATATTAATATATATATATAATTATGTATATATTAATATTAAAATACACGTAGACAGTGTATGCATATTTATGTGTATGTGTGTATATGTGTGTATATATATATACTTAGATCATATATATAATAAATATATATATGATCTAAGTATATATAATTTATTTTTACACTGTTTTAACATTTTTTATTTGTATTTCAGACAGCAGGGGGAGTACCTGTCATTACAGGCACTCCCCCTGCTGGCAATGCCTTGGACGGCTATGCCGCCCATGTGATCGCGGGGTCCTCGCAAGGACCTCGCGATCACATGGCCCTGGGCGGCTGAAGAGGACGCAGGGGGACTCCCTGGGCTCCCGGGTAAGTCCCCCATACCGCGATCGCCGGCGTGGGATCGCCGGCGACCGGGTAAGTACATAAGATCGCAGGACGTACTATGCCGTCCTGCGGCTTTTAGAGCCACCAAAATAAGGACGGCATAGTACGTCCTGCGGTCTTAAGGGGTTAAATACACTGTGTTCTCTACTTTTGCAAATGGTATGACATCATGGAGGTAATTCTCATTCCTGGACTACGATACGGTCTCAAAGGCAACATTACTAATCATCAAATTTCAATGTGTATAAACTGACAAATGGAACGTGCTAAATTTGACTCTGTAACTTTCCAAAACACCATAAAACCTGTACATGGTGGCTACTGTTGTACTCCTGAGACATCACTGAATACAAATATGTGTATTTTATGGCAGTAAAAGCTAGCAGTATTATGACATTGACAGTTAAAATGCCACGCAGAACTAAGCACATTTTTGAAAAATCTTAATATCTGACACTTTATTCGATGTTATTCATGATAAATATTTTATATATGAAGAGTTAATGTGAAATTAAAGCCCTGTTTCTTCTGAATAAAATGATGTATAATAAGTGTGGGTGCACTTAATATGAAAGACGTGAATTACGGTTGAACAGACATATAGCGCAAATGCCAGTTTTTGTTTACATTTTGTTTTGATCATAACGTGTACAACTGCCTTAGTTCTTAAGGGGTTAAAGAGATAGAAACGGGGTCCTATTAGATGAATTTAGATAGTATGCCCCCTAATTTATTTAAAGTAAATCTTACCCAATATAAGACTAGATGTGAAAAAAAAAAAAAAGATTACTAGGCGTAATACTAAGAGACCCCTTTATAGAATCTGCAACCACATTATTTGATTAACAAATACTCCAAATGTAGGCAGAAGTAAGAGGGACTAAAAAGTTGTTTGGTTGGTCTGCCCCAGCAAGTTCCATTCACCCATTCTCTCAGTAATGGGGTGATTATTAATAGGGGTGACCCTCAAACCTCCCTTAATTTTATCAAGGAATTATCCCCATCAGCAACGAATCTAGTGAATCAAAAAAGTGCTCAAATTATAACTGAAATAAATGTGAAGCAAATGACCCCAACGCGTGTTTCAATTTAACCCCTTAGTGACCAGACCGTTTTTCAATTTTCTTACCGTTAAGGACCAGGGCTGTTTTACATTTCTGCGGTGTTTGTGTTTAGCTGTAGTTTTCCTGTTACACATTTACTGTACCCACACATTTTATATAAAGTTTTTGTTCACATTTTGTTTTGATCAGTCCTTAAGGGGTACAAATATTTTATTCCAGATAGACACCGCATTGTTTTTAATGGCGCTTCAAATTTTAGATCAATTCTTCCCAAAAACTATACCAAAGATCGTGCTAACAACAATGCATCCTTTTTATCTAAATCAAAAGGTTTTTTTCTAATGTAATAGATGCATAGTATGCAAAAGCACAAACCAAAGCACACAATCCAAAACTACGCACTTTACTTCAAACAATACTAATAAATCTTATCCCATTATCCCATTTCACTAATTTATTATAATATATTTACATATTTTAATTGTTTCTCATTTATTTGTATGAGCAGATTAAAATTTGCACTTTATGTATAAGACACACTACTGTGCACAGTTAAGTAGATAATCCTTACTAATATGCACATTCTAGGAATAGATTTCACACAGCCCTGGTATATTAACATATAAATAAATGTGTTCCCCCTTTGTTTATGTTTCTTTGTACATTTCCCTTCCCAGAAAATCAGCCCGGCTGCGATCAGGTTACCATGGTGACGTGTAAATAGGAAGTCCGTGGCAATGATGTATTTTGAGCCTTGACAGCACCAGTACACGGGGGATTAACCAATGAGGTAATATGCCCATGGTTGCCCAGGAAACGTGATGTGCTCGGCGAATCGGAACTCCTTATGGTGGTCACATGACCATACCCGGAAGTACATGCACAGGCAACCTGAGCAATCGGGCGGGAATGGGAAATGACAATCAGCTGTAAAAGTGAGTACTTACCTTGATTTTAGCTCCCTATATAAGTCTGTTTATGTTTTAGAATTTTGTATATGTCCTGATGAAAGCTCTGAGGGAGAGCTGAAACGTCGATATTTTACTTTGGAATAAAAGGAAAACTTCATTTGAAAATCCTAGGAGTGCTGGTATATTTTTTCTATTGCTGTGCATGAGCTACCAGAGCACCAGGTACTTTACAAATAGTGAAGAGTGCAAGAGCTGCCTGCATTTATTTTATTTTATTATATATATATATATATATATATATATATATATATATATATATATATATATATATATATATATATATATATATATAGGCCGTTTGGCCTGTATTTGTGGGAGGGGCTTAAATTAATTCACTCCCCTATATAAGGGACACCCCTTATCTGACTCATATCGCTTGAGGTCAGCATCAGAATGATTTCCACTTCTGGGTCATCCAGACGCCATTTTACCCGATTACTCCATGAGGTTTTCTAAGCTGAGCTGTGTCAGGAATCCAGCCACAGGCTTTTCCGGCCTACCACCTTCTTTCTTCAATCCATCGCCGTGGATGGTGTCCAAGTGACTCACAAACCGTAAGTCGACCTACCCGTTACGCCAGGCATCAGTCCCACGGTACCATGCACGGGTCAGGTCCTCACTTTACGGCTGCATTTTGTCTAAGTCTGTTCTAAAACCATTGCATGTTCATGCATATCATTCGTTTAAACCCCCTACCGGTCATTCGGTGTACTACAGGCTTCTTAGACATTATCGCATTTCATGTACAAACCAACGAACCACTGCATTTGCGCCTACACACTGACCCTTACCGGTCATTCGGTGTACTACAGGCTTCTCAGACATTATTGCATTTCATGTACAAACCAACAAACCACTGCATTTTTCACCTACACACTGGCCCCTATCAGTCATTCGGTGTACTACAGGCTTCTCAGACATTATTGCATTTCATGTACAAACCAACAAACCACTGCATTTTTCACCTACACACTGACCCCTACCAGTCATTCGGTGTACTACAGGCTTCTCAGACATTATTGCATTTCATGTACAAACCACTGCATTTTTCACCTACACACTGGCCCCTATCAGTCATTCGGTGTACTACAGGCTTCTCAGACATTATTGCATTTCATGTACAAACCAACGAACCACTGCATTTTTCACCTACACACTGACCCCTATCAGTCAATCGGTATACTACAGGCTTCTCAGACTTTATTACACTTCATAAGCAAACAAACTAACTATCGCATTTTCGCTTTTATACTGACTCCTATCTGTCAAATGGTAGGAATAACCCCTTAAGGACATGTAGTGATCCCCTTTTATTCCAGAAGTTTGGTCCTTAAGGGGTTAAAGGGTATTTTTAACATACAATCAGCATTTCTGACCCCTACTGGTCAACAGCAAAACTGTCTTCACATGTCATATACAATTTACCAGCCAATATAAATTACACATAAGATTGTTTTAAACATAACCATAAACCATAAATTAAACTCCAGCACGGGCTCAACTTCAGGTTTAATTCACAATAATTTACACTTCACATCAAGACCAACAGTGGTTCTATCAACACTGCCACCTACAGGTCTGTCAAGTACATTGACAATTTTCATGGGGTTTTACAAACACCAAAACACTGACACCTATAGGGCAACAGACAAACAACATTTCACATACCAATCAGTATCTAACTACACTGCCACCTATAGGGCACTCGGCAGATCTCCAGTGCACTGGCATTTTGCAACACCATGTTCACTGACCCCTACCATTCAATAAGACATCCAACAATTCACATAGCAAGTACTAGATCAACATCTGGTATAAATACATATATTATTACACAGTACCAGACACATCTGTATATACGTAACTGGTAATATAGTTCACATACCTTTTTCACAGCACGCTGCTCACACAACAGACTTTCCCCTAGCAAGGGGACATACAACATACAAGGTAAAGAGACTACATTTTCACTTGTACATACAGCACCTAATGGGTTAAGATTGATACATATTTAACCAGTATGGCTACGATGTTTAACAAAGTATACAAAGTAGCTAACTTTTACAGTGCATGCATGTACACTCTCCATTGGAGAACAGCAGAATATAGCCCTGGTAGGCAGAAATTCACCTCTGCAGAGTATACTATGGCTTGCAGTGGCAATAACATGTAAGACCTGGCTAATAGGATAGCTGTTGGAATTCTGAGATATGTACAAATACACAGGAGTACTAGAAGAGAGGTTACAGATGTCTCCGGAGTTGAGGCACAAACAAGCAGCCAGCTCCGTTCTGGTCAGGAAAGTTATTTTCATCCAGGAATCCTAAAACTCAGAACATACTTCTCTATTCTAGGGAGACAAAAGATGCCGGATTCTATTTCTGGGTTATTTCTAGGATAATATTTGTTTTCTAATATATATTGATAGTGTGAAATTCTACAATCACTCACCTCTCCAGTAAGCAGAGAGATGATCTCCAGGGTGAGATCCAAGATCTTCTCATCAATCTGAGTCCAGTCCATGTTCATCAGCACAGGGTAACTACAATCTTCTGACAATGGGGTCTGGTCCTTGTGGAAGAGATAGATATTAATGACAATGATATATATTCTGGTCTGGTAGAACTGTGTTTGAAGATTAATATACATATATAAATAATTTGCTAACACCCCACAGTTAAATTAAAGGTTTAGTCTAGGCACCATAATACTACAGACTACCACTATAGAGGTTATGTCACGATGAGTATCCTAAACGCCGCAGGGCATAATAGTACGCCCTCTGTTTTTTCTTACTTACCCGGTCGCCGGTGATCCCACGCCGGCGATCGCAGTTGGGGAGACGCACCAGCGATCTCAGGGAGTCCCCCGCGGCGGATCCTGCCTCCTCCAGCCATGTGAGAGTGAGGTCATTGCGAGGACCTCACAATCACATGTCCGGGTTAGCTGCCTGCTGCATTGCCAGCAGGGGGACTGTCTGTAATGAGTTATTCCCCCTGCTGGCTGGAAATAAAATAAAATTAAATTAAAATAAGTGTAAAAAAAAAAAAAAATGATGTACTTAGATCATATAAATATATATATGATCTAAGTATATACACATATACATACACACACATACACTGTCTAGGTGTATTTTACTATTATATATATATATATATATATTAATATCAAATTACACGTAGACTGATACTGATTAAATATATATAATTATTGTTTTTTATATATATATTTATATATAATATAAAAAAATGTAAATACGTTAATAAAAATAAAATTAAAAAAATAATTAAAATAATTAAAAAATATATAGATGTGTTTTATTTCGTTCTAACTGTATTGTGATAATATATATTTATATCAAAATACACGTAGAACGAATATAAATATACACACACACACACATATATTAATTCTACACATATATTTATGTACTATTTTTACATAATTAGGTATTTTAATTAATTACAATTAGCGGGACCTGCCTGACAACCCAATGCCGAAAGTATAAGGAATTTAATTTGCTAGCACTATATTTAACCCTATAACTTTCCAAGACACCATAAAACCTGTACATGGGGGGTACTGTTTTACTCGGGAGACTTCGCTGAACACAAATATTAGTGTTTTAAAACAGTAAAATGTATTACGATGATGATATCGCCAGTAAAAGTGAAGTTTTTTGCATTTTTCACACACAAACAGCACTTACACGGACGATATAATTGTTGTGATACGTTTTACTGTTTTGAAACACAAGTATTTGTGTTCAGCGAAGTCTCCCGAGTACAACAGTACCACTCATATACAGGGTTTATGGTGTTTTCAAAAGTTACAGCGTCAAATATAAGGCTTGTGTTGCATTTTTTTCCCATTAAAATTCACCAGATTGGTTACATTGCCTTTGAGACCCTATGGTAGCCCAAGAATGAAAATTACCCCTACGATGGCATACCATTTGGAATAGTAGACAACCCAAGGTATTGCAAATGGGGTATGTCCAGTCTTTTTTAGTAGCCAATTAGTCACAAACACTGTCCAAAATTGGCGTTTTTTGCATTTTTCACACACAAACAAATATTAACGCAAACTTTGGCCAGTGTTTGTGACCAAATGGCTACTAAAAAAGACTGGACATACCCCATTTGCAATACCTTGGGTTGTCTACTATTGCAAATGGTATGCCATTATAGGTGTAAATTTCATTCCTGGGCTACTATACAGTCTCCAAGGCAACGTAACCAATCTGGCAAATTTAAATTTCAAATGTAACGTGCTATATTTGACCCTGTAACTTACCAAAACACCATAAAACCTGTACATAGGGGGTACTGTTTTACACGTGAGACTTTGCTGTATACAAATGTGTGTATTTTTTTGCAGTAAAAGCAAACAGTATTGTGAAATTGACAGTTAAATGTCATGTAGAACTAAAAAAAATTACAAAATTTCTTATTTTCTCCCATTTTTTTCATATTAAATTATGTTTCATAGCTAAATATTTGATATTAAATGAAAGTTTCCCCTGAAAAAAATGATATATAATAAGGGGAAGTGCATTTAATATGAAAGAGGTGAATTACGGTTGGACAGACATGTAGTGCAAATGCCAGGTTTTGTTTAAGTTTTTTTTTTTTGTTCACAACGTGTACATTCGGCTCAGTCCTTAAGGGGTTAAATTAATATAATCTTATTTATTTATTTTTCGATATCTAAAGAATCAAGTTAATACAATCAAACATTCAACAAAAATCAAATGGTTTCAAATACTACAATTAAGGAAATTACTTTGCAAAACATATGATAAAATGATGCTTCCTTATTAGTGCAATCTAAAGATTGGTGACACTTTGAATTACATAGCAATTGTTTTTTGCGACAAGCACACCTATTTGTGGTACATTTAGATTGGCTGTCACATTTTCTGAAACCCTGCCCAGTACCAAGGGATTGTTTTATTGCTGTTTGACCTAAAGATATTTCTACAGCAGGCACATCTTCTTTCGTTAAAAATCTCTCTTTGCAAACATGGAATTCGGATTTTGCATACAATTGTTTTAAAATACCCGTTTTAGTACCAAGTTTATAAAAGCCATCCTAAGAACCACATCTAAAAATCGAGCGGGCATCAGTTTGGGTGCTTGGAATTGGAAACTGCTAACATTTTCGTTGCTTGCTTTTCTAAACCTTTCTTGGATTGATCACGCTGTCTATTTCACCACAAATTACGTTAACAAACATATCACACGATTTACACTTGTAAGCACCTGATGTTGCTTTTGAGAAAACAATACAGACCATGTCTTGTATAGTCCTCTTTACAGGCTCTGTACGAAACTGTGATGGCGATTCTGCTGAAGTTGAGGGTAACTCAGTGATGACTTCTTCAACATGCAGAGGTGATTCCTTGGAGGTGCAGGGTAACTGAATATTCTTCATAACTGTATCCTCAATCAACGGTGTAGAAGGCAGTTTAAGATTACTATCAATATATTCTTGTATTTCTATAGGTGATTCTGTAGAAGCAGGGGATAACGGAATGTCCTCTTGGGTAAGATTTGACTGTGATCCCATAATCAAGGTCTCTTGTGAATCTTCTAATTTTTCAAGGTCTTCTTCAGTATTTATCGAATGTAATACACTTTGTGGTATAATAGAAGACAATCCCACTTTTGCGGGACAACCGAACATGGCTTCGTATGGACTTCTTTTAATTGCAGAATGATAGGCACGATTCTTCATGAATTGTACAAATCTTACGCCCTCACTCCACTTGTTAGTTTGGTTATCAGCCATCCAAGTAGTGAGCATGTTTTCAATGTCTTGATTCGCTCGTTCTACACTTCCTTGACTTTGGCTGTGTCTAGGTTTGCCATTAACCATTTTGATTTCTGGCCACAACTGTGTTACACTTTCTAAGATTTTATTACAAAATTCGCGTCCGTTATCAGAATGCAAAATACTTGGAGCGCCAAAAAGGAGAAAAATGTCAAGCAAGTTATAGGCTACTTCATCCGCCTGTTTTGATGTGAGCGGCTTCAATACAACAAATTTTGTTAAGTGGTCTTGGTATACGAGAAGAAACTTAAACTTTCCATCTGGTTGAGATTGGAAATCGATGAGATCCACCTGGCATCTGCAATTGAAATGTGATGAAATAATCGGCTTTACAACAATCCCTTTTTTCGCACTTTTTTGTTTTTGTTGACAAGGTTCGCATAAATCCAAAAACATTTTTATTTGGGCTTGGGTTATGTTTGTATAAAGTGTATTTAATTGCTTGATCATTCTGTCTCTTCCACCGTGGCCAATTGACAAATGAGTAGAATACAATATGTCAAACAATTCTTCGGCATGGACAAACTTTTTCACACTTTCTCGCACATCTGACAACGGCGCAATGAGTTTTTCGCAGCCTTGTACAGTCAACACATCATACCTTTGAATTATTCGATAATCTCGAGATGATTCTTTCTTTTTGGAAACTTTGATTCGCTTTACATCTTCAATTATGGAGTCATACTTTCGTTTTGTCATTAAAACACTATTATATTTTGAATCTTTGCTAAAGAGGTTTGCGAAGAATCTTTTCTTCATTTTAGTCACCAATTCAGTGCTTGCTTGCATACTACGAGTTAAATTTATCTGCTTTAAAAATAAAATAAATAAAAAATAAAAAATCACGACACAAATAGTTACATTTATCGGCTTTAACCCCTTAAGGACCAAACTTCTGGAATAAAAGGGAATCATGACATGTCACACATGTCATATGTCCTTAAGGAGTTAAAAAAAATCACGACACAAATTCGCGCGCTAACAGGCAGAAACGAAACGAATTAGGAAATGAGAGAAACAGGCGAAACCAAACAAAAATTGGAGGGAACAAACTTTTGAACTTTAACGATACGGAAGCCGTTAATGTGCACATTTACCTAGGTAAAATGCGGAAAACTTTATTCCGCACGTTAACGGAGCAAATCAGTTAATCTGCAGATTAGCTAGGTAAAGGAGATATTTACAATAAGGAGATATTTACAATAAGGAGATATTTACAATAAGGAGATATTTACAATAAGGAGATATTTACAATAAAGAGATATTTACAATAGGGAGATATTTACAATAAGGAGATATTTATAATAAGGAGATATTTACAATAAGGAGATATTTACAATAAAGAGATATTTACAATAAGGAGATATTTACAATAAGGAGATATTTACAATAAGGAGATATTTACAATAAAGAGATATTTACAATAAAGAGATATTTACAATAAGGAGATAATTACAATAAGGAGATATTTATCTCCTATCTGTTCCCACTGATTGACTGACAGTGAGTAAATCATGGCAGACTGAGATCTTATGACCCAATAAAGCACAGAGCTGGATATATTCCATCCAGACACAGTGACGTCATGCAGTGATGACGTCAGAGCCATGTTATATTATTGTGTATTATACAAACACTGAGCTCTGACATCAAACACAAACTGACCTGGAACCAGACCGGAAGTGAAAACTAGCGTGGACCGAGTTTGCGTTCCAAAAGAATCACCACCAGCCGACAGCTTCCTGTTTACGTCACACGGAGGTGCAAAGCCTGTCGGGAGTTGTAGTTTCCGTTTGTGCGTTGTGTTCTAGACCGGAAACGGAAGCAGCGTGTTGCTGGGAGATGGAGTGTAACTGTCAATAAAGCTGGTTACAGCTCATATCATGTATGGAGGGCAATGCTCTCTGTCAGTAGCAGGAAAATCCCGTTTATAGCCTGAAACATAATGTGTCTCCAAACCAGGAGCCTGGGGGCAGACATTTTATTTTATCAATAAACTTTATTATATTACCCAGCATTCCACTGGGTTTATTATTGATCACTTCTCCTCCTGTGTTTTATATTTAGAACTTCAATCTCTTCCCAATAGAAATTGCTTTTTACAAAGTGGATATTGTTAATTATTAATACTGTGACACATTTTACCATTTTTCTCACTATTGTTAATCTATGTTTTGCATGTTATTCCTTATTTACTCATAAACATTTAATTAATGGAACATTTGGTGAACGTCGCCCTCATACACTCTATATCAAAAGCATATATTCCACTGGTCGGCCTGTGACATGATACGGACATTGTGTGCCAAGTTAAGGAACACTCCAAGTACACTGTAGTGGTTATGGTGTCAGGAGCACCCAAGCCTTTTAGAACAGTTTGACTACTTACTTCGGGTCTACCAGGTGCCGGTCTCCACCTCCACTACCTTAGACAGAGAGTTTCCGGCTCTCTGAGCTAAGCATGGTGGTGCTGGACTTCGTTCCAGAGCGCTACCAGAAGCACCTGCTTAGAAGGCTCCAACTATCCGTCTGAAATAGTGGAGATGGGGAGCAGCGCTGGCAGACTCTATGGATAAAGTCACACCATTCAAATGTGTTGCCTACTTACAATGGGGGGAAGGAAGTCAGGGCAATTCTGGCACCATAACCACTCTGGCATGATGTATTGGATATGTTGCTTGGAGTGTTTCTCTAACTTCTGTTGGATAACATAATTATTAACATATCCACTTACTTCAAACTAATGGGTGTGTTACCTAGATAAACTCTTAAATCAACAGTGTTTTTTTGCATATTGCGGTAGATTTATTAAAGAACAATATAGCGTTAGGCATACACACATTTATTGCTAACATTATAGAGTTACCATGACTATATGGATTTTTGGGCCTGTCAGAACAAAAAAGAAAATGTATTCAGCTTTGCTCCACAGCATTCTTACCTTGCCACGGCCTCCCCAACTCCCCAGCAGATATGATCAATTGTAATGCTATCAGCCAATCCACAAATCTGGGCTTTGCCAGCTGCCTAGCACAGATCACAGAGGCAGCATGCTAAAGCTTCAGCATTTCAGGTAGATCTCCCTGTCATGCTGAATATACTCAGTAGAGCGTGGTCACATACCGATCTCTACTGTTTTAGCTAGGGAGTCCATCATCTGTTGATATTAGCAGAGGGGAACCAATAGGGTTAGGGTAAGGTAAGGGTTAATGCTGGGTTAGGGCGAATGCAGTTTTATGGTTAGGGACAGTGAAGGGCAAGGGTAGGCAATGTTCGCCATTCTAGATGTTGTGAACTACATCTCCCAAAATGCTCTTACAGCTCTGATGCTGGCACAGCATCAAGGGAGATGTAGTCCGCAACATCTGGAGAACCAAAGATAGTCTACCATGATGTATGGGGTGCAATTAGGCTAAGTGTATGGTTAGAATTAGAATAAGCATATGGGTAGTGTTGGTATAAAGTTAGCTTTAACTACCAAAAATTAATTTAGATCCTAGGCATATAAAGCATTAAAAAACCAGGACTGGGGGGCGGGGCGGCCGAGCTGAGCGGTCTCAGGACAGCTCAGCTCCTGCAAACAGAGGCACATATAGCCTATAAAATCGAGATTCTGAGAGAAATGACCTGCCAACAGCTGCGACCCTCGAAGTAATCAGGCTACCTGAGCTGAGGAGAGGCTTGCTCCCGGAGTTCTAGTCCCTCGGAGGATGGGGCCCGCTGCTTCAGACGGGACCTATGCTGGCGGTGAGTGGAGCGGACGGCCGCCGCAACACTATCCTGCCCGACGGAGCCCGACACACGTGGACTACCCGCGGATCCTGCCCTGTTTCCCCCCCCTCTGGACCGGGGGGGTGATCCCGGTCCAAGCCATAAAGCTACACTTGGATGCACTGACGCGCCATCGTGCAGACCCAAGACCCGCGTTTAAGATGGCGGAGACCACGTGCGCAGGACCTGCAACACAGAGCACAAGGCGGATTGCAGCCACCGCCTGGCCTGGCACACGGGGCACTATGCGACAACGGACCATTACCAGGCAACGGTCCCCAAACCCAGAGACTCCCCGGGCGCATGGCTCTCATCAATCACCATGCACGTGGATACCACTACCGAGAGGCTCGCTCATTCTTCATCTGAGCTGGGCGCTCACAGGGAGGAACTCCTCCACAGCCTGCCATACCCCCAGGGAGAAGTTCAAGAGCCGGCGGAACCCTGGGATCAATGGCAAAAGGGCGCGAGCACCTATTAAGGCCTCAGGCCGAAGACAAACGGCCCTCGGTCGCAGAGGAGCCACGACAATGGATATACCGCTGAAACCCGCGCCAACAGCGCCCGCTGGTAGAACCGGGGGACACGGGAGCGGTGCAAACCAGGTCGGAAGGGAAGGCGCATGAAAAAGCGGACTGGCACTGCATAGCCATGCGATGGACCATATGGGTAACAGACACCCACCTATGCCATGCCCCACTAGGACAGACTGGTGTTTACACAGCTTCTGTGATGAACTGATGTGATCTGATTCCATACTATTGTTGTGACTGTCCATGCTATGCATGGCGTGGACACTAACCAGCATGGCTTCATTTTATGGGTACCTTCCTTAACTTAAAGAATTGTGTATTTTATTTTATGATTTATAGTCTGAACGCTAACTGTATACCTACACGATCAAGCAGACATCGCTAGTGTTAGCCACACGGAGGTATACTCTGCTGAGTCCTTATCAGGTATCCTGAAGTAGTTAACCAGACTATATATATGCTTTGCATGCCAGCCACTGACTTAGAATACACATAACAGAACACACCACACCAGCTCAGTTCACACAGCCCAGCGCACTCAACTCAACCCAGCTGCTCCTAGGGTCTGACAACGACGGACCTACAGCAGAGACATAACTCGACCAACCCGTCCGTACTTATACCTATTCAATATTGCTGAAGCGCTGACCGCTGCCTGACTTACCAACCATGTGCCTGACGCGGGCCTGTGACCCTCTATAGTCTTGCATTATCTTTTAGAACACTTAACCAGACAGGCAATACATTCGAGTAAACACACAGTATTTGTACCAACTTGCCAACATCACACAAGCCGAGCCAACAAGACATAGCAATTACACTATAAAATGAAGCAGACATTCATGTGAATATGTATCGATGTTGAAAGCTATCGCAAATGTATGCATACTTGCTGATATATTATTCATTCTTGCCTTATCTTCTGTAACGAAAATCTATTGCTTCAATAAAATAAAGATTTACAAAAAAAAAACAGGACTGAAATTAATCTATGTTGAGGTTGTCACGCCAAGGCTGCATAATTCTAATCGTGCACTATAGAATATTACTATTTAAGTTAATTTGTGTGGTGCATACATGAATTGGCCACTTGGTAGAGGTGGTAGGACCAATGTGATTATAGAGGACAATTAAGAAAGGGTTCATTTAAGTATATAGGAATGTGATCTGTCAGAAGGTTTACAACTCCTTTGGAGTTGTGACTCCAGAGCCCTTCTGCAAGGTGTGAAATGTTACACATGGGTTGCCTCTGAGTCTCCTTCAATATAAACTAACTCTCTAATATACCATATGCCTCTATATCCTCTCTTAGATTGTGGGTTCTTTTGATAAGCGAATGGCAATTAGCATTCAAGAGAACCGTTCTGTCCTAGTATCTTATCCAAAAGAAACATTAATAATAACCCACAGATTAATAATCATGCCTCATTTTGTGCATATTTAGAATGGGACAAGCGCAATCTTTTAAACAAGTATAGAAATTATTAGTGCAACATAAGCCGTTTGGAAGGAATTGTGATATCCATTATATTAGGTCTGAGTAGGGTGTGTGACATATCTATGAAATGGAAATATTGCAACAAATCAAACACTATATATACTACAAGAGTGCTATTGGAACTGCGAGTGGCTGCACGGATCAGCACAAATAAAAGTATTTACTCTGGCCCTTAAAGGGACATTATAGAAACATTACCTTCAGACTTTTTGCTGTAAACACTGTCTTTTCAGAGAAAATGCAGTGTTTACATTACATCCTAGTGATAACTTCACTGGCCACTCCTCAGATGGCTGTTAGAGATCCTTCCTGGGTCATGGCTGCCTAAAATGTATCCAAACATTCAGTGTCTCCCCCCTCTGCATGCAGACACTGAACTTTCCTTATACAGATACATTGATTCAATGAATCTCTATGAGGAGATGCTGATTGGCCAGGGCTGTGTTTGACTTGATTTTGCTCTGCCCCTGATCTGCCTGCTTCACAGTCTCAGCCAATCTCATGTGGAACCAATACAAACAGATATACACCCCAACCTTGAATTCAATTGTTATATTTTTAAACAATATCACACTATCTGCACTTTTTTGTCCTTTTTGAAGATCTGTCTTGCCTAGAAGATTTCTTCCATCTTCATATACCCCGGAGGGGAGACAAGCACATACTATTCACCATCTAGTTGTATCTCTATTGTACATTTTTATGTATCACCACCCTCTATCTTATACTTCCCCTTTCAGGTGTAAATCTGTTTTGGACGGGGGGGAGAAAAGAACACTATGGTAAAGGGGAGGGGGGGAAAGAACAATATGGGACAGGGGTGGGGGGAAAGAACACTGAGACAGAGGAGGGGGAGAAAATAACACTATGGGGCAGAGATGGGGGGAACACTATAGGACTGGGGAGTAGGGGGAAAAACATTATGGGACTAGGGAGGAAAGAACACTAAAAAAGAGGGAGGGGGAGGAACACTAGAGGGGGGAGAGAGGACAACTAAAAGAGAAGGGACGTTTTTCAAATTAGATTAAATTCATTAAAACGTCTAATATTAATAAAATTATTAGGCATGTGCATGGGGAAAATTTTCGGTTCAGTTCGGCATTCTGAAATTCGGGATTTTCGCACTTCAAGACTTCGGCTATACCGCGAGTAGGGGCATGTCTAGTAAACAGTGAGCAGCCTGTGACTAATCACTGTTTAAAAAACACGGAGCGGTGGGTAGGGGCCCTAAAGTAAAATGATGGGGGGGGGACCTATTGTCCTCCTCCGTGGCCCCCACCCCTGAGCGGTGGCCCTAAATACTAATAAGGGGGGACCTAATGTTCTCCCACCTGGCCCCCACTCCTGAGCGGTGGGTGGGGGCCCTAAACTAGAATAAGGGGAGGTCCTTATGTCCTCCTCCTGGCCCCCACCCCTGAGCGGTGGGTGGGGGCCCTAAACAAGATTATTATAATTTAGGGCCCCCACCCACCTCTCAGGGGTGGCGGCCGGGGGGAGAACAATAGGTCTTCCCCCCTTATTTTACATTAGGTCCCCCCCCCCTTATTCTGATTTAGGGCCCCCACCCGCCGCTCAGGGGTGGGGGCCGGGGGAAGGACAATAGGTCCCCCCCCATTATTTTACATTAGGGCCCCCCCACCCGCCACTCAGAGGTGGGGGATGGGGGGACCTTATTTTTATTTTTTTACAGTGAGCTGTTTAATAGACATGCCCCTAATCGCGGTGTAGCGAGTAGGGGCATAATTTACTAATACTAAGTCATCTTTACTTAGTATTAGTAAATTTGGCTGAAAGACCAATTTAGGTCTTTCAGCCTTTTAGTAGATAGCTCCCTAATACCGTGGGAATTAGGGAGTTATCTACTTATTCATTCCTGTCATTACATTGACTGGCCAAGTAACTTACATTTTATATGAATGTATGTTACTTGATTGTTGCAAGTGTTGCAAATGCTTACAGCTGAATCCTGGCTATGTTTGTATACTTTTTATTTCAAATTGTTTACAATGTAACATTTTTCTTCTTTCACTGGGTAAGTATATTAATACTTAGGCAATAGTGTACTTCGACAATTTCGGAACTTCGGGACCTCGGCAATTCGGAAGTACCCGAATGTCCGAATTGTCCGAAATTCGGGGAAATTCATATTCGGACCAAAACGAATTGCACGTCTAAAAATTAGGGAAAAAACTTTTTTTTAAATCATTTGGGGGAAAAAAGTCATACCATTTTGGTTAGGGTTCTCGGCCAAGAGCATCCTGATTTTTGGGTTTCGAAACAGGATTTTCATTTCGGCGCATCCCTATTAGGTAGACTTTTGGAAAGTGGTTGAACACTCCTTTCTTCGTGTCTATATCTAGTACCTGCTCTTTTACACAATCCTATGGGGAAGCATTGTGATTGGCTCAGAACAACAATTGGCAGAGCCAGCAGCTTCAGGCTTGAACACAAGTAAGATTTTACTATATTTATGGAGGCAAGAGAGGGGCAGATGGTGGTTTTAACACTACAGGGTCAGAAATATACGTTTTTTATCCTGACCCTACAGTGCTCCTTTAACTTCACTTAGGAGGCCCACAGCCAGAGCCATGCCAGTTTCCCAACAGCCCTTTAAAGATCTGGCTCAAGACATGGAGAAGCATGGCTGTCGTTTAACTGAATCACATTGACAGTCAAGCCTTTAACTGCATGCTATAAGTGTGCTATTTGGACTGGGGGTGCCAAGGGGATCAACTATCTGGGGATATATTGATTGCGGGGATACCAAATTGGGAAAGGGGTTTCGTGGCTGTATTCCCCCACATTAACTGGCAATAGCAGAGCAAGGGGCTGCTGATAGTCTCAGACTTGGTGGCTCTGTGGAGGGAATTATTCCTTGTTGTGATAATCAAGCTCTGGATGGGGGTTGACATTGTCAACAGTACAAATGTTCATGTGATGTGACAAACCATTCATCCAGGCACACCCAATAACAGACTGTAATATTGGCCACAGACACAAGTAACGTATGCGTTCCGGGATGGCAGACGGGTTGGAAATGGCACTCACTCAAGTAACTCACCCAGATTCAGTGTTGCATCATATTCAGCTGGTGGCACCCACCTCACTGACTGCATCCAACCTTTTCCATTTAGGCAGCAGTGGGGTATAACATCTGTGTTCTGCCTCCCCCCAACCACTACCTGAAGACGTCACTTGTTAGAGCGTGGGACCAATGAGGCTGAAAGAAAATGAAGCAGGGGCGGAGCCTAACTGCCGAGCAGGAAAGCCGCACAATGAAAGGGCTCCTGCATAAAAGCGACTTATCTGGGGACAAATACCCCGAAAATCTGTGTAAATACCGGCGAAAAGGCGCATTGCAGGCAGGAGAAACTCGGGGGTATCCAAAGACCCCAAACAAGCGACGAACACCCCTCGGGAACCCTCCAAAGCCACTGGGGCCTACTCGAGACCGAACCGAGGTGAGGCGGCCGCTCACCCCGACAGCAACGACGCAAGTAGCTCCTCGTTCACACCTGCATCCAACCCCCCCCCCCCCCCATGGACCGGCGGGGGATATCCCGGTCCCCCCTGGGTAACAGGGGCAGCCCTGCACAGCCCCACCGCAACACTGAAACTGAGCCTGTACAAGAGAGGGGCAATCCGACACACGAGGCCCTCAAAATGGCGGTGACTGGGGACGCTTACCATATCGCAGCGGACACGGAGCTCCGACTGGCCGCAATATTCAACTCCTTCTGGGAGAAACTGGCAGCCTGTATGAGACCACCTCACCTGACGACCCAAACAAAGGGCAAGCTACCTAGCCCAGTCCGGGTGACCGCGCGGCGGAACTCCGACACTCTCACAGGCTCCAGGCGCCCGAAAGGCCAGCGCCGCAAGAGCGCCATCTTGAATAAACCCTCCGGGAGACCTAATACCTACAGGGGTGGCATGACATTGACCCACGGAGCCAAGAGAATGCCCAGGATGGAGCACCCACGCCCTGAACACCGGCAAGACGCGACAAGCAATAGACCCGGCAGGAAAAACACGACACTCGACCGGCAGGGGAAAAGGCGGGAAGCGAGACCACAAATGGCGGCAACAATAAGCCAGACCAACGACAGCTCCCAGACGCGAAAGGAGGCACCTCCCGAGCACCACGACTTTGGGATAAACGCTGCCCACCTGAACCCCTATTCCCAGGGCCTCAGTTTCCCAGACGAGGGAATCGGCTGACTATGCCCAGGTCTCTGACGGGTAAAGCTCCTACTGACCTGGAGTCCACGCAAAGCGAACTCATAATGCATATCTTTCCTTTTTGGACACTAAAGTTTTCTTAGGTTTAATGCAAGCGAGCGTTATCTTGTTTTAACCAGCATTATCTGTGACATGTATATAGCATTTATCATAACTAAGTCCCAACATTAATATATTCAAACTCGTTATACTTAGGACACATTGCACATTACCAGTCACCACTGACCTAACACTAATGTGCCCAGCTAACCCACATAGAACACAGGATCTATAGTGCTGCTTAGTCGGACAAGTGTAATTAGCTTGAGACCCGGCTATTCAATTAAAAACGTGTGTAACTACAATATATGCCTTAGACCACTCACCGCAGACATTAACAGCTCTAGTAACCGCATAAAGCAACAGTTCATTCTAGGTTCAATCATTAAACTCCGTTCACTGTTAGCATTGTTTATATTGGATTATGTAGCACAGGTTTCTCCTTCTTTGTCACTCTTTTGAAAATTCCTCTCTGACCTGTGCATTGTACTAACTCACTTAACTAAACAAGATCACACACTGATACAATCTAGACCTCATTAACTAAAAATTTGTGCTGTTTTACTTGTGCCATGAAGATGTCTTTATCCACGTTTATTATTGCACTTGCCCATGCTGTCGTGGCTGCGCAAGCTATATTGTTATAACATGCAAAACAAAAATAAAGAATTAAAAAAAAAAAAAAAAAGAAAGAAAATGGAGCAGAGCAACACAGGACCTGGTAGACAGTAAGACCAACTGAGGCAGAAGTGGGAGTTCTATATAGGGCCCGAACCAACTTGTCTGTAGTGGCACCTAGCCATCAGCACTAAACCATAGCTTACACATTACTCCAGGAATAGATCTAGCCAATCAAATTCTATAGACCACCCAGGTCTTTCACAGGTCTGTTATTGCTTATACGTTGGATTAGGGCTCTGTTTCAACATTTTATAAACTATACCACCATCCATTCCTTGAAGGCCACCAAAATAATTTGTGGATCCATGATGTACCTACATGGGAACTGTGGAAAGCACTCCCATGCCAAGACTCCAGGAGAAGCGAGAAGTCTAGCCTCCTACCTAAAGACTATTGACCTAACCTCAGAGATCCTTTCCTGCCTGAACTACACTAGTTTTCCCACCCAATCCCCTTGTCTGACTGTACCTGGCTCCACAACCCTCCACCTGCTCTGGCAAGAGCTGTATTCACTGGTCTACCCCCTTTTAGCGATGCCTCCTGTGACAAACGGTCTTTACCATGGACGTTTGCCAGGAACTCCTGGAGGAGTGTGGAAGATGACCTCTTGCCCACCGACTATGATCCAGGCATTTAGGAGTTATCCTCCCCAGCCACCATTATCAGCTTTCCTTGGGTGCCCCTGGTTCGGCACTTTCCCTTCTCTGGCATTGAACCGAATGCTAGCTTCCTTGCGGTTGTTCGTATGAAGAAACCCACAAATGGTCCTCAGCGGTATTTAGCCACAACCGCTATGGAACTAATTTCATCATGAGGACTTCGTGGTTCCCGGTCATCTCAGCAGTACTTAGCCGTGAATGTTCTGGAACGGTTTCCAGCATGAGGTAACCTTGCGGTTCCCGGACAACTTTGTCCGGGGTTTTAAACCACTTTGCGACCCACCAGGAGAGCGCTTTTTGGAGGGAAGGTGCCTAAGGCTAAGGGGAACAAACACTACCTGAGAGCCAGATGGAGCACCTTGAATTCTGGCCGCAGGAGCTCCCAAAAGTTGACCGGCAAAAGCACCAAGCGCTCTGGAACTATTTTGGGCTAGGACTACGTGTGCGGTCGGTCAGAGCTTTGACACAGTGGAGTTTCACCTACACTGCATGGATCTGAGCGTTGTTTGGAAAACTTGGGTGCTCAGATTAGGGCTGCAATGATGTATGACATGGGACCTGGGAGAATCTACATTGGAGGTACCACTCAGGGTACAGGCGGTCCGTTACACCTCTATTTCAGCACCCTGCCTTGCTGCCTCAGCACAGCAACCTCCAAACGCCCTGGGACCGCTCTCGGACCCAGTACCACCTGCAGGGTGCATTTTTGGAGTTGAGATATGTGAGGTGATGAGGCATCCAAAGATGCCCTGGACTTCGGGGAACTGGAAGAATTCAAGGAAAGCACTCCAGGTGTTCCCCTTTGCAAGGGTACAAGGAGCTCCGTCACAGGAACCAACAATGTGGACCTGTAAAATTCCTTCTTAAACACCCAAGTTATTTTCTCTTATGGATCACCCTGGCCTAGGTCTTCATTTTTCATTTTCAACTTGGCCCGTACAGTATTCCTACACATATTGCTTCCTTCCATCATACAAGTCACACAGACAATTCTCCAAAATAGGAAAATATGTCCAAACCAAGAAGTCTTCACAAAAATCAGCCTAATCCTCTTCAACATCGCATTCCACTGCGGTAGATTCAGATGGCTCTTTATCACCGAAGAGTGACCCTGTAAATCCACCAGTTTTTCCCTCTCAGTAGCCCCTATCTAAGCACACATTTCGCCAATTGTGTCAGAAATTCTCACCTCACCATGGCACATGTTGGATCCAAACTTTCTGATATTAAGCAATCTAATCAGACTGTTGGACAATCTTGAACAACGACACAGTGACCAGAAGGATACGTTTGTTCAATTTCAAACACAAGTGTTGTCTAAACAGCTTCAAACTGACTCATTTACGTCTAGATTGGATTGCAGAACAGTATTTGCAGGAATAACCTACACATCACTGGCATACCAGGCCTACCTGTGATTCCAAATGCTCTACTTTCAGTTCTGCAAGAATGGTCCCCTAAAGCTTTACATCTACCACATGACTGTCACAAGCCCTTACTTATTGAGAGAGCTCATTGTATATAGCATATCTCCATATAGACCCAGAGTAGTCATTATTTGCTTGTTTAACTTCGCTGATAAGTTAACTATCCTACAAACTTATTGTAAAGTGGGCAACCTGCTCTATCAAGACC
Organism: Pelobates fuscus; assembly: GCF_036172605.1. Taxonomy (NCBI): domain Eukaryota; kingdom Metazoa; phylum Chordata; class Amphibia; order Anura; family Pelobatidae; genus Pelobates; species Pelobates fuscus. Next base: position 143,305,323 of record NC_086326.1, on the reverse strand, counting down.
ATAAAGTACTTCTGTTCAAGGATTACTCAGCCAAAGTCAAAGCACATACAAATACAAAAAGAGAAGTCCTGCGCTTAAGCAGCAAGGACTACAACACACATCAGCCCCAATATATAGTAAAAACCAAAGAAAAGAAAATGTTACTTGCGCTTTCTCCTTAATCCCTATGTATATTTAGACAAATGGAGGTCATTTAGTTGCTCCAATGGCCATTGGAGGGATGCCCGCCTGCCAACGTCAAGGCAGACCCCCCTAAGCGGGTCCTAACACTGACCCTTCAGCCTGCTTCCTTGAGCTTCTGGCAAAGATATCTCTAATGAGACAGAAAGGGGTATTTTTTATATACACCCCTATACTTATTAACCCTTAATAGGGAACACATGGGATGGGTAGCAGCATTGTAACCAGGCTGTGTGATGCAAAGTAAATACAAATACAAAAAGAGAAGTCCTGCGCTTAAGCAGCAAGGACTACAACACACATCAGCCCCAATATATAGTAAAAACCAAAGAAAAGGTTACTTGCGCTTTCTCCTTAATCCCTATGTATATTTAGACAAATGGAGGTCATTTAGTTGCTCCAATGGCCATTGGAGGGAATGCCCGCCTGCCAACGTCAAGGCAGACCCCCCTAAGCGGGTCCTAACACTGACCCTTCAGCCTGCTTCCTTGAGCTTCTGGCAAAGATATCTCTAATGAGACAGAAAGGGGTATTTTTTATATACACCCCTATACTTATTAACCCTTAATAGGGAACACATGGGATGGGTAGCAGCATTGTAACCAGGCTGTGTGATGCAAAGTAAATACAAATACAAAAAGAGAAGTCCTGCACTTAAGCAGCAAGGACTACAACACACATCAGCCCCAATATATAGTAAAAACCAAAGAAAAGAAAATGTTACTTGCGCTTTCTCCTTAATCCCTATGTATATTTAGACAAATGGAGGTCATTTAGTTGCTCCAATGGCCATTGGAGGGAATGCCCGCCTGCCAACGTCAAAGCAGACTTTGTAATCAATCTATCAATCTAATATTATATACAATATTAAGCTCTGCGCTCACCTCCCACTACTCCTGAACATCAGGCAATGACTATAGTACACATCAGCCCCAATACGTACCATTAAAAAAAAAAAAGTTACTTGGCCATTAAAGGGTAAACTCACTTTGCCACGTGAAGACAAAACCTCTTAGGTGAGTCCTGCACTGTAACATGGTTGTGTAACAAAATACAAACATACAAAATTAAGCCCTGCACTCAAACTCCCACTACTCCTGGTTGGCAGCAATGACTATAGTACACATCAACTCCAATACAAACTTACACAATTGTATTGCAGGGGTCACATCATTTCCTATTTAGCAAAACACTAACAGGAATGGTTGAAAGAAAAAAATCCCAGCCTTAAACGATTCCGTTTGCCAGACCATTATTCCCATTTAACATCCCAAACTGACTCAAGCCAGAGGGCCAATTTGGATGCCAAACACCTAGACACCTTTTTAATGGCCATGGCTCTAAGTAACAAAAACTACAGAAAGTGCAAACTCAACATGTGGTAAACACACCAATCCTCAATTCACACATATCAGGACTCAGAAGGGCAAAATCACCCAGAATCCTACAGAAATCAACTCATTATTTGCAGACTATTTTAGCACACTTTGACTTGCCTGATGATCCCGATCAGGGCTGTCATCAGGAATTTTGACAAAGCACAAGGTTCCCCACCCTCCCCCGCCCACCCACAGGACTCCTACCTAGTCCGCTGTCAATGATGCACGACTGAATGTGGTGTGTATAGTGGAAGTATATTAGAATGTGTGTAATGGATGTAGTGTTTGTGTGTATTAGATACTGTTTGTGCAGTGAATGCATAGTGTGTGTCAGTGTAGTGAATGCAAAAATACAGGGGCAGGTAGCCCTGAATAAACAGACCACTGCTTGACCTTCAACACGGAGCCTTGTCTCGTTCTTGGGGGAATTCACTGTATGCTGTTGGAGATTGATTGCTAGGAGTGTAAGCTGATGTCTGCTTTTCCTGTTCGTCTGCTAGCAGCTATTCGTGAGGTTCCAGTTTGGAGTGCTATCTTATTCCCTGGTATACAGTTCGGGAGTTTGATGTATTCGCCTATATCCAATTCGTGAGTTTTGATGTTCTGCAGTAGCTGTGCCTTTTCTGTAAAAAGGGGATTATCGCCTAAACGGATTATCGCCTAAACGGATTTTAACGGTCCGTTACAGCGTCCAACCCTCTAATCCAGAAGAGACTAGCAGGTAACTCTTACATACAATGGGTGGGAGGGGGAATACAGTATATCAATGACTGTCTAGACTGTTCTCATAATTCATTACTCTCTTGTACATACCCTTATTAAGTCATTCCTTTCTTCAAATCCATTTTTTTCACTCAGTAAGGTCACAATTTTCTGATTTAGACAGGACAGCTCTCTGGATGAGTGCACACTTCTCTCTTCAATTATACAGTACTTGTTCAGTTCCTACTACAAATGTCTCAATGAACACCTGGAATTGAACCCACAAACCTCCGATCCTGGTAGATGGATTCCTCAATTTACTGATCTTGACCAAGACACCTCACAAGCAGCCTGGTACTCTATTTTAAAACGGTTACCAGATTCGACATACCAAGAGATTATTTTTAGCATTTATATAGCGCCAACATATTCCACAGCGGTTTATAGTTATAGAATATGTGCTTCTGAAAATGAGTTAAAGAAAACGCAGAGTGTTGATGGGCAGGAGCGCCGCTGACTCTACAGCGGTCAGCTGATGCTCTAAGCCAATCAGAAATTCCCCATTCATAAAAAAATTTACCTCATATATATCACGTTATCCCACTCTTAATTTAAACCCAAAAAGCAGGAGCGCAGGGACAAAAAAAAATAAAAAATTCAAATCTTCAAATAAAAAAATCAAAACACTGGTAACAAATAATGTGCCCTACACATTGTACATGCAAATGGGCTTTAATCTATATTACCGAAGTGTCTAATATTAGAAAAGTGACCTGCAAAGCCTTCTCCACATTAAGAACAGAAGAATGGCTCTAATCATCTGTGAATTCTTTCATGTCTGATGACAGATGTTCGCCAGGTAAAACATTTCCCACATTCAGTGCATTTAAATGGTTTTTCTCCTGTGTGAATTTTCCAATGACTAACAAGATCATGCTTTCTTTTAAAACCCTTTAAGCATTCAGTACATTTGTATGGTCTTTCCTTATTATGAACCATTTTATGTGACGCAAGCTGTACAGCATGGGTAAAACATTTTCCACATTCAGAGCATTTAAATGGTTTTTCTCCTGTGTGAATTTTCCGATGATTAACAAGATGATACTTATTTTTAAAACTCTTCAAACACTCAGTACATTTGTAAGGTCTTTCCTTAGTATGAAACATTTTATGTGACATGAGCTCTGCAGCCTGCGTAAAATATTTCCCACATTCAGAGCACATATATGGTGTCTGTTCATTCCAATCCATTTCCTGCTTGACAAGATTGGACACCTGAATAAAATCTGACCCAGATTGAGAAGATGAAATCTGATTTTCTCCTTTAGGATTCATCTCATGTATAACAAAGTCTGGCGTGGATAATAGGGATTTACCTGTATGAGTTGGCTGATGTTTAACATCCTGCGTGTCACTACTGAAGCCTTGTGGACAATCAGAAATCGGGAATATTTCCTCTATGTTGTCTTTGCTCTGAGTAGCATTACCATCAATATGATATGGTGTATTTAATTCAATACAAGGATTGATAGAATGTATGTTTGAACAAGTTCTATTATCTTCATTAACTGCAAGAGTAGAATTGTGACTGGATTTATAAATGTCGACTCCTGGGGGGCGATTCCCTTCTTCATACGAGGCTGATTCCTCCTTAATAAGAATAGATGAATATTCTGTCTGTGTATTATCTGTGCATGCATGGATGTCAAACCCTGTGAGATTCCCTTCTTCATGTAATGCCGATTCCTTCTTAATATCAGTAGATGGATATTCTGTCTCTTTGTAAATGTCCATGTCTCTGTGATTTTCCTCTGTACACGGTGGAGACTCTTCCCATATATACGGCATATATTTTTTCAGTCTTTTTCTTACTTTGCTAGTTTGCAGATAGGGCGGTCCATCTTTAGGTTTAGCTACACTTTCCTCATTGTTTCCAAACTCAGGAACACAATCTGGAGTATGATATTCACCTGATAAAGGTTTATCTAAAGGAGAAAATGTTTTATTTATTATTAGTAGACAAATTATTGCAAGAAAAGTTAAATCAAACATTATGGTTTATGAACATTTTTGGAAATCATCTCTGATATGCACAAATATTATAGAAGTTTAGCATCCTCTCACCCAGTGAGCTGAGGGTCTGGTGATTCTCCTTCATTACGTCCTTGTATAGATTCTTGTGTCCTTCTAGATACTCCCACTCCTCCATGGAGAAATGGACAGTGACATCCTCACACCTTATAGGAACCTGACACACACAATGATACAGTCACCATCCAGACACATCCCTTGGGTTTACTGTATAATGTCCCATTCCCAGCAGCCTCACCTCTCCAGTCAGCAGCTGGATGATCTGATTGGTCAGTTCCAGGATCTTCTTGTCTTTCTCTCTCTCATGAATTTCCAAGGAACGTGAAGTCACTGCACTGAGGCTCTCTGTTTTATAGGATCCTTCTGTTACATGGTGAGGGCGGTTGTGCTCAACACACTCACAAAACTTTTTTGCAACCACCTGATCCTAAATAATAAGCATAAGTTAAATACAGAGGTTTCAATCGCGGGACACAAGTATTTAAACTGAGGCTTTCGGACTATTCTACTCAGTTCCTACTTTCCTGTTCTAGTCTCTTCCGTGGGATCCTACAATCTAATTTACACATTTTTTTCCACTGTTGATTAAGCAAATCTACTACTGATCTCCCATTGCTACTCCCGAATGCCTCCACAAGGGTGTGGAAATGTAAAAAAATATGTACTTATCCAAGGGAATCTAAAGCAGTAGCCCAATCTACTCAACCCAACCGGAAACAATTTCAGCTAGAAACCGTGGTGTACATATAGGGGTCGCAGCTGCGACCGGGCCCATCACTCCAGGGAGCCAGGCCAGACCAACCTTTACATCCCTGTGGTTTCTATTATAAGAAACTAACAGAAACTGAAAGAAGGTATGAAATAGGCGTTAGGGAACGGTTGGCCATCATACAAGCATTGAAAGAATGGAGGCATTTGTGATACGGTACTCCCAATCCCTATTACGATACTTACTGATCAGAAAAATCTGGCTTACTTGGGAGAAGCCAAGAAGTTAACCGCTAGACATGCACGCACGCTGGTCTCTTTTCTTGGCGAGATTCAACTAGATCTTAACTTATAGACCAGGGACTAAAAACACAAAGGCTCTATCACGCAAACATGAAGCTCAAACAGGTCGTATAACAGATTTGTCTATTATTATACCAAACTCTCATAGCACAAACCAATCTCACTATACATTCTAAAACTTGTTAACGACATAATATCCAAACATAATCAGGCCCCCAACTCGACTACACTTAATAAATTATACGTTCCTTTGGAACATCAACAGGAAATACTTGCATATCATCATGACAGTAAAACCGGTGGTCATCCTGGTATGAAGAAAACATTCTCTCTGATAGCCACAAAGTATTGGTGGCCCTCCTTGCGGAAAGACATTAGAGACTATATACTGGCATGTGATACCTGTTCTAGGAATAAACAACCCGACATACTTCTGTGTGGATTGTTACAACCTTTACAGATACCAACTAAACCTTGGATTAGCATAGCGATAAATTTAATTGTAGAATTAACCCTATATAATTAAAAAAAACTGTTATATTGACTGTAATAGACAGATTTTCCAAAATGGCACGCTGTCTTCACCTGAATTAGCCAAAATGTTCGCAAAAGAGATCTTTAGATTGCATGGCAACCCGAAGGAAATAGCTGATAGGGGTTGCCAATTCTTCTCCTTCTGTGCTCAACTGGGAATTAAGCTCGGTTTTTCATGCCTTAACGCTGCTTATTACCCTCAGTCCAATGGAGCGGCTGAACATACCCGCCAGATACTTGAACAATATTTGAGGTGCTTTGTATCAGAGCATCAAGATAATCTGGATGAATTGATCCCGTGGGCAGAATTCGCCCATAACAATCTCATATGTGAAGCCACTAGTTTCAGTCCGTTCTTCCTTAATTATGGTTTTAATGCTCTTGTTCTACCTTCTAAATTAGTTTCAAGGGGATTGCCATTGGTTGACTAACATGTCGATAACCTGAGGGTGACTTGGGAACAGGCTCACCGGATCCTTACTCGCAAGATCGACAAGTTTAAAACCTATGCTGATAAGCGTAGACGAGCTGCCCCCTGTGTATCAACCTGGAGACAAGATCTGTTTGAGTACCAAACATATACGTTTAAAGGTGCTTTCCATGAAGTTTACTCCTAGATACGTGGGGCCTTACAAAGTTTTGAAATGTGTCAACCCTGTTGCGTACAGTCTTGCTCTTCCTTTGTCTTGACGCATCCCAAACACTTTTCATGTGTCTCTGATCAAACCATTGACATGTAACCGGTTTACCAGGTATGTTGTGCCTCCTTCCTCTTTACAGGTGGATGGTCAGGAGGAGTACGAATTGAGTTCCATCCTAGACTCTCATATTTCTCGTGGGAGGTTGCAGTATTTGGTGGACTGGAAGGGCTATGGTCCTTAGGAACAGTCTTGGATTGATTCCTCTGACGTTTACGCTCCCAGTCTTCTGCGGTCCATGCCCGTTTTCTTTCTCGCCCTGGCTCTTTCCGCCCGGTGGGCGGTTCTTGAGAGGGGGGGTTCAGTGATGCTTACCTTGGTTGGGGAACCCTTACAGACGAAGAGGGAAACTCTCCACACTCCTGGGCTTACCTACAGCAGTTCCAATGCAGACCGCTTAAGCTCCGCCCCCTACAATGCAACACATGCGCGCCAACGTCCACACGCTGATGACGTCACCGAGGCGTGTGCGTGCAGACGTCATGGCCCCCCAAAATGGTCAAACTCTGACGTTTTGGGGCCATGGTTTCAAACTTAAAGTTCCAGCCTATGAAAGGCATATTCAACCATAGTTCTTAGCCCTGTTGTGGTTCAACTCTCAGTTCCCAATAGTGCATCTTGTGTTTTGACCTCGGCTTTCTGACTACTCTCATTTCTGTATTCCTGACCCGGCTTTGGTATCTCTCTTCTGTGATTTCTGGTTCCCTTGACTCAGCTTGTATTTCTCGATTCTGTGACTTCTGGCTCCGTTGACCTTGGCTTGTCCCCGACCATTCTTTATCTGTCTAACGTTAAGTCTGTCTATTCTAAGGCCCGGTATACGTTCTTCTATTGCATCCTGCGTGTTGGGTCTCTAAGGAATCCTGACAGTTACCCACTATTTTAACTCTTACAAATCCTCTAATAAGCGTATTTCAGGGTTTATATTTCACACATTAACCACAACTGATTATAAAAATATAACTTATTGTGACAAATCATTAATAAAATATGTAACATGCATGACAATATCAGTGAATATTTATGTATAACAATCAATATACGACATGGCAACAGTTTTGACACAATTAAAGATAGCTTAAACACATATCCAGCAACATAAGTTAAATTAACTTCTAAAAGAGTTACATGCAAAATTACAAATAATTATTTCAGAATTTAATTATGGGTTATATCCAAATAGATGCATTTTTAGCGAGACTACAGGAATCTCTCAGCTTTGGAATTATTTTATACAGAATGCATTAAGCACGGCATCACAGCTTCAAGTCGTAAAAATCTAATGCAGTCAGTCTAACTCACTCACGGCTGGCTACAATTCTCACAGGCAACACACTTGAATATTGCAACTATAAATATACAATATTACTCACGCAAATAGTAAATTTAACCATATACTTTTTCCATCCAGTGACAAAAGAAAAAAAAAAGAATAATTTTAACCACATTTTACACAGCAGATGATTAACTTTTCTGATTAAAGATTAACTATTCATAAATTCAGATAAGTCAATATCTCTGGATAATAGCTTGATATGCTAAACTTTGGTTTTATGCACGATTCTTATTCAACTGCAGATTGAACTTGTATGGTACACAAACGCCTTCGCTAATTATGCACCATTAGCAGGTGCAAAAGGCCCTGTCTATGACATCACTTGCTGCTCCAGCCTGGCACAGGTCAGAATATTTTGGCGGTTGCCATCTTCAAACGGTCGTATTTTAAAAACGATGAATCCTACAGCGAAGAGCTTTATATTGTGAGAATCACAAGACCCAGACCTACATTGTGATTTATAGTATGTCTCTGAGATATTAACAATGAAGGCACAGTCGCAGTTTAGAAATTGCCCTTCAAATGTGAGCTTTGCAGAGTGGAGTTTCAATGAAAGTCAATGGACAGCGTGAGTTGCAAACAAATGGTCATATTGTGAAAACTATCAGGACTATGGCTTAGCTGTGGACATTTTTAGTGGCAGCAGGGATAGCTGAACGTTTTGATATAAGATTTGTGTAGGTGGGCCTGAAAATGATGGGGTGGTGGCAGTTTAGAAATCATGTCCTGATTTTTCAGCTTTTGCCAGCTCCCACTCTAGCTTTGCCATTCATTCCTATGGGACAAATTTCGCCACAAGAACGACGATATTCCGTGAACCATTGGGCGAAACGTTCCACAAAGTAATAGCAATCCGATCGGGAACAATCTGCATGTTTTGGTATATTTTTGTCTATGTAGTGTAAAAACTGTGGGAGGAGTTAAGGTGGCAAATTTGGCTATAATAAGAATAATAACTAGAAAAGCTACAATTTCTGGGGAAATTGTGTGAAGTGTTCTTGCCTCCACCAGTAGTCTACAACTGGAGTGGGCGGAGTAACTGTTATCATTTATATAGCACATTTAATTGCAACGTTGTTGCACAGTTACATTAAAACATACATTTATAAAAACATTAGCAGGTGTGAAAAAGGCTTTGTCTATGACATCACTTGCTGCTGCATCCTGGCACAGGTCAGAGTATTTTGGCGGTTGCCATCTTCAAACAGTCGTATTTTAAAAACTATAAATCCTACAGTGAAGAGCTTTATATTGTGAGAATCACAAGACCCAGACCTACATTTTGATGTATAGTATGTCTCTGAGATATTAACAATGAAGGCACAGTCGCAGTTTAGAAATTGCCCTTCAAATGTGAGCTTTGCAGAGTGGAGTTTCAATGAATGTCAATGGACTGCGTGAGTTGCAAACAAATGGTCATATTGTGAAAACTATAAGGACTATGGCTTAGCTGTGGACATTTTTAGTGGCAGCAGAGATAGCTGAACGTTTTGATATTATATTTGTGTAGGTGGGCCTGAAAATGAGGGAGTGGTGGCAGTTTAGAAATCATGTCCTGATTTTTCAGCTTTTGCCAGCTCCCACTCTAGCTTTGCCATTCATTCCTATGGGACAAATTTCGCCACAAGAACGACGATATTCCGTGAACCATTCAGCGAAACTTTCCACAAAGTAATAGCAATCCGATCGGGAACAATCCGCACGTTTCGGTATATTTCTGTCTATGTAGTGTAAAAACTGTGGGAGGAGTTAGGGTGGCAAATTTGGCTATAATAATAATAATAATATATATGTGAGATAACATTAAGTGGTCTTGCTATGCAAGAACACTTAACTAGAAAAGCTACAATTTCTGGGGAAATTGTGAAGTGTTCTTGCTTCCACCAGTAGTCTACAACTGGAGTGGGCGGAGTAACTGTTATTATTTATTTATATAGCACATTTAATTGCAATGTTGTTGCCCAAAGTGCTTCACAGTTACATTAAAACATACAGTTATAAAAACATTAGCAGGTGTAAAAGGCTTTGTCTATGACATCACTTGCTGCTGCAGCCTGGCACAGGTCAGAGTATTTTTGCGGTTGCCATCTTCAAACGGTCATATTTGTAAAACTATGAATCCTACAGCGAAGAGCTTTATATTGTGAGAATCACAAGACCCAGACCTACATTTTGATGTATATTATGTCTCTGGGATATTAACAATGAAGGCACAGTCGCAGTTTAGAAATTGCCCTTCAAATGTGAGCTTTGCAGAGTGGAGTTTCAATGAATGTCAATGGAAGGCGTGAGTTGCAAACAAATGGTCATATTGTGAAAACTATCAGGACTATGGCTTAGCCGTGGGCATTTCTAGTGGCAGCAGAGATAGCTGAACGTTTTGATATTATATTTGTGTAGGTGGCAGGGGCGTACCTAGAGCATTTGGCACCCGGGGCGTAAAAAAACACCCAATTTTGTTTTACAATGAATGTAGCACTGAGCAGTGTTTGTGCATCTAAATGTAAATGTAAGCATGGGTTTTTGTATGGAAAATGTGTGAGTGAATGTAGGGGTGTGTAGTGTTGGCGTTTGAATGCAGGCATGCATTTGTGTGTAATGTTGGCAGTATAGGGCAGTGGTGTGGTTATATCAAAAACATGGTGATATTTTAAAGGTGTGTTTGTAGTGTTGTTTGAATGCAGTGGTGTGCTTTTGTGTAGTGTTGGCAAAATGCTAAGATGTATGCACATATACACATACACAAATATATACACACACAATCAGACAACACATTTGCATATAATTCATACTAGCCACCCAGATTTCCTGTTCTGCGCTGGCTGACACCTCTAAACTTCGATCTTTGTTTAGCAGATAACTCCTCTATTTGATATCCCTATGTGAGATTGCCATATTTAGATCTAAAGAGCACCCTAATTTAGCATATTTAAATATGGAAATCTCACATAAGAGCATTAATTTAGGGAAATATCTACTAAACTGCTAAAAGATCAAAATGTAAAAGCCTTTTACTTACATTTAATCTTTCAGTTGTTTAGTAGATAACTCCCGTATTTGTTATGCTTATGTGGGATTAACATATTTAAGGACACAAAATAAGGGAGCTATCTACTAAACACATACACATTTATATACACACAGACTTGTACATCTGTGGTTGTGTGTGTATATAAATACACACACAATCCCAGACATACAATCACAATAAACACACACTTAACGACAGAGATACACACAATCACAGACACACACAAAAATCACATTCTTACACACATTTAGTAATTAAGATGTCCACCCAGCTTCCCTACCTTGCTCTTGGATCTTCCCCATGGGGATTAACGGTTGCTGCTGGGCGCTCTTCCTGCACATCTCACTTGTGCTCCCAGTAGTGATGACGATGCCATCTTATCCCAGCTGCCGGTTCACTGCAGGGCACGCACTAACCTCACTGCCTCCCAGAATATATCTGTCCTTGTCCCTTGTGTAAAAAAATGTGTTTGTGACAGCGTATGTATGTGCATTGTGTGTGACTGCATATGTAATTTGTGAATGTGAGCCTGTGTGTAATGTGTCTATGTGACAGTAGGGGAACAGTTGTATGTGCCTGGGTGGGTCGGAGTAGATTGGGGTCTGGGACTTCGTGTGTGATATTGCATGGGGGAATAGGGCAGGGAGGGTGAGGGTATAATGGCACGGAGGGTGGGGGATATAGGGCAGGGGGGTGGGGTTATAATGGCAGGGGGATTATAGGGCAGGGGGGTATAGTAGTACCTTACCATTTAGGAGGGTGCAGGATCAGCAGGGTCTGTTTCACCATTTGGTGGCTGCTCTGGGGTTATAATGGCAGTGAGGTGGGGTATAGGGCAGGAGGGGTTGGAGTATAATGGCATGGGGGTTATAATGGCAGTGAGGTGGGAGTATAGGGCAGGCGGTGTGGGGGTAAAGGCAGTGGTGTATCTTGGTTTTGTGCTGCCCTAGGCAGGACAAAACTCAGACACCCCCACTCCCCCCGCGCGCGCGCGCCACCCCCACCCAACCCTTCCCCCCTGCCCCGCCTTCTAAATACACACACATTCACTGAGAGATACGCATACACTAGCTAACACACACACAGTCAGACACACACAGTCGGACACACACACTAACAAACACACACAGTCGGACACACACACACTAACAGACACACACAGTGAGACACACACACACTAACAGACACACACAGTGAGACACACACACTAACAAACACACACAGTCGGACACACACACACTAACAAACACACAGTCGGACACACACACACTAACAAACACACACAGTCGGACACACACACACTAACAAACACACACAGTCGGACACACACACACTAACACACACACACTAACAGACACACACACTAACAAACACACACAGTCGGACACACACACACTAACAGACACACACACTAACAAACACACACAGTCTGACACACACACACAGTCTGACACACACACTAACAAACACACACAGTCTGACACACACACACAGTCTGACACACACACTAACAAACACACACAGTCGGACACACACACACACTAACAGACACACACACTAACAGACACACACTGTCGGACACACACACACTAACAGACACACACACACACACTAACAGACACACACACACACACACACACTAACAGACACACACACACACACACACACTATCAGACACACACACTATCAGACACACACAGTCAGAGACACACACACTCACATTAACACATTTTTTTTTTATTTACTCCCCCCCCCCCCCCCGCCTCCCTACCTTTGGGAATGCTGGGGGTGGGGGGGTTCTCCCATTCCCTGGTGGTCCAGTGGCTGCAGGACGGCACTGGTGGGCAGGCTGGGCGGCCGGCGAGGGAGCTCTTCCCCTGAGCTCTCTGCTCAGCTCCCTCGCGCGCCGCCCGCAGAGTGAGGCTGGGAGGCGGAGCCGGAATATGACGTCATATTCCGGCTCCCAGTCTCGCTCTGCGGGCGGCGCGCGAGGGAGCTGAGCAGAGAGCTCAGGGGAAGAGCTCCCTCGCCGGCCGCCCAGCAACCAGCAACCAGCCCGGCATGTCTGTTAGCCGCAAGGCTAACAAGACATTTGCCTTGGGCATTTGGGGGCGGCGTGCGAGGGAGCTGAGCAGAGAGCTCAGGGGAAGAGCTCCCTCGCCGGCCGCCCAGCAACCAGCAACCAGCCCGGCATGTCTGTTAGCCGCAAGGCTAACAAGACATTTGCCTTGGGCATTTGGGGGCGGCGTTTTTTGCCGCCCCCTGGAAAACGCCGCCCAAGGCAAATGCCTTGTTTGCCTCGCGGCTAATACGCCCCTGGGTAAAGGGGTGGGAGTATAATGGCGGGGGGGTATAGGGAGGGGGGTGTTATAATGGCAGGGAGGTGGGGGTATAGGGCAGGGGGATTATTATGGCAGGGGGGATTATAATGGCAGGGAGGGTGGGGGTATAATGGCCGTGTGGGGTATAGGGCAGGGAGGGTGGTGGTATAATGGCAGGGGGTATAGGGCAGGGGGGTGGTGATATAATGTAAGGGGGGTATAGGGCGGGGGTGATATAATGGCAGGGGGTATAGGGCAGGGAGGGTGGTGGTATAATGGCAGGGGGGTACAGGGCAGGGAGGGTCGTGGTATAATGGCAGGGGGGTACAGGGCAGGGAGGGTGGCGGTATAATGGCAGGGGGGTATAGGGCAGGGGGGGTGGTGATATAATGGCAGGGGGGTATAGGGCAGGTGGGGTGATATAATGGCAGGGGGTACAGGGCAGGGAGGGGGGTTATAATGGCAGGGGGTGGTGATATAATGGCAGGGGGTACAGGGCAGGGAGGGGGGTTATAATTGCAGGGGGTGGTGATATAATGGCAGGGGGGTACAGGGCAGGGAGGGGGGTTATAATGGCAGGGGGGTGATTTAATGGCAGGGGGTATAGGGCAAGGGGGGTGGTGATATAATGGCAGGGGGTGATTTAATGGCAGGGGGGGTATAGGGCGGGGTGGTGGTGATATAATGGCAGGGGGGTGATTTAATGGCAGGGGGGTGATATAATGGCAGGGGGGGTGGTGGTATAATGGCAGGGGGGGTGGTGGTATAATGGCAGGGGGGTACAGGGCAGGGAGGGTGGCGGTATAATGGCAGGGGGGTATAGGGCGGGGGGGTGGTGATATGGCAGGGGGGTATAGGGCAGGTGGGGTGATATAATGGCAGGGGGTATAGGGCAGGGAGGGGGGTTATAATGGCAGGGGGTGGTGATATAATGGCAGGGGGTACAGGGCAGGGAGGGGGGTTATAATGGCAGGGGGTGGTGATATAATGGCAGGGGGTACAGGGCAGGGAGGGGGGTTATAATGGCAGAGGGGTGATTTAATGGCAGGGGGTATAGGGCAGGGGGGGTGGTGATATAATGGCAGTGGGTGATTTAATGGCAGGGGGGGTATAGGGCGGGTGGTGGTGATATAATGGCATGGGGGTGGTGATATAATGGCAGGGGGGTGATATAATGGCATGGGGGGTGATTTAATGGCAGGGGGGGTATAGGGCAGGGGTGGGGGTGATTTATTGGCAGGGGGGGTATAGGGCAGGGGTGGGGGTGATTTAATGGCAGGGGGGTTATAATGGCAATGGGGTATAGGGCAGGGGGGGTATAATAGTTACTTACCATTTAGAAGGGTGCAGGGGCAGCAGCTCCTTCCCAGGCAGGCAGCAGGTGCAGGGGATCTGTACAGAGTGACCGCGGGGGAGCAACCTGGTTCTGCGCCCCCTGCTGGTACACTCCGAAATAGCCTCCCTGCAGCTCAGTGTGTGAGTCAGAACACAGGCTGGGAATCCCCTCCTTGTGCTCTGACTCACTGACTGAGCGCCGGTCTGCCGGAACTGCGGGAGAGCAGGGGGTACAGAGCCTGGCACCCCCCTGCTGAGTGGCACCCGGGGCGGACCGCCCCCCCCGCCCCCCCCCTTAGTACGCCACTGGTAGGTGGGCCTGAAAATGAGGGAGTGGTGGCAGTTTAGAAATCATGTCCTGATTTTTCAGCTTTTGCCAGCTCCCACTCTAGCTTTGCCATTCATTCCTATGGGACAAATTTCGCCACAAGAACGACGATATTCCGTGAACCATTCAGCGAAACTTTCCACAAAGTAATAGCAATCCGATCGGGAACAATCCGCACGTTTCGGTATATTTCTGTCTATGTAGTGTAAAAACTGTGGGAGGAGTTAGGGTGGCAAATTTGGCTATAATAATAATAATAATATATATGTGAGATAACATTAAGTGGTCTTGCTATGCAAGAACACTTAATAACTAGAAAAGCTACAATTTCTGGGGAAATTGTGAAGTGTTCTTGCTTCCACCAGTAGTCTACAACTGGAGTGGGCGGAGTAACTTATTATTTATTTATATAGCACATTTAATTGCAATGTTGTTGCCCAAAGTGCTTCACAGTTACATTAAAACATACAGTTATAAAAACATTAGCAGGTGTAAAAGGCTTTGTCTATGACATCACTTGCTGCTGCAGCCTGGCACAGGTCAGAGTATTTTTGCGGTTGCCATCTTCAAACGGTCATATTTGTAAAACTATGAATCCTACAGCGAAGAGCTTTATATTGTGAGAATCACAAGACCCAGACCTACATTTTGATGTATATTATGTCTCTGGGATATTAACAATGAAGGCACAGTCGCAGTTTAGAAATTGCCCTTCAAATGTGAGCTTTGCAGAGTGGAGTTTCAATGAATGTCAATGGAAGGCGTGAGTTGCAAACAAATGGTCATATTGTGAAAACTATCAGGACTATGGCTTAGCCGTGGGCATTTCTAGTGGCAGCAGGGGTAGCTGAACGATTTGATATAAGAGTTGTGTAGGTGGGCCTGAAAATGAGGGAGTGGTGGCAGTTTAGAAATCATGTCCTGATTTTTCAGCTTTTGCCAGCTCCCACTCTAGCTTTGCCATTCATTCCTATGGGACCAATTTCGCCACAAGAACGACGATATTCCGAGAACCATTCGCCGAAACGTTCCACAAAGTAATAGCAATCCGATCGGGAACAATCTGCACGTTTTGGTATATTTTTGTCTATGTAGTGTAAAAACTGTGGGAGGAGTTAGGGTGGCAAATTTGGCTATAATAAGAATAATATATATGTGAGATAACATTAAGTGGTCTTGCTATGCAAGAACACTTAATAATAATATATATGTGAGATAACATTAAGTGGTCTTGCTATGCAAGAACACTTAATAATAATAATAATATATTAATATAATAATATATAAACAGACTCAAAAGTCTGTTTATATGTTTTACCTCTCACCTTGCAATCACCATATTAGCGACAGCATCATGCATTGGTACAGAAACACAGACCTCCCTAAAATCTAACGCCCATCCTGTTAGGCCTCGGCATGACCTGAGACGTATATATCTGCCTTACGCAATGGGCTGATAAATAGGCCACACAAGTTGCAAGGCCAAAAGTTAGTGCAGCAGCGCTACATAGATGGCGAGAGAGGGACACAAGCCAGGAATTGAGTGGCGTACACACGAGGGTAACAGTTGTCGAGATACACCCAGTCCCCGTTAACGATTGCCGGGGCCGAGTTAGCTCCACTTGCTTACAGCCGTTTAATTTCTATGGTTAACCTATCATTATTTTATACTCCTGGCATCTATTATACTGTGAGCACTATTGTTGTTTCTTTTAACCTTTTAAGGTCTTCATATTGAGGAAACATCTGCCTTTCAACATTTTCTCACGTATCCTATAAGTGGGGATTACACCACCGTATGCTATTCATACTAAAGCTGGTTTTAAGCTCTAAAAAAAACGTGAGTATGACTATACAAGACTTTTTTTTTATTGATATTGTCTACTTCTGAGATATACTGCACTATTAGTCCTTTTCTTTCTCTGGTTTTATATATGGCTTTTAAGAATATCTTGATCTGGCACTTTATCGAATTATTTCCATGACAGAACTGAGGCTATAACTTCTGGCAAGTTGTTATTGTGACATTTTATTATTAATATTTATTATACCTATTCTGTTGTTTTTTTATCCTTTGTTTTTTTTTATCCTCCTGTTCTTATCGTCATTCATACACTGGTTTTCAATTTTTTTGGCGCAACCTCAATTTCCCTTTTGTTTATAAAAATATGCATGTATTCATTGGGAGTATATGTACTAAACGGTGTTTTTTTTTGTGGTGTGGACCTTTAATATGATGAACAATTCCAGGCAAAGTATACAAAGTAGCTAACTTTTACAGTGCATGCATGTACACTCTCCATTGGAGAACAGCAGAATATAGCCCTGGTAGGCAGAAATTCACCTCTGCAGAGTATACTATGGCTTGCAGTGGCAATAACATGTAAGACCCGGCTAATAGGATAGCTGTTGGAATTCTAAGATGTATAAATACACGGGAGTACTAGAAGAGAGGTTACAGATGTCTCCGGAGTTGAGGCGCACACACAGGCAGCCAGCTCCGTTCTGGTAATGGAAGTTATTTTCATCCAGGAATCCTAAAACTCAGAACACACTTCTCTATTCTAGGGAGACAAAAGATGCCGGGTTCCATTTATTGGTTATTTCTAGGATAATGTTTGTTTTCTAATATATATTGATAGTGTGAAATTCTACAATCACTCACCTCTCCAGTAAGCAGAGAGATGATCTCCAAGGTGAGATCCAAGATCTTCTCATCAATCCGAGTCCAGTCCATGTTCATCAGCACAGGGTAACTGCAATGATCTGACAATGAGTTCTGGTCCTTGTGGAAGAGAGAGACGTTAATGGCCGAGACATATATTCTGGTCTGGTAGAACTGTGTCTGAAGATTAATATACATATATAAATAATTTGCTAACACCACACAGTTAAATTAAAGGTTTAGTCTAGACACCATAACACTACAGACTACCACTATAGAGGTTATGGCACGATGAGTACCCTAGGGCCATCCTGATGTGAACAGTCAGATTTTGAACAGTTTGATAATTACCTGGGTTCCATGGTCCTAGTCCTATTATGAATTGGTGCCATGTATGTATGGCACTAAAACCACCACAATGCGCTGTAGTGATTATGGTGATTAGACTGCCCTTTTTATCCATAATATGGTCAAGATAAACTGAAAAAAGGTTCTAGATTCAAAAAAAATCTATATTTAACTATGTCCTTTTAATAAACTATAACAGCACTGCTGAGCAATTTGAATCCAGTCAGACTTTAACCTAAATCATATTAATTTTGCATATGTAATCTTTAAGGTTTCATTACGATATATACTGTTATATCAGACAGGTAGACGCTACTTTGTCATTTATGTATACAGGAACATTCTCACACAGACATGCCTACAGACAGGATATATATTTTCCCTCACATACACAAACACATGCACATACTCTCCCTAACATACACATTTTCCCTTTCACTTACAAACCTTCTCTCTTATAAATAAACCCACTCTCTTACAGATAAACATTCTCTCTCACTAATACAAGTGATTTACACTCCTGCATTACCAATGTCAGTTCCATCCAGCCTGGACAGTAATGATTGGCTGTGAGCAGTTTATCCCAGCATTATCTGTCTACCAATACTGTCCAGGTAGTATGAAATGGACACTAATAATGCAGGAATGTAAATTCTACATTATGAATGCAGTCTAGGGGGTGTCTCAGGGTGCTGGGAAGAGACCAGGATTTGTTAGCAGTAAACACAACTCCATCCACACAATGATACAGCCCCCAGCCCTCCCTCTGGATCTGTAATCTGCTGATCTTAACTCTGTCACCATAACCGTGTATGGAGCGGAGCATGGTGGCTGATCTAAGACCTGTCTGTAACCACTCACAGGACGTCCCATTTAAATAGATATGTGACTGTGTATGGAGCTGCTGGGAGCATGGTGGCAGATCTAGGACCTGTCTGTAAGCACTCACAGGACGTCCCATTTAAATAGATATGTGACCGTGTATGGAGCTGCTGGGAGCATGGTGGCAGATCTAGTACCTGTCTGTAACCACTCACAGGATGTCCCATTTAAATAGATATGTGACCGTGTATGGAGCTGCTGGGAGCATGGTGGCAGATCTAGGACCTGTCTGTAACCACTCACAGGACGTCCCATTTAAATAGATATGTGACCGTGTATGGAGCTGCTGGGAGCATGGTGGCAGATCTAGGACCTGTCTGTAACCACTCACAGGACGTCCCATTTAAATAGATATGTGACCGTGTATGGAGCTGCTGGGAGCATGGTGGCAGATCTAGGACCTGTCAGTAATCACTCACAGGACGTCCCAATTAAATAGATATGTGACCGTGTATGGAGCCTGGTGTTCTGTTCACATTGCTGTACTGGGGACTTTGCTGACTCCAGGCTTACACTTACCTGTATGTACCATTTACATAGAGTGACAGCCTGCGGCATACAGCCTGCAGCCATGTGATGTGGCCCCCAGTATAATTGCCGGGGCCGCAGGTGAACAGGCCCACCGGGTGACCAATGCCGTTAGGGCCACCCAATGGAAACGAATATCATCGTAACAGCGTGACCGGGCCCCCTCTGATGATTTCAGACGCTGGGAGGAAGTGACTGCCCTGGTCACTCCTCCCAGCAACCACCAGGAGCCGCGCAGGAGGATGCAGAGGGAGTCAGAGTGGGAACTCTGACTCCAATCAACCTGAGCCACTGGACCCCAGGGAAGTCACCCTCCTGCACCTAAAAGGTAGGTAATAGGAGGGTGACTTAAATATTTTGCATGTGTGTATGTGTCTCTATGTGTCTGTATGTATGTGTGTCTGTGTCTATGTATGTCTGTATGTGTGTGTGTCTCTGTATGTGTGTCTATGTATCTGTTTGTATGTATGTGTGTGTGTCTGTATGAGGTGGCGAAGGGGTGACTGTGGGAGGGGATGGGGGCCCCCCATGGATTGTGTGTATGCCACTGGTGACAGCTGACTCTCACAGTAACCAGTACTCACTACCTCCTTAGAGACAGCTTTGCTCCCAGAACAGGGAGGAAGGGGGCACTGGCAACCCCAATCTCATATTATTAAACCTCCATTCTATCCATAGCAGAGAAACACTGAGTATTTCATACAACACCACATACTGCAATCTCTGCACACTAATCAGCATTCTGAGTAATTTAACTTACAATAAAGAGATATTTTACAATAAGGAGATATTTTACAATAAGCAGATATTTACAATAAAGAGATATTTATCAAACACAAACTGACCTGGAACCAGACCGGAAGTGAAAACCAGCGTGGACCGAGTTTGCGTTCCAAAAGAATCACCAACATCCGACAGCTTCCTGTTTACGTCACACGGAGGTGCAAAGCCTGTCGGGAGTTGTAGTTTCCGTTTGTTCGTTGTGTTCTAGACCGGAAACGGAAGCAGCGTGTTGCTGGGAGATGGAGTGTAACTGTCAATAAAGCTGGTTACAGCTCATATCATGTATGGAGGGCAATGCTCTCTGTCAGTAGCAGGAAAATCCCATTTATAGCCTGAAACATAATGTGTCTCCAAACCAGGAGCCTGGGGGCAGACATTTTATTTTATCAATAAACCTTATTATATTACCCAGCATTCCACTGGGTTTATTATTTATCACTTCTCCTCCTGTGTTTTATATTTAGAACTTCAATCTCTTCCCAATAGAAATAGCTTTTTACAAAGTGGATATTGTTAATTATTAATACTGGGACACATTTGACCATTTTTCTCACTATTGTTAATCTATGTTTTGCATGTTATTCCTTATTTACTAATAAACATTTAATTAACGGAACATTTGGTGAAAGTCTCCCTCATACACTCTATCAATAGCATATATTCCACTGGCCGGCCTGTGACATGATACGGACATTTTGTGCCAAGTTAAAGGAACACTCCAAGCAGGGCCGGCCTTTGGTGTTCAGGCGCCCTGTGCGAAACAATCTTGTGGCGCCCCCCCCCCCCTCACCCGTCTCTGTTTGGACCCCTTCAAACTATTTTAGGAGCATTCACAATCTGTCGCCTCCACCCCCTTCTACAAAACCCCTGCACCTCTTAACCAAAACCCCTGGCCAGATCTTCACCAAGCCCCTGGCCACCACTTCATCAAACTCCTGGCCACCCCTTCCCCTTCATCAATGCCCTGGCCATCCCTTCATCAAACTCCTAGCCATCCCTTGCCCTTCATCAATCCCATCCCAACCTATAAATTCCTGCCACCCCTTCATCAGTCCCCTGCCCCTCTCATCAATTCCCTCCCACCCATTTATCACCCACCTGCCCCCTTTTAATCAGTCCCATGCCCCCCTTTGCAATCCCCTGCTCCCCTTCATAAGCCCCCTTAATACATCCCCTGCCAATTAATCCAACCCCTGGCAACCCCTTCATCAGTCCTGTGACCTCCTCATCAATCTCCTCCCACCTTTAATCAGCCCCATGCCCCCCTTTTCAATTTCCTGCCGCCCTTTATAAATCCCCTGCCAATTAATCCAATCCATGCCACCCCTTCATCAATCCCCTGCCCCGCTTAATTAAATTCCTGCACCCCTTCAACAAAACCTATTTAATACAAAAGAAAAAAAAAAGAATAGTCACTCACAGTAAAGGCTGCTGCTCCCTGGACTGAGCTGTCTCCGCCGATTGAAGAGCACCGGGCGCCGCCTTCACTCACTGAATTGGATCCTTCCGCGGCTCCCTCTGATGACAGAGCACGTCAACGTCACGCAAGTATGCGGCATCACGCCCCCACGCTCCTCCTCCACACTCCACACAGAAGTGGTGTGGTGGAATCTCCGTAAAAATAAATTTACTAGGACAAGATTGCCACGTGATATGTGCACTTGCATATGTTGATGTATCGGTCAGTTCGTTGCACGTAGCTAAGATACAATCAGTAGCGTAAGGAGCAAGTGTAGGAATACAGGATATACGAGTATTTCCCCTCCTCCATTGTGCTGGGCAAGCCATGTGGTCAAACAGGAATTTAGTCTCTATTCAGTTGATTAGATAAGAGTATGTGTAGGTTGAACTGATTATGGGAGGAGCTACATGTATGATCAGGACTCAGACTTTGCTGTTTTTTGGTGACATTAGTCCCTCTGAGTCCCGGTCGGTGAATCGAATAAAGAATCTCTTCCTTCCTGAAGAAACCTGTGTCCATCTCTCTGTGCTTGGCTTCCGTCAGTTTCTCCGGTATCATTTGGTGCATTGGGCAGGGAAGCTCATCGTTCAACGGTAGCTGAGAAGCAGAGGCGTGAGACGGTCTATCTTTGCCCACGTTCTCTACGGCTGCACCCCTGAACTTCTGTGTGGACCTCCCTTCATCTCGGCGCCACTGGTCTGTTGTCCAGGAGATCATCGGCCTCTACGTAGTAAGTGCTGGGGTGCCCCCGTCGATGAGTGTGAACCCAGGTTCAGGAACGAGGAGGTAAGACGACCACTGTTTTAGACGGTGGACCCACTAGGGGTATTGGATACCGATTGTGCGGTAGGCCCATAAGGGGTTATTTGTGTATGGAATCTGCCCCCTCCAGTGGAGGGAAGGAGAGAAGGTGCACCGCTCAATTAAACGCCCTGTAGTCAGCCCGTTTAATTTTGGTTTGGAGTGAGGCTGGGTTCTGTGTAGATAGCCCAAGCCGGACACCGGTGTCTTGTCTAGACTAGCGTTCTAGGGTGTATATTACGTTCGCTAGGTTGGAGGGACCGGGAGACTAAGCGGCGTCTGTGTAAATTCGGTCCGCTAGATCTCAACCTAACTTGGCTAAGTGGGAAGGCGTGTAAATTTGGAACCCACTAGATTTTTGATAGAGTAAATAGACTAAAAGGGTGCTGTTGTAAATTCCGCCCTCTAGTTCGCTATATGTGGGGCTTGGGCAGCGTGGCTAACCAAAACGGATGTAAATAGTTTTAGGTAGTCCATCGAGGTACTGGCCAATAGATTAGTTGGGAATTGTAAATGTGTTAAAGATTGTTGTAGTAGCGTGTATATCTTGCTAGATAGCGTGAGCTCTGCCGTCTAGCGAGAGTGTGAATAGTGTGTAACTGTATTATAGCGCACGGTACCATAACCATGTATAATTACTGATACTGTAAATAACTACTAATAACTGTCGTCTATGTTGTATGTTTAACACCATAACCACTACTAATTGAACTGTGACTTTAAATTGTACTCTAACCAATGCTAACCGTACTATAACTACTGTTTGTAAAGACGATGTTACTGGGGTATGTTATAGACGGGTAATTCAGATATAGGGAATTATAGCGTGGGTGACTGTATAGTTTCGCCAAAAGGCACAGTAATAGTTATTTAGTGACTGGTGTAACAGCTGTGTGTGTATGGGAATTCCCTGTATGTTTTGTTGTGTGCGTTTGGCCTAGTAACTGTACCACGTGGTGCTGTTGCCAAGGGAACAGGTGTGATCGTTGGAAGTGTGGCTGTTTGCTTCTATTGGAGACGACGCTCCGTTGTTAAGTATGGGTGCGTCGGATTCAAAGATTAATGATCCCTTAGGATGTATGTTGTAAAACTTTAAAAAGGGATACACTGTGTATGATTTTGGGGTAAAGATGTCTCCAACACGCCTGACTACTTTATGTAGTAGGGAATGGCCTACTTTGGTGGCTGCAAAAAGTAATCTGGTACAGCGTGTACACGTGGCTGTATCAGGTAGGCCTGAACTTTACGGGCAGTTTCCGTATATTGATTGTTGGAAGCAGGCCGTAAATGACTTGCCAAAATGGATCGGGGTATGCCACGAGGAACAATGTCGCCTCATGGTGGCCAGAACTCGCTTGTCCACTAAGGCCGTAATTACGCCCATTTTGGACACGCCTCCTGAATCCGAGATCCCCATGCCGCCCCCTTACTCCTCCTCCACAGGAAGAGGAAGAGGAGGTGCTGTTGGTAACGCTACTCCCCTTGCCCCGTTGTCCCCACCTACCCCCTCCTCTAGCTCAGAGCCCAGCCCTCTTGTTTTAAACCCTCCCCTTCCGGTACCTACCTCCGTTAACCCCACCTATCCAGATTTGACGTCATATCTAGTTCCTGGTCAGGCTCCTCCTAGCCCGGCCCGGAATATTTTACTCACTGATCTCCCCCTCAGTAAAGCGTCCCCTTCCCCTCGTCTTACTACCCCTCGACCGGAACCCTAACTGACGTTTCTAAACGAAGCCCCATACTAACCCAACAACTGACCGGTACCCTCCAACCCCGACATTATCAAATGCCTCTCCGACTGACACCAGGCCCGACACACATTAACGGTGATGGCCAGTTACAACACGCTGATCCTGTATTCGTCTATGTTCCCTTCACTACTACTGATCTATTTAACTGGAAGACCCATAACTCCTCATACACCGATAAACCTCAAGCCATGACGGATTTGTTTACCTCCATAGTCCAGACACATAATCCCACTTGGGCTGATTGCCAGCAACTGCTTATGACATTGTTTAACAACGAGGAAAGGATAAACCAAGCGGCAATTAAAGCGCTGGAAGAAGTGGCCCGTACACAAAATCAGGTCAACCCAGCAGCATGGGCCGCAGCACATTATCCAAATACTGATCCGGAGTGGAATGTCAATGGCGCAGATATGGCCCATTTAAAAGCATACAGGGACGCTATTATTGTTGGCATGAAAGCCGGAGGAAAAAAGGCGATTAATATGTCTAAGACGGCTGAGGTATTGCAGAAATGTGATGAATCGCCCAGTGCCTTTTATGACCGATTATTGGAGGCATACCGTTTGTATACCCCCTTTAATCCAGAGGCTCCTGAGAATTCCCGAATGGTTAACTCTGCCTTTGTCAGCCAAGCCTACGGAGATATAAAGCGCAAGCTACAGAAGTTAGAAGGGTTTGTAGGGATGTCCATAACCCAACTAATGGAAATAGCAAATAAGGTCTATATGAATAGGGAGACAGAGACGAAGAAGGAGGAAGAGTGAAAGATGCGAAGGAAAGCAGATATGTTAGCAGTAGCTATCGCAGGCGTAGATAGAAGGGAAAAGGAAGTATATAGGGGAACGGATAAAGGTGAGAATACGTGGAATGGGGAACCTTTGAGTAGGAACCAATGCGCGTACTGTAGGGAAGAAGGGCATTGGAGAAGTGAGTGTCCATGAAGGGAACAGTATGAGAGAGACAGACCTAGGGCAGGATATAGCAGTAATTATAGAGGTAGAGCGAGAGGTAGAGGAGGTCCTGGAGGAAATAGTGGGAATAATAGAGGAAGTGTTAGTGGAGATAGATATTACCCAGCAGCGCAGAGACCCCGCGAGAGAGAGGATAACGACTTTGTGGGTTTGGCTGACACAGTCATGGAGGACTATTGATACCGACCGGGCTCCATCCCCCTTGGCCGAGCGGAGCCTATGGTCAATGTAGCAATAGGGGGGAAAAGGAGTTCTTTCATGATTGACACTGGTGCTGAACATTCGGTGGTGACTGACCTAGTCGCTCCTCCTTCAGGAAGAACTATCACCGTAATAGTAGCAACTGGAAGGAGTGCCGCTAAACCGGTTCTTAAAAATCGACTCTGTACATTGGAAGGCCACATAGTGAAACACCAGTTCCTTTATATGCCTGAATGTCCAGTCCAACTGCTAGGACGTGATTTGTTGTCGAAATTACAGGCACAGATAACATTTCTACCTAACGAACAACATCTTTGAAGTTCAATGGACCCTCAGGTATAATGACTATATCTGTACCAAAGGAAGAAGAGTGGCGACTTTATACAGTGTTGACTAGCCAAAACCCTAAGAGTGATGAATCCTTGTTCAATATACCAGGAGTGTGGGCAGAGAATAACCCACCAGGACTTGCTCGTAATATCCCACCAATTCGTATCGAACTAAAGCTTGGGGTTTATCCAGTAAGCCTGAGACAATATCACATTCCACAAAAGGCCAAGAAGAACATACAATCTTATTTGGATAAGTTCATAAGGTATGGTATCCTAAAATTCTGTACTTCCCCCTGCAACACCCCATTGTTGCCTGTTCTAAAGCCCGGTACAGATGAGTATCGCCCTGTGCAGGACTTGAGAGCAGTCAATGATGCGGTAGTAAGTATACATCCAGTTGTGCCCAATCCATATAACCTGCTTGCTTTAATTCCGGGCGGGGCTACCTATTTCACTGTTTTGGATCTCAAAGATGCCTTCTTTTGCCTACGAATTGCTGCAGAAAGCCAGTGTATCTTTGCATTCCAATTGGAAAATGCTGTAACGGGCTCGAAACGCCAGATGACTTGGACAAGATTGCCCCAAGGGTTTAAGAATTCACCTACCCTATTTGGATCAGCTTTAAGTCAAAACTTACTGGATTTCAAGTCCATCCCAGGAGAATGTGTACTATTACAATACGTAGATGATTTGTTGATAGCGTCAGTTACAAGAGAGATATGTCAGCAAGCAACACATGATCTACTGCACATTCTTTGGAAGGCAGGATACAAGGTGTCCAGGAAGAAAGCCCAGTTGTGTCAGCCAACTGTCAAGTATCTGGGATTCCATATCTCTGAAGGTCAAAGGATAATGGGACCAGAGAGAAAAGAAGCTGTATGCCAAATACCAATACCCAAGAATAGAAGACCAGTGTGAGAATTCTTGGGGGCAGCAGGCTTCTGTAGGATATGGATTCCTAGTTATGCGATATTGGCGAAACCTCTTTATGTGGCTATAAAAGGTACAGAACACGATCCCTTCCTGTGGACCCCCGAGCAGCAAAAGGCATTTGAAGATGTGAAGAAGGCCTTGATGAGCGCTCCAGCATTAGGTCTACCTGATCATACACACCCATTCTACTTATATGTACACGAGCAAAGAAGAATGGCTGTGGGAGTATTGACACAGTACTTGGGATCATGGCAACGACCTGTTGCATATATGTCCAAACAATTGGATGCAGTGGCCAGTGGTCTTCCACCTTGTCTAAGCCGTAGCTGCCGCCGCCCTGCTGGTAGCCGAAGCTGATAAGCTCACTCTGGGTCAGGAACTCTACGTGCGAGTCCCACACGCAGTACAGACGTTGCTAGACTATAAAGGCAATCATTAGTTTAGCAATAGCCACATGACTAAGTATCAAGCTATGTTATGTGAAAACCCGAGAGTGCATCTAGAGACTGTTAATACCTTGAATCCAGCTACCCTTTTGCCACAACCTACTGAGAGTCAACATGATTGCCTGGAGGTGATGGATGAAGTGTTTTCAAGTAGACCGGACCTTCGTGATTTTCCCATCCAGAACCCTGATGTCCAGTACTATACGGACGGCAGTAGTTATGTGAAAGAAGGTATTCGCTATGCAGGATATGCAGTGACAACCATAGACAAGGTGATAGAAGCTCGGCCATTGTCAAAAGGAACATCGGCACAGAAGGCAGAACTAATCGCACTCACACGAGCGTTACAATTGGCTGAAGGTTTGAGGGTGAACATCTACACGGACTCCAAGTATGCATTTTTAACCACTCATGCCCATGGAGCTTTGTATAAAGAAAGAGGACTACTGAACTCAGAGGGTAAAGAAATCAAGTACGCAGCTGAGATATTACAACTACTGGAAGCCGTGTGGGAACCGAAAGAAGTTGGTATCATACATTGTCGAGCGCATCTGAAAGGTGATGGTGATGTAACAAAAGGAAATCGGATGGCAGATAATGCAGCCAAGCGTGCCGCTGAATCAGGAAAACAAGAGTATGTGGAACGTATAGCTGCTCTCATACCAACCCCTCTGTCTCAATGGACTCCAATTTATACAGCTCAAGAAGTAGAGTGGTTAAAGACTGAAACTGGAAAGTACCTGGAGAACAATTGGTATCAGTTAGAAGATGGAAGAATAGTTATTCCAGCATCGCTAGCTGTAGAAATTGGCCAGAATTATCATAACGGGACACATTTCGGAAGAGATAGCATGGAAGAATCTCTTAGGAAGCATTTCTACATACCAAGATTGTCCAACTTGACTCAAGCCATTGTACGAAGATGTGTGATATGTGTCAAGAACAACGCACGGCAAGGTCCAGTGAAACCACCGGGAGTCCAGTATATGGGAGGACTCCCTATGTCCGATCTCCAAATAGACTATACGGTAATGCCTAAATCCGGCGGACATCGCTACCTACTAGTAGTTGTGTGTACCTACTCAGGTTGGGTAGAAGCATGTCCTACTCGTACAGAGAAAGCAGGAGAAGTTGTGCGATTTCTGTTGCGAGAAATAATACCCCGATATGGACTACCATGCTCTATAGGATCGGATAATGGTTCAGCCTTTGTTCACCAGTGCCTACAACAACTGACTCATATGCTTGGTATTAAGTGGAAACTTCATACGGCATATAGGCCTCAGAGCTCTGGGAAAGTGGAAAGGATGAACAGAAATATTAAGAACCAATTGGCAAAGATGTGTCAAGAAACTCAACTTAAGTGGAATGTTCTTTTGCCAATAGCTCTGTTGCGCATTCGTAGTACACCTACCAGAAGGATGGGTCTCTCACCTTTTGAAATTATGTATGGGCGTCCACCTCCTGTACTTGGTAACTTAAGGGGGGATTTGAGTCAGTTGGGAGAAGGAATTACCCAGCAGCAGGTTGTAGAGTTGGGTAAAACTATGGAGGAGGTACAGAAATGGGTACAAGATAGATTACCTGTGAATATTTATCCACCTGTCCATTGTTATCATCCAGGAGATCAAGTTTAGATAAAGGAGTGGAACAGTGTACCGTTGGGGCCAAAGTGGAGGGGTCCTTATGTTGTTCTTTTGTCTACCCCTACAGCTATAAAGGTGGCTGAAGTGACTCCGTGGATTCATCACTCCAGGGTTAAACCAGCAGCAGTAGATTCTTGGCAAGCTACACCAGATCCAGAGAATCCCTGCAAGATCCGGTTAAAGCGTGTAACTCAGTCGAAGTGACGAGGAGATATTGGGACTTCAAGAGTGAACAAAGAGATCAGCAAGTAGGTGTTTTGATGGCCATAATAAAGCCTGACCACCTACCCACGATACATAGCCAGAGTGTCTTGAAGGGACCTCTGTAAAGGGAAGAGAGGACTTGAAGGACTCCATTCCTTGCAGCCCTTAAATCCTGGAAGCTGAGGTGCCATCGCACGGTCGAAGAATGAGGACAAAGATGTCAGGAGTGATGTGTTTTATAATGTATATATGTGTGTTTTTAATTAATCAGGAAGGTAGAGGTACCGACACACACTGGCTGTGAGGTTTGCATTAAGACTACAAAAACAGGTAATCATATTTCCCAGACCCTTATTTGGCATTCACAATATGAGTGTAAAGGATATGTATCTAAGTGTAGATACTTAGGTATAGATTATAGTGTATGCCATTTAGGAGTAGGAGAACCTAAGTGTTTTAGTCCAGAGTATCAACCCCGTACAATTTGGTTGACCCTTCGGAATCGAGACTCACAGGGGACCCTAATAAATAAGACAATACTAGAAACCGTACATTCTTCGGGTGTTCTGCTATTTGATGCATGTAAGGCGATATCAAGTGGTAGAAAACCGTGGAATGTATGTGGGGATCTTAAATGGGAAAGAACGTATGGGTCTAATGATAAGTATATTTGCCCCAGTAGTAAGAACAAGTATATAGATCCAAAATGCCCAAATAAGAATTATAATTATTGTCCATATTGGTCTTGTGTAGGGTGGGCAACTTGGGGACAGACAGTAGATAAGGATATGATTGTTACCAAGTTGCCTACCAAACCATATTTTAAGTCTATGGAGTGTAACCCAGTCCATATACTTATTAATAATCCTGAACAGTTTATAGATAGGTTTGGAAACTTATTTGGGTTCCAGATATATGGGACAGGTTTGGATCCTGGGACAATATTATTTATAGGGATAAAGACCGATACTGTGGCAGCCCAGACTCATCAGGTTTTCCATTCTAGCCGAGAGTATTGCCGGTAGTCTTAATGTAACCAACTGCTATGTGTGTGGAGGTACTAATATGGGAGACCAATGGCCCTGGGAAGCAAAGGAGGTAATGTATTCCGGTTCTGAGACAATTGAACAGATAACATCTTCTCAAGCTGATTATCAAATGAGTGTTAGAGGTAAATCTGAGTGGCGATTAAAGACCTCCATTATAGGTTATGTTTGCATAGCAAGGAAAGGAATAATGTTTAATACATCTGTAGGAGAATTGACTTGTCTAGGGCAAAAAGCTTATGATGATGTTACAAAGAATACAACTTGGTGGTCAGCTTCAAATGTCTCAGAACCACCTAACCCGTTTGCAAGTTATACCAATTTAAAGGATGTGTGGTTTGACCTATCTGCTACATCGAGTTGGAAAGCCCCAGCAAATTTGTACTGGATCTGTGGTAAGAAGGCCTATTCGGAGTTGCCACAGGACTGGGAAGGGGCATGTGTGTTAGGTATGCTCAAACCATCCTTCTTCTTGTTGCCTATTGAAACAGGAGAGACTTTGGGAGTTAAGGTATATGATGTGAATCATAGAAAGAAAAGGGGACCCCTAGAGATAGGTACCTGGGAAGATAATGAGTGGCCTCCCCAGCGTATTACAGATTATTATGGGCCAGCTACGTGGGCAGAGGATGGTACTTTTGGATATAGAACCCCAAAATATATGCTCAACCGTATTATAAGGTTACAGGCAGTGGTTGAGATAATTACCAATGAAACATCGCAAGCGCTCAATCTCCTAGCGAAACATAATACTAGGATGAGGACAGCCGTTTACCAAAATAGATTAGCCTTGGATTACCTATTGGCAGTAGAGGGAGGTGTATGTGGGAAGTTTAACCTAAGCAATTGTTGTCTTCAAATAGATGATGAAGGGTAAGCAATAGCTGAGCTTACTAGCCATATGGTTAAACTAGCGCATGTGCCTACCCAGGTATGGAAAGGGTATAATCCAAGTAGTTGGTTTGGTAATTGGTATGAGCAGTTTGGAGGACTTAAGGCATTGGTAGGTGGAGTCATGCTAATTTTGATGCTGTGCCTTCTCCTACCATGTCTGATTCCTTTGGTAGTTAGGTCTGTGCAGAGCATTATAGAGCATATAGCAGAGAGAAAGGCTGCTGCACAGATAATGGCTATATATAGGTATGAGGCTCTAAATCAGGGAGAATTAGTACAGGAAGAGGAATGTTGAGGGATTCGTATCTTTAGGGAGTTGCAAGGTCTGTTCTGATTCATGGCAACTTGAGGTGTAAGTAAGCGATGATTAGGTGATGCATCTGGAATTATTATATATCAGAAGCATCAAAGGGGGGAATGTGGTGGAATCTCAGTAAAAATAAATTTACTAGGACAAGATTGCCACGTGGTATGTGCACTTGCATATGTTGATGTATCGGTCGGTTGGTTGCACGTATCTAAGATACAATCAGTAGTGTAAGGAGCAAGTGTAGGAATACAGGATATACGAGTATTTCCCCTCCTCCATTGTGCTGGGCAAGCCATGTGGTCAAACAGGAATTTAGTCTCTATTCAGTTGATTAGATAAGAGTATGTGTAGGTTGAACTGATTATGGGAGGAGCTACATGCCTATATAAGGGACCTACACTGTATGATCAGGACTCAGACTTTGCTGTTTTTTGGTGACATTAGTCCCTCTCAGTCCCGGTCGGTGAATCGAATAAAGAATCTCTTCCTTCCTAAAGAAACCTGTGTCCATCTCTCTGTGCTTGGCTTCCATCAGTTTCTCCGGTATCAGTGGATTCCCGGCCGCTGCTCTCTGCTCATAATTTGCAAGTCAAGTGCAAAGCAGCATTTTGCACTTGACTTGCTCTTCACTTGAAATACATAACTCGACCGGCCTGAGAGCTGTGTTGGCCGCCCGGCGCCCCTGTTGCCATGGCACCCTGTGCGACCGCACAGCTCACACACCCCTATGGCCGGCCCTGACTCCAAGCACACTGTAGTGGTTATGGTGTCAGGAGCACCCTAGTCTTTTAGAACTATTTGACTACTTACTTCGGGTCTACCAGGTGCCGGTCTCCACCTCCACTACCTTAGACAGAGAGTTTCCGGCTCTCTGAGCTAAGCATGGTGGTGCTGGACTTAGCTCAGGAGTGCTAAGAGAAACTCCTGCTGAGAAGGCTCCAACTATCCGTCTGAAATAGTGAAGATGGGGAGCAGCGCTGTCAGACTATGGAAAAAGTCACACCATTCAAATGTGTTGCCTACTTACAATGGGGGGAAGGAAGTCAGGGCAATTCTGGCACCATAACCACTCTTGCATGATGTATTGGATATTATTTAATTTTGGGCCCCCACCCACCGCTCAGGGGTGGGGGGTTGGGGGGGAGTACAATAGGTCCCCCCATTATTTTACTTTAGGGCCCCCACCTGCCGTTAAGGGGTGGGGGCCAAGGTGAGGACAATAGGTCCCCCCCTTATTCTTCTTTAGAACCCCCACCCACCGCTCAGGGCTGGGGGGAGGACAATAGGACTTATTGTCCTCCCCACCTGCCCCCACCCATGAGCGGCGGGTAGGGGCCCTAAATAAAAATTGGGGGGTGGGGACAAAATGTCCTCCCCCCTGGCCTCCACCCCTGAGCGGTGGGTGGGGGCCCTAAACAAGAATAAGGGGGTGAACCTAAAGTCCTCCCACCTGGCCCCCACCCCTGAGCGGCGGGTGGGGGCCCTACAGTAAAATAAGGGGGGGAAGTTGTTATGGTACTTTTTCAGTAAACCAAAATGTTTAAGTGTCTATCTGTTCCTGTCCAAATTAAAGAGAATTGAATTGCGTATATACGCTGAAGTAATTCAGTCTGACACACGGAGTTCAGGTTAAAATAACTTCGAGGAAATTTATTGGCAAGTGCAGAATCAGCGGGCGCGCAGGCCCTTTTAAGAGACATTTTCGTCATCATTGATTATCAAGATATCAGTGAATAAACATCATTAATTGGATTAATTGTTAAGTGTCTGGGTTAGTGTCCACCTATCAATATAATTAATTGGATCAAAAGCTAAGTGGTTAGTTCCGTGTCCACCCACCAAGAGGTGGTACTTTTTCGGACACGGGTGGGGGACAAGGGGTCTTAAGCGTCATTTTACTCGGTCGGTGATGTCAAATCTCGTGGTTAGGTGCAAGGTCTCTTATGAATAGAACATTTCATTACTACTGTGTTCTCGTGGCCTTTAAATTATACTTTGTTGCGAGTTAGGGGAAATTCAACAGTTCCTGGGTTAGTCATATCCTTATGGAGAATACTGTCCTTGTCTATTGTATTAGATGTGCTGAGAAATACTGTCATGTAATGTAGTTTTCATATGAAGAAGTCAGGTTATGAGGACAAAATGGAGGATTTGTCACAGTATCAGGTTAATACAGAGTTAGAGCAGCAATTCAATGTAAATACAATAAGATTTTTTAATAATTCTACATCAGTCCCCCCTATGAAATGTTAGATTCTAAGAGATAAAAACTTTATTTGTTAATACCAGAAGACGTGTTAGCCCAAAGGCACAGAAACCCCGTGGCCGCTAGCTAGGTGTTAATGCAAAGTGCAAGTCTGTCCCTATTTTCTGACCCTACTAGGCTAGCTCATCTGTCAGTATGGCTCTCGAACACTTCACACCCAAGGGTATCCCATGGCAGCTAACCCACCACTTCTCCACATGGGGCCTTTACCATTCACCGACAGATGCTGTCCCTAATCTAGTCCCTTCCTAGAACTCTCGCACTTTATCATCAAAAGGGATGGATTGCAGCGGCAAACAGGGTGAGTTGAGATCCTGGAAATCTTGGTCATCAACATCAAGTAGTGTGAAAGTGGGTGCCGCTTGGTCAATAGTCTTCGTGAGAGCTTTCCTTAGGCAGGGGAAGACACAACAAAAGAGAAGAGCAAAGATAAAAAGAGAAATTAGTATTGCCATACCAATATGCATTAAAGCCTTTTTCCAACCTGTCATCCAACCAAACCATCTGTCCCAGGGATCTTTTATCCCAGAATTCCTTTTTAATTCTTCTGAGAGGTCATTTAATTTTGCTATGGCTAATGTAACTTTACCATTAGGACCTGTGTTTTCTGGGATGTAGGTACAACATGTCATGGTGTCGGGCAAAATTTTACATACCCCTCCTTTTTCGGCTAGGATCATATCCAGGGCTATTCTATTTTGGCTCGGCCATTTGGGATGTTGCCTGCAACTGTTCGGCTAATCCCTGGAGGGCATCTCTAGTGTAATTAACGAAACGCTGTTGATTGTAATAAATGTAGTTTATCCAATTTAAGTTCTTGTTTGCAGTAACTATGGTAAAAATTGATTCAAATCCTGCAGCAACTTCATCTCTTGCTTTAAATTCATTGGGTACCCCCCTAGGCACCCCAATGGCATCAATGTAAATGTGAGGGTCAAAACTTCCTTTTACTGGGGCTTCACGCTTAGCCTTAGTGTGGCTGGACTCATGGGTGTTGGTGTGTGTGTCAGAAATAATGTGTATAGGCATAATGGCCTTGGCCAATGTACACTCCCCCCACCACTCTGTGTCCATTCTGGATCTTAACTGTAAATCCCCACACAACCAGTAAATATCTCCTAGTGACCTAGTGTGCTGCTGCAGCAAACGTACAGGAACAGTTCTATACGTAGTACAATAACCTGCGGGAAAGTTACCCACAAATTTACCAATCCCATCATGTTTGACGTAGCAAGTGTAATTACCTTTATATACGGTAACACCATGAGGAGGTCTTACATTTTTGGCTATAAGAGGATACTCCGATGTCCATGCTTGACATTGAGACCTGTTGAAATTATATTGGTAGGCAAAAAGACTTAAAATGCATTTTTCATCATCTACTGGCAGGGTTAAAGGTACAGTGCCCAGATGAGGCCGGGCACCACCACACACATAGCATGCGGTTCGGTTATGTTTGTTGGCATTATATTTCATCCATTCTAACCATAGGTTAACATCATTAAAACCTGTTTCAGCGGCCATAGTATCTTCAAAGGTGGGGTTAGCAATGGCCATCATGTCCTTAAAGGACTGGATGTGTGGTTTTAATGGGTTTGTGACCATATGAGTAGCTCCTCGCCACTCAGGGGAATTACACATATCTTTAAGGTAGAAATGCCCTAATTTAGTATAGGAACCCTTTTTCCAGTACATTCCCAATACATACTGGTCTGCATCTGTTGGGCTTGGATGCTCAACGTTAAGAATTAACTTCATTGGTGTGCCTCCTCCAGGCTTTCTCAGAGTCATTCTTTGAAGGAGGGACCTACCATGATCATCTACTTTAGATAAGGCACTTTTTGGCTTGTAGCCCCAGGAAGGCCCGGCATTCCATCCCGCCGCCCCCCAATGGCCACAATCATGCCCCCATTGTTTGTCAACTACACAAACGTATGGATCTTTTACATGAGGGATATCTCTATAGATATTCTGGATTTGTGTTGTAGTGAATGGGCATTCTACGATGTCACAATAATCAAAGGTATAGGTAGCCACACGGGTACATGATGAATTATACCAGAAGGTGTACCCACTAGCATCTTTAGTGATGGCTACTTGCTGGGCCTTAATTAAACTAATTAAGGAGACAATGTACCAGAGGTACATGGTTGTGCGGTATCTGCTTCCTCTGGGGCAGGAGACTTCTTGCAGTGGGAAGCGTGGATCCAATGTGGCCTGCCGGCCAATTTGACAGAAGTTGCGGTGATCAGGAGAACTTGGAATGGCCCGTCAAATCTTGGTTCCAGGGAGCTTTTCCGCACGAACTTCTTAACCAGAACCCAATCTCCGGGAAGCAGGTTATGGGTACCTGTGTTCAGATCAGGATCTGGAATTGAAGAGAAAACTTGGGCATGTATTTTGTTCAAGGCACTTGCAAGTTCAGTTACATAGTCTATTAAAACATCTGATTGAAGCTGTAACTGCTGTGGATAATAACAACCTAGCCTGGGTGCTGTCCCAAATAGAATTTCATATGGGGATAACGAGTGTTTCCCTCTAGGTGTGTGCCTAACGCTGAACAAAGCTATTGACAGACTTTCTGGCCAGGGCATTTTTGTTTCTTGTGACATTTTTAACATTCTGGCTTTTAGAGTGCCATTCATGCGCTCTACTTTACCACTACTTTGTGGGTGGTAAGGGGTGTGGAAGGCTAGGGTCACTCCCAGAGCAGTCCAAATTTCTTTAGTCACTGTTGCTGTAAAGGCTGGGCCTTGATCACTTTCAATGACTTCTGGAAGTCCAAATCTACATACAATGTCTGTAAGTAGGCGTCTTGCGGTTGTTTTTGCAGTGATATTGGCTACAGGGTAGGCTTCTGGCCAGCCTGAGAACATGTCCACTATGACTAGTGCATATTCATGGGGCCCACTCTTGGGCATTTGGATGTGGTCAATTTGGATTCGCTGGAAGGGGTACATGGGCTTTGCCAGGTGTTTTGCAGGCACCTTGATTGGTCTTCCTGGATTACATTTTGCACAAATGACACAGGCCCTGCAGAAGCTGTTGATCAGGGTTGTGATTCCAGGTGCTTCATAATATTTTTGAATGAGGGCGGCCATTAGGTCTTTTGACAGATGTGCAGGCCCATGGGCCCATTGGACAACTGCTGGGTATAAGCTTCTTGGAAGGCAAAATTTAGAATTGTTGTAGTAAATTCCGTCCTTTAGGACAGCTCCTTTCTTCTTCCATTTCTGGATTTCTTCAGGGGTAATTTTAGCTTGTTGTTCTCGTAGAATTCTCAGGTCAGTAGGAAGAGTTTGTAAGGTAAAGGTAGGAACTTCTTCTTCTTGACCGGACACTTCTTCATCCACTTCCTGCAAATCTCTGGCTGCTTGCTTAGCAGCCTGATCAGCCAAATGGTTGCCCTTTGCTTCATCTGAATCCAATTTCCCATGTGCCTTTACTTTCAAAACGGCCACTTCTTCAGGGAGTAGGAGGGCATCCATCAGTTCCTTGATTGCAGAGCTGTGTTTGACTGGTGTACCGGCAGTGGTAAGAAATCCTCTTGTCTTCCAAATGAGGCCGAAGTCATGTGCCACACCCAGAGCATATCTTGAATCTGTATAGATGTTGGCACGCTTTCCCTTGGAAATCTTGCATGCTGAAGTCAGGGCTTGCAATTCAGCTTCTTGCGCAGACATTGCTGGCGGTAGAGGTGATGACTTGAGAACTTCCCCTGTTGTGGTTACGGCATATCCTGTATGGTATTTTCCTTCTTCATCAGCATACCTTGAACCGTCCACAAACAGAGTAAAATCCGGATCCGGTAATGGATTCTCATGCACAGTTGGTAAGTGTACTGTTTCCATTTTCATCTGTTCGAAACAGTCATGAGGAGTTTCTGGGTCATAGTCATTTGTTATAACTAGGTCTTTAAATTCTTTTTCTAGGAAGTGGCGTGGCCATGCTTCCAGAAGGTCAGTTGTTGGGTATTTGACAATACCATTTTCCTGTAGCTGTTCTTCATTCATGGTGGCCCATAACTTTGCCATGGGCCCAAGATCATTCCATGACTTTGTCTTCAATTTGGTAACAGGAATATGTGGGATAGCAGTATCCCAATGGCGGTAAAGGTAGTTAAGTTGTTGAGGTAATTGGACCAAGACCATGCTATTGCCTTCAGAGTCACAATAGAAATCTTGAGCAGTGAGCTTAACATCAGTCCAATGGTAGAGCTCATCTTCATAGCAAGGCTCGGGAGTAATGTCTGGTTTGTACCACATGGTACAGAAGGCGTAATCTGGGCCTTCACAGAGAGGCTTTTCATCTTCATAAAATGTCAAATGTGGATGCATGACTTTCTTGATACATCCACAAAGCAGGTAAATGTAGGTTTCATCTGTGATAAATCCATAATAGATACCCCCCTCAGGGAGTGGAAGAAGAGTGGATGGGTTAAGAACTTGACATCTTTGGATGGAAATGTTGTCAGGTAGAAGAAGATGGCATTGCAGGCGTAGGTGTCTGGCTGGAGACACGTGCTTGAGCTGGACTTGGTTGATGATGGCAGAAATGTCATGAGGGGCCAAAACAACCAGGGGGTGGCCAAGGACCAGGTCTGAGGTTCTTTCTATGAGCTCTCTTGCAGCGAAAACAGCCCTGAGACAGGAAGGGGTCCCTCTGGCCACAATGTCCAGTTGACATGAGAAATATCCAATAGGCCTCTGGCGGCCTCTTAAGTCATTAGTTTGGGTGAGAACTCCTGTTGCGTGGCCTTGTCTTTCAGAGACAAATAATTTGAAAGGTTTGGAGTAATCAGGTAGGCCCAAGGCAGGAGCAGAAGCAATGGCACGCTTAAGAGATTTGAAATTGTCCAGAGCTTCGTTGGTCAGGCCGAATGGATCTGACTTGAGTGCATCGTAGAGAGGTTGCATAAGCAGAGAGGCCTCTGGGATCCATGCTCTGCAGTAGGAAATGAGGCCTAAGAAGGCATGAAGAGATTTTGAAGTCCTTGGGGGTTGAATGTCCAGAATTGTTCTGACTCGGTCCCGAGTGAGATGTCTGGTACCTTGAGATAGGCAATGTCCAAGGAAAATCACAGAAGGTTGACAGAATTGCAGCTTGAGAAGCGAAGCTTTACATCCTTGTTCTGCCAAATAGCAAAGCAGACTAATTGAACATTCTTCAGTAGTGGGTATATCATCTCCACAGAGCAACAAATCATCCACATACTGGAGTAAAACAACTTCTGGGTGTTCAGCTTGCCATGGGTCAAGAATAGTACACATGGCTTTGGCAAATTGACTTGGAGAATTTTGTGCCCCTTGGGGCATGACAGTCCATGTATATTGTTGCATTTCATGGGTGAAAGCGAACAGGTATTGACAGGATGGATCCAGTGGAACACTGAAAAAGGCATTAGCTAGATCAATGACTGTGAAATACTTTGCAGAAGGTGGGACGCCAGAGAGCAGGGTATGGGGGTTTGGTACAAGAGGGGTGTCCAGGACAGTGGCTTCATTGACTGCACGGAGATCCTGAACCATCCTGTACTTTACTGGCTCACCTTTTAGAGTCTTTTTCTTCACAGGAAATAATGGAGTATTACATTCTGATTTACACTCCACTAAAGCACCCTTTTCCAGGAGCGCTTTGATGTGAATAGAAATGGCTGCAGCCTGTGCTGGTTTTAGAGGATATTGTGGTTTCCTTGGTAACTTAGCTCCTGGGATAAGCTTAACCACCACAGGTGGGACATTTAGATGACCTATATCCTCTGGGCCTGAGGACCATAACTTAGCAGGCACCTGAGTTTTTAACTCATCTGGGAAATTGGACCTAGGTTCTGCTGCTTGCTCATTGGATATATCTAATTGCAGCATCAAAGGTATGGAGCACAGGGCTGAAGTGTCAGAAACAGATAGAGGTGTAGACATTTCTACCTGTCCATCTGGAGTGAAGGTTATAGACGCCTGCAGGCGTGAAAGGACATCAGCGCCTAACAGGTTAATTGGGCATGTGGAGGAAACTACAAAACGAGCAAGTAAGCTTGTGCCAACCCGCAGAGGGGTTGTTAGAGGACTGTGTCTCGGTTGGCCATCCACTCCAACACAGGAGACATCAATACTTGACAAGAAAGATGGGTCTGGCAGGTCTTGTTCTCTGAGAACACTTCGGGCTGCGCCTGTGTCAATAAGAAATGTGGTAGGTTGGCCTTCAATGGGTAAAGTTACTGTGGCAAGTGGCCCCCCTCCCTTATCCCCTGTAAACACTGCCATGACAGGGGTTAATGACACAGGTTTGCCAATTTCCTAATCATCATCTGGTTCCTCTACAATTGGAACCGTTTTCATGGTCTTAGGGGCCGGGGCAGGCTTGGGAAACTTTTTGGGCTCCCCTGTAGGAAACTTTTTGGGCTCCCCCGGTTCCCTTTTGGGTTCTGGACAGTCACTTCTGTAGTGTCCCTTAGCCCCACAATTGAAACATGATACGTCCTCTAACTTGACACCCTTGGTGCCAGGGGTGATGGGGGTGGCACGGGCCACCATGAGAGGAGCTGAATTGGGTCTTCTGGGGGTTTGGGCAGATTCCAAACCTCTAGCAACTAGGAGTAACGTATCTAGGGGAACAACCTTGTATTCAGGGCGTGCAGCAATGATTCCCTTGCGTATGGAATCTTTAACACCTTGGACAAACGCACCTGATAGCATTTGTGAATGAATTTTGTCAGTGAGATCAAATCCCAAATCTGTAAACATTTGATATAATCTTGCATGAAACCTTTCCACTGATTCTCCTTTGTCTTGCACAACATCAGTAAGGCCAGCAGCTTGATCTGCAAGTTTATCCTTAGCCCAATCTCTCAATTGATTGCAAAAGGTTACTCCGGAGGGATAATCAACATCACTTGTAAGTAGATCTGTACTGAGGTGGCGGGCCATGCTGGGCCAATATGCATCCCCTGCTTTAATAGCACAAATGCTCAGTAGGTCACGCCAGGCGGCGGAATAAGTCTTTTGTATCTGAACTATCCCTCGGTAAAAAGGCATAGGCTGTTTCTCTGGGTCAGGGAGAGATTTCATTAAAGCACTAGCTTGTGTGGGGTTAAAAGCGACATATTTAGGAGGGGCCTGTTCTCCCCGACCCTGATGGCCGAAGGGATCTTCAATAGAACGGTGGGCTCTCGCAGCCTCCATTGAAACCTGGGACAGCCTGTCATCCTCTCCCTCATCTAGCTCTATTATCTGGGATCTTCTGCGTGAGGGGATCACCTGAGGAGACAGGGCCGGGGGATAGGAGGGAGCTCCGGAGGCGGGAGTTGCCATTGGGTCATAATCTTGGGACCGGTAATCACCGGGAAGCACCGGCATCAGGGGTGCTGAATGGCTGGGGGCCGCCATATTGGAGGCGGGGAAGGAAGTTGCATTGGGGTTAAGGGAAGATGTGGCGGCCATGTTGGATGTGGGCACATCCGGGGCAGACTGAACCGGACTGGGCATGACCGGAACCTGGGGAGTGGCTTGGGGAAAGGGGTATGGCCAGTGAGGATAGGGGTATGGGAAGGGGTATGGCCAGGCCATTTGGGTGGGAGTTGGGGCGGAACCTGGAGTGGGCAGTGAGGTTGGGGAGGGATTAGCAGAGGGGGTGGGAAACTGGGCTGTGGTCGGGGCGGGCGAGGGAGAGGGTGGGGCAGAGTCAGTAAAGGTGCCTGAAGGAGGAGGAGCCGGAGTGGGATCAGCAAGATTGACAGTGGCAGGAGAGGAGGGGTTAGTGAACTGGGCAGATGCAGATGGGAGGGTAGGATTATCTACGGAGACAAAGTGTGAGGAAGGAATGGCAGATGAGATGTTAGCATTAGACACAGAAGGTGGCTTGGGGATGGATGAGGATGATGGGAATGTTAGGGAAGGAGAAGGGGAAAAGTAGGATCCATCAGAATTTAGGACCGGGCAAACGGGAGAGGTGACGGGATGGGGATTGGGAGGATTGGGAGTGGGATACGTAGTCAGCTGGCAATCTCCCATTGCTGACTGGACCTTTGGGATAGACATCCCCCGGGCGCCATTTTGGGGCGCTGGCTGAGGAA
Organism: Pelobates fuscus; assembly: GCF_036172605.1. NCBI lineage: Eukaryota > Metazoa > Chordata > Amphibia > Anura > Pelobatidae > Pelobates > Pelobates fuscus. The sequence goes on along the minus strand of NC_086326.1, from coordinate 143,263,840 downwards.
GAGCCCCAGCAACACAATTATTATGGTACACAAACAATTTCACACCCTTGTGAATTATTTCTTCTTCAACCCAACCTTCTTGCTGAATAGCCTTTGCTACTCTGTACCATGCTTCAGCTGTTTTTAATAAATTATAATTTGCAAGCTTGCCTTTCTTTTCCATCAACAATCTACGCCAGCTTTCTGGTTGTAATCTACCACATGTCGGCACAGCAATCTTACAAACTTTTGCAATCTTTTCAACACCTTTAACCATCTCCTCACCCTCTCTGTCATCAACTAAATCACATGCTAACCAGCCCTTACTGGGCTTACCTAAATCCTGCCCCATAATCCCTTCTCCCCTACACCAGCGTCCCAGATATAGGGAAAGATAAGGAAAATTGAACCAGAACGTCTACAATGCTCGACTGCCACCTGAGAATCGTGGGTCTTTCTCAAGTGCGTCTTCCCAAAACGTAGACTAGTCACTGAATCCGCCTACCCGGGGTGGTAGACACGGATTGGAGCGAGGTGAGAAGTGTGTGACCAATCACTTCTCTATTAAGAGGAATGGGAGTGGATAGTACAATAGTACAGGAAGTGTAGAAAAGGTAAAGAGTAAGGGAAGGAAAATCCTTAGAGACAGATACAGGAGTTTAAATGACTCCACATTAAACAAACAAGACAACAATACAATTGAAATACAGTGCATGCATCACAGTTCAAATGAAATCAACAGTAATCCCTTTCCTTCTACATGTGCTTACTCCAAAGTCACCTTTCTCAACCTCGTAGTGTCCCCGCTCGGAGAATGACTTCCTCAAGTCTCACTACCAGCGGCCAAGGATAACAGCTAACACCGGTCCGAAATCCTTTCTAGCCTCCCTCGTTACAGCAGTCCACTTAAAGTGGCCACGCCACCCTCACTCCCGTAGTGCCCTTATAAAACCCACTCTATAAGTCTCACTACCACGTGATGCGGAAAACAAGCAATGCCTGCCTGAATCCCCCCAGGAAACTGAGTCCCCTGCCACAAGGCTAAGTCTCCTACCACAGTTAAAATAATCAGTGGACCTTCAACTCAACTAGAGCCGAAAGGTCCGGGTCAGGACGTCCCCAACTCAACTAGAGCTGGATGGTCCGGGTCAGGACGTCCCCAACTCAACTAGAGCTGGATGGTCCGAAAGCGCACAGTGAAGCTAGCTAGGCTATCAAAGTGACACAAAATTGGATCACAGGAAACTATGATTCTACACAGATCCCACAATTCCACAAACTTCTTTTTCCTTACAGCCACAGCCACGAGGCTCCTAAAAGAAGTAAACAGGCAAAGAAGACCCCCAGGAACACATCCACAGGTCAACCCCCCTTTTTCCCTACAGCCACAAACACGTGGCTCCTAAAAGGAGTAAAACAGGCAACAGGACTCCAGGCAAACCCCCCGGGTCCACCCTCCCCTTTATCCCAAAGAGGGGAAAACAGACAAACACAGGACCCTCAAGCAAACTACCACGGGTCCACCCCCCCCTTTATCCCAAAAAGGGGAAACAAATAAACATTCAGCCCGGGCAACCAAACTAGACACACCCAGGCAACAGATAGACTAAATGCAGGTAACAAATGGGTAATAAGACTCCGGGCAAGATATTACCTGTCTTTGATGTCCTCCCGGGAAGCAGTCACAGACACGTGGACGGGTCAATCAAAGGGGCCGGAACGTACCGGTGGCTCTGCAGAAGTCTCTACCGTGTAACTGGAGGTGATCAGTCTCCCTTTCCTTCCCCCTGGATTCCTCCGTCCACCCTTGTCTTCCTTAGGACGGCTCACCGGCCAGACATAGCCCGGAGTCCCTGTTCGGGCGCCAAAGTTGTTATGGTACTTTTTCAGTAAACCAAAATGTTTAAGTGTCTATCTGTTCCTGTCCAAATTAAAGAGAATTGAATTGCGTATATACGCTGAAGTAATTCAGTCTGACACACGGAGTTCAGGTTAAAATAACTTCGAGGAAATTTATTGGCAAGTGCAGAATCAGCGGGCGCGCAGGCCCTTTTAAGAGACATTTTCGTCATCATTGATTATCAAGATATCAGTGAATAAACATCATTAATTGGATTAATTGTTAAGTGTCTGGGTTAGTGTCCACCTATCAATATAATTAATTGGATCAAAAGCTAAGTGGTTAGTTCCGTGTCCACCCACCAAGAGGTGGTACTTTTTCGGACACGGGTGGGGGACAAGGGGTCTTAAGCGTCATTTTACTCGGTCGGTGATGTCAAATCTCGTGGTTAGGTGCAAGGTCTCTTATGAATAGAACATTTCATTACTACTGTGTTCTCGTGGCCTTTAAATTATACTTTGTTGCGAGTTAGGGGAAATTCAACAGTTCCTGGGTTAGTCATATCCTTATGGAGAATACTGTCCTTGTCTATTGTATTAGATGTGCTGAGAAATACTGTCATGTAATGTAGTTTTCATATGAAGAAGTCAGGTTATGAGGACAAAATGGAGGATTTGTCACAGTATCAGGTTAATACAGAGTTAGAGCAGCAATTCAATGTAAATACAATAAGATTTTTTAATAATTCTACATCAGACCTAATGTCCTCCCCCCTGACCCCCACCCCTGAGCGGTGGGTGGGGGCCCTAAATACTTATGGGGGGGGGACCTAATGACCTAATTTTTTTTTTATTGCATCGGTTATTATGGATTTTTATTTGGCCTTTTTTGGGGCTGAAAAAATAAGATTTTAGAAGAAAGAAAACATCGAATGGTAAGTTTTATTTTTACAGGTATTTAGTTAAAGGTCCCCCCTCATTATTTTTAGGGTGAGGGGGGTAGGTAGGAGTTTATTTTTTGGGGGAGGGAGTGACTAGGGGTTTGGGGACCCCTAATTACCTGGGGGGGAGGGGGATTAAATTTGTATTTAGAGTTCCAACCCGCCGCTCAGGGGTGGGTGCCAGGGGGGAGGACATTAGGTGTGTCCCCCAATTTGTATTAAGGCCCCCACCCACTGCTCAGGGATGGGGGCCAGGGGGGAGCACATTAGGTCCCCCCCCTTAGTCTAGTTTAGGGCCCCCACCCACCGCTCAGGGGTGGGGGCCAGGGGGCAGGACATTAGGTCCCCCCTCAATTTGTATTTAGGGCCCCATCCACTGCTCAGGGATGGGGGTCAGGGTGGAGGACATTAGGTTCCCCCTTATTCTTGTTTAGGGCCCCCACCCACTGCTCAGGGGTGGGGACCAGGGTGGAGGACATTAGGTCCCCCCTATTCTTGTTTAGGGCCCCCACCCACTGCTCAGGGGTGGGGTCCAGGGGGGAGGACAATAGGTCCCCCCCCAATTTGTATTTAGGGCCCCCACCCACCGCTTAGGGGTGGGGGCCAGGGGGGTGGACATTAGGTCCCCCCCTTATTCTTGTTTAGGGCCCCCACCCACTGCTCAGGGGTGGGGGCCAGGGGGCAGGACATTAGGTTCCCCCTCAATTTGTATTTAGGGCCCCCACTCACCGCTCAGGGGTGGGGACCAGGGTGGAGGACATTAGGTCCCCCCTATTCTTGTTTAGGGCCCCCACCCACCGCTCAGGGGTGGGGGCCAGGGGGGAGGACAATAGGTCCCCCCCCACAATTTGCATTTAGGGCCCCCACCACCGCTCAGGGGTGGGGGCCACGGCGGTGCACATTAGGTCCCCCCCTTATTCTTGTTTAGGGCCCCCACCCACTGCTCAGGGGTGGGGTCCAGGGGGGAGGACAATAGGTCCCCCCCAATTTGTATTTAGGGCCCCCACCCACCGCTTAGGGGTGGGGGCCAGGGGGTTGGACATTAGGTCCCCCCCATATTCTTGTTTAGGGCCCCCACCCACTGCTCAGGGGTGGGGGCCAGGGGGGAGGACATTAGGTCCCTGTAACGGAATCGTTGGCACCCCGACCGGGTACCTTCCGCTGACGGATACTCCTAGCGCTTCCTGCAGCAGACACCACAACCACCGAATCTGAGAAGCATAGGAATCCTCTCTAGCATCTGAATGCTGTATACAGCCGAATAGGAAAAACCATGCGAATAGGTTTACACTCCTAGCAGTCAAACTGGAACAGCATACAATAAATCCTCCCCCAATAATGAGACGACACTTCACTTTGAGGGTTAAAACAGGAACTCCTGTGCTGGCACACCCAGCCTGGTTTTTATTACAGTCTTGCACATACAGGACCGCCCACAGGGAGGTATAAAATAACCAATCAAGGGGGGCGTGGCTTGGCTGCTAATGGAGTAGGACGCAGGCACTCAGGGCTCTTAGGCCCCAACCCGCCAAAGCCCTTAAAACACAGCGCTAGACACCCGAGCAAACAAGCAGATGGGGAAAACTAAAAGGGGGGTCACCCCTGGCCCGCCACAGCCCTCCTCGGGACACCCGGCAGGGCCGATGGACGAGTACCTCTCCACCCCGCAGCCGCTGGCAAGCACATGCGGCCTAAACGACATGGCGCCCTCGTCCCCAGGTATGAGCAGCCGAACTGGCTCCACACGGGGATCCCCTGCTCGAGACCCTCAGAGAGACACACTCACCCAGCTGTCCGCAGACCTGGCGGCAATAGCGGCAAACATGCTCACGCGGGATGATAAAACGTAACTCATTGCAGAGCTCAGAACCGCCGTACGTGAAGAAATCACGGCCGTGAGGCGAGACCTGGCAGTGCTGGAGCAGAGAGTGGATGACCTGGAGGTACACCAACTACAAGCCACACAGCACCAACGGGCATCAGAGCTGGCAGCCACAAGGCAGGGTAATATCCTACTGGATCTGAGACGCCAAGTAGAGGACCTTGATAACAGGGGTCGACGCAATAACATACGCGTCAGGGGCATGCCGGAATCTGATGGTGAAACACCGCGGGAGCTGCTCGAGGGCCAGTTTGCCCAAATCCTGGGAGGTGAAGCCCCACCGGACTTTGGGCTAGAGAGGGCGCACAGGGCGCTCAGAGCCCCACGTAGGGATGGCCAGCCAAGAGACCTGATTTGCTGCCTCCAGTCATTTCAATTGAAGGAGGCTATAATGAGGGCTGCACGGGCACAACGCTCAATCCGATACATGGATTCGTCAATAGCACTATACCAAGATCTGTCCGCCATCACCCTAGACTCACGACGAGCCCTGAAACCTATCACAAATGCGCTGCAGGAGAAGAGGATCCAGTATAAGTGGGGTTACCCGTTTAGCCTACAAGCCAGAGTGGGGAACCAATGGCACGTCCTGAGATGGCCAACTGAAATCCCACGCTTCCTACACGCAGTGGGCCTACCGGACATGCTCGTCCCTAACTGGATTCTGGATTATCCACCTGCCAAGCCAACTGGCCCAACAGCACCGGCCGACATGCTCAGAGAGGGAGCCTTGCCTGGGAATCCCCAGCGCAGAGGTGGCCCGGTGGCACCGGAGGAATAAGCTACAGCAGAGCCCCCGGGGCGCAGGGCCCCCACGGAAGACAACCCTGCACACCACTGGACCCGGCCCGCTTGAGCGGCAGACCTGAACGGCACATCCCATTTAATCGGAAGATGTGCAGTGGCCCAGAGACACCGAGACTGTTCACCAGGGGTATGTACTACTCCCCCCCACATGCCTAGGGCCCCATGCCAACCCTGAGGTTCTCACCGCCCATGGGGGTTCAGTGTTTGGGGGCAGGGGAGGCAAGTTATACCGGGATAACCAAGCGAGTGGCAAAACACGGAGTCCTGCAAACCCGCAGTTGGGGATAGGATAGATTGGGTGGAGGGACCGGGGGGGAAGGGGAGAGGCGGGACGATGGTCCAGGGGTCCGACACACATGAAGGGACTAGGAGTTTGCTGGGCACCGCTTTTCACTGGCCACGAGATAAGAGAATGGAGGAAGAAGGCCACCCGAACATTAACAGCTATATGAACGGTCACAGTAGGCCACAGGCCGCAGAGGGGGCTGGGGGGGGGCTATGGGCAGGAGTGGGGGGTTGGGGATCCGGCCACGCGCCCGGGACGCACCTGGCGTCCGACCCTGCCCCTGCTGCTGACCCTTCACTGGCTGGGGCGGAGTTGGGCGCGGTGCGGAACGCCTGCGTCTCCGGGGGGCTCTGTGGGGAATGCTGGACGAGGGGTCTTAGGCCCACACAGCCAACTGTTCTGTTCTTGTTTTACCAGGTTTTACTATGTTATGATCTACCAGACCCACGACTCAGACAATCTGTAGGACGCAGAGACCGCCCAAGTGAATTATACACCCACCCTAGGCTGCGAGGTGGTTCAAGAGGTGATCAGGCCCCGGTGGAAAGGGAGAAAGAGATGACAGGGGACCCGATCATCACTGGACAGACTAGGCTAGACAAGACGGGGATTCCCCCATACTCAGAACATGGACCGACCGACACATGGGTCCAGGGGGGTGACCTGGCCCAAACTGTGTACCCCACGCAACCTGTAACAGGGAGACATATTGGGATTTGGCCCAATCGCTGATGCACTCAGCGGGTTGGGAGCCGAAAGAGCCCACCAATGACATCACCTACACGAGAGGGCGACTGATACCGTAGGTGGCCTTCCCCACACCCCGCGCAACTGACCTACACTGTATATATGTCAGGGTACCTGTGGTCTCTACCTCCAAAAGAGGTAGAGACTTAGCTGTTCCACCATCCAGACGGTCTGATGACTCCTTTCCCCGCGGTCTATCCGGTCATGCAAGGCCGGCCGCGAGGGAGTGACTGCCTTTTACACCATCTAGGCAGGAAGTCATCATCAGGACACTCCCCCGGATCGACCTGTCAGTCAATTGCTGCAGGACCAATCAGGACGTCTCGGAGGTGTGGTTACTGCTCTGAACAGGGTATTTAACAGAGCTTCCTTCATTAGCTCATTGCCCTGTCGTGGTTCTAGCTTGTTCTAGTCACTCAGTGCTTGTGTATTCTATTATCCCTTTTGGTTTTGACCCGGCTTGTTTACCTTACTCTGCTTATCTCTGTTACCCTTGATTCGGCTTGTCTCTCGCTTTCCTGTCTTCTGTTACCCTCAACCTCGGCTTGTCTTTGACCATTCTATACGGTACTACTTACGTTAGTCCGGCCATTCTAAGGTCCGGTATACGTATCTGGCTACTGTTTGTACTCTGCGTGTTGGATCCCTGTCCCGATCCTGACATTACGACAGGGCCAATGGATCCTGCAAGTACAAACAGTCAGCTGGCTGCTCCTGATCCTAGGTTTGAAGCCATGGATCACAGAATGGATCAGATGGCGCTTGCGCTACAGGCTCTATTATCTCATGCCAATAACCCACCAGAGGAGATACGTAATACCCCTGTTTCTCCTGTCAGTTTAGGTCTAGAGGTAGCCACAGTGGGTGCTTCTTCTCGCATTACCCCCCCAGTACGCTATGGTGGGGCTCCTGAGAAGTGTCGTGGTTTTTTAAACCAAATTAGTATCCACTTTGAATTGCAACCCCGCTCTTATCCTACAGATAGGGCAAAGGTAGGATTTATTATCACCCTACTTATTGAGAAAGCTCTGAGATGGGCCAACCCACTATGGGAGAACGATAACCCATTAGTGTATAACTATAACGCATTTGTAGCTGCTTTTAGAAGAACATTTGATCCTCCAGGTAGAAAGGTTAATGCAGCCAGATTACTGTTGCGCCTGAGACAGGAGAACCGAACACTGGTGGATTATGCACTAGATTTCAGGTCTCTGGCGTCAGAAGTCAAGTGGAATGAGCAGGCGTATATGGATGTATTTTTGAATGGCCTATCAGAAGTAAACCTTGATGAGGTTGCTACCAGAGAACTCCCTGAGAATTTAGAAGATTTAATTTTGTTCATCTCTCGTATAGATGAACGTTTAAGAGAGAGACAGAACACTCGACAGAGGAACCGGAGACCTTCTTTTAGGTTAGCCCCCGCTTTTCCAAGTCCTGACTCCACGGTATCTTTGCTTCCTGAACCTATGCAGATAGGTTATACCCGCCTCTCTGAGGAGGAAAGACAGTACAGGAGAAGAGAGGGTTTGTGTATGTATTGTGGAGCCAAGGGTCATTTACTCTCGAACTGTCCTAACCGTCCGGGAAACGCTCGCACCTAAGTCTCTCTAGAGGACAAGCCTTGGGTGTTTCTATTTTGTCCTCTACTCCTAATTATAAAGATCACAGGCTTCTGCTACCAGTTTCCTTAACTTGGGAGAAGGAAGTAGTAAGGGCTATGGCATTGATAGATTCCGGTGCTGCTGAGAATTTTATCGACCAAGTCTTTGCTATTAAGAACAATTTCCCATCCCAGCTAAGGGAGACACCCTTGGCCGTTGAGGCCATAGATGGTAGACCACTACTAGACCCTGTTATCGTTCGTGAAACCATACCCATTAGTTTAAATGTTGGTATCCTACACGTGGAGAATTTATCTCTTTTGCTCATTTCATCCCCTTCCGTTCCCATAGTTCTGGGGTACCCATGGTTGAAGAAACATAACCCTATTATCGATTGGGAGTTAGGGGAGATACTCTCGTGGGGCCAGGGTTGCCAGGATAGGTGTTTATGCAAGGTTTCTCCATTAGCTAATGTTAACATACCTGAGACTCCTATTCAGTCCACAGAAAGACAGATACCAGACCTTTACCTAGACTTAAAGGCAGTATTTGACAAGAAGAATGCCGATTCTTTGCCGCCACACAGGTCATTTGATTGTAAAATTAAGCTCCTACCTGGGACTATGCCTCCGAGGGGCCATGTATATCCTTTGTCTGTTCAGGAAAACTTGGTTCTAGAGGAGTATATTCGGGAGAACTTAGAAAAGGGATTCATTAGGAGGTCTTCTTCCCCGGCCGGGGCTGGGTTCTTTTTCGTTAAGAAAAAGGATGGCACGCTGAGACCTTGTATCGATTACCGAGGCTTGAATAAAATAACTGTCAGAAATGCCTATCCTATTCCACTTATTACCGAGTTATTTGATCATCTTAAGGGCTCCAAAATCTTCACCAAGTTAGATCTCAGAGGGGCATATAATTTGGTGAGAGTCCAGCAGGGACACGAGTGGATGACGGCGTTCAATACTCGGTACGGTCACTATGAATACACAGTTATGCCGTTTGGACTTTGCAATGCTCCTGCAGTATTTCAGGATCTGATTAATGAGGTACTTAGGGAGTTTCAACATGATTGTGTCATTGTCTACCTAGACGACATACTGATACACTCTAGGGAGATTGAAACTCACCATAGACAGGTCAGAGCGGTATTACAGAAACTTCTGCAACATGGTCTATACTGTAAATTGGAAAAATGCAGCTTTGATCAGTCTCAGATAGATTTTCTTGGTTACGTGATTTCTGGGGAAGGTTTTAAGATGGACCCTGACAAACTCCAGTCTATTTTAGATTGGCCATTACCTAAGGGACTCAAGGCTATTCAGAGGTTTATTGGTTTCTCCAATTATTATAGGCGCTTCATTAAGGGTTACTCGTCTATTATTGCGCCCATTACCAATATGACCAAACAGGGGGCAGAAACTAAGACGTGGTCTCCTGAAGCTCTCGCTGCTTTCAAGAGGCTCAAAGAACTTTTTGCTTCTGCTCCAATATTAGTCCATCCTGATACGACTTTGCCGTTTCTACTCGAGGTCGATGCCTCTGAGACAGGAGTAGGTGCGGTTCTGTCACAAAGATTAGCGGTAGATAAACCATTACACCCGTGTGGTTTTTTTTCCAGGAAACTTTCTGGGGCTGAGAGCAGATATGACATCGGAGACAGGGAACTGCTAGCAGTCATTAAAGCCTTAAAGGAGTGGAGACATTTGTTGGAGGGGACCCTACACCCTATTACGATTTTGACAGACCACAAAAACTTGTCATATATTGGGGAGGCTAAGCGCTTATCCTCTAGACAAGCTCGTTGGTCCTTATTCCTGACTCACTTCAATTATGTATTGACTTACAGACCTGGTTCTAAAAACTCTAAAGCCGATGCATTATCTCGCCAATATGAACCTTCTACTGTACCTGAACCAGTTCTTTCTTCTATAGTTCCGAAGTGCAATATCATTGCTAATACGACTCTCAGGATTCATTCTCCATTACTGGCCGAGATCATTAAGTTGCAACATCTCGCACCTAAACAGACCCCTGCGGGTCGTCATTTCGTTCCTCCTGCTTTTCAACTGGAACTTTTACAGTGTTTACATAATAGCAAGATGGCGGGACATCCTGGTATTCACAAAACTTACGCCTTGATCTCTAAGGACTTCTGGTGGTCTACTTTACGGAGGGATGTTGAGGAGTTCATCGCTGCATGTGAAGTTTGTACTAAAACCAAACAACCCCATACGCTTCCATGTGGACTCCTGCAACCCTTGGAGGTTCCAGAGAGACCATGGTCCTGTTTGGCCATGGACTTTATTGTCGATCTACCTATCTCTAAAAGACAGACTGTTATCCTCACCGTGGTTGACAGGTTTACTAGGATGGCACACTTCATTCCCCTGCCTAAACTTCCGTCTTCTCCCGAATTGGCAGAGATATTCGCCAAGGAGATTTTTCGCCTACATGGGATACCCTCTCAAATTGTATCGGACAGAGGCTCCCAATTTGTTTCCCGCTTTTGGAGGTCCTTCTGCTCTCAACTTGGTATTAAATTAAACTTTTCTTCTGCCTATCATCCTCAGTCTAACGGAGCTGCTGAACGTACCAACCAGAAAATTGAACAATATTTACGATGCTTTGTTTCTGAACACCAGGATGATTGGGTCGGTTTGATTCCTTGGGCGGAGTTTGCACACAACAATCTCGTTTGCGATTCTACTCATTCAAGCCCCTTCTTCATGAATTATGGTTTTCATCCGTCTATTCTTCCTTCGGATTCTCCTTCCCAGGGGGTGCCGTCGGTTGATGTTCGTGTTGCCAATTTGAGGAAGTTGTGGGATCAAACTCGACAAATCCTTGTGCACAACTCTATGTTGGTCAAGAAACACGCTGATAAACGTAGAAGGGCGGCTCCGGTCTTTGTTCCAGGTGATAGGGTATGGCTGAGCACGAGGAACATCCGTTTAAAAGTGCCCTCCATGAAGTTCGCTCCTCGGTATATTGGACCCTACAGGGTGCTGACCCGTATCAATCCGGTTGCGTATCGTTTAGCTCTTCCTAATACCTTACGCATTCCGAACTCGTTTCACGTTTCATTGCTGAAACCACTCGTATGTAACAGATTTTCCTCCACAATAGCCCCTCCTCGCTCCGTTCAGGTGGAGGGTCAGGAGGAGTATGAGGTCAACTCTATTATTGATTCTCGAATCTCCCGGGGGAGAGTACAATATCTGGTTGATTGGAAGGGATATGGTCCTGAGGAGAGGAGTTGGGTACCTCAGGAGGATGTTCATGCTCCCCGTCTCCGCAGGGCATATCACTCTCGCTTCCCATCTCGTCCCGGTTCATTCCGCCCGGTGGGCGTATCTGAGAGGGGGGGTACTGTCAGGGTACCTGTGGTCTCTACCTCCAAAAGAGGTAGAGACTTAGCTGTTCCACCATCCAGACGGTCTGATGACTCCTTTCCCCGCGGTCTATCCGGTCATGCAAGGCCGGCCGCGAGGGAGTGACTGCCTTTTACACCATCTAGGCAGGAAGTCATCATCAGGACACTCCCCCGGATCGACCTGTCAGTCAATTGCTGCAGGACCAATCAGGACGTCTCGGAGGTGTGGTTACTGCTCTGAACAGGGTATTTAACAGAGCTTCCTTCATTAGCTCATTGCCCTGTCGTGGTTCTAGCTTGTTCTAGTCACTCAGTGCTTGTGTATTCTATTATCCCTTTTGGTTTTGACCCGGCTTGTTTACCTTACTCTGCTTATCTCTGTTACCCTTGATTCGGCTTGTCTCTCGCTTTCCTGTCTTCTGTTACCCTCGACCTTGGCTTGTCTTTGACCATTCTATACGGTACTACTTACGTTAGTCCGGCCATTCTAAGGTCCGGTATACGTATCTGGCTACTGTTTGTACTCTGCGTGTTGGATCCCTGTCCCGATCCTGACAATATATCGGTCAGAGTTCGGTGAGGTTTCTGCCGTAGTACCCCCGACAGACCACACCTGACCGAGGTTTGAAGTTGCTTTTTGTTCCCCAACTGACTTGTCCAAACCCGGACAGTTGAATACCCCTCTGACTTTCCCCTCCCCCTCTCCTCTTTCCTGAAGACGACTGCCACCGCCCGAAGGGGCATACCCTCTGTCATTCGCCCGGTGAGCCCGGGCAGGGGGCACTCCTTGGGCTGACATGGCGACTTTTAAACCGGCGCAGCTTAATCTGTGGTCCCACAACGTTAGGGGTCTTAATCTCCCCGAGAAACGTGCACAACTATTACGTAGGCTTTGGGCGGAAAGGGTGTCCGTAGCGTTCCTGCAGGAGACGCATTTCAGAGGTAGTGACGCCCCGAAACTTGAGAATAGGCGCTTCCCGCAGGGTTACTTTGCCAACCACCCGGACGTGAAGAAGGCAGGGGTGGCGATCCTATTCGCACACACGATACCGTTCCAACACAAAGCAACACTCATTGACCCAGGAGGACGATATATCTTCCTCAAGGGCTCCATATTGGAAGTCCCCTACACTTTCGCTTGCATATATAGCCCCAATCGAAGACAGCACACATTCATAGCCAGGACCCTAACCAAACTTGACAGGTTCAGATAAGGCCTCTTGGTGCTGGCCGGAGACCTCAATGTCCCTCTGGATCCAATTTTGGACACCTCGCGGGGCACATGCACGATCCCAGCACACTGTCTGCGATCGATTCGACGATCCCTGACTAGGACTGGGTTAGTGGATTGTTGGAGAGTGGCACACCCGGAGGACAAAGACTTCTCCTACTACTCACCGGTACACAAACAATACAGCAGAATAGACTACATATTCATGCCCCAAGAAAGCCTGTCTCTTCTCCGAGAGGCCAAAATAGGAATAATACATCAGTCGGACCACGCACCGGTCTTGCTAAAGATAAAATCCCCGTTGTTTAAACCCGTGGAACGCCAGTGGAGACTCAATGAGTCCTTGCTGGACGAACTGGAGGCCTGCACTTCTGCCCGACAGACTATCACGAACTACTTTGAAGAAAACGACACCGCAGACATGTCCCCACTGACGCTGTGGGAAGCCCATAAATGTGTAGTTCGAGGGCACTTCATATCAATTAGCACACAACGCAGGAAGGACAGTGCGCGTGAACTCACTGACCTAACAAAACAGATAGCTGACCTAGAAAATTCACACAAGCACACACTGGACGACAACGTACACCTACGGCTCACAGAGGCTCGCAGGGCACTCGCGGACCTCCTATCCCAGGGCCTGCTGCACACCATGCGGAAATCCGCAAGGTTCTTTTACGAGCACTCCAACAAGAGTGGCAAACTTTTGGCAAAAATGCTCCAGGAGAAACGAAGATCCCAACACATACACAAGATAAGCACACAAAACGGACTAACCACAGGGATGCCAGAGGGCATTCTGGAAGCATTTAGGACCTACTACATGGATCTGTACAATCAGTCTCGGACCCAACAGGGAGCTGCAGCACAAACCCATCATCGACGCGTCACGGCTATCTGACTCAGCATGTCACCCGTAAACTCACACCTGAATTTGCTGAGGAACTTGACAGTCTCCTGACCTTGGAGGAATTAGCGGCGGCACTGAAAAAATCGAAACCACACCGAGCACCAGGCCCAGACGGCCTCCCCCTGACGTATTTACGGACATACCGAGAAGAGCTCCTGCCGAGACTCCTGGCAAGTCTAAACGCCTTACGGGATGGAGGTGCGTTCCCCACAGACACCCTGGCGGCCATAGTCACGGTGATCCCCAAGGAAGGGAAGGATCCATCTAAATGTGCCAGTTACAGGCCGATTTCGCTGCTAAATGCTGATCTAAAATTGTTCACGAAGGCTCTCTCACTGAGAATATCCCGGATACTGCCGGGCCTGATCCACCCAGATCAGGTCGGCTTCATCCCTGTCAGGGAAGCTAGAGATGACACCATACGGGCGCTGAATGTAATCCATAGTGCAGGAACCAGGGGACGGGACGTCGTCCTCCTCTCGACGGACGTTCGATCGGGTGGACTGGGTATACCTGAAAGAAACGCTGCGGCACCTGGGCTTCGGCACATATATGCGCTCATGGATTTCAGCCCTGTACACAACGCCGACTGCCCGGATACGAGTGAACGGAGCCCTAACAAAACCATTCCCAATATGCAATGGGACATGCCAGGGCTGTCCCCTGTCCCCCCTCCTGTTTGCCCTCACCCTGGAACCTTTCTTGGAGGGGACGGGGGTATAACGGGGGCTCGCATGGGCACGGCTACATAAGGTAGCTGCCTACGCCGATGATATGTTGTTCTTCCTGGAACAGCCCCTGATCTCGGTACCCAACCTGCTACAGGCTTTCCACGGCTTCCGTCAAGTATCAAATCTGAAGCTGAACCTAGATAAGTCGGAAGCTATGCCGATAATGCGGAACGAGGACGATGTCCAACGACTCAGTGCCCAATTCACCTTTTCGTGGTGCACCGGGAAGCTACGGTACCTTGACACCTGGTTGCCGAAAGACCTGACACAAGCTAAACTTCCTACCCCTCCTCAGGAAAATACAACAGGACCTCCAGCACTGGACGACATACTACATCACCTGGTTCGGACATATTAATGCGGTCAAGATGAACGTGTTACCGCGGTTGCTATATCTCTTTGCCACCCTGCCAATCTCAATCCCACAATCATTCTTCAAATCGATAGACACGGCCGTACGCGGGTTCGTATGGAACCATAGACCATCACGCATCCGCAGATCTATCATGGAGCGACCCAAACCAGCTGGGGGGCTAGGGCTGCCGTCGGCGTCCACGTACTACAGAGCCACGCATCTACACAGGATCACGGACTGGCATGTAAGCGCAAGCCCAAAACACTGGGTGGCCATGGAACTACAGCAAATGGTGGGAAAGATCCCCTCGAGACTTTGGCTGGGGGGCACCACGCTCGCGGAGCTACGTACAGATAACTCCATGATCGATGCAACGCTCAACATCTGGTGCAAAGTCCGTTACACCCATCAGTTAACAACATCGCCGAACCCGTTGACCCCGATTACACACAACCCGAACCTGGCTGGGGGACTCCACCCAGCGGTGCTGGGGAACTTCCAACAGACAGACTGGCTATATTTGGGTCAGTGGTGCTCAAGGGGAAAGCTCCGGCCTATACCCGACCTGATGGGGGATACGCAACCCACCCAGTTAGATAAATTTCATTACCACCAGGTGCAAACTTATGTCGCCAAACTAGCCGGCAAAGACCACCTTCATAGGCCACTCACGGAGTTTGAAAGGCTATGCGCGAAAAGGAGACACATTGACCATGGGGTGTCACTCCTGTATGAAACTCTGAGAAGGGTCCTGGACACCAACCCGCTGGGATACACGAGCAAATGGGAAAGGGAAACCGGCACACAACTCTCGGACCAGGAATGGGACAAGATAGTCCTCCTAACCCACAAATGCTCCATCAGCTCGAAGATTCAAGAGACCGGTTATAAATTGCTCTCCCTTTGGTATCGAACGCCGGATACCCTTAGACACTTTGGCGGAGCCAACGCGGGTGACTGCTGGAGGTGCGGCACGGCCCTGGGAACGAGCCTACACATCTGGTGGTCTTGTCCACGCATAATGACATACTGGCAGCTGATAAACACAAAAATCAAAGAAATTACTGGGGACGACCTCCCCCTACAACCTATGATGATGCTTTTACACCACACGCCCACACCCACGCAGAAATATAAACACTCCCTCACCATCCATCTGTTGAACGCCGCAAAGGCGTTGATACCCCTGCACTGGAAACACACATAGACACCCACCTTCAGACAATGGGTAGACAAAGTGGAGAGCATCTATGATATGGAGATACTGACAGCCTCCCTGCAGGGACGTTCGGACAAATGTGCACTACAGTGGTACCCCTGGAGGCTTTACATCTCTACGGGGATTGCTTAAAAATATATGAGACAGGCACGGGGTCCAGAGAGGCCGTTTTGAGATGCATAGACACGCCGACACATGCCCCGCATTGACGGGATATGGGAACTGCAAAACTTGGAGGGACCTCACCCGTGCTCCAGATCCCCGACCCTACCTGTTCCTGCCCTACCCCCCCCCCCCACCTCCCTCGTTACCAACCCCTTACCTGACAACCCGCCCCTCCCCACACCACAGGGCACAGGGCGAGGCTAGCCTGGCCCTGATAAGACGCTACCCAGACAGACAAGCGACGCTAGGTGCAGATATCGACTAGAGCCAAAACCCGGCCAAACAGGCAGACTCACACGACTATTGAAGATGTAAGCACACACGTAGACACAGGAGCCAAAAGTCACCCAGACATGGGTTACACGAACAAACCCAGACCCATTAACACAGCTAGCAGCCCTGCCATGGTACCCCACTAAGATGGGAATCACAAGGGGCGACGAATATCCCCCCCTCCCTGTTAAGGAGCCTTGACCAAACACGCTCTGCGAGCTATAGAGGCTAGTACTTCACACGGTAACCCCGCATGAACAGAGCTTTACTGACTAAATGCGACAAAGGCTTCAGAGTACTAAAGAGATACCCCTGCTGAAACGGAACAGGAACTAAGCTGACAATCTTAGAGGGGAGAAGAATACGTACCACTAATTGAAGGGGCATACAATTGGGGCCAGGTAGACTCAGACGGAGACCGATACGTGACTAAGTAAAAGTAGACCTAGCTAGCTTTGGTGTACTGAGAAATGTATCCTAACAATGTTTCAATAACACACTAGACGTAACCATGTTAGCAAATGTTATGCACAAAGTTCTGTTTGACATATAAGCTATGTGACACTGTTGATAACTGTGAAAAATCTCAATAAAATATGATTGACACAAAATAACCAATCAAATAACAGTTACAACCCACAGTAAAGTCCTTACCTCTGCCTGTGATACAATTATCTTACACAATGGGAAATCTAATTATCACAAGCAGAGAAATACAGTTTTTACACAATATTTATAACTTCTAAAATATACATGTCACAAACATAAAACATACATTTTCAAAATCAATCCATTCAGGGGAACAACATTTTAAAAAATGGCACGAATCAGACCAGGGGTTCAAAAGTTAGCAAAAGTATTAATAAAACCCCGGGCCAGCATGGCTTTCCGGCCCAAACCAGTTTCAGAGTCTTCTATCCTGGAGATAATTGAGAAGTAATGCAATTATCTCCAAGGACAGAGGCAAAACTCCATTAGCCACATAGCAGACAAAGGACAACAATGAATGCAATCTGCTACACAGTCTTAAAGGGACATTGTTCCTAAAAGTCATAATATGTCCACGGATGGTTTTTAAAGGGCCAGCAGCAGCATCATACAAATCCAATATGCCCAAATATTGTACTTGAAGGGCCAAATAACCCAGGGGCCATAGGCAGCAGGTAGGAGGCGGGCAAACAGGCTTCTCCAATGCCCAGTGGTGAGGTTGGTTTCGTCACATTTCTCCCCTTTTCCAAACAGACTAACAGGGTATCTGACCTCCTGCCGGTCAGTGCCCTTGTTAGCCCAGCAGCCCACCCACAAAACAGAAACAGCAGTACAGCCCACCCACAATACATGGTTACTACACCTGAGTAAGGGAAAAACTTGTCCAGGTCCAGGTGCCTCACCACGGCTGTGTGGGGGACTGGTAGACTGCTTTGGTGGGTTGCTGAGTGGGCAGAGACCAGCGGTACTCTGCCCTGGTGCCAGCACTACCACGGGAGTAGTCTGGTTGGAGCCTGGTTGCTGGAGACCTACTGTCTCCCCTTTAGATGCACAGCTCTGCTGCAGGAGACCGACTGTCTCCCCTTTAGATGCACAGCTCTGCTGCCGGAGGGGGAGACCGACTGTCTCCCCTTTGGATACATAGCTCCGTGGTTGGAGGGGGAGACCGGCTGTCTCCCCTTTGGCTAAGCAGCCTTGTTGCTGGGGGACAGGACTGACTGTCCTTACACCCTATGCTGTAGGTGCAGAGACCACGGTCCCATCTGCACAGTTGTGGGGCTTACAGTCTCCCCCTGGTACACTAAGCTGTCGCTGGGGACAGGGGGCAACAGGCTCCTCTCCCGATAGAACACTCTGCTGCTGGGGAATGGAGACTGGGCTCCCAATTCCCTGCTGTATCTGCCGCTGGGGAATGGAGACTGGGCTCCCAATTCCCTGCACATTAATAATCTGCCGCTGGGGAGAGGGGGTAGCAAGCTCCTCTCCCATACATACTTCACACTGCCTTCCCGGCATACCACTCTGCTGCTGGAGGGCAGGAACAACTACCTCTGCCCCCTGTAACTCAGCCTGCCACTGGGGATTAAGGACGACACCTTCGGCTCCCTGGAACTCACCCTGCTGCTGGGGAGGAAGGACGGCACCTTCTGCTCCCTGGGGTACACACTGCCGCTGGGGAGGAAGGATGGTACCTTCAGCTCCCTGGGACCCACACTGCCACTGTGGCTTGGGTGGTCCCCCACCCGGCTCGTTCTGCTTGGTATTGCAGATCCTCGGCCACGTGAGCCTCAAGTATCCGGATAACGCTGTCCGGGACATCCATGCTAAAACACGCCAGTCGCCATCGCATTTCCCGAAGGAACGCCTCCTCGTAGGTGAGCGCTGCCCGGGTGCTAAGTCTCTCCATTCTGCTGTGAACAGTGCCGCTGTACGAATACAAACGTTGCCCTCAATTCCAAACATTACCGGTGTCTCTGAGCTGCTTTACCTCGCACTAGGACGCCAACCCACTCGGATCTATCCCACAACTCATCGGACACAATAACCGAGGTAGACATCAAAACTTTGTTGAAAAACTTACCGTCCAAGAGTGACCTACAAGCAATGATGGGTAAATTGGAAGCCACGTTCCATTCCAAAATGGAAGCCATGAGCACGGAGGTCCGCCAGTTAGATCTCAGAGTCGTGGACCTGGAGGAAGAGAGAGACATAATTCAAGCCCAACTAACAAACATATCATCAACATTGGATTCCCCCGCTATACACATGGCGACTACACAGAGGCATATAGACGACCTAGATAATCGCGGCCGCAGAAACAACCTGCATATACGAGGCATACCGGAGACCCAAGGTGAGAGCCTAGAGCTAATTCTGTCAGAACTCTTTAACCTTATTCTTGGGGAACAAAGTGACAATCAAATCTTATTAGACAGAGCCCACCGTTCCTTACGACCCAGGGGTCTAACACCTGAAACCCCAAGAGACACCATTTGCAGAATTCATTATTTCTCGATTAAAGAGAATATCCTCAAATCACTCAGAGAAACCTCCCAACCTCTTCTTTTCCACGGACACCCAATACAGATATATCCTGATTTATCCCGATACACATTACAAGCTCGCAGAGCCTTAAAGCCTTAAAGCCAATTACTGAGCATTTAAGAAACCGAAACATCAGGTATCGCTATATCAATATACTATCAATCTCATCTATACTAGACGTCCCGCAGTTCCTCCAGGCACTGGACTTACCTGTCACTACTGTCATGGACTGGAATGGATTACAACCTCAGCATGAAGCAAATAGTCTTCCCCAGAGGCAACGCTGGACAACACCTGCAAAAAAAAGAAGAAACGATCAACGTTTTCTCTCACCACAGCAAAGATCTAAATTATCGACGGATAAAGTAGTTCAACGGAATCCACACTCTACTGAGTAATAGGGGGAATATTCCCTCTGCATGCAGTCTACACTCACTGCCCAAAAAATATACAATGTCTGACCAGACGATTAATAGAAGTTCCCCTTCGCCTGACGCCACACTTAATTCTCTATTCTATATTCCATACCTTTTGCTGATCAAACAGAAGAACGGATAAACCTAATCACCATCTCCTGCACACAACACATGTTTGCATTCCGAAACATCACCGCAAGAACACCTACAACCAGGGACTGTGTGTAACAAGCCGTGAACTCAAACACGAACTCTCAACTTATTTGAATCAACCTCATCAGCCTAATTTGTTGCTCTATCACTTAGGATACATACATGCAAACAGGACTCAAAAAAAAAAACTAAATAAATAATAATAAAAAAAAAAAAAAGAAAGGACTCAGATAGGGTCTTTTTAAAGAAGATGCTCACGAACGCTTTGGACACTTTCTCTAGGCACACCTCCATTGGTCAGGTCGTATATACAGTAATATGTGTTATATTGAATATTAACTAATATCAACTATAAGATTTGAGATGGTCAAGATATTATCTTATGTATTGACATTAGAACTCTATGAATGTCAGGGTACCTGTAGTCTCTACCTCTGATAAGAGGAGAGACTTAGACGATTTCCCGTTCAGAAGGGCTGTTTCCTCCGTCCCTCGCGGTCCCTCCGGTCGATTACACGCCGGCCGCGAGGGATCCACGCCCTTTTATGACGTGACGCTCAGTAGCCGATGTCATGACGCCAGGCCGGCTCGACCTGTCACTCAAACCCTGAACACAAACCAGGACTCGTCGGGGGTGTGATTACCTCCTAGAACCGGGGTATTTAATAGAGCTTGCCGCATTTGCTCATTGCCCTGTCGTGGTTATAGCCAGTCTAGTCACTCAGTGCTCTTGTATGTCTATTGTCTCTTTGGTTCTGACCCGGCTTGTTTGTATCACTCTGCTTATCTCTGTTATCCTTTGACCCGGCTTGTCTCTCGCTTACCTGTCTTCTCGTTCCCTCGACCTCGGCTTGCCTCTGACCATTCTCTACTTACTCCTTACGTTAAGTCCGGCCATTCTAAGGTCCGGTATACGTACCTACTACACTTTGTACTCTGCGTGTTGGATCCCTGTCCCGATCCTGACATTACGACAGGGCCAATGGATCCTGCAGGTACAAGTAGTCCGCTTGGTCCTTCCGATCCTAGGTTTGACGCCATGGAACATAGAATGGATCAGATGGCCTTAGCACTACAGGCGTTATTATCTCGTCCTAATAACCCACCAGAAGAGATGCGTAATAATTCTATCTCCCCTGTAAGTTCAGGTTTAGAGGTAGCCACTGTAGGTGCCTCCTCTCGTATTACCCCACCTGTACGTTATGGTGGTTCTCCTGAGAAGTGTCGAGGTTTTTTAAACCAAATCAGTATCCACTTCGAATTACAACCCCGTTCCTATCCTACAGATAGGGCGAAGGTCGGATTTATTATCACCTTACTCGTTGAGAAAGCTCTGAGATGGGCCAATCCGTTGTGGGAAAACGATAATCCGTTAGTATATAATTATAATGCCTTTGTAGCTGCTTTTAGAAGAACTTTTGACCCTCCTGGTAGAAAGGTCAATGCAGCCAGATTACTGTTGCGCCTTAGACAAGATAACCAAACTCTTGTGGAGTATGCACTAGAGTTCAGGTCCTTGGCGGCAGAAGTTAAGTGGAATGAACAGGCTTATATAGACGTATTTTTAAACGGATTATCAGATGTAATACGTGATGAGGTTGCTACTAGAGAGCTTCCTGAGAATTTGGAGGATTTAATTTCTTTTATCTCTCGCATTGATGAACGCTTAAGAGAGAGACAGAACACTCGAGATAGAACCTGTAGACCTTCCTTCAAACTAGCTCCCTCATTTCTAAGTCCTGAGATCAAAACCTTACCTTTTCCAGAACCTATGCAGATAGGCAATACTCATCTCTCAGAAGAGGAGAGACAGTACAGGAGAAGGGAGGGGCTGTGTATGTACTGTGGAGCCAGAGGTCACTTACGCCTAAATTGTCCTAATCGATCGGGAAACGCTTGCACCTAAGTTTCTCTAGAGGACAGGCCTTGGGTGTTTCTATTTTGTCCTCTACTCATAATTATAAAGATCATAGGCTTGTGCTACCCGTTTCCTTAACTTGGGAGAGGGGAGTAGTAGAGACTGTGGCATTGATAGATTCCGGAGCTGCTGAGAGCTTTATCGGCCAAGTTTTTGTCACTAAACACACTATTCCATCTCAGTTAAGGGACACGCCCTTGGCCGTTGAGGCCATAGATGGTAGACCTTTAGTTGAGCCTGTGATTTTTCGTGAAACCATACCCGTTAACTTAACTGTTGGTATTTTACACGAGGAAGACATATCTCTGTTACTCATTTCATCTCCTTCTGTTCCCATAGTCCTGGGGTATTCTTGGTTAAAGAGACATAACCCTATTATTGATTGGGAATTAGGGGAGATAATCTCATGGGGTCAGAATTGTCAGGAGAAGTGTTTACAGAAAGTCTCACCGCTTTGCATAGTTAATGCATCCACTCAGTCTACCGACCCTACAGAAGTACAAATACCTCCACTGTATCTGGACTTAAAGGCGGTATTTGACAAAAAGAAGGCAGATACTTTACCCCCACACAGGTCCTTTGATTGTAAGATTAATCTACTCACTGGTACCATGCCTCCCAGGGGCAATGCATACCCTTTGTCTACTAAAGAGAACTTAGTCCTAGAGGAGTATATTCGTGAAAATCTAGACAAAGGATTTATTAGGAGATCTTCCTCCCCTGCCGGGGCTGGTTTTTTTTTTGTTAAAAAGAAGGATGGTACACTGAGACCTTGCATTGACTACCGAGGTTTGAACAAAATAACCGTTAGAAATGCCTACCCGATTCCTTTGATTACCGAGCTCTTTGATCGTTTAAAGGGTTCCAAGATTTTCACCAAGTTAGATCTCAGAGGGGCATATAACTTGGTGAGGATTCAGCAGGGTCACGAGTGGATGACGGCGTTCAACACTCGATATGGGCACTACGAGTATACCGTAATGCCTTTTGGTCTCTGCAATGCGCCGGCAGTATTTCAGGACTTGATCAATGAAGTTCTTAGGGAGTTTCAACAGGACTGCGTTATTGTATACCTGGATGATATTCTTATACATTCTAGGGACATTGAGACTCACCACAGACAAGTCAGAAGGGTTTTGCGCAAACTTCTTCAACATGGCTTGTACTGCAAACTGGAGAAATGTAGTTTTGATCAGTCCCAGACAAACTTTCTTGGTTATGTGATTTCTGGGGAAGGGTTTAAGATGGATCCGGATAAACTCCAGTCCATTTTAGACTGGCCCTTACCTAAGGGTCTCAAGGCCATTCAGAGGTTTATTGGATTCTCCAATTATTATAGGCGTTTCATTAAGGGTTACTCGTCAATTATTGCTCCTATCACCAATATGACCAGACAGGGGGCTGACACTAAGAATTGGTCTACTGAAGCACTTCTTGCTTTCAAAACCCTCAAAGAACTTTTTGCTTCCGCACCAATTTTAGTTCACCCTGATACTACTCTGCCTTTCCTACTCGAAGTAGACGCCTCAGAGACAGGTGTAGGCGCTATCCTGTCCCAAAGGTTAGGTGTGGATAAACCATAACATCCATGTGGTTTTTTTTCCAAAAAGCTATCTGGCCCGGAGAGCAGATATGACATTGGTGACAGGGAACTACTAGCAGTTATCATGGCTTTAAAAGAATGGAGACATTTATTGGAAGGGACCTTACATCCTGTTACTATTTTGACGGACCACAAGAACTTGTCCTATATTGGGGAGGCCAAGCGATTGTCCTCCAGGCAAGCTCGTTGGTCTTTATTTCTCACCCATTTCAATTACGTACTCACTTACAGACCTGGTTCTAAGAATTCTAAAGCCGATGCTTTGTCTCGCCAATATGAACCTTCTACTGTGTCTGAGCCAGTGTTGTCCTCTATAGTTCCCAAGTGCAATATTATCGCCAACACAAGTCTTAAAATTCATTCTCCACTGCTTGACTGTATCATGAAGTTGCAACATCTGGCACCTAGGCAGACTCCTGTGGTAAGACACTTCGTTCCCCCTGAACTCCAAAGGGAGCTCTTACAGTGTTTCCACGAGAGTAAGGGGGCGGGGCATCCTGGTATTCGCAAGACATATTCCTTAATCTCTAAAGATTTCTGGTGGCCTTCTTTACGAAAGGATATTAAGGATTTCATTGCAGTGTGTGAGATCTGTACTAAGACTAAGCAACCTCATACTCTTCCATGTGGTCTATTACAGCCCTTGGGCATTCCAGAAAGACCATGGTCCTGTTTGGCAATGGACTTTATTGTTGATTTGCCTATTTCTAAAAAACAGACTGTTATTCTCACTGTAGTCGATAGGTTTACTAAGATGGCTCATTTTGTGCCTTTACCTAAACTTCGACTTCTCCTGAATTGGCGGAAATATTCGCTAAAGAAATTTTTCGTTTACATGGGATACCTTCCGAAATTATTTCTGATAGAGGTTCCCAATTTGTTTCACGTTTCTGGAGATCTTTCTGTTCTCAATTGGGCATCAAATTGAATTTTTCTTCTGCTTATCACCCTCAGTCTAACGGAGCTGCTGAACGTACCAATCAAAAAATTGAACAATATTTGCGTTGTTTTGTCTCCGAACATCAGGACGATTGGGTCGGTTTGATTCCTTGGGCAGAGTTCGCACACAATAATCTTGTTTGTGATTCCACTCGTTCTAGCCCCTTTTTCATGAATTATGGCTTTCATCCTTCCATTCTTCCCTCGGTCTCTCCTTCCCAAGGGGTACCGTCGGTTGATGTTCATGTTGCCAATCTGAGGAAGTTGTGGGATCAGACTCGACAAATTCTCCTACATAATTCCATGTTGTTCAAGAAACACGCTGATAAACGCAGAAGGGCGGCTCCTGTTTTTGTTCCTGGTGATAGGGTATGGTTGAGTACAAAAAACATTCGTTTAAAGGTTCCTTCTATGAAGTTCGCGCCTCGTTACATTGGCCCTTACAGGGTTCTGGCTCGTATTAACCCGGTTGCGTATCGTCTAGTACTTCCATCTGCCTTACGCATCCCTAACTCTTTTCATGTTTCCTTGCTGAAACCGTTAATTTGCAACAGATTTTCCTCCACTGTTTCCTCTCCCCGTCCTGTTCAGGTTGAGGGCCAGGAGGAGTACGAGATCAACTCCATCATCGATTCTCGAATTTCTCGAGGGAGGTTACAGTATCTTGTCGACTGGAAGGGATATGGTCCTGAGGAGAGGACTTGGGTACCTCAGGAGGATGTTCATGCTCCTCGCCTCCGCAGGGCTTTTCACTCCCGCTTTCCATCTCGTCCCGGATGCTTCCGCCCGGTGGGCGTTTCTGAGGGGGGGTACTGTCAGGGTACCTGTAGTCTCTACCTCTGATAAGAGGAGAGACTTAGACGTTTTCCCGTTCAGAAGGGCTGTTTCCTCCGTCCCTCGCGGTCCCTCCGGTCGATTACACGCCGGCCGCGAGGGATCCACGCCCTTTTATGACGTGACGCTCAGTAGCCGACGTCATGACGCCAGGCCGGCTCGACCTGTCACTCAAACCCTGAACACGAACCAGGACTCGTCGGGGGTGTGATTACCTCCTAGAACCGGGGTATTTAATAGAGCTTGCCGCATTTGCTCATTGCCCTGTCGTGGTTATAGCCAGTCTAGTCACTCAGTGCTCTTGTATGTCTATTGTCTCTTTGGTTCTGACCCGGCTTGTTTGTATCACTCTGCTTATCTCTGTTATCCTTTGACCCGGCTTGTCTCTCGCTTACCTGTCTTCTCGTTCCCTCGACCTCGGCTTGCCTCTGACCATTCTCTACTTACTCCTTACGTTAAGTCCGGCCATTCTAAGGTCCGGTATACGTACCTACTACACTTTGTACTCTGCGTGTTGGATCCCTGTCCCGATCCTGACAATGAATAACTGAAGATCTATACTAGCTAAAAAATAAGGAAAATGTCCGACTTCTATCATTTAATATCAATAACCCCCTTTCCTACTTTCCAAACTCACCACTCTAATCCCCCCCTTCCTCCACCCCCCCCTCCTCCCCCCCCATCCATACTCACCTCTACTCTCCTACCTCTCCATCCATTTCACTAGAGTCACTGGTCAGACAACCTATTCTCATGTTACACTAAATTGAGGGTCTCCTGTGCCCGGGATCTTTCGACATGCCACTGTGAACCCCATGATTGCAATAGGGTATCTATCTTTTGCGTCGAGATAAGATACCTTTACTCTCACTAGTTGAGAGGACCTCCAGAAGCTGTTGATACAGCAATTCCCTGCTTTACCCACTTCCCATCTCGCCACTCCTCTTCCCTCCTCCCCCTCCCCTCCCCCTCCTCTCCCTCTCTCTCACTATACTTTAAACACGTGAGATTTAACAGGTTGATATCTCGTTCTCAACTGAGCGTCCCCTTAGGGACAATATTGCAGCCTCAAGCTCTGGTAAAACCCAATCCTCTCCCAAGGTGCGTGAATCTCTAGAATTCACTGGGAGACTCCCAGACACGCAACAAGCTCACCACCTATTTAACTGTTGTACCTTAGGGTATTTGTATATGTTTATATAGTTATTTTGTTCAATTGTTTAATTGTTTAACTGCTCACTGACACCTCGTTAAACTGTGACAATTTAACAGACTTTAACTGCTATACCGCTGATACAGATAATTGAGGGAACGTTTTACTAAAAGCATAATTAGAGAATAACTCTAGACCCTTATCTTCTACCACAACTTACACAAGCGAGGTCAATCATACCCCCAATATAGCTCCATAATCATATAATATACCTATATCCCCTTTCATCCAGCTACAGTAGACTTGACACCAGACAATGACCTCATTAACGATATTAACACAAAATGCCAAAGGTCTTAATACCCCCGAAAAAAGATCTCTAGCACTGTCTGACTTTCGTAGATTGAAGGCAGACATTGTTATTATCCAGGAAACCCACCTACGCAAAGGAACTGCCACAAAAATACGCAACAAAGACTATCCCCAGGGCTTCTATGGACACTATTCCGAATGTAAATCACGTGGGGTAGCGATACTGATAAGTAGACATTCCCCATTTACTCTCCAGGAACAACTAACAGACGATTCAGGAAGATTTTTATTTGTGAAGGGTACGATAGGCAATGTCAAATTAACACTAGTCAATATCTACGTACCCAACAAAAAACAGAACCAATTCTTGAAAAAAAACCTTCACAGGCTGTGACGAAATGCCTTTTGTCACTGGGTTTATTGGTGACAAGCTGCCCTTTACCCCTGGCTGTTGGAGGAGCCTGATTGCCAGCCTCTTACCTGTTGACTATGGTCCCTGGGAGATTTGGCCTTTCAGGTGCAACATTTGGGCATATTGGATTTGTATGGTGCTGCTGCTGGCCCTTTAAAAACCATCCGTGGACATATTATGACTTTTAGGAACAATGTCCCTTTAAGACTGTGTAGCTGATTGCATTCAGGCTGTCTTCAATATTATGTATGCTATTATGTGTTAGGTAAATTGTAAATGTGTAGGTTCTATGTGATAAATGTAACAGTATGTACTTTTACGTCTTTTATTGTCCTTTGTCTGCCATGTGGCTAATGGAGTTTTGCCTCTGTCCTTGGAGATAATTGGATTACTTCCCAATTATCTCCAGGATAGAGACTCTGTGGAACTTGTTTTGGGAAAAAAAGCCATGCTTCATTTGGTAACAAAGGGCTTTCCCTTAACTTTTAAACCACTGGTCTGATTCGTGTCATTTTTTAATATGTTGTTCCCCTGAATGGATTGATTGTGAATATGTAATTTTTATGGAGATTGGATGTATGGTTTTAGAGTCATGAAAGTTGGGTAAAAAGTATGTTTAACTGTATGTATAATTGAGTTTCCTCTCAGAATAAGGGGAGGGAATCTGTGGGATGTAACTGTGATATGATTGGTTGTTTTATCCCTCCCTGTGGACGGTCCTGTATTTGCAACAACTGTAATAAAAGCCAGACTGGGTGTGCTAGTACCTCAGATCATCTTGTACCTTCATGAAGTTTCGGCTCATGTTTGGGGGATTGGAGAACTACACTCTGGGGATTGCTATAATCACTATACTCCCCAGGGTATAATCGCTGAGCTCTGCTAAGAGCTTGTTCCTGTTCCTGCTCTCTGGAATTCGGAGACGTCCATCTACTGGAAGCTGGACCCTGGTCTTGGGTCCAGAGTGGGTGGAGTCGGCGAGACCCCAACCAAGCTGCGGCGGTTCGTGGGGTCTGCAGTGGTTATGGTGTCAGGCAGAGTGCTTGGAGACCTCGGAAAGCACTAGGAGCATCCGTCAGCGGAGGGTACCCGGTCGGGGTGCCAGCGGTTCCATTACAGTGGTGGCAGCGGTGGGATGGCGTCCTAGTGCGAGGAGAAGCAGCTCGGAGACACAGTTCGTTTGGAATTGCAATTTGAGGGCAACGCTAGTATTCGTACAGCGCCCCTATTCACAGCAAACATGACTTATCGCTTTGAGGGCGAGGCTTACAGGAAGGAGGTAGAGAGGCGGTTAACCAGGTATGGCCCGAATATTTCGGTAGAGACGCTCCTGGCCACCGTGCGTAAGTTGGATGAGGAGAATCGAGCGGCATGGGAATTGGAGCTCCGATTTCGGAGATTGGGGCTGTGGCCAATCGGTCTCTCCTCCCTGCAGCAACCAGCATCCCAGGGAGAGGAGATTATCGGTCCCTCGTCCCTGCAGCAACCAGCGTCCCAGGGAGAGGAGATTATCGGTCCCTCGTCCCTGCAGCAACCAGCGTCCCAGGGAGAGGAGATTATCGGTCCCTCGTCCCTGCAGCAACCAGCGTCCCAGGGAGAGGAGATTGTCGGCCCTTCGTCCCTGCAGCAACCAGCATCACAGGGAGCCGAAGGTGCCGTCCTTCCTCCCCAGCGGCAGTGTGTACCCCAGAGAGCAGAAGGTGTCATCCTTCCTCTCCAGCGGCAGTGTGAGTTCCAAGGAGCCGAAGGTGCCGTCCTTCCTCCCCAGCGGCAGTGTGAGTCCCAGAGAGCAGAAGGTGTCGTCCTTCCTCTCCAGCGGCAGTGTGAGTTCAAGGGAGCTGAAGGTGTCGTCCTTCCTCCCCAGCGGCAGTGTGAGTCCCAGAGAGCAGAAGGTGTCGTCCTTCCTCCCCAGCTGCAGTGTGAGTCCCAGAGAGCAGAGGGTGTCGTCCTTCCTCTCCAGCGGCAGTATGAGTTCCAGGGAGCCGAAGGTACCGTCCTTCCTCCCCAGCGGCAGTGTGAGTTCCAGGGAGCCAAAAGTATTGTCCTTACTCCCCAGCGACAGAGTGAGTTCCAGGGGGAGGAGGCAACCGGTCTCCCTTCCCAGTGGCAACTTACCCCACAAAGGGGAGACCCTAATCCCCCAGAAGCTGCAGATGAGACCGTAGTCTATACACCCGACATACAGGGATGCTGGATGGTGTATCCAGATCCCCAACTACCCTCACAAGAACACTGGGCGGAAGAGGTAAGCGATGTCTCTCCTCCCCAACCAAATTGCGTCCAGGCTACCCCAGCAGAAGCGCTGGCATCGGGGCAGAGCGCAGTTGGCCTCTGCCCCCCCAGTCTCCACAGCGTGTTGCCCAGCAGCACCAGAGGAACCACCAGGTGCAGTAAATGTGTGTTGTGGGTGGGCTACTCATGTACTTGTTCACTGTGGGTGGGTTTATCGACTAACTCAGGCACTGACCGAGAGGTCAGGTACCTGGTTAGTCTCCCCTCCAAAGGGGAGATGTGTGACGAAATGCCTTTTGTCACTGGGTTTATTGGTGACAAGCTGCCCTTTACCCCTGGCTGTTGGAGGAGCCTGATTGCCAGCCTCTTACCTGTTGACTATGGTCCCTGGGAGATTTGGCCTTTCAGGTGCAACATTTGGGCATATTGGATTTGTATGGTGCTGCTGCTGGCCCTTTAAAAAACATCCGTGGACATATTATGACTTTTAGGAACAATGTCCCTTTAAGACTGTGTAGCAGATTGCATTCAGGCTGTCTTCAATATTATGTATGCTATTATGTGTTCGGTAAATTGTAAATGTGTAGGTTCTATGTGATAAATGTAACAGTATGTACTTTTACGTCTTTTATTGTCCTTTGTCTGCCATGTGGCTAATGGAGTTTTGCCTCTGTCCTTGGAGATAATTGTTTTAAATCTGTTTTATTGGTTTAGTACATGAGCGGTCATCCCACGCAGGGGAGGTATGCGAATCACAGTAAACATATGTGAGGCATTTACCACAAAGCAGAGTATACATCAGATTAAAACAGTCAATGCTTGGTAAGGCAAAAAAGTTTAAGTATGTGAACATATGTCGCGTGTAATTAACAGTACTGATCCTATGGATTATCTGCAAACATTAAGCTTAGTCTATATATTCAAATAAAGCTTACAGCAGTATGTTGAACTTGAATTACAGTTACCCTCTGGCCTAACAGTTTGGCGCATGGTGAGAGAATTATGATATTGGATAGCATATATTTGTATCGTGGATAACATGGTCTGAGTAGGCTAAGTGAAACAGCCCATTCGCTTAGTAAACTTGCGTCCGAGGCATGTGCCTCAAAGCGTATTATTGATTAATTAAAACAGGTAATGCCTGGTAGGGCGGAAGGGTTAAAATATGTGAAAATAAGTTGCGTATGTTTAGCGGTACCCATAACACGAATTATTTGCGGGCATGACATTAATCATCAACTTTAGATATATTTGTGTGTAAGACTCTACTAGCGGAAAGTGCATGATGGGCTGCGTGCGAGAAAGGCATTTTTAGTAAACTAAGTCTTAGTCGATGTGTGTGTGCTGTTGCACTGATTAGTCTAACCTAGGTAAGGCATGTATCGTTAGCGAACCCTTAAGGAAGTGTAGTGAATTTTTTATTTTTATTTTTTTTTCCCAGACCTTGTGTGACTATAGTATATCACGTCTATTAGTGCTATAACTGCGTCTAGTAAGCTGCGGAAGAGGCATGCAATATAACTGAAAACTTAGAAAATTAATAAAGTGAACTTTAAAACTTTGTGCAATGCAGGAGCCAGACTGGCCTTAGTATCAGTTCGGTGAGGGCCTCTCATGGCACGACTATAAGCATTTCTCGGGCCGCCGAGTCCCCATCTGTCCCCCCCGCAACGACCCCCGCCCAACTCCAGAGTCCCCAGTGGCTTTGTGGGCACTCGGGAGCAGAGGCAGTCCATACGACTCCCACACCTTGAGTCCACGGGCCTCCCTCTCCCTGCACCTCCCCATCACCACCCAAAACTCAGGGGAGTGTGTGACCTAACGTCTCTCCCGGTACCGGCCGCATATTTGGTGCGGGGCACGCCCCCCCGGCCACCGGTCCACCGGAGGGGCCACACAGTCCCGCCCCACCGGGCTCACGGCATCGGGGACTTGGCTCTCTGGGCACCCCACAGACCCAGGGGCCTGGTCACTCACTTTTCCAGCGGGCTGGCAGCCACCGCGGGGAAACCATCTAGCGCTCCGCTGCACCCAAGTCCGCTCGGGCCGGCCAGATCCGCCCCCCATGGTTAACGTTCCTCTCTGCTACTAATCCTCTGGTGTTGCATGGTGCCTTTATGAGGTGAAATAGGGCTCAGCCTCCTCCGGTCTTGAGCCTCTGTAGCCTCTGTGGGGGCTCTTAGTTCTTAAATCCCAATCAGGGTGTCTGTACAAAGAACTGTGCCTTTTTCCAGGCAATGTGCTGTGTGGGATCTGTACGTAGCTGTCTGTTGCCATGTCTGTACTTTGGTGCAGCTGCGTCAGATCTCCGGTCTCCTGAGCTTCTGTGTCGACCTGAATTGCCTCTGTCTCTGCCTGGATGTTTTCCCAGTTTAGTACATGTCTCCTTATTGTTGATTACCGTTTGCATCTGGCTGGCTGGCTGGCTGTCTCCCTGCCATTGCCAGTTTAGGCAGTCGGCATAGTGTCCACGCGGGGGCCCCGCTGTGGCACCTGTCGCCACCATGTGGCCGGGATATCCCCCACCGGCCGGGGGGGGGGGGAGATGGGGCCGTGCCCCGGGCCAAGGGTCTCCCCACGCCAGGGATGCTTGTCGTGCGGTTTGTTGACTCTTTGTTGTGCCATTACACGGCACCATGTTGCAGGCAATGGCGGCCGATGCTCGGATGCCACGTGTAGGCCGGGCCCAGTCCTCTCTGCCCGCCCGCCATGCAGTCAGCTTCATGCGGGTATCGGGTGGTGTCGGGGCTTTCCCCCTTCCAGATGCGGCAGGACTTGCTTTTTTGAGTGAGTTTATGTCCTGTTTGGAGCTGTTTCGGGCTGTTTGCCGCTGGAGCCCATGTGGATTGCGTCCAGTCGGCCGGGCGGCCCGGCCCCGCCCCCCTTGGAGATAATTGGATTACTTCCCAATTATCTCCAGGATAGAGACTCTGTGGAACTTGTTTTGGGAAAAAAAAGCCATGCTTCATTTGGTAACAAAGGACTTTCCCTTAACTTTTAAACCACTGGTCTGATTCGTGTCATTTTTTAATATGTTGTTCCCCTGAATGGATTGATTGTGAATATGTAATTTTTATGGAGATTGGATGTATGGTTTTAGAGTTATGAAAGTTGGGTAAAAAGTATGTTTAACTGTATGTATAATTGAGTTTCCTCTCAGGATAAGGGGAGGGAATCTGTGGGATGTACCGTATATACTCGAGTATAAGACGAGTTTTTCAGCACATTTTTTGTGCTGAAAAACACTCACTCGTCTTATACTCGAGTCAGTTGTCTGTATTATGGCAATTTTCATTGCCATAATACAGACAAGGACCGGGGGCTGTCAGGAAGCTGTAACTTACCTTCACCGCAGCTCCTGTCAGCTCCCTTCTCTCTCCTCCGTCCGTGCAGCTCCCAGGTCAGCTTCCTCTGCAACGCTCGCGAGAGCCGCGGGGTCAGAGCGTTGCCACGGGTTACCGTGGCAACGCTCCGCGCGGCCACGAGAGTTGAAGAGGGAGCTGACCTAGGAGCTGCACGGACGGAGGAGAGAGAAGGGAGCTGACAGGAGCTGCGGTGAAGGTAAGTTACAGCTTCCTGACAGCCCCCCTCCTACAGCCCATCCACTGGACCACCAGGGAGTGAGAGCCCCCCTCCCTGGCCAGCTAACAAGCAGGGAGGGGGGACGAAAAAATAAATTAAAAAAATAATAATAAAATAAAAAAATAATAATAAAAAAAATAATAACATAAAAAAATATATATATTACAATAATAATTAAATAATAATAATAATTAATAAAATGCCCACCCCCACCAATGCTCTGCACTCACACTCACACACACTGCATTCATACACACACTCATACACACTGCACTGCATTCATTATATACACACACTGCATACATACATACACACTGCACTCATACACACACTGCACTGCATTCATTATATACACACTGCACTCACACACTGCACTGCATTCATTATATACACACTGCACTCATACACACACACTGCACTCCATTCATTATATACACACTGCATTCATACACACACTGCATACACACACTGCATTCATACATACACACTGCACTCATACATACACACTGCATTCACACTGCACTGCATTCATTATATACACACTGCATTCATTATATACACACTGCATACACACTGCACTGCATTCATTATATACACACTGCACTCACACACACTGCACTCACACACACTGCATTCATACACACACACACTGCACTCATATACACACACTGCACTCCATTCATTATATACACACTGCATTCATACACACACTGCATACACACACAGCATTCATATACACACTGCATTCATACACACACACACACTGCATTCATTATATACACACACTGTAAATAAATATTCAGTTAATATAACTTTTTTAGGATCTAATTTTATTTAGAAATTTACCAGTAGCTGCTGCATTTTCCACCCTAGTCTTATACTCGAGTCAATAAGTTTTCCCAGTTTTTTGGGGTAAAATTAGGGGCCTCGGCTTATATTCGGGTCGGCTTATACTCGAGTATATACGGTAACTGTGATATGATTGGTTTTTTTATCCCTCCCTGTGGGCGGTCCTGTATTTGCAACAACTGTAATAAAAGCCAGACTGGGTGTGCTAGCACCTCAGATCATCTTGTACCTTCATGAAGTTTCGGCTCATGTTTGGGGGATTGGAGAACTACACTCTGGGGATTGCTATAATCACTATACTCCCCAGGGTATAATCGCTGAGCTCTGCTAAGATCTTGTTCCTGTTCCTGCTCTCTGGAATTCGGAGAGGTCCACCTACTGGAAGCTGGACCCTGGTCTTGGGTCCAGAGTGGGTGGAGTCGGCGAGACCCCAACCAAGCTGCGGCAGTTCGTGGGGTCTGCAGTGGTTATGGTGTCAGGCAGAATGCTTGGAGACCTCGGAAAGCACTAGGAGCATCCGTCAGCGGAGGGTACCCGGTCGGGGTGCCAGCGGTTCCGTTACACAGGCTATCGGACTTTCAGGAGGGTATCTTATTAATAGGTGGAGACGTAAACATCTCCCTAGACGGAACATTAGACACCACAGCCAAACCTCAACCATACATGACCCAAATTAGAAAGCAAATAATCTCCACGTTATTTGAGGCACAACTATACGACTGTTGGAGATTGCTACATCCTTCGCGTAGGGACTAATCCTTTTATTCACCTCCCACAGGCACATATTCCCGTATAGATTCTATATTTCTTCAACACAGATATCTGTCCCTAGTGATAGCAGCAGACTATGGACCAATCACTTGGTCGGACCATGCCCCGATGACATTGAAACTAAACATCCCAAACCTACCTCATCCCTCCAACCAATGGAAACTAAACGACCTACTACTAAACGATGTGGACCACTTAGCACGAATAGAAAAAACAGCTATTGACTACTTTGCAGAGAACACACAACCAGACACAAATCCACCTCTCATATGGGAAGCCCACAAAGCAGTAATGAGGGGGGAATTAATCCGAATTGCCTCCTCCTTTAAACATAAAAGAGAACAAAGAATTGCTCAATTGACACAAGAGCTAAAGACTCTAGAATCTAAACATCATGACCACAACACACCACTTGACACTTATAAAACAATTCTGTCAAAAAGATCCGAGCTCACGACCACATTACAACTCCATGCTAAACGCAAGGTCTCTCTTACAAAACACCTATACTACACAAAAGGGGGAAAAGCAGGTTTCAGGTGTCCTGAAACAGGACAAACAATCCACCTTTATCTCAGAAATAAAACTAGACTCCGGGAAACTGACCAAAAACATGCCAGATATAATTAGTGAATTCCACAAATTTTATACCAACCTCTACAATATATCCAAAGTTCCGCCGTCCACAGAGGAAATTCTCACATACCTACACCCAAGGATTAAAAAAACGATCCCACTTAACGAAGTAGCCTTTTTAGATGAACCCATTACACAAGATGAATTTAATAATGTAGTCACGACATTACCCACAGGTAAAAGCCCAGGACCGGATGGTTATACCGGGAAATATTATAAAACATTCGCCCCGATCCTTGCTCGCCCTTTCATTGAGGCGTTTAACACCCAAAAGCTGTCTCACCAAATTCCCAGATCATCTCTAGAAGCAACAATCACTCTTATACCGAAGCCGGGTAAAGACCCCGCAATGTGTGGTAACTACCGACCAATCTCTCTCATAAATATCGACCTAAAAATCCTAACAAAAATCATGGCAACCAGACTCAAAATATGTCTCCCTGCCTTGATCCACCAGGATCAAGCAGGATTTGTCCCTGGCAGGGAAGCAAAGAACAACACGCCGAAAATAATAAACTTGATACATTGGGCCCAAACACATAAAACTCACAGCACACTTTTGGCAATAGATGCCGAAAAGGCGTTCGATAGGGTTAACTGGTTGATACTCACACACACGATGAAAGCTCTGGGATTCGGACCAAAGTGGATGGAATGGCTCTCTGCAATTTATTCCACTCCTTCAGCACGGTTACGTATAAACGGACAGCTATCCCACCAGGTCACAATCACAAACGGTACGAGACAAGGTTGCCCTCTCTCACCCCTTTTGTTTATTCTCGTCCTTGAACCATTTCTTCAAGGGATACGAGACAATCCAGACATTAAAGGCCTCCGAGTCAACAACCATGACTACAAAGTCATGGCATTTGCCGATGACCTCCTATTTACTATATCCAATCCACTAACAACAATACCAGCTATTATAGCTGAGATGGAGAGTTACGGCAAAGTTTCCAACTTTCAGGCCAACCTTACGAAATGTGACCTGATGCCCATCCACTCCACAAACTACATAAACTCCCAACTAAAAGGGAGGTTTCACTTCACTTGGCAACCTACTTCTATCAAATACCTGGGGGTACACATCCCACACAAACTAAAACTCCTCTATGAACTGAACTTCCACAAATTGACTATAGATATGTCAGGCCTTAAGCCTCCCGATGTCTCCTCATGCTTCCGGGTTTGACGGAGCTTAGCCACACCCCCATTGACGCGGTCTGCTATTTAATGCGACCGCACCAGCTGATAGACGCTGGATTATTGAAACGCGTACCGCACCTAACTCACCGGCTCACATACCTCGCTGAGACGACCACATGCTACTAGACCGGACTGGAGGAATAATCAAGTCCCCAACATCTCTCCTCATCACCGACAAGTGCCAGCACTCTCTGCAACCATTCACTGAAGCAACCGCCTCAGAGGAGAGCTGGGGACACAATCCCTCTACTTCTGAAAGTTAAGTAACTTACAGTCTCTGAGATTAGAGCTAACAATGCTAAAGCTTTATTTCAACTTACTAAAGTCTGCTATCAAGTTGTCCAGCAAGCCTGCTACAGCTTTCCTCAAATCAAGTATTATTCAAGTTCAGCTGTACCTGTCTTGCTACAGATAATCTTATTTCTTCATACTAAAGTCTGCTATCA
The DNA here is from genome assembly GCF_036172605.1 of Pelobates fuscus. Taxonomy (NCBI): domain Eukaryota; kingdom Metazoa; phylum Chordata; class Amphibia; order Anura; family Pelobatidae; genus Pelobates; species Pelobates fuscus. The sequence goes on along the minus strand of NC_086326.1, from coordinate 143,227,006 downwards.
AGTTGTCCAGCAAGCCTGCTACAGCCTTCCTCAAATCAAGTATTATTTAAGTTTTGCTGCACCAGTCTTGCTACTGATAATTCCAATGTATACAATCTCTTATAATTTGAACTGTTAACAAGAATTACGGACTCTAATGAATTCTGAACCTTGTCATTGCTAAATGCAACAAACCGTTTATTATTTAAAGAAACAGTACCTGTAATTCTGGAACTGAAGTCTCAGTTCCATCTAAGTGTCTTAATAAAATATCAAAGTCCTAAGAAATCTGCAGTTGTGTTCCACATCATTTACTGTGAACGTGACAAGATATAACCAAAGATTTACAAAAATGGCACTAACCATGTTCCGGATGGTTTTGTAGAATTAACATCATTAAAATGAATATCCTGCCGCGTCTGCTGTACATCCTTCAGACCCTCCCAATTCAAATAAACTCAAGGTTCTTCTCCAAAGTTAGAACTCTCTTCACAAACTTTATATGGTCCAACTCTCAACCGAGAATAGCTCATGAGACTCTAATTAAAAACTTGTACACACTACTAAGATATCTCCCTACCCATCCCCTTTATACCCACTTACCAACAACCCGAAGTTTCAGAGAGGTCAATCTGGGTCGGCCTATGACGACTATCATAGAGGAACCACACTACTACTGCGCGATGTGGTCACAAATAATACATTAAAAACGTTACAACAGATTCTCCCCAACGTTCATCCAACAGGGAACCAATTACTCCATTACACCCAGCTAATACAATTCATTAACACCCAAAAACTGGTCCCAAACGGAATCCGCCCTTTGACGGAGTTTGAAACCTTTTGTGTGAATCACCAACTCTCGAAAAAGGTTCTGTCCACAATGTACCAGTTGATTAACATATCACGTTCCCCAGAACTCCCTAAATGCACACAAAAATGGTCTCAAGAACTTCAAACCGAGATCTCACAAAAACGATGGCAAGCTATATTCGTGTCCTCGCACAAGACCTCCACCTCTCTAATAGCTCAAGAGAGTAACTATAAGCGTATCTCCCGTTGGCATTACACCTCAGCAAAAATCACCACTTCACCTTCTCTTCCTAGAACCTCCTCCGAGTTTAAGCAAACCCCAACGGTTACTGTTTAAGCAATTGACTATGGCGGCTGCCCAAATGATCCCCACGCTATGGAAACAGTCACGGGTCCCGACAATTAGGGAGTGGATCACAAGAGTTGAAAGCACTAAACAATTAGAAGAAATTACCTATGCTATATCAAAAAAGTATCAATGCTTCACCAAAATATGGGAACCGTGGGCTCAATTCATAGGGAATATTAAGGAAAACTAAACTTCCTTTCCTCCTGAATTTGCCAGGAACACTGTGACTCATTCTTCTACTGGCGTAAGTCCTTTTATGGTGGCTTATGGGTTCCAACCCTCTGTCCTTCCCGGTGTGTTCTCCGACAAGGGAATGCCCGCTTTGGACGAGCAGCTCACCTCCTTACGGAAGATGTGGGATCAAGTGCTCTCTCTCGTGCTGCAGTTACTCAGAAGAGATTCGCTGATCGTCGAAGGTGTGCGGCTCCTTCTTATGCTCCGGGTGATGGGGTTTGGTTGCCCTCTAGGAATCTCCGCCTCAGGGTTCCCTCGATGAAATTCGCGCCGAGGTTCCTTGGTCCCTATAAGGTATTGCGTAGGATTAATCCCGTGTCCTACTCCCTGGCATTGCCTCCTTCCATGCGTATACCTAACGCTTTTCACACCTCCCTTTTGAAGCCCTTGCTCTGTAATCGGTTCTCTGGGTCTCTCAGGCGTTCCGATGCCCTCCGCGCGGTGACGTGTATGAGGTGGCTGCTCTCCTTGATTCTCATTTCTCTCGAGGTCGGTTGCAGTATCTGGTTGATTGGAAGGGTTACGGCCCTGAGGAGCGGTCTTGGGTTTCTGTCTCTGATTTGGACGCGCCCTCTTTGATCCGCTCCTTTCATGCGCGGTTTCCATTGAAGCCTTTGGCTTCCCGCCCTCTGGGCGGGCCTCGGGGGGGGTTATGTCAGGGCTCCGCGGGCGGCTGTAAGGGGAGGCTGCAATCCTCTCGCAGCACTCACCCTCGGTCCGTTGCCTACCTGTCGGCGAGCGGCATCCTCTCTGCTTAACGCGCCGCTCGCGTCCTCCTCCTCTCCTCCCAGCAGCAGCAAGTATAACGCTGCACGCTGGGAGCCGGCACATTTATCCGAACGCCGCATTAAAGCAACAGCACAATAATCACAGTGGGAGGTATAGATATCCCCCACGTGTGATTGTTAATTCTGATTGGAAGTTATCCAATCAGAATTAAGCACAGGATTTAAATACTTACCTTTCCTGTCTCTCAGTGCCCTGTTGTGGTCTTGTGATACCTGTATTGCAGTCTGTTTGTGCATCTCTCTATGGTTACCGATTATTTGGCTTGTTATTCCGATTTTCCCGTATTCTCCATTCCTTTGACCTCGGCTTGTTTCTCGTTCTCCTGTTTTCTAGCTCTCTTTACTTGGCTTGTCTCCTGAATATTCTTAGTGTGCTTAACCCAGCCATTCTAAGGACCGGTATTGCACCCTGTACTTTCTGTGACCTGTTAGCGTGTTAGGTTCCCGAATCGTGACAATATCCAAATTGCACGAAAATCCATTTGGTAGTTGTATCCGATTTAGAGTTCCATGAAATTGGTAGCAAGAGCCGGTCTCCATTCGTGCAGAATTACACGAAAACCACCATAGTTATACTGTATCTGGTTACGAGTGAATGCTCCCCTCGTTCGGTTGATTGGAACTCCCGAACACAGGTTTGATACTGTGAGTGGAAATAGGTCAGACGGGACTTCCGTGTGTTCGTGTGATTGCCATGCCGAAAACGGTTCCAGGCAATCCACGAGTAAATCCAGCTGGCCTGCGTTTCGGGAGATTTAAGATGGCCGCCATCCTTTGTTCTCGCCACATGTTCGTATGCTGAATGGCGGCTACCTAGGAGCATGTGGCGAAACCGACCTCGCCACGTGTCCTTGGAGGGGGCTGCTTGCCTGCGGACTATGGACCAGACTTTATGTGAATGTGTTAACCCAGATAGCTATGCCATGGAGCCCATTCGTGTAGTTAAAGACTTCGGCTCCATGGCAATTGAACTGTGTGAATAGGATCTGAGCGCTATTCGGTAGTTTTGTGCGCTCAGATCCCAGCTATCTGGGGATATGTGACATGTCTGTGTTTTATGTATAAAATGGGACTTTGTGTATTTTATAGTATTTTAATGCTTTGTGCTCACCATGTGCATAATGGAGTCTTGTGTCTGTCCTGGGAGATAATTGAATTACTTCTCAATTATCTCCAGGATAGAAGACTCTGAAACTGGTTTGGACCGGAAAGCCATGCTTCATTTAGTCACAAAGGACTTTCCCTTAACTTTTGAACCCCTGGTCTGATTCGTGCCATTTTTTAATATGTTGTTCCCCTGAATGGATTGATTATGAAAATGTATGTTTTATGTTTGTGACATGTATATTTTAGAAGTTATAAATATTGTATAAAAACTGTATTCCTCTGCCGGTGATAATGAGATTCCCCATTGTGTTCAGTAATCATATCACAGGCAGAGGGGAGGATTTTGTGTGGGAGTGTCTGTGTGTATTGTACGGATTGATTGGTTGTTTTGTAACGCCCTGTGGGCTGTACTGTTTGTGGATTGGGAATAAAAGAGACTGTATGTGACAGTACAGAGAGTTCCTGTTTTAACCCTCAAAGTGAAGTGTCGTCTCATTATTGGGGGAAGGATTTATTGAATGCTGTTCCAGTTTGACTGCTAGGAGAGTAAACCTATTCGTACGGTTCCTATTCAACTGTCTACAGCATTCATATGCTTGGGAGAATTTAAATGTTTCTACGGTTCAGTGATTGTGGTGTCTGCTGCAGTGCTTGGAGTCCTCAGGAAGCGCTAGGAGCATCCTTCAATGGAGGTACCCAGTCGGGGTGCCAGGCGATCCGTTACAGAGCACTCAATTACTTTGTGGTTTTTGTGTGGTTACTTGATGTTCTAAGTTATGATTGCTACCCAGGGTGGTCTCGGTTCGGTAGAACGAATAAATGTTCCAAACACAGAAATAAAAACGAATACTTCAGTCACTTAAATAGCAGGGAGAGGAAATCACCGAACGGATACAGGTAAATACAGGGAAATCCTTTACACTAAAATTCGTTCATGATATAAGCCTCAAGTATGAATTTATATAATTTCAAAATGCTAACACACTATACGAGCAGATTATTGGAACAGATTTTATGTGATTGTATTTAGATGTAATTTATCCATATGAAGTTACAATATGTCACAATTAATATAACACGTTTTAATTTTTAACATTAGAAGATTCATGTATGAAAAAGATCGGGTTTATCAAGCAAGTACTTTATATTGTAGTGCTTTTAATATTTTACTATTATATTTTGTGTCTTAAAATATGATATATTCTCCTTCCATAAAAAGACCAAAACAAGACAAAACTTGTGAAACAGTTGATTCATGTCAATAATGCTTTATTTACAATGTCCCAATACACATCATGTTATTTCTTTTACCTTCTGTATTTAGCAAAATATTTTTTTCCCTTCATGGCAGTCAAGCCCCCTATAGTATTTATTATGCTTATTTTTTAAATCCTGTGTCCCACTTTCATAAAATGATCTTAGCTGTACTCAGTAACATCTTCGGAGTACAAATATTCCCCCCATATGTATATCTTTCGGATGCACGTTACTGACCTTAATCCGAACCATAAACTGAAATATAATCCCAATACTAAAATGAATTATAAACCCAATCATTAAACATATATGTAATAAACCTAATAATAAATCTAATACTTATTCTAAACCGAATAATCCTTAATTTAGTTTTAATGGATTAAAGGGTAGGTTCAGCATGACGGAAAATTTCTGTCATGCGTCCTTAAAGGGTTAAATTAAACTGTTTCAGACATTAGGAGCATGAAAATTTTTTTTCTCCTGTGTGAAATCAGTTCATGTAATGAGTTCTTTTATGTTTGCTAAAACCTGAGGCCCAGTTAAAACCTTTCCCACATTCACCGCATTTAAAAGGCTTTTCTCCTGTGTGAACCATTTGATGACTAATAAGATAACACTTTTTTGTAAAACACTTCCCACATTCAGAGCATTTAAATGGCTTTTCTTCACTGTGAACCATTTGATGAAGATTAAGAGTACTCTTTAGGGTAAAACACTTGCCACATTCATTACACTTAAATGGTTTCTCGCCTGTATGGATCCGTTTATGTGAACTCATCTGTGAATTTGAAACAAAACCTTTCCCACATTCAGTGCATTTAATTGGCTTTCCTGCTGTGTGAAGTTTCTGATGTTGAACAAGATCTTTCTTTTTTCTAAAACTCTTCGAACATTCAGTACATTTGTAAGGTTTTTCCTTATTATGAACGATTTTATGTGACGCGAGCAGTGTAGACTGGGAAAAACATTTCCCACATTCAGAGCATGAAAATGGTTTTTCTCCTGTGTGAATAAGTTTATGTGATGCAAGATTTGAGGCCCGGGTAAAACATTTCCCACATTCAGAGCATTTAAAAGGATTTTCTTCACTGTGAATCATTTGATGACCAATAAGATTACGCTTTTGGGTAAAACACTTGCCACATTCATTACACTTAAATGGTTTCTTGCCTAAATGAATCAATTTATGTGAATTCATCTTGTATTTCCAAATAAAACATTTCCCACATTCAGAGCATTTAAATGGCTTTTCCCCTTTGTGAATCTTCTGATGATTAACAAGTTGATGCTTTTTTTTAAAACTCTTTGAACATTCAGTACATTTGTATGGTCCTGCCTTATTATGAACCATTTTATGTGACGCAAGCTCTGCAGCCTGGGTAAAATCTTTCCCACATTCAGAGCATATATATGGTTTATGTTCAGTCCAATCCATTTCCTGCTTGACAAGATTTGACACCTGAATAAAATCTGACCCAGATTCAGAAGATGAAATCTGATTTTCTCCTTTGTAATTCATCTCATGTATAACAGGGTCTGACGTGGATAATAAGTATTTACCTGTAGGAGTTGGCTGATGCTTAACATCCTGCGTGTCACTACTGAAGCCTTGTGGACAATCAGAAATCGGGAATATTTCCTCTATGTTGTCTTTGCTCTGAGTAGCATTACCATCAATATGATATGGTGTATTTAATTCAATACAAGGATTGATAGAATGTATGTTTGAACAAGCTCTATTATCTTCATTATCTGCAAGAGTAGAATTGTGACTGGATTTATAAATATCGACTCCTGGGGGGCGATTCCCTTCTTCATACGAGGCTGATTCCTCCTTAATAAGAATAGATGAATATTCTGTCTGTGTATTATCTGTGCATGCATGGATGTCAAACCCTGTGAGATTCCCTTCTTCATGTAATGCCGATTCCTTCTTAATATCAGTAGATGGATATTCTGTCTCTTTGTAAATGTCCATGTCTCTGTGATTTGCCTCTATACACGGTGGAGACTCTTCCCACATGTACGGTGTATTATTTTTCAGTCTTTGTCTTACTTTGCTAGTTCGCAGATAGGGCGGTCCATCTTTAGGTTTAGCTACACTTTTCTCATTGTTTCCAAACTCAGGAACACAATCTGGAGTATGATATTCACCTGATAAAGGTTTATCTAAAGGAGAAAATGTTTTATTTATTATTAGTAGACAAATTATTGCAAGAAAAGGTAAATAAAACATTATGGTTTATGAACATTTTTGGAAATCATCTCTGATATGCACAAATATTATAGAAGGTTAGCATCCTCTCACCCAGTGAGCTGAGGGTCTGGTGATCCTCCTTCATTACGTCCTTGTAGAGATCCTTGTGTCCTTCTAGATACTCCCACTCCTCCATGGAGAAATAGACAGTGACATCCTCACACCTTATAGGAACCTGACACACACAATGATACAGTCATCATCCAGACACATCCCTGGGTTTAACTGTATAATGTCCCATTCCCAGCAGCCTCACCTCTCCAGTTAGCATGTGGATGATCTTCTTGGTCAGTTCCAGGATCTTCTTGTCATTCCCTCTCTCATGTATCAGCGAGGAACGTGGAATCACTGCACTGAGGCGCTCTGTTTTATAGGATCCTTCTGTTACATGGTGAGGACGGTTGTGATCAACACACTCACAAAACGTTTTTGCAACCACCTGATCCTAAATAATAAGAATAAGTTAAATACAGAGGTTTTATTTCTGGGACAAAAGTATTTAAAAAACCTTGAGGGTTTCAGACTATTCTACTCAGTTCCTACAATGCTGATCTCGTCTCTTCTGTGGGATCCTAGAATCAAATTTACACATTTTTTTCTCTGTTCATTAAAATAAATCTACTTCTGACCTCCCATTACCAAATGCCTCCACAGAGGTGTAAAATTTTACAAAAATATTTGCTTATCCAAGGGAATCTAAAGCAGTATCCCAATCTGCTTGACCCAACACAATATAATTTCAATTAGAAGCATTGGGGCCCCTGCCATGTGCTGGAAATTGACAGGATTATTTACTAAACTCTGAATTTTCACAAATTGTATCCAAAGGAAAAACTGATGCTAAAGTAGATGGTCTGAAAAGATCTCCTAACTCAGCTATAGTCGGGGCTTTTCCCCCCAGTTTTGCCAATGGAATTAAATTTGGAATCAATTTGCAAAAATTGAGTTAAGTGAATAATCTGAGTGCCTCATACCCTGCTGGCCCCCCTCCCCCTATAGAGTTTGTGTGGCTGTGTATAATGTGTGTGGTAAGTGATGACTGTGTATGGTGTCTCTGTTCCTACTATGTATTTTGCCCCCTCCTTTTTAGCTTCTTGTAGGAAGTAGGATTAAGATTCCTGGTGGTCGGATGGGAGCTAAACTCCCTGGTGGCCTAACATTGGTGCCCTGTCCTTTGAGGTTCCTCAGGAGTTAAACTACCTGGTGGTCCAGTGAGGGAGCAGGTGTAGACCATAGTAACCGCACCTTCTGATCACTGTGCTCAGAGTATAGACTGGGAAGAACAGGCTGCGCTCTGAATTATTAGCGAGTATAGAGACTGTGATGGAGGGATTTTTGTGGTATTAAGCAGAGGTGTAGACCATACACTTCCAGCCCTGGTCCTGACTCCTCCCCCAGGCTCCCTTGTAGAAGCTCTGCCACTAGCCTGAAAATAAAGAATGCCCAGGGCCTGGAGTTACATGTCGCAGGTGTCAAGTGATCGGAATTTCACATATTTGCTCCCATATGAAATGTCATCAGGTTCCCGGGACACCAGGGCTTGAAACAAAATGAAAGACATTTTTCTGGATCTTATTTTGAAGTGTAATATAACAAAACTTACAATATTTATTGAGCAACTGTCACTTCCTTAATATTAGGAAAACCAAATAGCCAACTATAAGTCAGAGATAGACAGCACTGATTGTTCTTTATTTTCATTTCATTTGGTGGACAAATCCAGGCAACGTGTCAACTTAGTTAACTTTTACTGCGAAAAATGCACGGAGGGTATATCATGGCTTGCAGTGGCAATAACATGTAAGGCCTGGCTAGTAGGATAGCAGAGTGGAATTCTAAGATGTATAAATACACGGGAGTACTAGAAGAGAGGTTACAGATGTCTCCAGAGCTAAGGCACACATAGGCAGCCAGCTCTGTTCTGGTAATGGAAGTTATTTTCATCCAGCAATCCTAGAACTCAAAACACATTTCTCTATTCTAGGGAGACAAAAGATGCCTGGTTCCATTTATTGGTTATTTCTAGGATAATATTTGTTTTCTAATATATATTGATAGTGTGAAATTCTACAATCACTCACCTCTCCAGTGAGCAGAGAGATGATCTCCAAAGTGAGACCCAAGATCTTCTCATCAATCCGAGTCCAGTCCATGTTCATCAGCACAGGGTAACTACAATGATCTGACAATGGGTTCTGGTCCTTGTGGAAGAGATAGACGTTAATGACTGAGACATATATTCTGGTCAGGTAGAACTGTGTCTGAAGATTAATATACATACCGTATATACTCGAGTATAAGCCGACCCGAATATAAGCCGAGGCCCCTAATTTTCCCCCCAAAAACTGGGAAAACTTATTGACTCGAGTATAAGACTAGGGTGGGAAATGCAGCAGCTACTGGTAAATTTCTAAATAAAATTAGATCCTAAAAAAAATATATTAATTGAATATTTATTTACAGTGTGTGTATAATGAATGCAGTGTGTGCGTATGAGTGCAGCGTGTGTGTATGAGTGCAGCGTCTGTATGAGTGCAGCGTGTGTGTGTATGAATGCAGTGTGTGAGTGCAGTGTGTGTGTGTATGAATGCAGTGTGTGTATGAATGCAGTGTATGAATGCAGTGTGTGCAGGGCCGGTGCAAGGATATTTGCCCCCCCCCATATGTCCTGACCTCCCCTCCTCCTCCCTCATTGGTCCTTACCTCCCCACCCCCGTGTTCCTTCACCCCCCTCCCCCAGTGGTCCTGACTCACCCCTCCCCTAGTGGTCCTTACTTCCCCCTCCCCTCCCCTAGTGGTCCTTACTTCCCCCTCCCCTCCCCTAGTGGTCCTTACTTCCCCCTCCCCTCCCCTAGTGGTCCTTATCCCCCCCTCCCTCCCCTAGTGGTCCTTATCCCCCCCCTCCCTCCCATAGTGGTCCTTATCCCCCCCCTCCCTCCCATAGTGGTCCTTATCCCCCCCCCTCCCTTCCTCCCATAGTGGTCCTTATCCCCCCCTCCCTCCCATAGTGTTCCTTTTCTCCCCCCCTCCCTCCCATAGTGGTCCTTATCCCACCCCCCTGCCTCCGATAGTGGTCCTTATCCCCCCTCCCTTCCATAGTGGTATAGTGGTCCTTATCCCCCCCCTCCCTCCCATAGTGGTCCTTATCCCCCCCCTCCCTCCCATAGTGGTCCTTATCCCCCCCTTCCCTCCCATAGTGGTCCTTATCCCCCCCTTCCCTCCCATAGTGGTCCTTATCCCCCCCCTCCCTCCCATAGTGGTCCTTATCCCCCCCCTCCCTCCCATAGTGGTCCTTATCCCCCCCCTCCCTCCCATAGTGGTCCTTATCCCCCCCTCCCTCCCATAGTGGTCCTTATCCCCCCCCTCCCTCCCATAGCGGTCCTTATACCCCCCTCCCTCCCATAGTGGTCCTTATCCCACCCCCTCCCTCCAATAGCGGTCCTTATACCCCCCCTCCCTCCCATAGTGGTCCTTATCCCACCCCCTCCTTCCCATAGTGGTCCTTATACCCCCCCCCCTCCCACAGTGGTCCTTATACCCCCCCCCCCCTCCCACAGTGGTCCTTATACCCCCTTTTTTTTTTATTATTATTATTATTATTATTTTTTTTTTATTATTATTTCTTATTTTATTTTTTTTTCGTCCCCCCTCCCTGCTTGATACATGGCAGGGAGGGGGGCTCTCCTTCCCTGGTGGTCCAGTGGCAGTTCAGTGGGGGGAAGGGGAGGCTGGCAGAGCTGTAACTTACCTGTTCTGCAGCTCCTGTCAGCTCTCTCCTCCTCTGCGCCGTCCGTGCAGCTCCTTCTATCAGCTCACACTGTAAGTCTCGCGAGAGCCGCGGCTCTCGCGAGACTTACACTGGGAGCTGACCGAGGTGCTGAACGGACGGCGCGGAGGAGGAGAGAGCTGACAGGAGCTGCAGAACAGGTAAGTACAGCTCTGCCAGCCCCCCTCTCCCCCGGTCTGTATTATGGCAATGCAAATTGCCATAATACAGACCTTGACTCGAGTATAAGCCGAGTTGGGGTTTTTCAGCCCAAAAAATGGGCTGAAAAACTCGGCTTATACTCGAGTATATACGGTATATAAATAATTTGCTAACACCACACAGTTAAATTAAAGGTTTAGTCTAGGCACCATAACACTACAGATGGCACAATGAGTATCCTAGGGCTATCCTGCTGTAAATAGTCTGATTTTGAACAGTTTGATAATTACCTGGGTTCCATGGTCCTAGTCTTATTATGAATTGGTGCCAGTGGATGTCTGGCACTAAAACCACCACAATGCGCTGTAGTGATTATTGTAATTAGACTGCCCTTTTTATCCATAATATGGTCAAGATAAACTAAAAAAAAGGTTCTAGATTAAAAAAAAAATCTATATTTAAATATATAATTTTAATAAACTATGACAGCACTGCTGAGCAATTTGAATATAGTCAGGCTTTAACCTAAATCATTAATTTAGCATATGTAATCTTTAAGGTTTTATTACGATATATACTGTTATATCAGACAGGTTTGACGCTACAATGTAGAACATACAATACATGATGTTCCAACGGCTTACACACTCTGTGAACGTGTATACTTTACTTCTGGAGACCTAAGTAAGAAGAAATGTTAAAGGAAATATGCTTAAATATGACTTATAGCGGAGTATGAAAAAAACTGTCTGGACCTGATCAAATCCCAGCAATGCTGTTGAAACTCAGTGCGCCGGCAATTGCTAAACCCATCGCAACTCTAATTAACGAATCCTTGGTATCTGGATACATACCCAAACTTTGGAAGACTGAGAGAGTAAGGCCTATCCATAAAAGTGGTGACACTACTTTGGTTTCTAACTATCACCCAATATCATTGCATCCGGTATTGTCAAAAATCTTAGAAAATGTGAGTATTACCAACAATCAAACTATATGACCCGATTAAACTTTTTTCAAAACTAGGTGCCCTGTACAGAAACAAATCCTGCCTAAGCACTAAAGTAAAAGATTGTACAGCAAATGCTGATGACAATCATTGATTATGGGGATGTAGTATATGCATCTGCACCGCAATCCCACATTAATAAACTCGATACATTGTACAACTCGTTCTGCCGATTTGTGCTACAACGTAATAACAGGACCCACCATTGTGACATGCTAAAATAACTAAACTGGCTGTCGCTGAATTCCAGACGCATCCTTCAGCTTTCCAGTCTTCCAGAAACTCCCACCCTACCTGAGCAAAATGCTCTCCCCAGCTTTTCCCACCTCCTATAACCTCTGATCCAGTACCAACACTTTATTTAGTCTACCTCAATACAAAAAGAAAGCTGCCCAATCCTCCTTCTCCTACAGAACGCCGTGCGGACAACGGACAGGAGGTGGTCACGGGCAGAGCGGAGAGACCGAGAAGGGACATACCTATGGATCTGTAAAGAGATATAAGAGGGGCTAGAGTTGTTCAGTGCTTTATAGGTGTGAGTTAGTACCTTGAATTGACTCCTATAGCATATAGGAAGCCAATGTAAGGACTGGCAGAGGGGTGAGGTGTGAGAGAAACGACTAGAGAGGAAAATTAGTCTAGCAGCAGCGTTCATTACGGATCAGGAGAGGGTTACAATAATCCATGCGGGAAATTACTAGAGCATGGACAAGCTCCTTGGTAGTATCTGGTGCAAGAAAGGGGCGGATGCGGGCTATGTTTTTAAGATGGAATCTACAGGATTTGGCAACATGTTGGATGTGAGGCTCAATTGTAAATTCTACATTATGAATGCAGTCTATGGGGTGTCTCAGGGTTCTGGGAAGAGACCAGGTTTTGTTAGTAGTAACCACAACTCCATCCACACAATGATACAGCCCCCAGCCCTCCCTGTGGATCTGTAATCTGCTGATCTTAACTCTGTCACCATAACCGTGTATGGAGCTCCTGGGAGCATGGTGGCAGATCAAGGACCTGTCTGTAACCACTCACAGGACCCCCATTTAAATAGATATGTGACCGTGTATGGAGCTGCTGGGAGCATGGTGGCAGATCTAGGACCTGTCTGTAACCACTCACAGGACGTCCCATTTAAATAGATATGTGACAGTGTATGGAGCTGCTGGGAGCATGGTGACAGATCTAGGACCTGTCTGTAACCACTCACAGGATGTCCCATTTAAATAGGTGACCGTGTATGGAGCTGCTGGGAGCATGGTGGCAGATCTAGGACCTGTCTGTAACCACTCACAGGATGTCCCATTTAAATAAATAGATATGTGACCGTGTTTGGAGCTGCTGGGAGCATGGTGGCAGATCTAGGACCTGTCTGTAACCACTCACAGGATGTCCCATTTAAATAGGTGACCGTGTATGGAGCTGCTGGGAGCATGGTGGCAGATCTAGGACCTGTCTGTAACCACTCACAGGATGTCCCATTTAAATAAATAGATATGTGACCGTGTATGGAGCTGCTGGGAGCATGGTGGCAGATCTAGGACCTGTCTGTAACCACTCACAGGACGTCCCATTTAAATAGATATGTGACCGTGTATGGAGCTGCTGGGAGCATGGTGGCAGATCTAGGACCTGTCTGTAACCACTCACAGGATGTCCCATTTAAATAAATAGATATGTGACCGTGTATGGAGCTGCTGGGAGCATGGTGGCAGATCTAGGACCTGTCTGTAACCACTCACAGGATGTCCCATTTAAATAAATAGATATGTGACCGTGTATGGAGCTGCTGGGAGCATGGTGGCAGATCTAGGACCTGTCTGTAACCACTCACAGGATGTCCCATTTAAATAGATAGGTGACCGTGTATGGAGCTGCTGGGAGCATGGTGGCAGATCTAGGACCTGTCTGTAACCACTCACAGGATGTCCCATTTAAATAAATAGATATGTGACCGTGTATGGAGCTGCTGGGAGCATGGTGGCAGATCTAGGACCTGTCTGTAACCACTCACAGGACGTCCCATTTAAATAGATATGTGACCGTGTATGGAGCTGCTGGGAGCATGGTGGCAGATCTAGGACCTGTCTGTAACCACTCACAGGATGTCCCATTTAAATAAATAGATATGTGACCGTGTATGGAGCTGCTGGGAGCATGGTGGCAGATCTAGGACCTGTCTGTAACCACTCACAGGATGTCCCATTTAAATAGATATGTGACCGTGTATGGAGCTGCTGGGAGCATGGTGGCAGATCTAGGACCTGTCTGTAACCACTCACAGGATGTCCCATTTAAATAGGTGACCGTGTATGGAGCTGCTGGGAGCATGGTGGCAGATCTAGGACCTGTCTGTAACCACTCACAGGATGTCCCATTTAAATAAATAGATATGTGACCGTGTATGGAGCTGCTGGAAGCATGGTGGCAGATCTAGGACCTGTCTGTAACCACTCACAGGATGTCCCATTTAAATAAATAGATATGTGACCGTGTATGGAGCTGCTGGGAGCATGGTGACAGATCTAGGACCTGTCTGTAACCACTCACAGGACGTCCCATTTAAATAGATATGTGACCGTGTATGGAGCTGCTGGGAGCATGGTGGCAGATCTAGGACCTGTCTGTAACCACTCACAGGACTCCCATTTAAATAGATATGTGACCGTGTATGGAGCTGCTGGGAGCATGGTGGCAGATCTAGGACCTGTCTGTAACCACTCACAGGACTCCCATTTAAATAGATATGTGACCGTGTATGGAGCTGCTGGGAGCATGGTGGCAGATCAAGGACCTGTCTGTAACCACTCACAGGATGTCCCATTTAAATAGATATGTGACCGTGTATGGAGCTGCTGGGAGCATGGTGGCAGATCTAGGACCTGTCTGTAACCACTCACAGGACGTCTCATTTAAATAGATATGTGACCGTGTATGGAGCTGCTGGGAGCATGGTGGCAGATCTAGGACCTGTCTGTAACCACTCACAGGATGTCCCATTTAAATAAATAGATATGTGACCGTGTATGGAGCTGCTGGGAGCATGGTGACAGATCTAGGACCTGTCTGTAACCACTCACAGGACGTCCCATTTAAATAGATATGTGACCGTGTATGGAGCTGCTGGGAGCATGGTGGCAGATCTAGGACCTGTCTGTAACCACTCACAGGACTCCCATTTAAATAGATATGTGACAGTGTATGGAGCTGCTGGGAGCATGGTGACAGATCTAGGACCTGTCTGTAACCACTCACAGGACTCCCATTTAAATAGATATGTGACCGTGTATGGAGCTGCTGGGAGCATGGTGACAGATCTAGGACCTTTCTGTAACCACTCACAGGACTCCCATTTAAATAGATATGTGACCGTGTATGGAGCTGCTGGGAGCATGGTGGCAGATCTAGGACCTGGTCTGTAACCACTCACAGGACGTCCCATTTAAATAGATATGTGACCGTGTATGGAGCTGCTGGGAGCATGGTGGCAGATCTAGGACCTGTCTGTAACCACTCACAGGATGTCCCATTTAAATAGATAGGTGACCGTGTATGGAGCTGCTGGGAGCATGGTGGCAGATCTAGGACCTGGTCTGTAACCACTCACAGGACTCCCATTTAAATAGATATGTGACCGTGTATGGAGCTGCTGGGAGCATGGTGGCAGATCTAGGACCTGGTCTGTAACCACTCACAGGACATCCCATTTAAATAGATATGTGACCGTGTATGGAGCTGCTGGGAGCATGGTGGCAGATCTAGGACCTGTCTGTAACCACTCACAGGATGTCCCATTTAAATAGATAGGTGACCGTGTATGGAGCTGCTGGGAGCATGGTGGCAGATCTAGGACCTGTCTGTAACCACTCACAGGATGTCCCATTTAAATAAATAGATATGTGACCGTGTATGGAGCTGCTGGGAGCATGGTGGCAGATCTAGGACCTGTCTGTAACCACTCACAGGACTCCCATTTAAATAGATATGTGACCGTGTATGGAGCTGCTGGGAGCATGGTGGCAGATCTAGGACCTGTCTGTAACCACTCACAGGACTCCCATTTAAATAGATATGTGACCGTGTATGGAGCTGCTGGGAGCATGGTGGCAGATCTAGGACCTGTCTGTAACCACTCACAGGACTCCCATTTAAATAGATATGTGACCGTGTATGGAGCTGCTGGGAGCATGGTGGCAGATCTAGGACCTGTCTGTAACCACTCACAGGACTCCCATTTAAATAGATATGTGACCGTGTATGGAGCTGCTGGGAGCATGGTGACAGATCTAGGACCTGTCTGTAACCACTCAAAGGACTCCCATTTAAATAGATATGTGACCGTGTATGGAGCTGCTGGGAGCATGGTGGCAGATCTAGGACCTGGTCGGTAACCACTCACAGAACTCCCATTTAAATAGATATGTGACCGTGCATGGAGCTGCTGGGAGCATGGTGGCAGATCTAGGACCTGTCTGTAACCACTCACAGGATGTCCCATTTAAATAGATATGTGACTGTGTATGGAGCTGCTGGGAGCATGGTGGCAGATCTAGGACCTGTCTGTAACCACTCACAGGATGTCCCATTTAAATAGATATGTGACCGTGTGTGGAGCTGCTGGGAGCATGGTGACAGATCTAGGACCTGTCTGTAACCACTCACAGGATGTCCCATTTAAATAGGTGACCGTGTATGGAGCTGCTGGGAGCATGGTGGCAGATCTAGGACCTGTCTGTAACCACTCACAGGATGTCCCATTTAAATAAATAGATATGTGACCGTGTATGGAGCTGCTGGGAGCATGGTGGCAGATCTAGGACCTGTCTGTAACCACTCACAGGACGTCCCATTTAAATAGATATGTGACCGTGTATGGAGCTGCTGGGAGCATGGTGGCAGATCTAGGACCTGTCTGTAACCACTCACAGGATGTCCCATTTAAATAAATAGATATGTGACCGTGTATGGAGCTGCTGGGAGCATGGTGGCAGATCTAGGACCTGTCTGTAACCACTCACAGGATGTCCCATTTAAATAAATAGATATGAGACCGTGTATGGAGCTGCTGGGAGCATGGTGGCAGATCTAGGACCTGTCTGTAACCACTCACAGGATGTCCCATTTAAATAGATAGGTGACCGTGTATGGAGCTGCTGGGAGCATGGTGGCAGATCTAGGACCTGTCTGTAACCACTCACAGGACGTCCCATTTAAATAGATATGTGACCGTGTATGGAGCTGCTGGGAGCATGGTGGCAGATCTAGGACCTGTCTGTAACCACTCACAGGATGTCCCATTTAAATAAATAGATATGTGACCGTGTATGGAGCTGCTGGGAGCATGGTGGCAGATCTAGGACCTGTCTGTAACCACTCACAGGATGTCCCATTTAAATAAATAGATATGTGACCGTGTATGGAGCTGCTGGGAGCATGGTGGCAGATCTAGGACCTGTCTGTAACCACTCACAGGATGTCCCATTTAAATAGATATGTGACCGTGTATGGAGCTGCTGGGAGCATGGTGGCAGATCTAGGACCTGTCTGTAACCACTCACAGGATGTCCCATTTAAATAGGTGACCGTGTATGGAGCTGCTGGGAGCATGGTGGCAGATCTAGGACCTGTCTGTAACCACTCACAGGATGTCCCATTTAAATAAATAGATATGTGACCGTGTATGGAGCTGCTGGGAGCATGGTGGCAGATCTAGGACCTGTCTGTAACCACTCACAGGATGTCCCATTTAAATAGATATGTGACTGTGTATGGAGCTGCTGGGAGCATGGTGGCAGATCTAGGACCTGTCTGTAACCACTCACAGGATGTCCCATTTAAATAGATATGTGACCGTGTGTGGAGCTGCTGGGAGCATGGTGACAGATCTAGGACCTGTCTGTAACCACTCACAGGATGTCCCATTTAAATAGGTGACCGTGTATGGAGCTGCTGGGAGCATGGTGGCAGATCTAGGACCTGTCTGTAACCACTCACAGGATGTCCCATTTAAATAAATAGATATGTGACCATGTATGGAGCTGCTGGGAGCATGGTGGCAGATCTAGGACCTGTCTGTAACCACTCACAGGACGTCCCATTTAAATAGATATGTGACCGTGTATGGAGCTGCTGGGAGCATGGTGGCAGATCTAGGACCTGTCTGTAACCACTCACAGGATGTCCCATTTAAATAAATAGATATGTGACCGTGTATGGAGCTGCTGGGAGCATGGTGGCAGATCTAGGACCTGTCTGTAACCACTCACAGGATGTCCCATTTAAATAAATAGATATGTGACCGTGTATGGAGCTGCTGGGAGCATGGTGGCAGATCTAGGACCTGTCTGTAACCACTCACAGGACGTCCCATTTAAATAGATATGTGACCGTGTATGGAGCTGCTGGGAGCATGGTGGCAGATCTAGGACCTGTCTGTAACCACTCACAGGATGTCCCATTTAAATAAATAGATATGTGACCGTGTATGGAGCTGCTGGGAGCATGGTGGCAGATTTAGGACCTGTCTGTAACCACTCACAGGATGTCCCATTTAAATAAATAGATATGTGACCGTGTATGGAGCTGCTGGGAGCATGGTGGCAGATCTAGGACCTGTCTGTAACCACTCACAGGATGTCCCATTTAAATAGATATGTGACCGTGTATGGAGCTGCTGGGAGCATGGTGGCAGATCTAGGACCTGTCTGTAACCACTCACAGGATGTCCCATTTAAATAGGTGACCGTGTATGGAGCTGCTGGGAGCATGGTGGCAGATCTAGGACCTGTCTGTAACCACTCACAGGATGTCCCATTTAAATAGATATGTGACCGTGTGTGGAGCTGCTGGGAGCATGGTGACAGATCTAGGACCTGTCTGTAACCACTCACAGGATGTCCCATTTAAATAGGTGACCGTGTATGGAGCTGCTGGGAGCATGGTGGCAGATCTAGGACCTGTCTGTAACCACTCACAGGATGTCCCATTTAAATAAATAGATATGTGACCGTGTATGGAGCTGCTGGGAGCATGGTGGCAGATCTAGGACCTGTCTGTAACCACTCACAGGACGTCCCATTTAAATAGATATGTGACCGTGTATGGAGCTGCTGGGAGCATGGTGGCAGATCTAGGACCTGTCTGTAACCACTCACAGGATGTCCCATTTAAATAAATAGATATGTGACCGTGTATGGAGCTGCTGGGAGCATGGTGGCAGATCTAGGACCTGTCTGTAACCACTCACAGGATGTCCCATTTAAATAGATAGGTGACCGTGTATGGAGCTGCTGGGAGCATGGTGGCAGATCTAGGACCTGTCTGTAACCACTCACAGGATGTCCCATTTAAATAAATAGATATGTCACCGTGTATGGAGCTGCTGGGAGCATGGTGGCAGATCTAGGACCTGTCTGTAACCACTCACAGGACGTCCCATTTAAATAGATATGTGACCGTGTATGGAGCTGCTGGGAGCATGGTGGCAGATCTAGGACCTGTCTGTAACCACTCACAGGATGTCCCATTTAAATAAATAGATATGTGACCGTGTATGGAGCTGCTGGGAGCATGGTGGCAGATCTAGGACCTGTCTGTAACCACTCACAGGATGTCCCATTTAAATAAATAGATATGTGACCGTGTATGGAGCTGCTGGGAGCATGGTGGCAGATCTAGGACCTGTCTGTAACCACTCACAGGATGTCCCATTTAAATAGATATGTGACCGTGTATGGAGCTGCTGGGAGCATGGTGGCAGATCTAGGACCTGTCTGTAACCACTCACAGGATGTCCCATTTAAATAGGTGACCGTGTATGGAGCTGCTGGGAGCATGGTGGCAGATCTAGGACCTGTCTGTAACCACTCACAGGATGTCCCATTTAAATAAATAGATATGTGACCGTGTATGGAGCTGCTGGGAGCATGGTGGCAGATCTAGGACCTGTCTGTAACCACTCACAGGACGTCCCATTTAAATAGATATGTGACCGTGTATGGAGCTGCTGGGAGCATGGTGGCAGATCTAGGACCTGTCTGTAACCACTCACAGGATGTCCCATTTAAATAAATAGATATGTGACCGTGTATGGAGCTGCTGGGAGCATGGTGACAGATCTAGGACCTGTCTGTAACCACTCACAGGACGTCCCATTTAAATAGATATGTGACCGTGTATGGAGCTGCTGGGAGCATGGTGGCAGATCTAGGACCTGTCTGTAACCACTCACAGGACTCCCATTTAAATAGATATGTGACCGTGTATGGAGCTGCTGGGAGCATGGTGGCAGATCTAGGACCTGTCTGTAACCACTCACAGGACGTCCCATTTAAATAGATATGTGACCGTGTATGGAGCTGCTGGGAGCATGGTGGCAGATCTAGGACCTGTCTGTAACCACTCACAGGATGTCCCATTTAAATAAATAGATATGTGACTGTGTATGGAGCTGCTGGGAGCATGGTGACAGATCTAGGACCTGTCTGTAACCACTCACAGGACGTCCCATTTAAATAGATATGTGACCGTGTATGGAGCTGCTGGGAGCATGGTGGCAGATCTAGGACCTGTCTGTAACCACTCACAGGACTCCCATTTAAATAGATATGTGACAGTGTATGGAGCTGCTGGGAGCATGGTGGCAGATCTAGGACCTGTCTGTAACCACTCACAGGACTCCCATTTAAATAGATATGTGACCGTGTATGGAGCTGCTGGGAGCATGGTGACAGATCTAGGACCTGTCTGTAACCACTCACAGGACTCCCATTTAAATAGATAGGTGACCGTGTATGGAGCTGCTGGGAGCATGGTGGCAGATCTAGGACCTGGTCTGTAACCACTCACAGGACTCCCATTTAAATAGATATGTGACCGTGTATGGAGCTGCTGGGAGCATGGTGGCAGATCTAGGACCTGGTCTGTAACCACTCACAGGACGTCCCATTTAAATAGATATGTGACCGTGTATGGAGCTGCTGGGAGCATGGTGGCAGATCTAGGACCTGTCTGTAACCACTCACAGGATGTCCCATTTAAATAGATAGGTGACCGTGTATGGAGCTGCTGGGAGCATGGTGGCAGATCTAGGACCTGTCTGTAACCACTCACAGGATGTCCCATTTAAATAAATAGATATGTGACCGTGTATGGAGCTGCTGGGAGCATGGTGGCAGATCTAGGACCTGTCTGTAACCACTCACAGGACTCCCATTTAAATAGATATGTGACCGTGTATGGAGCTGCTGGGAGCATGGTGGCAGATCTAGGACCTGTCTGTAACCACTCACAGGACTCCCATTTAAATAGATATGTGACCGTGTATGGAGCTGCTGGGAGCATGGTGGCAGATCTAGGACCTGTCTGTAACCACTCACAGGACTCCCATTTAAATAGATATGTGACCGTGTATGGAGCTGCTGGGAGCATGGTGGCAGATCTAGGACCTGTCTGTAACCACTCACAGGACTCCCATTTAAATAGATATGTGACCGTGTATGGAGCTGCTGGGAGCATGGTGACAGATCTAGGACCTGTCTGTAACCACTCACAGGACTCCCATTTAAATAGATATGTGACCGTGTATGGAGCTGCTGGGAGCATGGTGGCAGATCTAGGACCTGGTCTGTAACCACTCACAGGACTCCCATTTAAATAGATATGTGACCGTGCATGGAGCTGCTGGGAGCATGGTGGCAGATCTAGGACCTGTCTGTAACCACTCACAGGATGTCCCATTTAAATAGATATGTGACCGTGTATGGAGCTGCTGGGAGCATGGTGGCAGATCTAGGACCTGTCTGTAACCACTCACAGGACGTCCCATTTAAATAGATATGTGACCGTGTATGGAGCTGCTGGGAGCATGGTGGCAGATCTAGGACCTGTCTGTAACCACTCACAGGATGTCCCATTTAAATAAATAGATATGTGACCGTGTATGGAGCTGCTGGGAGCATGGTGACAGATCTAGGACCTGTCTGTAACCACTCACAGGACTCCCATTTAAATAGATATGTGACCGTGTATGGAGCTGCTGGGAGCATGGTGGCAGATCTAGGACCTGTCTGTAACCACTCACAGGACTCCCATTTAAATAGATATGTGACCGTGTATGGAGCTGCTGGGAGCATGGTGGCAGATCTAGGACCTGTCTGTAACCACTCACAGGACTCCCATTTAAATAGATATGTGACCGTGTATGGAGCTGCTGGGAGCATGGTGACAGATCTAGGACCTGTCTGTAACCACTCACAGGACTCCCATTTAAATAGATATGTGACCGTGTATGGAGCTGCTGGGAGCATGGTGGCAGATCTAGGACCTGGTCTGTAACCACTCACAGGACTCCCATTTAAATAGATATGTGACCGTGCATGGAGCTGCTGGGAGCATGGTGGCAGATCTAGGACCTGTCTGTAACCACTCACAGGATGTCCCATTTAAATAGGTGACCGTGTATGGAGCTGCTGGGAGCATGGTGGCAGATCTAGGACCTGTCTGTAACCACTCACAGGATGTCCCATTTAAATAGGTGACCGTGTATGGAGCTGCTGGGAGCATGGTGGCAGATCTAGGACCTGTCTGTAACCACTCACAGGATGTCCCATTTAAATAAATAGATATGTGACCGTGTATGGAGCTGCTGGGAGCATGGTGGCAGATCTAGGACCTGTCTGTAACCACTCACAGGACGTCCCATTTAAATAGATATGTGACCGTGTATGGAGCTGCTGGGAGCATGGTGGCAGATCTAGGACCTGTCTGTAACCACTCACAGGATGTCCCATTTAAATAAATAGATATGTGACCGTGTATGGAGCTGCTGGGAGCATGGTGACAGATCTAGGACCTGTCTGTAACCACTCACAGGACGTCCCATTTAAATAGATATGTGACCGTGTATGGAGCTGCTGGGAGCATGGTGGCAGATCTAGGACCTGTCTGTAACCACTCACAGGACTCCCATTTAAATAGATATGTGACCGTGTATGGAGCTGCTGGGAGCATGGTGGCAGATCTAGGACCTGTCTGTAACCACTCACAGGACGTCCCATTTAAATAGATATGTGACCGTGTATGGAGCTGCTGGGAGCATGGTGGCAGATCTAGGACCTGTCTGTAACCACTCACAGGATGTCCCATTTAAATAAATAGATATGTGACCGTGTATGGAGCTGCTGGGAGCATGGTGACAGATCTAGGACCTGTCTGTAACCACTCACAG
The DNA here is from genome assembly GCF_036172605.1 of Pelobates fuscus. Classification (NCBI taxonomy): domain Eukaryota; kingdom Metazoa; phylum Chordata; class Amphibia; order Anura; family Pelobatidae; genus Pelobates; species Pelobates fuscus. The sequence goes on along the minus strand of NC_086326.1, from coordinate 143,204,061 downwards.
GACGTCCCATTTAAATAGATATGTGACCGTGTATGGAGCTGCTGGGAGCATGGTGGCAGATCTAGGACCTGTCTGTAACCACTCACAGGACTCCCATTTAAATAGATATGTGACAGTGTATGGAGCTGCTGGGAGCATGGTGGCAGATCTAGGACCTGTCTGTAACCACTCACAGGACTCCCATTTAAATAGATATGTGACCGTGTATGGAGCTGCTGGGAGCATGGTGACAGATCTAGGACCTGTCTGTAACCACTCACAGGACTCCCATTTAAATAGATAGGTGACCGTGTATGGAGCTGCTGGGAGCATGGTGGCAGATCTAGGACCTGGTCTGTAACCACTCACAGGACTCCCATTTAAATAGATATGTGACCGTGTATGGAGCTGCTGGGAGCATGGTGGCAGATCTAGGACCTGGTCTGTAACCACTCACAGGACGTCCCATTTAAATAGATATGTGACCGTGTATGGAGCTGCTGGGAGCATGGTGGCAGATCTAGGACCTGTCTGTAACCACTCACAGGATGTCCCATTTAAATAGATAGGTGACCGTGTATGGAGCTGCTGGGAGCATGGTGGCAGATCTAGGACCTGTCTGTAACCACTCACAGGATGTCCCATTTAAATAAATAGATATGTGACCGTGTATGGAGCTGCTGGGAGCATGGTGGCAGATCTAGGACCTGTCTGTAACCACTCACAGGACTCCCATTTAAATAGATATGTGACCGTGTATGGAGCTGCTGGGAGCATGGTGGCAGATCTAGGACCTGTCTGTAACCACTCACAGGACTCCCATTTAAATAGATATGTGACCGTGTATGGAGCTGCTGGGAGCATGGTGGCAGATCTAGGACCTGTCTGTAACCACTCACAGGACTCCCATTTAAATAGATATGTGACCGTGTATGGAGCTGCTGGGAGCATGGTGGCAGATCTAGGACCTGTCTGTAACCACTCACAGGACTCCCATTTAAATAGATATGTGACCGTGTATGGAGCTGCTGGGAGCATGGTGACAGATCTAGGACCTGTCTGTAACCACTCACAGGACTCCCATTTAAATAGATATGTGACCGTGTATGGAGCTGCTGGGAGCATGGTGGCAGATCTAGGACCTGGTCTGTAACCACTCACAGGACTCCCATTTAAATAGATATGTGACCGTGCATGGAGCTGCTGGGAGCATGGTGGCAGATCTAGGACCTGTCTGTAACCACTCACAGGATGTCCCATTTAAATAGATATGTGACCGTGTATGGAGCTGCTGGGAGCATGGTGGCAGATCTAGGACCTGTCTGTAACCACTCACAGGACGTCCCATTTAAATAGATATGTGACCGTGTATGGAGCTGCTGGGAGCATGGTGGCAGATCTAGGACCTGTCTGTAACCACTCACAGGATGTCCCATTTAAATAAATAGATATGTGACCGTGTATGGAGCTGCTGGGAGCATGGTGACAGATCTAGGACCTGTCTGTAACCACTCACAGGACTCCCATTTAAATAGATATGTGACCGTGTATGGAGCTGCTGGGAGCATGGTGGCAGATCTAGGACCTGTCTGTAACCACTCACAGGACTCCCATTTAAATAGATATGTGACCGTGTATGGAGCTGCTGGGAGCATGGTGGCAGATCTAGGACCTGTCTGTAACCACTCACAGGACTCCCATTTAAATAGATATGTGACCGTGTATGGAGCTGCTGGGAGCATGGTGGCAGATCTAGGACCTGTCTGTAACCACTCACAGGACTCCCATTTAAATAGATATGTGACCGTGTATGGAGCTGCTGGGAGCATGGTGACAGATCTAGGACCTGTCTGTAACCACTCACAGGACTCCCATTTAAATAGATATGTGACCGTGTATGGAGCTGCTGGGAGCATGGTGGCAGATCTAGGACCTGGTCTGTAACCACTCACAGGACTCCCATTTAAATAGATATGTGACCGTGCATGGAGCTGCTGGGAGCATGGTGACAGATCTAGGACCTGTCTGTAACCACTCACAGGATGTCCCATTTAAATAGGTGACCGTGTATGGAGCTGCTGGGAGCATGGTGGCAGATCTAGGACCTGTCTGTAACCACTCACAGGATGTCCCATTTAAATAAATAGATATGTGACCGTGTATGGAGCTGCTGGGAGCATGGTGGCAGATCTAGGACCTGTCTGTAACCACTCACAGGACGTCCCATTTAAATAGATATGTGACCGTGTATGGAGCTGCTGGGAGCATGGTGGCAGATCTAGGACCTGTCTGTAACCACTCACAGGATGTCCCATTTAAATAAATAGATATGTGACCGTGTATGGAGCTGCTGGGAGCATGGTGGCAGATCTAGGACCTGTCTGTAACCACTCACAGGATGTCCCATTTAAATAGATAGGTGACCGTGTATGGAGCTGCTGGGAGCATGGTGGCAGATCTAGGACCTGTCTGTAACCACTCACAGGATGTCCCATTTAAATAAATAGATATGTCACCGTGTATGGAGCTGCTGGGAGCATGGTGGCAGATCTAGGACCTGTCTGTAACCACTCACAGGACGTCCCATTTAAATAGATATGTGACCGTGTATGGAGCTGCTGGGAGCATGGTGGCAGATCTAGGACCTGTCTGTAACCACTCACAGGATGTCCCATTTAAATAAATAGATATGTGACCGTGTATGGAGCTGCTGGGAGCATGGTGGCAGATCTAGGACCTGTCTGTAACCACTCACAGGATGTCCCATTTAAATAAATAGATATGTGACCGTGTATGGAGCTGCTGGGAGCATGGTGGCAGATCTAGGACCTGTCTGTAACCACTCACAGGATGTCCCATTTAAATAGATATGTGACCGTGTATGGAGCTGCTGGGAGCATGGTGGCAGATCTAGGACCTGTCTGTAACCACTCACAGGATGTCCCATTTAAATAGGTGACCGTGTATGGAGCTGCTGGGAGCATGGTGGCAGATCTAGGACCTGTCTGTAACCACTCACAGGATGTCCCATTTAAATAAATAGATATGTGACCGTGTATGGAGCTGCTGGGAGCATGGTGGCAGATCTAGGACCTGTCTGTAACCACTCACAGGACGTCCCATTTAAATAGATATGTGACCGTGTATGGAGCTGCTGGGAGCATGGTGGCAGATCTAGGACCTGTCTGTAACCACTCACAGGATGTCCCATTTAAATAAATAGATATGTGACCGTGTATGGAGCTGCTGGGAGCATGGTGACAGATCTAGGACCTGTCTGTAACCACTCACAGGACGTCCCATTTAAATAGATATGTGACCGTGTATGGAGCTGCTGGGAGCATGGTGGCAGATCTAGGACCTGTCTGTAACCACTCACAGGACTCCCATTTAAATAGATATGTGACCGTGTATGGAGCTGCTGGGAGCATGGTGGCAGATCTAGGACCTGTCTGTAACCACTCACAGGACGTCCCATTTAAATAGATATGTGACCGTGTATGGAGCTGCTGGGAGCATGGTGGCAGATCTAGGACCTGTCTGTAACCACTCACAGGATGTCCCATTTAAATAAATAGATATGTGACCGTGTATGGAGCTGCTGGGAGCATGGTGACAGATCTAGGACCTGTCTGTAACCACTCACAGGACGTCCCATTTAAATAGATATGTGACCGTGTATGGAGCTGCTGGGAGCATGGTGGCAGATCTAGGACCTGTCTGTAACCACTCACAGGACTCCCATTTAAATAGATATGTGACAGTGTATGGAGCTGCTGGGAGCATGGTGGCAGATCTAGGACCTGTCTGTAACCACTCACAGGACTCCCATTTAAATAGATATGTGACCGTGTATGGAGCTGCTGGGAGCATGGTGACAGATCTAGGACCTGTCTGTAACCACTCACAGGACTCCCATTTAAATAGATAGGTGACCGTGTATGGAGCTGCTGGGAGCATGGTGGCAGATCTAGGACCTGGTCTGTAACCACTCACAGGACTCCCATTTAAATAGATATGTGACCGTGTATGGAGCTGCTGGGAGCATGGTGGCAGATCTAGGACCTGGTCTGTAACCACTCACAGGACGTCCCATTTAAATAGATATGTGACCGTGTATGGAGCTGCTGGGAGCATGGTGGCAGATCTAGGACCTGTCTGTAACCACTCACAGGATGTCCCATTTAAATAGATAGGTGACCGTGTATGGAGCTGCTGGGAGCATGGTGGCAGATCTAGGACCTGTCTGTAACCACTCACAGGATGTCCCATTTAAATAAATAGATATGTGACCGTGTATGGAGCTGCTGGGAGCATGGTGGCAGATCTAGGACCTGTCTGTAACCACTCACAGGACTCCCATTTAAATAGATATGTGACCGTGTATGGAGCTGCTGGGAGCATGGTGGCAGATCTAGGACCTGTCTGTAACCACTCACAGGACTCCCATTTAAATAGATATGTGACCGTGTATGGAGCTGCTGGGAGCATGGTGGCAGATCTAGGACCTGTCTGTAACCACTCACAGGACTCCCATTTAAATAGATATGTGACCGTGTATGGAGCTGCTGGGAGCATGGTGGCAGATCTAGGACCTGTCTGTAACCACTCACAGGACTCCCATTTAAATAGATATGTGACCGTGTATGGAGCTGCTGGGAGCATGGTGACAGATCTAGGACCTGTCTGTAACCACTCACAGGACTCCCATTTAAATAGATATGTGACCGTGTATGGAGCTGCTGGGAGCATGGTGGCAGATCTAGGACCTGGTCTGTAACCACTCACAGGACTCCCATTTAAATAGATATGTGACCGTGCATGGAGCTGCTGGGAGCATGGTGGCAGATCTAGGACCTGTCTGTAACCACTCACAGGATGTCCCATTTAAATAGATATGTGACCGTGTATGGAGCTGCTGGGAGCATGGTGGCAGATCTAGGACCTGTCTGTAACCACTCACAGGACGTCCCATTTAAATAGATATGTGACCGTGTATGGAGCTGCTGGGAGCATGGTGGCAGATCTAGGACCTGTCTGTAACCACTCACAGGATGTCCCATTTAAATAAATAGATATGTGACCGTGTATGGAGCTGCTGGGAGCATGGTGACAGATCTAGGACCTGTCTGTAACCACTCACAGGACTCCCATTTAAATAGATATGTGACCGTGTATGGAGCTGCTGGGAGCATGGTGGCAGATCTAGGACCTGTCTGTAACCACTCACAGGACTCCCATTTAAATAGATATGTGACCGTGTATGGAGCTGCTGGGAGCATGGTGGCAGATCTAGGACCTGTCTGTAACCACTCACAGGACTCCCATTTAAATAGATATGTGACCGTGTATGGAGCTGCTGGGAGCATGGTGGCAGATCTAGGACCTGTCTGTAACCACTCACAGGACTCCCATTTAAATAGATATGTGACCGTGTATGGAGCTGCTGGGAGCATGGTGACAGATCTAGGACCTGTCTGTAACCACTCACAGGACTCCCATTTAAATAGATATGTGACCGTGTATGGAGCTGCTGGGAGCATGGTGGCAGATCTAGGACCTGGTCTGTAACCACTCACAGGACTCCCATTTAAATAGATATGTGACCGTGCATGGAGCTGCTGGGAGCATGGTGGCAGATCTAGGACCTGTCTGTAACCACTCACAGGATGTCCCATTTAAATAGGTGACCGTGTATGGAGCTGCTGGGAGCATGGTGGCAGATCTAGGACCTGTCTGTAACCACTCACAGGATGTCCCATTTAAATAGGTGACCGTGTATGGAGCTGCTGGGAGCATGGTGGCAGATCTAGGACCTGTCTGTAACCACTCACAGGATGTCCCATTTAAATAAATAGATATGTGACCGTGTATGGAGCTGCTGGGAGCATGGTGGCAGATCTAGGACCTGTCTGTAACCACTCACAGGACGTCCCATTTAAATAGATATGTGACCGTGTATGGAGCTGCTGGGAGCATGGTGGCAGATCTAGGACCTGTCTGTAACCACTCACAGGATGTCCCATTTAAATAAATAGATATGTGACCGTGTATGGAGCTGCTGGGAGCATGGTGACAGATCTAGGACCTGTCTGTAACCACTCACAGGACGTCCCATTTAAATAGATATGTGACCGTGTATGGAGCTGCTGGGAGCATGGTGGCAGATCTAGGACCTGTCTGTAACCACTCACAGGACTCCCATTTAAATAGATATGTGACCGTGTATGGAGCTGCTGGGAGCATGGTGGCAGATCTAGGACCTGTCTGTAACCACTCACAGGACGTCCCATTTAAATAGATATGTGACCGTGTATGGAGCTGCTGGGAGCATGGTGGCAGATCTAGGACCTGTCTGTAACCACTCACAGGATGTCCCATTTAAATAAATAGATATGTGACCGTGTATGGAGCTGCTGGGAGCATGGTGACAGATCTAGGACCTGTCTGTAACCACTCACAGGACGTCCCATTTAAATAGATATGTGACCGTGTATGGAGCTGCTGGGAGCATGGTGGCAGATCTAGGACCTGTCTGTAACCACTCACAGGACTCCCATTTAAATAGATATGTGACCGTGTATGGAGCTGCTGGGAGCATGGTGGCAGATCTAGGACCTGTCTGTAACCACTCACAGGACTCCCATTTAAATAGATATGTGACCGTGTATGGAGCTGCTGGGAGCATGGTGACAGATCTAGGACCTGTCTGTAACCACTCACAGGACTCCCATTTAAATAGATATGTGACCGTGTATGGAGCTGCTGGGAGCATGGTGGCAGATCTAGGACCTGGTCTGTAACCACTCACAGGACTCCCATTTAAATAGATATGTGACCGTGCATGGAGCTGCTGGGAGCATGGTGGCAGATCTAGGACCTGTCTGTAACCACTCACAGGATGTCCCATTTAAATAGATATGTGACCGTGTATGGAGCTGCTGGGAGCATGGTGGCAGATCTAGGACCTGTCTGTAACCACTCACAGGACGTCCCATTTAAATAGATATGTGACCGTGTATGGAGCTGCTGGGAGCATGGTGGCAGATCTAGGACCTGTCTGTAACCACTCACAGGATGTCCCATTTAAATAAATAGATATGTGACCGTGTATGGAGCTGCTGGGAGCATGGTGACAGATCTAGGACCTGTCTGTAACCACTCACAGGACTCCCATTTAAATAGATATGTGACCGTGTATGGAGCTGCTGGGAGCATGGTGGCAGATCTAGGACCTGTCTGTAACCACTCACAGGACTCCCATTTAAATAGATATGTGACCGTGTATGGAGCTGCTGGGAGCATGGTGGCAGATCTAGGACCTGTCTGTAACCACTCACAGGACTCCCATTTAAATAGATATGTGACCGTGTATGGAGCTGCTGGGAGCATGGTGGCAGATCTAGGACCTGTCTGTAACCACTCACAGGACTCCCATTTAAATAGATATGTGACCGTGTATGGAGCTGCTGGGAGCATGGTGACAGATCTAGGACCTGTCTGTAACCACTCACAGGACTCCCATTTAAATAGATATGTGACCGTGTATGGAGCTGCTGGGAGCATGGTGGCAGATCTAGGACCTGGTCTGTAACCACTCACAGGACTCCCATTTAAATAGATATGTGACCGTGCATGGAGCTGCTGGGAGCATGGTGGCAGATCTAGGACCTGTCTGTAACCACTCACAGGATGTCCCATTTAAATAGATATGTGACCGTGTATGGAGCTGCTGGGAGCATGGTGGCAGATCTAGGACCTGTCTGTAACCACTCACAGGACGTCCCATTTAAATAGATATGTGACCGTGTATGGAGCTGCTGGGAGCATGGTGGCAGATCTAGGACCTGTCTGTAACCACTCACAGGATGTCCCATTTAAATAAATAGATATGTGACCGTGTATGGAGCTGCTGGGAGCATGGTGACAGATCTAGGACCTGTCTGTAACCACTCACAGGACTCCCATTTAAATAGATATGTGACCGTGTATGGAGCTGCTGGGAGCATGGTGGCAGATCTAGGACCTGTCTGTAACCACTCACAGGATGTCCCATTTAAATAAATAGATATGTGACCGTGTATGGAGCTGCTGGGAGCATGGTGACAGATCTAGGACCTGTCTGTAACCACTCACAGGACTCCCATTTAAATAGATATGTGACCGTGTATGGAGCTGCTGGGAGCATGGTGGCAGATCTAGGACCTGTCTGTAACCACTCACAGGACTCCCATTTAAATAGATATGTGACCGTGTATGGAGCTGCTGGGAGCATGGTGACAGATCTAGGACCTGTCTGTAACCACTCACAGGACTCCCATTTAAATAGATATGTGACCGTGTATGGAGCTGCTGGGAGCATGGTGGCAGATCTAGGACCTGGTCTGTAACCACTCACAGGACTCCCATTTAAATAGATATGTGACCGTGTATGGAGCTGCTGGGAGCATGGTGGCAGATCTAGGACCTGTCTGTAACCACTCACAGGACGTCCCATTTAAATAGATATGTGACCGTGTATGGAGCTGCTGGGAGCATGGTGGCAGATCTAGGACCTGTCTGTAACCACTCACAGGATGTCCCATTTAAATAAATAGATATGTGACCGTGTATGGAGCTGCTGGGAGCATGGTGACAGATCTAGGACCTGTCTGTAACCACTCACAGGACTCCCATTTAAATAGATATGTGACCGTGTATGGAGCTGCTGGGAGCATGGTGGCAGATCTAGGACCTGTCTGTAACCACTCACAGGACTCCCATTTAAATAGATATGTGACCGTGTATGGAGCTGCTGGGAGCATGGTGACAGATCTAGGACCTGTCTGTAACCACTCACAGGACTCCCATTTAAATAGATATGTGACCGTGTATGGAGCTGCTGGGAGCATGGTGGCAGATCTAGGACCTGGTCTGTAACCACTCACAGGACTCCCATTTAAATAGATATGTGACCGTGCATGGAGCTGCTGGGAGCATGGTGGCAGATCTAGGACCTGTCTGTAACCACTCACAGGATGTCCCATTTAAATAGATATGTGACCGTGTATGGAGCTGCTGGGAGCATGGTGGCAGATCTAGGACCTGTCTGTAACCACTCACAGGACGTCCCATTTAAATAGATATGTGACCGTGTATGGAGCTGCTGGGAGCATGGTGGCAGATCTAGGACCTGTCTGTAACCACTCACAGGATGTCCCATTTAAATAAATAGATATGTGACCGTGTATGGAGCTGCTGGGAGCATGGTGACAGATCTAGGACCTGTCTGTAACCACTCACAGGACTCCCATTTAAATAGATATGTGACCGTGTATGGAGCTGCTGGGAGCATGGTGGCAGATCTAGGACCTGTCTGTAACCACTCACAGGACTCCCATTTAAATAGATATGTGACCGTGTATGGAGCTGCTGGGAGCATGGTGACAGATCTAGGACCTGTCTGTAACCACTCACAGGACTCCCATTTAAATAGATATGTGACCGTGTATGGAGCTGCTGGGAGCATGGTGGCAGATCTAGGACCTGGTCTGTAACCACTCACAGGACTCCCATTTAAATAGATATGTGACCGTGCATGGAGCTGCTGGGAGCATGGTGGCAGATCTAGGACCTGTCTGTAACCACTCACAGGATGTCCCATTTAAATAGATATGTGACCGTGTATGGAGCTGCTGGGAGCATGGTGGCAGATCTAGGACCTGTCTGTAACCACTCACAGGACGTCCCATTTAAATAGATATGTGACCGTGTATGGAGCTGCTGGGAGCATGGTGGCAGATCTAGGACCTGTCTGTAACCACTCACAGGATGTCCCATTTAAATAAATAGATATGTGACCGTGTATGGAGCTGCTGGGAGCATGGTGGCAGATCTAGCACCTGTCTGTAACCACTCACAGGACTCCCATTTAAATAGATATGTGACCGTGTATGGAGCTGCTGGGAGCATGGTGGCAGATCTAGGACCTGTCTGTAACCACTCACAGGACGTCCCATTTAAATAGATATGTGACCGTGTATGGAGCTGCTGGGAGCATGGTGGCAGATCTAGGACCTGTCTGTAACCACTCACAGGATGTCCCATTTAAATAAATAGATATGTGACCGTGTATGGAGCTGCTGGGAGCATGGTGGCAGATCTAGGACCTGTCTGTAACCACTCACAGGACGTCCCATTTAAATAGATATGTGACCGTGTATGGAGCTGCTGGGAGCATGGTGGCAGATCTAGGACCTGTCTGTAACCACTCACAGGATGTCCCATTTAAATAAATAGATATGTGACCGTGTATGGAGCTGCTGGGAGCATGGTGGCAGATCTAGGACCTGTCTGTAACCACTCACAGGATGTCCCATTTAAATAAATAGATATGTGACCGTGTATGGAGCTGCTGGGAGCATGGTGGCAGATCTAGGACCTGTCTGTAACCACTCACAGGACATCCCATTTAAATAGATATGTGACCGTGTATGGAGCTGCTGGGAGCATGGTGACAGATCTAGGACCTGTCAGTAATCACTCACAGGATGTCCCATTTAAATAGGTGACCGTGTATGGAGCTGCTGGGAGCATGGTGGCAGATCTAGGACCTGTCTGTAACCACTCACAGGATGTCCCATTTAAATAGATATGTGACTGTGTATGGAGCTGCTGGGAGCATGGTGGCAGATCTAGGACCTGTCTGTAACCACTCACAGGATGTCCCATTTAAATAGGTGACCGTGTATGGAGCTGCTGGGAGCATGGTGGCAGATCTAGGACCTGTCTGTAACCACTCACAGGATGTCCCATTTAAATAGATATGTGACCGTGTATGGAGCGGAGCATGGTGGCAGATCTAGGACCTGTCTGTAACCACTCACAGGACTCCCATTTAAATAGATATGTGACTGTGTATTGTGGTGGAATCTCGGTAAAAATAAATTTAGTAGGCCGAGATTACCACGTGGCATGTGTACGTGCATATGCTGACGTATCGATCAGTTGGTTGCACGAGGCAAGATACGATCAGTAGTGTACGGAGCATGTGCAAGAATACAGGATATAGTATTCCCCTCCTCCATTGTGCTGGACAAGCCATGCGGTCAAACAGGAAGTTAATTCTTATTTGTGTTGATTGGTTAAGAGAATGTGCGGGTGGAGCTTAATATGGGAGGAGTTATATGCCTATATAAGGAGCCTGCACTATTGTCCGGGGCTCAGAACTTGTGGTATTTTGGTGACGCTAGTCCCTCTGAGTCCCGATCGGTGATCCAATAAAGAATCTCTTCCTTCCTGAAGAAACCTGTGTCCATCTCTCTGTGCTTGGCTTCCGTCAGTTTCTCCGGTATCAGTATGGAGCTGCTGGGAGCATGGTGGCAGATCTAGGACCTGTCTGTAACCACTCACAGGATGTCCCATTTAAATAGATATGTGACTGTGTATGGAGCTGCTGGGAGCATGGTGGCAGATCAAGGACCTGTCAGTAATCACTCACAGGACTCCCATTTAAATAGATATGTGACCGTGTATGGAGCTGCTGGGAGCATGGTGGCAGATCTAGGACCTGTCTGTAACCACTCACAGGATGTCCCATTTAAATAGATATGTGAAAATAAAACTAGGAACTACAGGTTAGTCATTTCTCGGATTTTATAGTCACGCCAGCAAAGTGATGGTTTGGATTACATTGGGCCCTTTTCAATCTGTAGTCGTGTATAAAATATTCCTGTAGTGCTGGTGTTCTGTTCACATTGTTGTACTGGGGAGTTTTATTTACAATAAGGAGCTATTTACAATAGGGAGATAATTACAATAAGGAGATATTTACAATAGGGAGATATTTACAATAAGGAGATATTTATAAAACACAAACTGACCTGGAACCAGACCGGAAGTGAAAACTAGCGCGGACCGAGTTTGCGTTCCAAAAGAATCACCACCAGCCGACAGCTTCCTGTTTACGTCACACGGCGGTGCAAAGCCTGTCGGGAGTTGTAGTTTCCGTTTGTTCGTTGTGTTCTAGACCGGAAACGGAAGCAGCGTGTTGCTGGGAGATGGAGTGTAACTGTCAATAAAGCTGGTTACAGCTCATATCATGTATGGAGGGCAATGCTCTCTGTCAGTAGCAGGAAAATCCCATTTATAGCCTGAAACATAATGTGTCTCCAAACCAGGAGCCTGGGGGCAGACATTTTATTTTATCAATAAACTTTATTATATTACCCAGCATTCCACTGGGTTTATTATTGATCACTTCTCCTCCTGTGTTTTATATTTAGAACTTCAATCTCTTCCCAATAGAAATAGCTTTTTACAAAGTGGATATTGTTAATTATTAATACTGGGACACATTTGACCATTTTTCTCACTATTGTTAACCCCTTCCCGACCGGGGACGGAAATTTTCCGTCAACCTTGTCCTTCATTTACTAAAGTTAACCCCAGGGCGATCGCGGGGTTAACGGTGCTCCGGTCTGTATTAGAGGCAGACCGGGAGCACCCGATCTCTCTGCCCCAGCACCAGTGCTCGCTCTGACAGCATGTCAGAGTGGGCACATGTGCTCAATGTACTCCCCTTCCGCCTCCCTGCACTTCCGGGTTCTGTGTGAAGTGCAGGGAGACGGATCAGTTATGATCCTCTTCATCCTGTGTAAAAAAAAAAAAGAATTTAAGTTAAATCCCACCCCCCCTTTTCCCCTGTTTTAATAAAATTAACCCCTTCCCTGCCAATTGATCACTGACTACAGTGATCAATTGGCAGGGTATACATTTTAATGTCATCTGATTATTTTTTTTAACCCCTGAGGGTTAATTATTATTTTTTTTAACCCCCAGGGGTTAAATTTATTTTATTAACTAATTTAAATATTTAAAAATTATATATTTAGCTATCTGGGGAGGGTGGAAGTTAGTGGGGAATTGGGGAATTTGGTGTTAGTCTAACTAGGGGTTAACGTTAAAAAAAACATTTAAAATAAGCTTTAAAAAGGTTTTAGTAACGTTTAAGTAAAAAAAAAAAAATAAAAATACCACCCCCCTTTACCCAGTCTAAATAAAAATTAACCCCTTCCCTGCCAGCTGATCACTGCCTACAGTGATCAAAATACAGATCACAGTATTATACTGTGAAATAATTTTTTTTAACCCCTGAGGATTAATTTTTATTTATTTTTTTAACCCTCAGGGGTTCAATTTATTTAATTAATTAATTTAAATATTTTATAATTATATATTTTGCTAGCTGGGGTGGGTGGAAGTTATGGGAAAATGGGGAATTTATGGTTAGTGCTGCTTACTGCTAGTTAGGGGTTAACGGTAAAAGAAAAGTTTAGAAAAAAATTTGATAGTGTAAAATATTTAATAAGAAAAAAAAAGTTTAAAAACGGGTTTTACAAAGTAAAAAAAGTTTTACAAAGTTAAAAAAATACATTTAAAAATGCTCATTACCACTACACTTGGTACAAGCTAGCGGAAAAATTATCCCACGCTAAGGTTCAAAATATGCCTTTTGAATTACCCTGGGATGTCTTCTTTAAGAAATGGTATGCCTTTATGGTGTAATTGGATTATATAGCCTTGTAAAATTCTCTAAACTGGGACATGGACACAGCGTAAAAATTCAAAGTTTGAAAAAAAAATGGAATGACTGTGTCTCAAATGTGCCCCTTCAATGCCCACATATACCTGGCAAAGGTACATACGGGGGTATTGTTGTACTCAGCCGACATAGCTGAGCAACATATGAAGTAGTATACAGTCGTAGTACACATAAGGTTTGCAAAATATACTGCGCAAACTCACTTTATGTGTCAAAAAGGCAGAAAAAATGCTTATTACCACTACACTTGGTACAAGCTAGCGGAAAAATGATCCCACGCTAAGGTTCAAAATATGCCTTTTGAATTACCCTGGGATGTCTTCTTTAAGAAATGGTATGCCTTTATGGTGTAATTGGATTATATAGCCTTGTAAAATTCTCTAAACTGGGACATGGACACAGCGTAAAAATTCAAAGTTTGAAAAAAAAATGGAATGACTGTGTCTCAAATGTGCCCCTTCAATGCCCACATATACCTGGCAAAGGTACATACGGGGGTATTTGTGTACTCAGCCAACATAGCTGAGCAACGTATGAAGTATTATACAGTCGTAGCACACATACGATTTGAAAAATATACTGTGCAAATTCACTTTGTGTGTCAAAAAGGCAAAAAAACGCTTATTACCATTACACTTTGTACAAGCTAGCGGAAAAATTATCCCACGCTAAGGTTCAAAATATGCCTTTTGAAATACCCTGGGATGTGTTCTTTAGGAAATGGTATGCCTTTATGGTGTAGTTGTAATATGTAGCCTGCTCAAGTGCTCCAAAGTGGGACACGGACGCATCAAAACCCTCCATGAAAATTCACACTTAAAAACCTTAACTTGTTACATCTCTTTTACAGCAGTGTAACTTCACAAAATAGTGTCTAGGTCAGGGGTAGGCAACCTTCGGCTCTACAGATGTTGTGGACTACATCTCCCTTGATGCTTTGCCAGCAATATGGCTGTAAAAGCATCAAGGGAGATGTAGTCCAAAACATCTGTAGAGCCGAAGGTTGCCTACCCCTGGTCTAGGTCATACATTGGGCATATTGTTTTACTCAGAAGACTTAGTTGAGCATAATTTGGGGGGTTTGAACTTAGTGGCACATATGAAATGTACAAAATGCCCAGCAAAAATGTAATCCGTATGTAAAAAAATGCCCCAAATTATTTTTTACCACATACTTTGGCATATATTGGTGAAGAAAATGGGGGCATATTAAGGCACAATATGCACCATATGAGATACCCTCGAGTGTCTACTTTTACAAATGGTAGGCCTTTGTGGGGTTTTTTTGAACAGTCAAACTGCTATAATACCCCAAATTGAAGCACAGGCCCATTAAATCCGCCTCTCAAAATTCTACTGTAAATGTTGAAACGGACAGGTCTCCTATATGGCACTGTAGCTTCACGAAATAGTGCCAAAGACATACAATGGGGGTACCGTTGTACTCAGCAGAAGTAACTGAACACAAAATAAAACTTTGTACAGGAATAGCACACACCAACTTTACAAAATACACATGAGAAGTTCTTTGTTATGTTTGTGTGCCAAAAAACCCCAAAAACTAAATTTGACTCCAATATTTAGCAGAGGTTGGCGGTAAAATGGCTACGTAGAAAGTGTCAAAACAACCTTCGGTAAATAGCCTGTGGTGTCTACTTTATATAAATATATACTTTTGTGTGGCAATTTTGTTTTCTTTTATGGCTATTAAGCTTACAAGACAAACATACCAAATTCGAAAATCGCTCCACATTTAAAGTTTATTTTACACCTTGTGCTTTGTGACCTGTAACTACCAAAATAAACTTAAAATCCCGGACACATTATATATTCTGTAAATCAGAACAATTAAATGAATTTATTTTTAATTACTTTCCTTAACCTGCACTAATTGTGGACACATTATTATTGCAAAAACTGTACAAAAAAAACATTTCTCTTTTATTTTTTTGCATTTTTCTGTATTTTTTTTAATAATAAATAAGCATTAATATATATATATATATATTACATCAAATTAAAGCCCTTTATGTCCTTTAAAAAACAGTATATAATATGTGTCGGTGCAATAAACGAGAGAGATGCAAATTGCAGTTGAACGCATACAGCAAGAAAATGCAAAAATTGCTTGTGTCATTAAGCGTAAGACAAGCTTCTGAAGCTGTGTCCTTAAGGGGTTAATTATTAATACTGTGAAACATTTTACAATTTTTCTCACTATTGTTAATCTATGTTTTGCATGTTATTCCTTATTTACTAATAAACATTTAATTAACGGAACATTTGGTGAACGTCTCCCTCATACACTCTATCAATAGCATATATTCCACTGGCCGGCCTGTGACATGATACGGACATTTTGTGCCAAGTTAAAGGAACACTCCAAGCAGGGCCGGCCTTAGGTGTTCAGACGCCCTGTGCGAAACAATCTTGTGGCGCCCCCCCCCCACCCTCACCCGTCTCTGTTTGGACCCCTTTAAACTATTTTAGGAGCATTCACAATCTGTCGCCACCACCCCCTTCTACAAAACCCCTGCACCTCTTAACCAAAACCCCTGGCCTGATCTTCACCAAGCCCCTGGCCACCACTTCATCAAACTCCTGGCCACCCCTTCCCCTTCATCAATGCCCTGGCCATCCCTTCATCAAACTCCTAGCCACCCCTTGCCCTTCATCAATCCCCTCCCACCCTATCAATTCCTGCCACCCCTTCATCAGTCCCCTGCCCCTCTCATCAATTCCCTCCCACCCTTTTCTCAGCCCTCTGCCCCTATTCATCAGCCCCCTGACCCCCTCATAAATCCCCTCCCACCCCTTTAACAGCCCTCTGCCCCATTCATCAGTCCCCTGACTCCCCCCTTTTATCAGCCCTCTGCCCCCATTCATCAGCCCCCTGACCCCCTCATAAATCTCCTCCCACCCCTTTAACAGCCCTCTGCCCCATTCATCAGTCCCCTGACTCCCCCTCTTTTATCAGCCCTCTGCCCCCATTCATCAGCCCCCTGACCCCCTCATCAATCCCCTCCCACCCATTTATCTCCCACCTGCCCCCCTTTAATCAGTCCCATGCCCCCCATTTCAATCCCCTGCTCCCCTTCATAAGCCCCCTTAATACATCCCCTGCCAATTAATCCAACCCCTGGCCACCCCTTCATCAGTCCCGTGACCTCCTCATCAATCTCCTCCCACCTTTAATCAGCCCCATGCGCCCCTTTTCAATTTCCTGCCGCCCTTTATAAATCCCCTGCCAATTAATCCAATCCATGCCACCCCTTCATCAATCCCCTGCCCCCCTTAATTAAATTCCTGCACCCCTTCAACAAAACCTATTTAATACAAAAGAAAAAAAAAGAACAGTTACTCACAGTAAAGGCTGCTGCTCCCTGGACTGAGCTGTCTCCGCCGATTGAAGAGCACCGGGCGCCGCCTTCACTCACTGAATTGGATCCTTCCGCGGCTCCCTCTGATGACAGAGCGCGTCGACGTCACGCAAGTATGCGGCATCACGCCCCCACACTCCTCCTCCACACTCCACACAGAAGTGGATTCCCGGCCGTTGCTCTCTGCTCATAATTTGCAAGTCAAGTGCAAAGCAGCATTTTGCACTTGACTTGCTCTTCACTTGAAATACATAACTCGGCCGGCCTGCGAGCTGTGTTGGCCGCCCGGCGCCCCTGTTGCCATGGCGCCCTGTGCGACCGCACAGCTCGCACACCCCTAAGGCCGGCCCTGACTCCAAGCACACTGTAGTGGTTATGGTGTCAGGAGCACCCTAGTCTTTTAGAACTATTTGACTACTTACTTCGGGTCTACCAGGTGCCGGTCTCCACCTCCACTACCTTAGACAGAGAGTTTCCGGCTAAGTTTCCGGCTAAGAGAAACTCCTGCTAAGAAGGCTCCAACTATCCGTCTGAAATAGTGAAGGTGGGGAGCAGCGCTGTCAGACTATGGAAAAAGTCACACCATTCAAATGTGTTGCCTACTTACAATGGGGGGAAGGAAGTCAGGGCAATTCTGGGGCAAATCATAACCACTCTGGCATGATGTATTGGATATTATTTAATTTTGGGCCCCCACCCACCACTCAGGGGTGGGGGATTGGGGGGAGGACAATAGGTCCCCCCATTATTTTACTTTAGGGCCCCCACCTGCCGTTAAGGGGTGGGGGCCAAGGTGAGGACAATAGGTCCCCCCCTTATTCTTCTTTAGAACCCCCACCCACCGCTCAGGGCTGGGGGGAGGACAATAGGACTTATTGTCCTCCCCCCTGACCCCCACCCCTGAGCGGTGGGTGGGGGCCCTAAATACTTATGGGGGGGGGGACCCAATGACCTAATTTTTTTTTTTTATTGCATCGGTTATTATGGATTTTTATTTGGCCTTTTTTGGGGCTGAAAAAATAAGATTTTAGAAAAAAGAAAACATCGAACGGTAAGTTTTATTTTTACAGGTATTTAGTTAAAGGTCCCCCCTCATTATTTTTAGGGTGAGGGGGGTAGGTAGGAGTTTATTTTTTGGGGGAGGGGGTGACTAGGGGTTTGGGGACCCCTAATTACCTGGGGGGGAGGGGGATTAAATTTGTATTTAGAGTTCCCACCCGCCGCTCAGGGGTGGGTGCCAGGGGGGAGGACATTAGGTGTGTCCCCCAATTTTTATTTAGGGCCCCCACCCACTGCTCAGGGATGGGGGCCAGGGGGGAGCACATTAGGTCCCCCCCCCTTATTCTAGTTTAGGGCCCCCACCCACCGCTCAGGGGTGGGGGCCAGGGGGCAGGACATTAGGTCCCCCCTCAATTTGTATTTAGGGCCCCCATCCACCGCTCAGGAGTGGGGGTCAGGGTGGAGGACATTAGGTTCCCCCTTATTCTTGTTTAGGGCCCCCACCCACTGCTGAGGTGTGGGGGCCAGGGGGGAGGAAATTATGTCCCCCCTCAATTTGTATTTAGGGCCCCCACTCACCGCTCAGGGGTGGGGACCAGGGTGGAGGACATTAGGTCCCCCCACCTTTTTCTTGTTTAGGGCCCCCACCCACTGCTCAGGGGTGGGGGCCAGGGGGCAGGACATTATGTCCCCCCTCAATTTGTATTTAGGGCCCCCACTCACCGCTCAGGGGTGGGGACCAGGGTGGAGGACATTAGGTCCCCCCCTATTCTTGTTTAGGGCCCCCACCCACCGCTCAGGGGTGGGGGCCAGGGGGGAGGACAATAGGTCCCCCCCCAATTTGCATTTAGGGCCCCCACCACCGCTCAGGGGTGGGGGCCACGGGGGTGCACATTAGGTCCCCCCCTTATTCTTGTTTAGGGCCCCCACCCACTGCTCAGGGGTGGGGACCAGGGGGGAGGACATTAGGTCGTCCCCCCTTATTCTTGTTTAGGGCCCCCACCCACTGCTCAGGGGTGGGGTCCAGGGGGGAGGACAATAGGTCCCCCCCCAATTTGTATTTAGGGCCCCCACCCACCGCTTAGGGGTGGGGGCCAGGAGGGTGGACATTAGGTCCCCCCCTTATTCTTGTTTAGGGCCCCCACCCACTGCTCAGGGAACAGGAACTCCTGTGCTGGCACACCCAGCCTGGTTTTTATTACAGTCTTGCACATACAGGACCGCCAACAGGCGGAGGTATAAAATAACCAATCAAGGGGGGCGTGGCTTGGCTGCTAATGGAGTAGGACGCAGGCACTCAGAGCTCCTAGGCCCCAACCCGCCAAAGCCCTTAAAACACAGCGCTAGACACCCGAGCAAACAAGCAGATGGGGAAAACTAAAAGGGGGGTCACCCCTGGCCCGCCACAGCCCTCCTCGGGACACCCGGCAGGGCCGATGGACGAGTACCTCTCCACCCCGCAGCCGCTGGCAAGCACGCGCGGCCTAAACGACATGGCGCCCTCGTCCCCAAGTATGAGCAGCCGAACTGGCTCCACACGGGGATCACCTGCTCGAGACCCTCAGAGAGACACACTCACCCAGCTGTCCGCAGACCTGGCGGCAATAGCGGCAAACATGCTCACGCGGGGTGATAAAACGGAACTCATTGCAGAGCTCAGAACCGCCGTACGCGAAATCACGGCCGTGAGGCGAGACCTGGCAGTGCTGGAGCAGAGAGTGGATGACCTGGAGGTACACCAACTACAAGCCATACAGCACCAACGGGCATCAGAGCTGGCAGCCACAAGGCAGGGTAATATCCTACTGGATCTGAGACGCCAAGTAGAGGACCTTGATAACAGGGGTCGACGCAATAACATACGCGTCAGGGGCATGCCGGAATCTGATGGTGAAACGAGCTGCTCGAGGGCCTGTTCGCCCAAATCCTGGGAGGTGAAGCCCCACCGGACTTTGGGCTAGAGAGGGCGCACAGGGCGCTCAGAGCCCCACGTAGGGATGGCCAGCCAAGAAACCTGATCTGCTGCCTCCAGTCATTTCAATTGAAGGAGGCTATAATGAGGGCTGTACGGGCACAACGCTCAATCCGATACATGGATTCGTCAATAGCACTATACCAAGATCTGTCCGCCATCACCCTAGACGCACGACGAGCCCTGAAACCTATCACAAATGCGCTGCAGGAGAAGAGGATCCAGTATAAGTGGGGTTACCCGTTTAGCCTACAAGCCAGAGTGGGGAACCAATGGCATGTCCTGAGATGGCCAACTGAAATCCCACGCTTCCTACACGCAGTGGGCCTACCGGACATGCCCGTCCCTAACTGGATTCTGGATTATCCACCTGCCAGGCCAACTGGCCCAACAGCACCGGCCGACATGCTCAGAGAGGGAGCCTTGCCTGGGAATCCCCAGTGCAGAGGTGGCCCGGTGGCACCGGAGGAATAAGCTACAGCAGAGCCCCCGGGGCGCAGGGCCCCCACGGAAGACAACCCTGCACACCACTGGACCTGGCCCGCTTGAGCGGCAGACCTGAACGGCACATCCCATTTCATCGGAAGATGTGCAGTGGCCCAGAGACACCGAGACTGTTCACCAGGGGTATGTACTACTCCCCCCCACATGCCTAGGGCCCCATGCCAACCCTGAGGTTCTCACCGCCCATGGGGGTTCAGTGTTTGGGGGGGTACGGGACAGGGGAGGCAAGTTATACCGGGATAACCAAGCGAGTGGCCAAACACGGAGTCCTGCAAACCCGCAGTTGGGGATAGGATAGATTGGGTGGAGGGGAGAGGCGGCCCCGATGGTCCAGGGGTCCGACACACATGAAGGGACTGGGAGTTTGCTGGGCACCGCTTTTCACTGGCCACGAGATAAGAGAATGGAGGAAGACGGCCACCCGAAAATTAACAGCTATATGAACGTTCACAGTAGGCCACAGGCCGCAGAGGGGGCTGGGGAGGGGCTACGGGCGGGAGTGGGGGGTTGGGGATCCGGCCACGCGCCCGGGACGCACCTGGCGTCCGACCCTGACCCTACTGCTGACCCTTCACTGGCTGGGGCGGAGTTGGGCGCGGTGCGGAACGCCTGCGTCTCTGGGGTGCTCTGTGGGGAATGCTGGACGAGGGGTCTTAGGCCCACACAGCCAACTGTTCTGTTCTTGTTTTACCAGGTTTTACTATGTTATGATCTACCAGACCCACGACTCAGACAATCTGTAGGACGCGGAGACCGCCCAAGTGAATTAAACACCCACCCTAGGCTGCGAGGTGGTTCAAGAGGTGATCAGGCCCCGGTGGAAAGGGAGAAAGAGACGACAGGGGACCCGAACATCACTGGACAGACTAGGCTAGACAAGATGGGGATTCCCCTGATATAGATTATTTTAAAAATAAACAAATATGTTTAAATGTCTATCTGTTCCTGTCCAAATCTGAGATGATTAAATTGCGTATACGCAGAAGTAAATTCACACTGACACACGGAGTTCAGGTTAAAAGCACTTCGAGAAAATTTTATGGCATCTGGTTAAAAGCGGGCTCGCAGACCCTTATAAGAGCAAAATTACATCATCATTGAATATCAAGATAACAACAAATAAACATCATTAATTGGATTAGGTGTTAAGTGGCTATGTCAATGTCCACCCATCAATATTATTAATTGGCTCAAGTACTAAGCGGCTGGCTAGGTGTCCTCCCACCGGGAGGTGGCGTCTTTTTGGACACGGGGGTGGACAGATGGCTCAGGCGCCATCTTACTCAGCACGAGGCTTTACTCGATGGGAAGGGGGCTTGGGGAGTCATTTTGGGTAGTTAGTGATGTCAGACTCGAGGTCAGGTTCAGGGTCTTTTTTATGAAAGAACATTTCATTAGAGCAGTTTTCTCATGGCCTAGCTATAGTATACTTTGTTTCATATTACAGGAACTTGGTAATTCCGGTGTTAGTCATGTCCTTCTAGAAAATACATTCTCTATCTAATATTCTAAATGCTGTTAGGAAAATCTGTCATGTAATGAAGTTAAATGGAGTTAGTACAAAAATTTAATACAGGTTTAATAAAGGTTTTTAATAATTCTACATCACCCCCATACTCAGAACATGGACCGACCGACACATGGGTCCAGGGGGGTGACCTGGCCCAAACTGTGTACCCCACGCAACCTGTAACAGGGAGACATATTGGGATTTGGCCCAATCGCTGATGCACTCAGCGGGTTGGGAGCCGAAATAGCCCGCCAATGACATCACCTACACGAGAGGGCGACTGATACCGTAGGGCGACTGATACCCCGCGCAACTGACCTACACTGTATATATCGGTCAGAGTTCCGTGAGGTTGCTGCCGTAGTACCCCCGACAGACCACACCTGACCGAGGTTCGAAGTTGCTTTTTCTTCCCCAACTGACTTGTCCAAAAACGGACAGTTGAATACCCCTCTGACTTTCCCCTCCCCCTCTCCTCTTTCCTCTGTCATTCCCCCGGTGAGCCCGGGCGGGGGGCACTCCTTGGACTGACATGGCGACTTTTAAACCGGCGCAACTTAATCTGTGGTCCCACAACGTTAGGGGTCTTAATCTCCCCGAGAAACGTGCACAACTATTACGTAGGCTTTGGGCGGAAAGGGTGTCCGTCGCGTTCCTGCAGGAGACGCATTTCAGAGGTAGTGACGCCCCGAAACTTGAGAATAGGCGCTTCCCACAGGGTTACTTTGCCAACCACCCGGACGTGAAGAAGGCAGGGGTGGCGATCCTATTCGCACACACGATACCGTTCCAACACAAAGCAACACTCATTGACCCAGGAGGACGATATATCTTCCTCAAGGGCTCCATATTGGAAGTCCCCTACACTTTCGCTTGCATATATAGCCCCAATCGAAGACAGCACACATTCATAGCCAGGACCCTAACCAAACTTGACAGGTTCAGAGAAGGCCTCTTGGTGCTGGACGGAGACCTCAATGTCCCTCTGGATCCAGTTTTGAACTCCTCGCGGGGCACATGCACGATCCCAGCACACTGTCTGCGATCGATTCGACGATCCCTGACTAGGACTGGGTTAGTGGATTGTTGGAGAGTGGCACACCCGGAGGACAAAGACTTCTCCTACTACTCACCGGTACACAAACAATACAGCAGAATAGACTACATATTCATGCCCCAAGAAAGCCTGTCTCTTCTCCGAGAGGCCAAAATAGGAATAATACATCAGTCGGACCACGCACCGGTCTTGCTAAATCCCCGTTGTTTAAACCCGTGGAACGCCAGTGGAGACTCAATGAGTCCTTGCTGGACGAACTGGAGGCCTGCACTTCTGCCCGACAGACTATCACGAACTACTTTGAAGAAAACGACACCGCAGACATGTCCCCACTGACGCTGTGGGAAGCCCATAAATGTGTAGTTCGAGGGCACTTCATATCAATTAGCACACAACGCAGGAAGGACAGAGCGCGTGAACTCACTGACCTAACGAAACAGATAGCCGACCTAGAAAATTCACACAAGCACACACTGGACGACAATGTACACCTACGGCTCACAGAGGCACTCGCGGACCCCCTATCCCAGGGCCTGCTGCACACCATGCGGAAATCCGCAAGGTTCTTTTACGAGCACTCCAACAAGAGTGGCAAACTTTTGGCAAAAATGCTCCAGGAGAAACAAAGATCCCAACACATACACAAGATAAGCACACAAAACGAACTAACCACAGGGATGCCAGAGGGCATTCTGGAAGAATTTAGGACCTACTACATGGATCTGTAAACTCACACCAGTAAACTCACACCTGAACTCGCAGAGGAACTTGACAGTCCCCTGACCTTGGAGGAATTAGCGGCGGCACTGAAAAAATCGAAACCACACCGAGCACCAGGCCCAGACGGCCTCCCCCTGACGTATTTACGGACATACCGAGAAGAGCTCCTGCCGAGACTCCTGCCAAGTCTAAACACCTTACGGGATGGAGGTGCGTTCCCCACAGACACCCTGGCGGCCATAGTCACAGTGATCCCCAAGGAAGGGAAGGATCCATCTAAATGTGCCAGTTACAGGCCGATTTTGCTGCTAAATGCTGATCTAAAATTGTTCACGAAGGCTCTCTCACTGAGAATATCCCGGATCCACCCAGATCAGGTCGGCTTCATCCCTGGCAGGGAAGCTAGAGATGACACCATACGGGCGCTGAATGTAATCCATAGTGCAGGAACCATGGGACGGGACGTCGTCCTCCTCTCGACGGACGCCGAAAAGGCGTTCGATCGGGTGGACTGGGTATACCTGAAAGAAACGCTGCGGCACCTGGGCTTCGGCACATATATGCGCTCATGGATTTCAGCCCTGTACACAACGGCGACTGCCCGGATACGAGTGAACGGAGCCCTAACAAAACCATTCCCAATATGCAATCGGACACGCCAGGGCTGTCCCCTGTCCCCCCTCCTGTTTGCCCTCACCCTGGAACCTTTCTTGGAGGCGGTCAGACGGGACGTGGGTATAACGGAGGTTCGCATGGGCACGGAGGAACATAAGGTAGCGGCCTACGCCGATGATATGTTGTTCTTTCTGGAACAGCCCCTGATCTCGGTACCCAACCTGCTACAGGCTTTCCACGGCTTCCGTCAAGTATCAAATCTGAAGCTGAACCTCGATAAGTCGGAAGCTATGCCAATAATGCGGAACGAGGACGATGTCCAACGACTCAGTGCCCAATTCACCTTTTCGTGGTGCACCGGGAAGCTACGGTACCTTGGCACCTGGTTGCCGAAAGACCTGACACAAACTTACCAGCTAAACTTCCTACCCCTCCTCAGGAAAATACAGGACCTCCAACACTGGACGACATACTACATCACCTGGTTCAGACATATTAATGCGGTCAAGATGAACATGTTACCGCGGTTGCTATATCTCTTTGCCACCCTGCCAATCTCAATCCCACAATCATTCTTCAAATCGATAGACACGGCCGTACGCGGGTTCGTATGGAACCATAGACCATCACGCATCCGCAGATCTATCATGGAGCGACCCAAACCAGCTAGGGCTGCCGTCGGCGTCCACGTACTACAGAGCCACGCATCTACACAGGATCACGGACTGGCATGTAAGCGCAAGCCCAAAACGCTGGATGGCCATGGAACTACAGCAAACGGTGGGAAAGATCCCCTCGAGACTTTGGCTGGGGGGCACCACGCTCGCGGAGCTACGTACAGATAACCCGATGATCGATGCGACGCTCAACATCTGGTGTAAAGTCCGTTACACCCATCAGTTAACAACATCGCCGAACCCGTTGACCCCGATTACACACAACCCGAACCTGGCTGGGGGACTCCACCCAGTGGCGCTGGGGAACTTCCAACAGACAGACTGGCTATATTTGGGTCAGTGGTGCTCAAGGGGAAAGCTCCGGCCTATACCCGACCTGATGGGGGATTCGCAACCCACCCAGTTAGATACATTTCATTACCACCAGGTGCAAACTTATGTGGCCAAACTAGCCGGCAAAGACCACCTTCATAGGCCACTCACGGAGTTTCAAAGGCTATGCGCGAAAAGGAGACACGTTGACCATGGGGTGTCACTCCTGTATGAAACTCTGAGAAGGGTCCTGGACACCAACCCGCTTCGATACACGAGCAAATGGGAAAGGGAAACCGGCACACAACTCTCGGACCAGGAATGGGACAAGATAGTCCTCCTAACCCACAAATGCTCCATCAGCTCGAAGATTCAAGAGACCGGTTATAAATTGCTCTCCCTTTGGTATCGAACGCCGGATACCCTTAGACACTTTGGCGGAGCCAACGCGGGTGACTGCTGGAGGTGCGGCACGGCCCTGGGAACGAGCCTACACATCTGGTGGTTTTGTCCACGCATAACGAAATACTGGCAGCTGATAAACACAAAAATCAAAGAAATTACTGGGGACGACCTCCCCCTACAACCTATGACGATGCTTTTACACCACACGCCCACACCCACGCAGAAATATAAACACTCGCTCACCATCCATCTGTTGAACGCCGCAAAGGCGTTGATACCCCTGCACTGGAAACACACATCGACACCCACCTTCAGACAATGGGTAGACAAAGTGGAGAGCATCTATGATATGGAGATACTGACAGCCTCCCTGCAGGGACGTTCGGACAAATGTGCACGACAGTGGTACCCCTGGAGGCTTTACATCTCTACGGGGATCGCTTAAAAATATATGGGACAGGCACGGGGCCCAGAGAGGCCATTTTGAGACGCATAGACACGCCGACACATGCCCCGCATTGACGGGATATGGGAACTGCAAAACTTGGAGGGACCTCACCCGGGCTCCAGATCCCCGACCCTTGTTCCTGCCCTACCCCCCCCCCCACCTCCCTCGTTACCAACCCCTTACCTGACAACCCGCCCCTCCCCACACCACAGGGCACAGGGCGAGGCTAGCCTGGCCCTGATAAGATGCTACCCAGACAGACAAGTGACGCTAGGTGCAAATATCGACTAGAGCCAAAACCGTGCCAAACGGAACAAGCCCGGTAACGGCCAAACAGGCAGACTCACATGACTATTGAAGATGTAAGCACACACGTAGACACAGGAGCCAAAAGTCACCCAGACATGGGTCCACGAACAAACCCAGACCCATTAACACAGCTAGCAGCCCTGCCATGGTACCCCACTAAGATGGGAATCAGAAGGGGCGACGAATATCCCCCCCCTCCCTGTTAAGGAGCCTTGACCAAACACCCTCCGCGAGCTATAGAGGCTAGTACTTCACACGGTAACCCCGCATGAACAGAGCTTTACTGACTAAATGCGACAAAGGCTTCAGAGTACTAAAGAGATACCCCTGCTGAAACGAAACAGGAACTAAGCTGACAATCTTAGAGGGGAGAAGAATACGTACCACTAATTGAAGGGGCATACAATTGGGGCCAGGTAGACTCAGACGGAGACCGATACGTGACTAAGTAAAAGTAGACCTAGCTAGCTTTGGTGTACTGAGAAATGTATCCTAACAATGTTTCAATAACACACTAGACGTAACCATGTTAGCAAATGTTATGCACAAAGTTCTGTTTGACATATAAGCTATGTGACACTGTTGATGACTGTGAAAAATTTCAATAAAATATGATTGACACAAAATAACCAATCAAATAACAGTTACAACCCACAGTAAAGTCCTTACCTCTGCCTGTGATACAATTATCTTACACAATGGGAAATCTAATTATCACAAGCAGAGAAATACAGTTTTTACACAATATTTATAACTTCTAAAATATACATGTCACAAACATAAAACATGCATTTTCATAATCAATCCATTCAGGGGAACAACATTTTAAAAAATGACACGAATCAGACCAGGGGTTCAAACGTTAGCAAAAGTATTAATAAAACCCCTGGCCAGCATGGCTTTCTGGCCCAAACCAGTTTCAGAGTCTTCTATCCTGGAGATAATTGAGAAGTAATGCAATTATCTCCAAGGACAGAGGCAAAACTCCATTAGCCACATAGCAGACAAAGGACAACAAAAGACATAAAAATACATACTGTTACATTTATCACATAGAACCTACACATTTACAATTTACCGAACACATAATAGCATATATAATATTGCAGACCGCCTGAATGCAATCTGCTACACAGTCTTAAAGGGACATTGTTCCTAAAAGTCATAATATGTCCACGGATGTTTTTTAAAGGGCCAGCAGCAGCACCATACAAATCCAATATGCCCAAATATTGTACTTGAAGGGCCAAATAACGCAGGGGCCATAGGCAGCAGGTAGGAGGCGGGCAAACAGGCTTCTCCAATGCCCAGTGGCGAGGTTGGTTTCGTCACAGTCCCCCCGGCCAGGGGGTCCCCCCAATTTGTATTTAGGGCCCCCACCCACCGCTCAAGGGGGTGGACATTAGGTCCCCCCTTATTCTTGTTTAGGGCCACCACCCACTGCTCAGGGGTGGGGACCAGGGGGGAGGACATTAGGTCTTCCCCCCTTATTCTTGTTTAGGGCCCCCACCCACCGCTCAGGGGGAGGACATTAGGTGTCCCCCCCAATTTGCATTTAGGGCCCCCACCCACTGCTTAGGGGTGGGGGCCAGGGGGGTGGACATTAGGTCCCCCCTTATTCTTGTTTAGGGCCCCCACCCACTGCTTAGGGGTGGGGGCCAGGGTGGAGGACATTAGGTCCCCCCCTTATTCTTGTTTAGGGCCATTAGGTCCCCCCCTTATTCAGGGGTGGGGGCCAGGGTGGAGGACATTAGGTCCCCCCGGCCAGGGGGTAGGACATTAGGTCCCTCAATTTGTATTTAGGGCCCCCACCCACCGTTCAGGGGTGGGGGCCGGTGGGGAGGACAATAGGTCCTCCCCCCTTTTTTTACTTTAGGGCCTCCACCCGCCACTCAGGGGTGGGGGCCGGGGGGTGCAATAGGGCCAATAGCCATAGGCTGCTCACTGTTTAATAGACATGCCCCATACTCGCGGTATCGCGAGTAGGGGCATAATTTACTAATAATATGTCATCTTTACTTAGTATTAGTAAATTTGGCTGAAAGGCTAATTTAGGTCTTTCAGCCTGTTAGTAGATAGCTCCCTAATACCGTGGGAATTAAGGAGTTATCTACTTATTCATTCCGTGAATTACATGACTGGCTAAGTAACTTACATTTTATATGAATGTATGGTACTTGATTGTTGTAAGTGTTGCAAATGCTTACAGCTGAATCCTGGCTATGTTTGTATTCAGCAATTCGGCACTTCTGCACTACTACACTTTGGAAATTCTGTAATTTCGGCACTTCGGGACTTCGACAATTTGGCTCTTTGGCAATTCAGCTATTCGGACATTCGGAAGCACCTGAATGTCCGAATTACCCGAAATCCGGCCGAATTTTAATTCGGACCGAAATGAATTGCACATGTCTAATGTGTGCCTGTATGTATGTGTGTCTGTATGTATGTGTCTGTGTGTGTGTGTTTATGTATGTGTCTGTGTGTCTGTATGTCTATGTATGTGTATGTATGTGTCTGTGTGTCTGTATGTCTGTCTATGTATGTATGTGTGGGTGTCTGTATGTATGTATGTATGTGTGTCTGTGTGTGGGTGGGACGGTGTAGGGGATGGGGCAGTGCGGGGGTAGGGTGCCATGGATCAGTTTTGCACCGGGGCCCCATGGACTGTGTGTACGCCACTGCTCATAACCTTAGGATACAATTGGTTCATTACAATATACCATCCATCTATTGAAAGCCACCAAAATAATTTTGTGGTTCCACGTTGTACCTTTATGGGAGACAACAATGCAGAAATACCGAATACAAGGGT
Organism: Pelobates fuscus; assembly: GCF_036172605.1. NCBI lineage: Eukaryota > Metazoa > Chordata > Amphibia > Anura > Pelobatidae > Pelobates > Pelobates fuscus. The sequence goes on along the minus strand of NC_086326.1, from coordinate 143,174,777 downwards.
CATTTCTTCACAGTTGCATAGATGTCCAAGTTGGTTACATCGGAAGCAGCGGGGCTCGTTGCCAGCCTGACGTGGGTAGCGGTGGCTGGAAGCTACAGGTCGGCTAGGGGGCTGACACCTGGTTACTGTTGGTGGTGATGGTACTAGCGGTTGGGGAGGTTGGACCCGTGGGGTGACCTGTGCTGTCTTACGAGTATCAGCGTACTCATCTGCGAGCTTGGCAGCCTCCGGTAAGGAGAGGGGTCTGCGGTCTCTTACCCGGTCTTTAACATCTGTCTGGATGTGGTCGTAGAACTGCTCCAGGAGTATTAGCTGTAAGATGTCATCCGCGGTAGTGGCCTGGCTGCTGTTGACCCAATTGGACGCGGACAGCTGTAGCTGGCAGGCCCATTCTGCATAGGAATCTTTGTCTGTTTCGCGTGAGTCTCTGAACTTTTGGCGGTATGTCCCTGGGGTCACCGCGTACCAAGCCAGGAGTGCCTCTTTAATCCTTGCGTAGCTGTGAATCTCCTGCTCTGGTACTGCCCGGAAGGCATCGGCGGCTTTGCCTGACAGTTTCCCAGCCAAAATTGAAACCCACTTGTCTGCAGCCACTCTGTGCAGGTTACAATGTCGCTCAATATCCGCTAGATAGCTATCAATCTCACAGTCCTTCTAATTAAAAGCTTTAAAGGCACTGAAAGGAATCTTCCTTGTATCTACTGTGCTGTTCTCTCCGCTCGGGGAACTTGCCGCTGCTCGCTGGGTTTCAGCCAGCCTCATCTGCAGCTCTATTTCTCTCTTTTGTTTCCTCCTCTGCTACAATGTTCATTATCTGCAGAACAATGCCAGCCGTTGGGTTTGGACCGAACCATGCCAATCTCTCCGGCATCTCCCTGTTGGTCTGCGATTCATTTTCCCGAACCGCCGGGGTCTCCATCTCCCGAACGGCTGGTGTTGCCGCAAACAAGTTTTCCCGGACTAGCTCCATTAATTCAGCAATGATGACCCGCTTGGTTTTGTTGCTGGCAATCCTTCCAAGAACCTCCAACAGTTCCTTTAACGTGTTTCACTTAAGCAGTGTGTGCCAGCCTTCCATTCACTGTCCCCAGTGTCTGCTTGAATTATTGGTGCAGGAAAAAGGAAGATCCTGCCGCTGCCAACCAGTTATGACGGTAGTGATTTGTATCACCATCTAGAATTCCTTTTTCCCCAATAGCAGAATAACAACAATAATCCACAGGGTAAGATAACACTGGTATCGCCAAATAATCCACACATGAGCCAAAGATTAATGCTGGAACAAGACTGATTTACTGGAAGCAACAGGCATTCAATTTATAAAGTACAAGCTCCTCCTCTGGGCCAGGCTAGATAACTGAGTTTCAGCAGCATTCTAAACTCAATTATCTGCTGGCCAGAAACATTAACAATTTGAAAATTTTTGGGAAATATACTTTCTACATGACTGTAACGGATCACCTGGCACCCCGACTGGGTACCTCCGTTAATGGATGCTCCTAGCGCTTCCTGAGGACTCCAAGCACTCTGGCAGACACCACAATCACCGAATCCGAGAAACCTTTAAATTCTCCCAAGCATATGAATGCTGTAGACCATTGAATAGGAACCATACGAATAGGCTTGTACTCCTAGCAGTCAACTGGAACAGCATGCAATAAATCCTTCCCCCAATAATGAGACGACACATCACTTTGAGGGTAAAACAGGAACTCTGGACTGGCTCATCCAGCCTGGCTTTTATTTCCATCTCACACATACAGGCCACACCCAGGGGGAGGCATAAAATAACCAATCCGAGATATGGTACAACCCACACATCCCCTCCCCTTAGCCTGAGAGATAATCCACTTATTATACAGTTTAAAACATAACTTTTACACAATATCTGTAACTTCAAAACCATACATCACATTCACATACAAATCACATATTCAGACTCAGCATACTTTAAACATAAACACTTCCAAAATTCAGGCAAATCCCTCCTGTGGATCAAAAGTTACACGGAAGTCCTTTTATGACCGACCGCAAGCACATTTTCTTGCCCAAAACAGTTCCATAGATTTGGGCTGTGCGGTCGGTCAATTCCCGGCATAAAAACGGCTAAGTCCCATTCGAAGTGTGCCTGTACTTCGACTTTGGTCGAAGTGTCGAAGTGGAGTTGATGTTAAGGGTCGGCGGTGTTCGAAGTTAAAATGGCCGCCGCCACGTGGTCCTTTGTCCGATACCGGCCGCTTCGACGACTTCGACAACTTCGGTAACTTCGACAGCTTCGACCGCTTCGACAGCTTCGACTGCTTCGACAGCTTCGACAGCTTCGACTGTGTCTGAAGTGCCATATACAAAAGTACCAATCTGTCCCCAAAGTATTTAAAGGGCTAGGGACAGTATTATATCAATCCACATGTCCAAAAGTATTTCTTAAAGGGTCAGTACATTATGGTAGCAGTCCATAAGCCCCAATTCAGTCCCTTAAAGGGCAATACCTCCCAGGGACCATAATCACTGGGCAGGAGGCAAGCAACCAGGCTTCTCCAGTTCTCAGTGGCGAGGTTGGTTCCGCCACATTTCTCCCCTTTACCAATTAGACTAACAGGGTACCTGACCTCCTGCCAGTCAGTGCCCTGGCTAGTCCAGCAACCCACCCACAAAACAGAAACAGCAGAGCAGCCCACCCACAATAAACAGTTACTACACCTGGGTGAGGGAGAATCTTGTCCAGGTTCAGGTGCCTCACCACGGCTGTGTGGGGGACTGGTAGGCTGCCTTGGTGGGTTGCTGAGGGGGCAGAGACCAGCGGTACTCTGTCCTGTTGCCAGCACTACCACGGGAGTAGTCTGGTTGGAGCCTGGTTGCTGGAGACCGACTGTCTCCCCTTTAAATACACCGCTCTGCTGCTGGAGACCGACTGTCTCCCCTTGAGTTACACCACTCTGCTGCTGGAGACCGACTGTCTCCCCTTGAGTTACACAGCTCTGCTGCTGGAGACCGACTGTCTCCCCTTTAGTTACACAGCTCTGCTGCTGGAGACAGACTGTCTCCCCTTTGGCTAAACAGCCCTGTTGTGGGGGGGCAGGACCGACCGTCCCTACCCCCTGTGCTGGAAGTGCAGAGACCACGGTCCCATCTGCACAGGTGTGGGGCTTACAGTCTCCCCCTGGTACATTAAGCTGCCGCTGGGGAGAGGTGGTAAACAGCTCCTCTCCCATTAGAACACTCTGCCGCTGGGGAATGGAGACTGGGCTCTCTATTCCCTGTACATTAATGATCCGCCGCTGGGGAGAGGTGGTAACAATCTCCTCTCCCATGCATACTTCCCGTCTCTGCGGAGGGAGACCGACTGTCTCTCCTCCCAGCACAGAGTCCTGCTGTGGGGGAAAGGGGGCTGGGCTCTCTATTCCCTGCTGGATACTCTGCCGCTGGGGAATGGAGACCGGGCTCCCAATTCCCAACAAATCACACTGCCGCTGGGGAGGGAGGACGACTCCTTCAGCTCCCTGTAACTTGGGCACAGAGACCACGGTCCCATCTGCGCTGGTGTGGGGCTTACGGTCTCCCCTTGGTGGGTTAGGCTGCCGCTGGAGAGAGGGTGTAACAAGCTCCTCTCTCTGAACTGTAACCTGCCGCTGGGGATCTGGGCCGACTGCCCAGCATCCCTGTAGGGCCGGTAGAGAGACCTCGATCCCATCTCCACCTGCCATCTGTGGGTCTCTCCAGGACCAGTCTATGAGGTCCCCTACTTCTGCAACTGGTAGTGAAGCAGGGGGTACCTCTGCCGCGTTTTCCCAGCTATAGGCTAGAAGGTCTGGGTCTGCCACCCAGTTTTCCCGGTCTGCGTCCCTGCTCTGCGGCTGGCAGGAATTTAATAGTTCTACATAGTCCATCTCCAGCTCTCGTTCCATGGCAGCGAAACGGCGGAGGTCTTCTCCCAGTCCAATAGATCTCGGGCCCTGTATCATCTCACCTCGGTAATGAAAGATAGCCCAGTACCGTGACTCTGCTGGACTGCCGAAGTCGACATCCTCCACTAAGGCTTTCCACAACAGGCCAGGGCTCGTGTAGTTCTCCCCCTCTGGCTGGATGCCCTCTGCCCTCCACGTCTCTGGCTGGACAGTGCACCACCACAGTGCCCGGTATGAGGCGTCCAGGCTCAGTTCCCTTTCCACGAGGTACTCGAGTTGTCTTACCCGCTGCCCTCCAGGTTGGTCTCCCAGAAGCGGCATCCGCCAGGCCATTTGTTCCTCCAACTGGTATGCGACACCAGGAAGGCGCTGCTGCCGTTGATACTGGACTTCCTCCAGGGCATCGTACCATAATTCTTTCCGGGCATTATCTCTCCATTCTAATTCACTCTCTTCCGCAGGTGTGTGTGTGTTGCCCAGGGGTCTACGATCCCCATTTTCCCAAATCTTTGTGTAGACAGGGACGCTGTAGGCACACTAGCGTCGCCCTCAATTTGTAAATCCAAACGTACTGTGTCTCCGAGCTGCTTTACCTCGCACTAGGACGCCATCCCACCGCTTGCCACCAATGTAACGGATCACCTGGCACCCCGACTGGGTACCTCCGTTAATGGATGCTCCTAGCGCTTCCTGAGGACTCCAAGCACTCTGGCAGACACCACAATCACCGAATCCGAGAAACCTTTAAATTCTCCCAAGCATATGAATGCTGTAGACCATTGAATAGGAACCATACGAATAGGCTTGTACTCCTAGCAGTCAACTGGAACAGCATGCAATAAATCCTTCCCCCAATAATGAGACGACACATCACTTTGAGGGTAAAACAGGAACTCTGGACTGGCTCATCCAGCCTGGCTTTTATTTCCATCTCACACATACAGGCCACACCCAGGGGGAGGCATAAAATAACCAATCCGAGATATGGTACAACCCACACATCCCCTCCCCTTAGCCTGAGAGATAATCCACTTATTATACAGTTTAAAACATAACTTTTACACAATATCTGTAACTTCAAAACCATACATCACATTCACATACAAATCACATATTCAGACTCAGCATACTTTAAACATAAACACTTCCAAAATTCAGGCAAATCCCTCCTGTGGATCAAAAGTTACACGGAAGTCCTTTTATGACCGACCGCAAGCACATTTTCTTGCCCAAAACAGTTCCATAGATTTGGGCTGTGCGGTCGGTCAATTCCCGGCATAAAAACGGCTAAGTCCCATTCGAAGTGTGCCTGTACTTCGACTTTGGTCGAAGTGTCGAAGTGGAGTTGATGTTAAGGGTCGGCGGTGTTCGAAGTTAAAATGGCCGCCGCCACGTGGTCCTTTGTCCGATACCGGCCGTTTCGACGACTTCGACAACTTCGGTAACTTCGACCGCTTCGACAGCTTCGACTGCTTCGACAGCTTCGACAGCTTCGACAGCTTCGACTGTGTCTGAAGTGCCATATACAAAAGTACCAATCTGTCCCCAAAGTATTTAAAGGGCTAGGGACAGTATTATATCAATCCACATGTCCAAAAGTAGTTCTTAAAGGGTCAGTACATTATGGTAGCAGTCCATAAGCCCCAATTCAGTCCCTTAAAGGGCAATACCTCCCAGGGACCATAATCACTGGGCAGGAGGCAAGCAACCAGGCTTCTCCAGTTCTCAGTGGCGAGGTTGGTTCCGCCACAATGACATATGCATATAAAATATCTGTCAGGGCTCCCTCTTCCCCTACCTGTCGGCGAGCGGCGTCCTCTCTGCTTGACGCGCCGCTCGCGTCCTCCTCCTCTCCTCCCAGCGGCATGTATAACGCTGCACGCTGGGAGCCGGCACATTTATCCGAACGCCGGGGTCACTCACGTGACCCGGCGTTAAAGCAACAGCACAATAATCACAGTGGGAAGTATAGATATCCCCCACGTGTGATTGTTAATTCTGATTGGAAGTTATCCAATCAGACTTAAGCACATGATTTAAATACTTACCTTTCCTGTCTCTCAGTGCCCTGTTGTGGTCTTGTGATACCTGTATTGCAGTCTGTTCGTGCGTCTCTCTCTAGTTACCGATTATTTGGCTTGTTATTCCGATTTTCCCGTATTCTCCATTCCTTTGACCTCGGCTTGTTTCTCGTTCTCCTGTTTTCTGGCTCCCTTTACTTGGCTTGTCTCCTGACTATTCTTAGTGTGCTTAACCCGGCCATTCTAAGGACCGGTATTGCACCCTGTACTTTCTGTGACCTGTTAGCGTGTTAGGTTCCCGAATCGTGACATTACAACAGGGCCACCATGGAACCTGCTGACATTCCACAGCTGTTAGTAAATCAGGAGGCTAGAATGGATGGTTTAGACCACCGTATGGATCAGTTTGCCCAGGCTTTACACACCATACTGGCTCGTACTGCCCACTTGCAACCTGCCGTTCAAGAAGCTGTTGCTGCTGTGCCAGAACCCATTCCCGATCCAGTACCCGTCCCAGCTCACGTAGTTCACATGACGCCACCACAGCGCTATAGTGATGATCCAGCATTATGTTGTGGTTTCCTCAACCAAATTGATATTCATTTGGTGATGAATCCTCGTTCCAACCCCACTGATAGAACCAAAATTGCTTTTTTGATTAACCACCTGTCCGGGAGAGCTTTAGCATGGGCTAATCCCATGTGGGAAAATGCTTCCCCAATGTCCTTTGCAGACTTTTTGACCACTTTCAAACGCACATTTGATCAACCCATTAGGGTTGCTTCTGCTGGCAAAGCTCTGCTTAGGGTCCGACAGGGTAATAGATCAGTAGCGGATTATACTATTGAATTCCGCACTCTAGCAGCTGAAGTGGTTTGGAATAACGACGCCCTCGTAACAGCCTTTCAGGAGGGTTTGGCCGCTTACATATTAGATGAGATAGCATCCAGGGAATTGCCTGTGCTTCTGGATGATGTAATAGACTATGTCATTCTTATCGACAACCGTATTAGAGAGAGGTGTAGTCAAAGATGGACGAATACACCGGTGCTACCTGCTTTACCCAGTACCGCATTACTAGCCTTACCTCCTCCTAGACAACCATCTCCCGAAACCTTGCAATTGGGTGCCATAGGGTTAACTGAAGCTGAAAGGGCATATCGTAGAAGAGAGGGGTTATGCCTTTATTGTGGGAAAAGGGGGCATCTCCAAAGAACCTGCCCTAATCTGCAGGGAAACTTCAGCACCTAAGGCCTAGAGAGGGGTCGCCTCGGGTGTTATGACCTTGTCCCCTCATGTGTCCACCTCTAGACCGTTTATTATGGTTTCTCTTTTGGTCAATAAAACCACTATAACTACCAAAGCCTTGATCGATTCAGGTGCGGCAGACAACCTTATGAATGGAAAACACCGTTCAATACACGTAGTGGGCATTACGAGTATCTAGTCATGCCTTTTGGATTGTGTAATGCTCCTGCTGTATTTCAGGACCTCATAAACGATGTCTTAAGAGATCTACTGCATGTCTGTGCCGTAGTCTACCTTGATGACATACTTGTATATTCTCCAGATTTGAAGTCACACCATATTCATGTAAGGATGGTGCTTAAGAGGTTGTTGCAGAACGGTCTTTATTGCAAGTTAGAGAAATGCTTATTCGACCAAACTTCTGTACAATTCCTAGGGTATGTCATTTCTGAACAGGGATTCAGCATGGATCCTTCTAAATTGGAAGCCATACTCTCTTGGCCCCTTCCCTTAAGGCAATACAGCGGTTTATAGGGTTTGCCAATTATTATAAGTTTGTTAAAAACTTTTCATCCATTATTTCCCTTATCACTGAACTGACTAAAAAAGGTTTACACCCCAGGGTTTGGACTCCTAAAACTATTGAGGCCTTCGAGACTCTAAAAAAGGCATTTGCCACTGCCCCTGTGTTACACCATCCTGATCCTTCCCTTCCCTTTGTAATGGAAGTAGACGCTTCTGAATCAGGTGTAGGAGCAGTGTTGTCACAAAGACAATCGTATGCCGAGCCCCTTCTTCCCTGTTGTTACTTTTCTAAACGGTTGTCTGAGTCTGAAAAGAATTACGACGTCGGGAACAGGGAATTATTGGCTATAGTGATGGCTTTTAAAGAATGGAGGTACTTATTAGAAGGAGCTAGACACAAAATCCTGGTTATAACTGATCATAAGAATCTATCCTATATCGCAGATGCTAAAAGGTTGTCCTCTCGTCAGGCTAGATGGTCTTTATTTCTCTCACGCTTTCAGTACGTTATCACTTATGGGCCTGGATATCGCAATGTCAAGGCTGATGCTATCTTCCGACAGTACGAACCTTTGGAGTCGATTGCCCCCGCTCCTGAACCCATTGTGCCACGTCTAATATAATAGCTGCTACCCGTTTGGTTATTTCGTCTCTTTTCCTTGATGGTATCCCAATCCCAAGCACCCTCTGAGACACCTGTTGGTAAGCTATACGTGAAAGTAAAAGACAGAAAAAAGTTATTAGCTTTATTTCACACCGCCAAAACTGCTGGTCATCCAGGGGTTACCAAAACATACAAGGGTCTCCTTCAACAGTTTTGGTGGCCCTCACTTAAAAAAGACGTGGTAGATTATGTGCAGGCTTGTCGTGTCTGCACACAGTGTAAGTCCCCTAATGTTAAACCCCTGGGACTCCCCCTACTGCCCCTATCTGTACCCAAGAAACCATGGACACACTTATCCATGGATTTTATTGTGGATCTTCCTTCATCTGATGGACAGTAATTTTGACTGTAACTGATAGGTTCTCCAAAATGGCACACTTTATTCCACTTAAAAAGCTACCTTCTGTGGTTCAGTTGGCTCAGGTGTTTGCCAAAGAGGTGTTCCGCTTGCATGGTATACCACAGGATATCGTATCTGACAGGGGCCCTCAATTTGTCTCTCGGTTTTGGAGGGGCTTTTGTGCTGAGATGGGGGTCTCCTTGTCGTTTACTTCCTCCTATCATCCACAATCTAATGGAGCTGCCGAACGGGCAAATCAGTCTGTGGAGTTGTATTTACTCGGCTTCACGAATGCACACCAGGACAACTGGTTTCATCTCCTTCCCTGGGCTGAATTTGCCAGGAACACTGTGACTCATTCTTCTACTGGCGTAAGTCCTTTTATGGTGGCTTATGGGTTCCAACCCTCTGTCCTTCCCGGTGTGTTCTCCGACAAGGGAATGCCCGCTTTGGACGAGCACCTCACCTCCTTACGGAAGATGTGGGATCAAGTCCATGCTGCTCTCTCTCGTGCTGCAGTTACTCAGAAGAGATTCGCTGATCGTCGAAGGTGTGCGGCTCCTTCTTATGCTCTGGGTGAAAATGTATGCTTTATGTTTGTGACATGTATATTTTAGAAGTTATAAATATTGTATAAAAACTGTATTCCTCTGCCGGTGATAATGAGATTCCCCATTGTGTTCAGTAATCATATCACAGGCAGAGGGGAGGATTTTGTGTGGGAGTGTCTGTGTGTATTGTACGGATTGATTGGTTGTTTTGTAACGCCCTGTGGGCTGTACTGTTTGTGGATTGGGAATAAAAGAGACTGTATGTGACAGTACAGAGAGTTCCTGTTTTAACCCTCAAAGTGAAGTGTCGTCTCATTATTGGGGGAAGGATTTATTGTATGCTGTTCCAGTTTGACTGCTAGGAGAGTAAACCTATTCGTATGGTTCCTATTCAACTGTCTACAGCATTCATATGCTTGGGAGAATTTAAATGTTTCTCCGGTTCAGTGATTGTGGTGTCTGCTGCAGTGCTTGGAGTCCTCAGGAAGCGCTAGGAGCATCCTTCAATGGAGGTACCCAGTCGGGGTGCCAGGCGATCCGTTACAGAGCACTCAATTACTTTGTGGTTTTTGTGTGGTTACTTGGTGTTCTAAGTTCTGATTGCTACCCAGGGTGGTCTCGGTTCGGTAGAACGAATAAATGTGCCAAACACAGAAATAAAACGAATACTTCAAAGTCACTTAAATAGCAGGGAGAGGAAATCACCGAATGGATACAGGTAAATACAGGGAAATCCTTTACACTAAAATTCGTTCATGATATAAGCCTCAAGTATGAATTTATATAATTTCAAAATGCTAACACACTATACGAGCAGATTATTGGAACACATTTTATGTGATTGTATTTAGATGTAATTTATCCATATGAAGTTACAATATGTCACAATTAATATAACACGTTTTCATTTTTAACATTAGAAGATTCATGTATGAAAAAGATCGGGTTTATCAAGCAAGTACTTTATATTGTAGTGCTTTTAATATTTTACTATTATATTTGTGTCTTAAAATATGATATATTCTCCTTCCATAAAAAGACCAAAACAAGAGAAAACTTGTGAAACAGTTGATTCATGTCAATAATGCTTTATTTACAATGTCCCAATACACATCATGTTATTTTTTACCTTCTGTATTTAGCAAAAGATGTTTTCTTAATTGTCAATTTATTTATTACGTATATAAGAACTATGTTGCAAAATGTATACAGTCTCTGAGGAAGTAGGCCTATACGCCTACGAAACACGTCAGACGAAAGAAGAATTGGACAAAGCACAACAACTACCAGCAAAGGTTCAGGTGCAAGAAACCTCTATCCACTTCAGAATCCAGACCTGCTACAGTGCCTATCCCTCAGAGTGAGGTACAAAGTGGAACGCATTCTGAAACACACGCCGTCCTCACCGGCGGTCGGAATCCAGAGGACAAATTCATCACCTGTAACCTCATCCACCACAGGTGGAAATTAAGGTTATCTTGCCCCTTTTACCTACAATAGACTGGTTATACTTTTGTGCATTGATCTTCATCTTCATTTTTAACTTTTTTTTTTTTTAATTCTTTATTTTTGTTGTGCACAAAAGTAACAAAACGCCTTGGTGCGCCACAACAGCGACATCAAGAAAAATTGGTAGACATTTGCAGTACAAGTTGAGGCATTTGTTTGTCAGGCACATTTTTAGATTAATGAGATCAATATTTCAACAGCTTATGTTCTCGTTTAGTTTAAATGGTTTAACAAGATGTACACATCAGGTAGGAGTATTCAGAGTGACAAAGAAGGAAATCCTGAAATGTACATTCCTAATATAAACAAGGCTATGCAGTGCATTGTATGCTATATGTGTGTCCATAGTGTGACAGAAGAACAGTGCACGTTTTATATTGTTAAATAGCACAAAATACAACAGATTATGAAACCACTGGCAACTATTATGAACAAAAAGATAATATTATAATCTATGGGAACGAACTGCTGTGATACTGTAAGCTAGTTGCTTAGGTAAGCTTAGTGCCTGCTTGTATGGCTACAGCTTGCGCTAGCGTGTGAAGAGTGTTTAAAGTCATCGGCATAGTATACCATAACATGGGCAAAAAGTCGCCCCCAGCCATAGATAGAGTTCAGTGATACTTGGGCTACAAACCCGAATAGATATCAGGGTGTTCTGGCTTCATCTGGTAGCAGCTGAGGGGGTGCGCCCACATGGATCAATTCGAGGTCTGTGAGCTGTGGGTCATGATGAAAGGCACTTCAGCCTATGCCCAGTGTGGGAATGTCTTGATTACCGGCACCGCTGGCCCCGTCTATGGGGTCCTTGGACTTGATTCCCGCTCTAGTGGTATTCAGCGAGGCTTTCTCCTGTGCTGCCTCTTGCGGTTGTGCAGCGCGATCCTTGAGAGGTTGCTTTGTGCCGCTGTGGTCAGAGGTTCTTGGATCTGATGAGTTGTTAGCAAGTAGGCTTAGCTTGGTGCCCATGCTCCTTTGTAGGTGGGAGCGGGTGCATGCGTTCAACTGGCATGGCGCCGTTTCCCGCCTTGTCGATCGTTGGCGTTTGCATCGCCGGATGGCCGTCCTGGGTGCCCGATGTGGGCGTTCATAATGGCGGCGTCGGGTAGTGGGCCTGATCCAGGAGGCTACCGCTATCACTGCCTGGTGGTAGGCCATCCCTCGCTCGCATAGCGTTGCCCAGAAGCTCTTACAAAGCCAGTCCAGAGCCATCAGGGGATGTGTTGGTGACAGTGTGTTTGTATTTTTCGATTTTGGCCCTTGCTTGGGGGCCATTTTGGTTATGCCTTGACGGTCTTGTGCTCCTGCGGGCTGTGTAATTGTGAGGCTCACCAACAGTCCTGGTCCGTGTAGCCAGTGGGACCGGGATTGCCCCCACCGGTCCAAAGGGGGAGGGGGGGTTGGAGATCAATGAGGTCGCGTAGGGGGTCTCGTGTCCTATTTTTAACTTTTGATAATAAACTGGTTGTTATTTATATTCCTAGTTTGTTCTTACTATGTTTAGGGGTTCAAGCTTATTGCTTCTAGCAACCGGTTCCATATACTGGTATGCTTAATTTTCAGTGGACTTTATTATAATCTTTTATTCTTATGAAAGTATATTATTTTGGTATTGGTACCACCCACCCTGTATTGCTTCCGCAAATTAGGGATTAGGATACCTACACCATATATACTGCATCTGGTCACTATAGAAGTATTTACCTATATATTAGATATTATTTTTAAAGTGTATACTTCACAGTTTTTCTAAAATCTCATCTACTGTACAGCTCCTGGATACTCTGCATTGTATTATATGGTGCTATCTTTATTTTCTCTATAGGTTTTGGTGAATCCCTATATCCTTCCAGTGAGGGCTATTTCCGTTTGTCTCTCTCCCTCTTCTCTCTTCCTATTCCAAATTCTTTGGATATCAGAATATTTTTGTTCTATAGTATTTTTTTATTCTTTATTTTTCTTGTGCATTCATTAAACAAACAAGCAGTGCAGAGCTGCGACAGCATCTGCATCAGTCTCATAACATTCTATTGTGTGGCAGATAACACAGCACATTTTTTTTATAGTATGATAACAGCAGGCTATGATTCAATAGTAGCTTGTAACAAAAACAAATTATACAGAGATTAGGATATACATGTATATAACAGTGGTAGGTGTGCGTAAGGTTTAAGGTATGTGGTATTGCATTCTCGAGTGAGTAGACATTTATGCTGCATTAAGCAATCTAGCCATGTATTAGTAGGTCTCGTGTGTGGGTTAACCATAGTTGCCTAGTCGTGTGCATTGAGTGTGTACCTTAAACTTGGTGTGGCAAAATTAAACTTGAAAGAACATACGAATAAACGAAGATATGTAATAGGGTCCCCTGGAGGCTCTCTGGCCAAGGTCCCTCTCCGGGATGAATCTGATTCCCAAGATCGTGGTGTGGCGCAGTGTGTCTTTTCAGGTCCCCCCATCTTGGAGCTGGCCTGCCGGTGCTCCCCTGAAGGCTCACCTGATACCACGTTGGGGCTGAGCTGAGCCCTGCTGTGGATGTCCGTGGAGCCTCTTTGTGGTGCGGTGGGCAAGTGAGTGTGATTGTGGTCAGATGCCTGTTCCGCTTAGCCTGCGTAGGTTCACTCCTGAAGAGGCGGGTGTTTGAGAGGGGTCAGTGCTTGGTTTCCGCATTGCCTTTGTTGTTGCCCTGCGTGGGCGAGGTCTATGCCCGCTTCGCCGCTGCCATCTCCTGGGTTTAGAGCTCGTCGGGGCTGCAGGTTGATGCTGCAAGTCGTGTGATGTCTGTCTTGGTGAGTACATGTAGAGCACAAAGTCTCACCTCGAGCTTGAGCCAAAAATTGTGGAAATTCCTATGTTGGATGAGGGGTCATGGAGTAGCTCGTAGCTGTTTGAGGGCCTCGTGGTCTCCACCAGCTCCAACAAGCCTTCCCCTACACTCTCTTTACCATGTCTGGGGGTACCCCACCGGTCCTAAGGCGGGGGTTGCGGGGTACCCGTTTGTGGCAGTTGGTCTTCAGACGGCCCCAGGTTGGGAGATCGGCCGCCTCTCCCGCCCGGCGCGTGCCAGGCCGCATGCCCTCGCGGGTATAATCTGCCATCCATCCACTCATGAGACACTTTACCGGTGCACCTTGAGGGTCAGTAACTAGTAAGTTGCTTGGGGTTGTGTTTTGTTGTTTGTTGGGGTTCAGAAGTGCTTTTTTAGCCATATTTGAAAAATGAGTAGGGAGCTCCAGCTATACACATCTTCCCTTCATGGCAGTCAAGCCCCCTATAGTATTTTTTATGCTTATTTTTGAAATTCTGTGTCCCACTGTCATAAAATAATCTTAGCTGTACTCAGTAACATCTTCGGAGTACAAATATTCCCCATATGTATATCTTTCGGATGCACGTTACTGACCTTAATCCGAACCATAAACTGAAATATAATCCCAATACTAAAATGAATTATAAACCCAATCATTAAACATATATGTAATAAACCTAATAATAAATCTAATACTTATTCTAAACTGAATAATCCTTAATTTAGTTTTAATGGATTAAAGGGTAGGATCAGCATGACGGAAAATTTCTGTCATGCGTCCTTAAAGGGTTAAATTAAACTGTTTCAGACATTAGGAGCATGAAAATGTTTTTTCTCCTGTGTGAAATCAGTTCATGTAATGAGTTCTTTTATGTTTGCTAAAACCTGAGGCCCAGTTAAAACCTTTCCCACATTCACCGCATTTAAAAGGCTTTTCTCCTGTGTGAACCATTTGATGACTAATAAGATAACACTTTTTTGTAAAACACTTCCCACATTCAGAGCATTTAAAAGGCTTTTCTTCACTGTGAACCATTTGATGAAGATTAAGAGTACTCTTTACGGCAAAACACTTGCCACATTCATTACACTTAAATGGTTTCTCGCCTGTATGAATCCGTTTATGTGCACTCATCTGTGAATTCGAAACAAAACCTTTCCCACATTCAGTGCATTTAATTGGCTTTCCTGCTGTGTGAAGTTTCTGATGTTGAACAAGATCTTTCTTTTTTCTAAAACTCTTCGAACATTCAGTACATTTGTAAGGTTTTTCCTTATTATGAACGATTTTATGTGACGCGAGCAGTTTAGACTGGGAAAAACATTTCCCACATTCAGAGCATGAAAATGGTTTTTCTCCTGTGTGAATAAGTTTATGTGACGCGAGCAGTGTAGACTGGGAAAAACATTTCCCACATTCAGAGCATGAAAATGGTTTTTCTCCTGTGTGAATAAGTTTATGTGATGCAAGATTTGAGGCCCGGGTAAAACATTTCCCACATTCAGAGCATTTAAAAGGATTTTCTTCACTGTGAATCATTTGATGACCAATAAGATTACGCTTTTGGGTAAAACACTTGCCACATTCATTACACTTAAATGGTTTCTTGCCTAAATGAGTCAATTTATGTGAATTCATCTTGTATTTCCAAATAAAACATTTTCCACATTCAGAGCATTTAAATGGCTTTTCCCCTTTGTGAATCTTCTGATGATTAACAAGTTGATGCTTTTTTTTAAAACTCTTTGAACATTCAGTACATTTGTATGGTCCTGCCTTATTATGAACCATTTTATGTGACGCAAGCTCTGCAGCCTGGGTAAAATCTTTCCCACATTCAGAGCATATATATGGTTTATGTTCAGGCCAATCCATTTCCTGCTTGACAAGATTTGACACCTGAATAAAATCTGACCCAGATTCAGAAGATGAAATCTGATTTTCTCCTTTGTAATTCATCTCATGTATAACAGGGTCTGACGTGGATAATAAGTATTTACCTGTAGGAGTTGGCTGATGCTTAACATCCTGCGTGTCACTACTGAAGCCTTGTGGACAATCAGAAATCGGGAATATTTCCTCTATGTTGTCTTTGCTCTGAGTAGCATTACCATCAATATGATATGGTGTATTTAATTCAATACAAGGATTGATAGAATGTATGTTTGAACAAGTTCTATTATCTTCATTATCTGCAAGAGTAGAATTGTGACTGGATTTATAAATATCGACTCCTGGGGGGCGATTCCCTTCTTCATACGAGGCTGATTCCTCCTTAATAAGAATAGATGAATATTCTGTCTGTGTATTATCTGTGCATGCATGGATGTCAAACCCCGTGAGATTCCCTTCTTCATGTAATGCCGATTCCTTCTTAATATCAGTAGATGGATATTCTGTCTCTTTGTAAATGTCCATGTCTCTGTGATTTTCCTCTATACACGGTGGAGACTCTTCCCACATGTACGGTGTATTATTTTTCAGTCTTTTTCTTACTTTGCTAGTTCGCAGATAGTGTGGTCCATCTTTAGGTTTAGCTACACTTTTCTCATTGTTTCCAAACTCAGGAACACAATCTGGAGTATGATATTCACCTGATAAAGGTTTATCTAAAGGGGAAAATGTTTTATTTATTATTAGTAGACAGATTATTGCAAGAAAAGGTAAATCAAACATTATGGTTTATGAACATTTTTGGAAATCATCTCTGATATGCACAAATATTATAGAAGTTTAGCATCCTCTCACCCAGTGAGCTGAGGGTCTGGTGATACTCCTTCATTACGTCCTTGTATAGATTCTTGTGTCCTTCTAGATACTCCCACTCCTCCATGGAGAAATAGACAGTGACATCCTCACACCTTATAGGAACCTGACACACACAATGATACAGTCATCATCCAGACACATCCCTGGGTTTAACTGTATAATGTCCCATTCCCAGCAGCCTCACCTCTCCAGTTAGCATGTGGATGATCTTCTTGGTCAGTTCCAGGATCTTCTTGTCATTCCCTCTCTCATGTATCAGCGAGGAACGTGGAATCACTGCACTGAGGCGCTCTGTTTTATAGGATCCTTCTGTTACATTGTGAGGACGGTTGTGATCAACACACTCACAAAACGTTTTTGCAACCACCTGATCCTAAATAATAAGAATAAGTTAAATACAGAGGTTTTATTTCTGGGACACAAGTATTTAAAAAACCTTGAGGGTTTCAGACTATTCTACTCAGTTCCTACAATGCTGATCTCGTCTCTTCTGTGGGATCCTAGAATCAAATTTACACATTTTTTTTCTCTGTTCATTAAAATAAATCTACTTCTGACCTCCCATTACCAAATGCCTCCACAGAGGTGTAAAATTTTACAAAAATATTTGCTTATCCAAGGGAATCTAAAGCAGTATCCCAATCTGCTTGACCCAACACAATATAATTTCAATTAGAAGCATTGGGTCCCCTGCCATGTGCTGGAAATTGACAGGATTATTTACTAAACTCTGAATTTTCACAAATTGTATCCAAAGGAAAAACTGATGCTAAAGTAGATGGTCTGAAAAGATCTCCTAACTCAGCTATAGTCGGGGCTTTTTCCCCCAGTTTTGCCAATGGAATTAAATTTGGAATCAATTTGCAAAAATTGAGTTAAGTGAATAATCTGAGTGCCTCATACCCTGCTGACCCCCCTCCCCCTATAGAGTTTGTGTGGCTGTGTATAATGTGTGTGGTAAGTGATGACTGTGTATGGTGTCTCTGTTCCTACTATGTATTTTGCCCCCTCCTTTTTAGCTTCTTGTAGGAAGTAGGATTAAGATTCCTGGTGGTCGGGTGGGAGCTAAACTACATGGTGGCCTAACATTGGTGCTCTGTCCTTTGAGGTTCATCAGGAGTTAAACTACCTGGTGGTCCAGTGAGGGAGCAGGTGTAGACCATAGTAACCGCACCTTCTGATCACTGTGCTCAGAGTATAGACTGGGAAGAACAGGCTGCGCTCTGAATTATTAGCGAGTATAGAGACTGTGATGGAGGGATTTTTGTGGTACTAAGCAGAGGTGTAGACCATACACTTCCAGCCCTGGTCCTGACTCCTCCCCCAGGCTCCCTTGTAGAAGCTCTGCCACTAGCCTGAAAATAAAGAATGCCCAGGGCCTGGAGTTACATGTCGCAGGTGTCAAGTGATCGGAATTTCACATATTTGCTCCCATATGAAATGTCATCAGGTTCCCGGGACACCAGGGCTTGAAACAAAATGAAAGACATTTTTCTGGATCTTATTTCGATGTGTCATATAAGAAAACTTACAATATTTATTGAGCAACTGTCACTTCCTTAATATTAGCAAAACCAAATAGCCAACTATAAGTCAGAGATAGACAGCACTGATTGTTCTTTATTTTCATTTCATTTGGTGGACAAATCCAGGCAACGTGTCAACTTAGTTAACTTTTACTGCGAAAAATGCACGGAGGGTATCTCATGGCTTGCAGTGGCAATAACATGTAAGGCCTGGCTACTAGGATAGCAGAGTGGAATTTTAAGATGTGTAAATACACGGGAGTACTAGAAGAGAGGTTACAGATGTCTCCGGAGCTAAGGCACACATAGGCAGCCAGCTCTGTTCTGGTAATGGAAGTTATTTTCATCCAGGAATCCTAGAACTCAAAACACATTTCTCTATTCTATGGAGACAAAAGATGCCTGGTTCCATTTATTGGTTATTTCTAGGATAATATTTGTTTTCTAATATATATTGATAGTGTGAAATTCTACAATCACTCACCTCTCCAGTAAGCAGAGAGATGATCTCCAAAGTGAGATCCAAGATCTTCTCATCAATCCGAGTCCAGTCCATGTTCATCAGCACAAGGTAACTGCAATGATCTGACAATGAGTTCTGGTCCTTGTGGAAGAGATAGACGTTAATGGCCGAGACATATATTCTGGTCTGGTAGAACTGTGTTTGAAGATTAATATACATACATACATATATATATATATATATATATATATAAATAATTTGCTAACACCACACAGTTAAATTAAAGGTTTAGTCTAGGCACCATAACACTACAGATGGCACAATGAGTACCCTAGGGCTATCCTGCTGTAAATAGTCTGATTTTGAACAGTTTGATAATTACCTGGGTTCCATGGTCCTAGTCTTATTATGAATTGGTGCCAGTGGATGTATGGCACTAAAACCACCTCAATGCGCTGTAGTGATTATTGTGATTAGACTGCCCTAATATGGTCAAGATAAACTAAAAAAAAGGTTCTAGATTCAAAAAAATCTATATTTAAATATATAATTTTAATAAACTATGACAGCACTGCTGAGCAATTTGAATCCAGTCAGACTTTAACCTAAATCATATTAATTTTGCATATGTAATCTTTAAGGTTTTATTACGATATATACTGTTATATCAGACAGGTTTGACGCTACAATGTAGAACATACAATACATGATGTTCCAACGGCTTACACACTCTGTGAACGTGTATACTTTACTTCTGGAGACCTAAGTAAGAAGAAATGTTAAAGGACATATGCTTAAATATGACTTATAACCGAGTATGAAAAACCAGTCTGGACCTGATCAAATCCCAGCAATGCTGTTGAAACTCAGTGCGCCGGCAATTGCTAAACCCATCGCAACTCTAATTAACGAATCCTTGGTATCTGGATACATACCCAAACTTTGGAAGACTGAGAGAGTAATGCCTATCCATAAAAGTGGTGACACTACTTTGGTTTCTAACTATCGCCCAATATCATTGCATCCGATATTGTCAAAAATCTTAGAAAATGTGAGTATTACCAACAATCAAACTATATGACCCCTGATTAAACTTTATCCAAAACTAGGTGCCCTGTACAGAAACAAATCCTGCCTAAGCACTAAAGTAAAAGATTGTACAGCAAATGCTGATGACAATCATTGATTATGGGGATGTAGTATATGCATCTGCATCGCAATCCCACATTAATAAACTCGATACATTGTACAACTCGTTCTGCCGATTTGTGCTACAACGTAATAACAGGACCCACCATTGTGACATGCTAAAAGAACTAAACTGGCTGTCGCTGAATTCCAGACGCATCCTTCAGCTTTCCAGTCTTGTGTTTAAGAGCTTTTCTGGGAAACTCCCACCCTACCTGAGCAAAATGCTCTCCCCAGCTTTTCCCACCTCCTATAACCTCTGATCCAGTACCAACACTTTATTTAGTCTACCTCAATACAAAAAGAAAGCTGCCCAATCCTCCTCCTACTACAGAGCGCCGCAATTGTGGAACGACCTCCTGCACAATTTAAACTGTTCCCTAAGCCTAAAGTTCTTTAAGAGATCCCTCTCTACATTCCTGGAAACAGAATGCACTTGTCATGGTTGATTATATATTTCCTACCTGTTCTGTGTTAAATTTTGTATATATTGTGTATTAATATTGTTTTTGTATTTTATTGTACCCTAATGTAACAATGCAATATTTTGTGGACCCAGGACATACTTGAAAACGAGAGAAATCTCAATGTATCTTAACTGGTAAAATATTTTATAAATAAATAAATTGAGAGCCAGTCAATCATATATTTGCACTAATAAATTAAATATATAATGCAAATGGTAAAATGTATGTGTGGAAACTATGTCTAAGTATAACAAAGCAGTTGCTATCACAATTTACACACATGTAAATATATATATATATATATATATATATATATATATAATCAAAGAAAAAATCAGAGCACTCCAAAAGGACTTCTTTTTCAGTGTTTACTGTGACAAACGGTTACATCAAATCGACGTTTCGACCCCTTAGGGTCTTTTTCAAGATCAAATAATGTGTGAGATAACAAAGTTTAAATACCAAAATATTAATGAGCAACTCACCAATCTCGTGTGTGCGGCTACTCGAACCCGGAAGTGTTACACCCCCTCACGTGACTCATAGGACGGGAGTATCAACTCCGTGAAAATGACTGCGTGGTTGCTAAGCAATGGAGTGTAAACTCCGTGAGTGAACGGTGAATATACCGGAAAACCCGTGCATAGAGACATATAGTTCAGAGAAATTACGAGATCCCGAAAGGAGATCATAAAGTGTTGTATAAAAACAAATGAATATGAAAACATATTCAAACGGAGGATTTCTGGTATGTTAAAAGATGTCATATCAGGCCAGATGCCGAAAAAAGATCTAACTGTGACAAAGTGATAATAATGTGTACGTGAGAACGTGAACAACAAAAAACCAAAGAATATATATATATATATAAACAATATACGGCATACTGCATTACTTGTACAACTCGCTAAACAGTGCGTTTAGATACACCCTCAAGACTGTTAACATGGACGATTTCTTAACTAAAGCTGGGGTATTCGCTGATTCCGCAGAAACCCTTTCAATATCTGAAGATCAGGCTCAGGCCATTTTATGGTCCAAAACAGCTAAAGATCTTTCACACTCTACTACCATTAAGGATTTATACAATGACCTTATTAAATTGAGAAGGAGGGAAGTCGACCTTGATTTACACGGCATTTTCATATCTGATTACCATAGAGCAAAGCGGATCCCTCGAGGATTCAGGGTGAGGAACTCCCCAACTATTGGGAGACAAAACCCTGACTTTTGCCGCAAATGGATGAACATTGCCAACAAATGCTCGTTAGATTGGATGGTGATAGTGGTGGAGGAGGTGGGGAAGGAACTCATAGGTGTGAAACAAACCATTCAAGAGGTTGAAAATACTAATGTGGAGCTATTACATTCTTCTGCCGCAACGGAACATATGCTCAAACTACAGGATGATATAAATAAGTATAAAAATGAACTCATCCGCTTCAAGAGACAGAAATTAGATAAAGTCAATTACGACTACACGAGCCATCGTGTATATGGATGGCTAAGTGGCAATCAAACACCTAACAGAGAACCTTTCCCCAGATACCGATATCGCATTAAAAAACACACCTTTCAAACTATTGATATCAGCTCTGGAGAATCGGCATCGGATGCTGATAACCAAGAGGAAAGTACCACACAGGATAAACGTCCTTTTTTAGAGACTTGCATTCGACCGCACGAATCCCCAGGAACATCAAACATTCCGTACCGAGGAAGAAAAATAACCCAATCACCAGGAGGGGACAGAAGGGACACTCGTAGTACAGGATTAAAGGGAAAACCACCGTTGAGGAAGAGATGAAGCTTGTATTTAATTTATCATCGAAGAATTTAACAGAACACCATTTAGCAGTCCTTTCAAAAGGACTGACTTTTGTACCTGTTTCCAAACCAGCTCCGCTACAAGTTGATATCGAATTTTACAAAATTCAACGCATTCTGTCAAACTACGAGAGATGGAAAGATAGTCCTACAATGCCAGAAACCACCACAACCACTACTACCACCCAACAACCCTTTAAAGTGAAGTACAAGGGGGATAGCAAAACCTCTAACACATCCATCAAGACATTCATGCAATCAGTGAAGAAAGAATCTGAACAAGCATTTAAAAATCCCACTGATAATCGACAGAACCTAACCAGCTCTGAAAAGAAAGCCCTTCAAGATCTCACATCAGACCCCGACATTATCATCCGCCCCGCGGATAAAGGGGGAGCCATTGTAGTGATGTCTTATGCCAAATACAGAGATGAGATACACAATCAACTTTCGGATATAACTACGTACCAGAAATTAACATATAACCCGGTGAAGAAATTTCAGAACAGAATTCAAACCACCATCAACACTGGAATACAGATGGGTTTCATTAATCTAAATTTGGCCAAATTTCTATACGTTGAATACCCCAAACATCCTGTTCTATACACCTTACAAAAAAATCATAAAGACCCACTGAATACACCAGGGAGACCGATAGTTTCGGCTCGAGATAGCCTACTTGAACCTATCGCTAAATATATCGACCATTACATCAAAACCTCAGTCACGGATCTTCCAACTTGTCTACGAGACACCAGTGATTTCCTGAATAACATCAACAAGGTAACCGCAGTGGAAGCACAACATTTATTGGTCACATTAGATGTCAAAAATCTATATACAATAATACCTCACAGCGAAGGTGTTCAAGCATTACGACAGATCCTCTCCAACTCTCCCAAATATAATGGTCCTCCCATTGAATTTCTTATGGAGCTTTTACATATAGCTCTCACTTGCAATTACTTTAAGTTCGAAGACCATTTCTACTTACAACTGATGGGTACTTCAATGGGAGCAGCAATGGCACCATCATATGCCAATGCCTACATGTTCCTTTTCGAAACTCAACACATTCTGGAGAAATTCCATCAACAGATACTTGTATACCATCGATTTGTAGATGATATTTTTTTAATTTGGACGGGAACCATTGACAATTTGGAACAGATGATCAATGAAATTAATTCCTCAGAACTTCCGGTGAAATTGACACTCACTGTGAATACCCAGATTATACAATTTTTGGATGTCTCTGTATATAAAGACATTGAGACTGGTAAATTGGGCTATACTCTCTATCGCAAGGAGACCGCGAGGAACACGCTACTTCATTTCAATAGTTATCATCCATTAAAGTTGAAAGAGTCACTCCCAATATCCCAGTACATGCGGGTGTTGAGATACAATAGCGATCTTACGAATCAAGCACACCAACTGCAAGAGATGACCGCGAGATTTCTGGCCAGAGGTTACAGCCGTGCAGTCCTCGATAGAGCATTGGATAAAGCCAATAGACACATGACAAGGGAACACATGGAGACTGCTAGAAACATACCTACCGCAACCAAGATGTACTTACCACTCACTCTTCACACTGGTACCCCACAAATCCAAAGAGCCATGCACAAATATTGGGGCATCTTAGGCTCTGATAAAAATTTACCACCAATTTTCTCTCAAAAAACCAATATTAGCTTAAGGAGAAATAAGAACCTGAGAGATCTATTAGTTAAAAGTGATCCCATCAGATGTTACCAGAAATCTACAGGACCTACCAAGAAAGGCTGTTATCGCTGCAGTGGATGCGTCACCTGCAGCCACATGAATACGGGCAGCTCATTTGTTCACCCACATAGTGGCATTTGAATTCCCATCACCCACTACATTTCATGCATGACTGACCACGTAATATATCTAATCACCTGTCCGTGTGGTCTGTCCTATGTTGGAAAAACAGACCTGACCCTCCGAGAAAGGATCCGAGGCCATAGATCTACCATTACCACTGCCTTCAGGGACCAAAAATCCGATAAACCCGTCGCCAAACATTTTCTCCAACGGAATCATAGACTTCCTACCCTCAAATTTATGGCTATTGACCATGTACCACCCAGTCCCAGAGGAGGAGACAGATCGAAATCATTACTACAACGAGAAACTTACTGGATACACCGTCTAGACACGGTCACCCCAAAGGGACTAAATGAATACATCTCATTCACTATGTTTTTATGAGTGTATTTTGGTAGCCATATTTTGTCTTCCAGATATTGATATCTAACCTCGTTACCTATAACCATTGACCTTAGTTGATAATATTGCATAATATATATATCTTTAATTTTCTTGATATCCTAATGTTTACATTTATGTCATCGATTACGATCAGCTTTAGTGGTATGTCCTTGAGGCTTTTTGCCGTATATTGTTTATATATATATTCTTTGGTTTTTTGTTGTTCACGTTCTCACGTACACATTATTATCACTTTGTCACAGTTAGATCTTTTTTCGGCATCTGGCCTGATATGACATCTTTTAACATACCAGAAATCCTTCGTTTGAATATGTTTTCATATTCATTTGTTTTTATACAACACTTTATGATCTCCTTTCGGGATCTCGTAATTTCTCTGAACTATATGTCTCTATGCACGGGTTTTCCGGTATATTCACCGTTCACTCACGGAGTTTACACTCCATTGCTTAGCAACCACGCAGTCATTTTCACGGAGTTGATACTCCATCTCTTAGCAACCATGACGTGCGCACGCACGGACGTCCTATGAGTCACGTGAGGGGGTGTAACACTTCCGGGTTCGAGTAGCCGCACACACGAGATTGGTGAGTTGCTCATTAATATTTTGGTATTTAAACTTTGTTATCTCACACATTATTTGATCTTGAAAAAGACCCTAAGGGGTCGAAACGTCGATTTGATGATTTGATGTAACCGTTTGTCACAGTAAACACTGAAAAAGAAGTCCTTTTGGAGTGCTCTGATTTTTTCTTTGATTATATACCTTGGACGCCGGTAGCACCAAAGGCTGGAATCTGCTATAGTCCTTTAAGGGTGAGTGCCCAATTCATATCTTTTATATATATATATATATATATATACACACATACAAGGTGCACTCACAGGTCTTCATAAGTGATTTTCTTTATTCTTTAGTGTATATTACATGTGAAGAAACAAATTTTCAATGATCGACGTTTCGACCCATAAGGGTCTTTTTCAAGATCCAGGCAAGGAAATTTTGAAGGATGAGTGCCAAGTTTATGTTTCTTTATATAGACAGAAGTCTATGTGTGTCCTGATGAAAGCTCCGATCGGGAGCTGAAACGTTGACTGGTTCTACCTACAAATAAACTGGATGAATTTACTCCAAGAGTGCCGGTAATACTTTTTTGATTTTTATATTTTTGGGACCTGGCACCTGGTTATACTAATTAAGTAGGAGTGCAAGAGGTTCTGTCTTGTTTGTGTATATATATATATATATGTGTGTGCATGTGTGTAAATATATATACATATAACTTATTTTCTATAATAATAAACACACTTATACACATACTTTGTCATTTATGTATACAGAAACATGCTCACACAGACATGCCTACAGACAGGAAGTATTCTCCCTCACATACACATAAACACATGCACATACTCTCCCTTACATACACACTCTCTCACTTACAAACCTTCTCTCTTATAAATAAACCCACTCTCTTAGAGATAAACATTCTCTCTCACTCATACAAGTGATTTACAAGCCTGCGTTACCAATGTCAGTTCCATCCAGCCTGGACAGTAATGATTGGCTGTGAGCAGTTTATCCCAGCATTCTCTGTCTACCAATATTGTCCAGGTAGAATGAAATGGACACTAATAATGCAGGATTATTATTTATTATTGCCATTTATATAGCGCCAACAGATTCCATAGCGCTTTACAATATTATGAGAGGGGATTTAACTATAAATAGGACAATTACAAATAAACTTACGGGAACAAAAGGTTGAAGAGGACCCTGCTCAATCGAGCTTACATTCTATAGTAGGTGGGGTGTAAATCACATTAGGACAGGAATTTGAAGTCAAATAAGGTGGGCTGCCCTTTAGGAGAGGGCAAGAGACAGGTATGTGAGGTAGGGGTTAGTTTTGGAGGCCATAAGCTTTCCTAAAGAGATGGGTTTTAAGGCACTTCTTAAAAGATGCAAGGCTAGGGGAGAGTCTGATGGCGGTAGGCAGGCTATTCCATAGGAAGGGAGCGGCCCGCGAGAAGTCCTGTAAGTGTGAGTTGGCCCTACGGGTGCGGACAACGGACAGGAGGTGGTCACGGGCAGAGCGGAGAAACCGAGAAGGGACATACCTATGGATCTGTGAAGAGATATAAGAGGGGCTAGAGTTCAGTGCTTTATAGGTGTGAGTTAGTACCTTGAATTGACTCCTATAGCATATTGGAAGCCAATGTAAGGACTGGCAGAGGGGTGAGGTGTGAGAGAAACGACTAGAGGGGAAAATTAGTCTAGCAGCAGCGTTCATTACGGATCAGGAGAGGGTTACAATAATCCATGCGGGAAATTACTAGAGCATGGACAAGCTCCTTGGTAGTATCTGGTTCAAGAAAGGGGCGGATGCGGGCTATGTTTTTAAGATGGAATCTACAGGATTTGGCAACATGTTGGATGTGAGGCTCAATTGTAAATTCTACATTATGAATGCAGTCTATGGGGTGTCTCAGGGTTCTGGGAAGAGACCAGGTTTTGTTAGCAGTAACCACAACTCCATCCACACAATGATACAGCTCCCAGCCTTCCCTGTGGATCTGTAATCTGCTGATCTTAACTCTGTCACCATAACCGTGTATGAAGCTGCTGGGAGCATGGGGGCAGATCAAGGACCTGTCTGTAACCACTCACAGGACCCCCATTTAAATAGATATGTGACTGTGTATGGAGCTGCTGGGAGCATGGTGGCAGATCTAGGACCTGTCTGTAACCACTCACAGGATGTCCCATTTAAATAGATATGTGACCGTGTATGGAGCTGCTGGGAGCATGGTGACAGATCTAGGACCTGTCTGTAACCACTCACAGGACTCCCATTTAAATAGATATGTGACCGTGTATGGAGCTGCTGGGAGCATGGTGGCAGATATAGGACCTGTCAGTAATCACTCACAGGACTCCCATTTAAATAGATATGTGACCGTGTATGGAGCTGCTGGGGGCATGGTGGCAGATATAGGACCTGTCAGTAATCACTCACAGGACTCCCATTTAAATAGATATGTGACCGTGTATGGAGCTGCTGGGAGCATGGTGGCAGATCTAGGACCTGTCTGTAACCACTCACAGGACGTCCCATTTAAATAGATATGTGACCGTGTATGGAGCTGCTGGGAGCATGGTGGCAGATCTAGGACCTTGTCTGTAACCACTCACAGGACTCCCATTTAAATAGATATGTGACCGTGTATGGAGCTGCTGGGAGCATGGTGGCAGATATAGGACCTGTCAGTAATCACTCACAGGACTCCCATTTAAATAGATATGTGACCGTGTATGGAGCTGCTGGGGGCATGGTGGCAGATCTAGGACCTGTCTGTAACCACTCACAGGACGTCCCATTTAAATAGATATGTGACCGTGTATGGAGCTGCTGGGAGCATGGTGACAGATCTAGGACCTGTCTGTAACCACTCACAGGACTCCCATTTAAATAGATATGTGACCGTGTATGGAGCTGCTGGGAGCATGGTGACAGATCTAGGACCTGTCTGTAACCACTCACAGGACTCCCATTTAAATAGATATGTGACCGTGTATGGAGCTGTTGGGAGCATGGTGGCAGATCTAGGACCTGGTCTGTAACCACTCACAGGACTCCCATTTAAATAGATATGTGACCGTGTATGGAGCTGCTGGGAGCATGGTGGCAGATATAGGACCTGTCAGTAATCACTCACAGGACTCCCATTTAAATAGATATGTGACCGTGTATGGAGCTGCTGGGGGCATGGTGGCAGATATAGGACCTGTCAGTAATCACTCACAGGACTCCCATTTAAATAGATATGTGACCGTGTATGGAGCTGCTGGGAGCATGGTGGCAGATCTAGGACCTGTCTGTAACCACTCACAGGACTCCCATTTAAATAGATATGTGACCGTGTATGGAGCTGCTGGGAGCATGGTGGCAGATATAGGACCTGTCAGTAATCACTCACAGGACTCCCATTTAAATAGATATGTGACCGTGTATGGAGCTGCTGGGGGCATGGTGGCAGATATAGGACCTGTCAGTAATCACTCACAGGACTCCCATTTAAATAGATATGTGACCGTGTATGGAGCTGCTGGGAGCATGGTGGCAGATCTAGGACCTGTCTGTAACCACTCACAGGATGTCCCATTTAAATAGATAGGTAAAATAAAACTAGGAACTACAGGTTAGTCATTTCTCGGATTTTATAGTCACGCCAGCAAAGGGATGGTTTGGATTACATTGGGCCCTTTTCAATCTGTAGTCGTGTATAAAATATTCCTGTAGTGCTGGTGTTCTGTTCACATTGTTGTACTGGGGAGTTTTATTTACAATAAGGAGATATTTACAATAAGGAGCTATTTACAATAGGGAGATAATTACAATAAGGAGATATTTACAATAAGGAGCTATTTACAATAAGGAGATATTTACAATAAGGAGATATTTACAATAAGGAGATAATTACAATAAGGAGCTATTTACAATAAGGAGATATTTACAATAAGGAGATATTTATAATAAGCAATATCTCCTCCTGAGCCATGTTATATTATTGTGTATTATACAAACACTGAGCTCTGACATCAAACACAAACTGACCTGGAACCAGACCGGAAGGGAAAAAACTAACGTGGACCGAGTTTGCGTTCCAAAAGAATCACCACTAGCCGACAGCTTCCTGGTTACGTCACACGGATGTGCAAAGCCTGTCGGGAGTTGTAGTTTCCGTTTGTTCATTGTGTTCTAGACCGGAAACGGAAGCAGCGTGTTGCTGGGAGATGGAGTGTAACTGTCAATAAAGCTGGTTACAGCTCATATCATGTATGGAGGGCAATGCTCTCTGTCAGTAGCAGGAAAATCCCATTTATAGCCTGAAACATAATGTGTCTCCAAACCAGGAGCCTGGGGGCAGACATTTTATTTTATCAATAAACTTTATTATATTACCCAGCATTCCACTGGGTTTATTATTGATTACTTCTCCTCCTGTGTTTTATATTTAGAACTTCAATCTCTTCCCAATAGAAATAGCTTTTTACAAAGTGGATATTGTTAATTATTAATACTGTGAAACATTTTACCATTTTTCTCACTATTGTTAATCTATGTTTTGCATGTTATTTCTTATTTACTAATAAACATTTAATTAATGGAACATTTGGTGAACGTCGCCCTCATACACTCTATATTAATAGCATATATTCCACTGGCCGGCCTGTGACATGATACGGACATTGTGTGCCAAGTTAAAGGAATACTCCATGCACACTGTAGTGGTTATGGTGTCAGGAGTATCCAAGCCTTTTAGAACAGTTTGACTACTTACTTCGGGTCTACCAGGTGCTGGTCTCCACCTCCACTACCTTAGACAGAGAGTTTCCGGCTCTCTGAGCTAAGCATGGTGGTACTGGACTTAGCTCAGGAGTGCTAAGATAAACTCCTGCTAAGAAGGCTCCAACTATCCGTCTGAAATAGTGAAGATGGGAAGCAGCGCTGGCAGACTCTATGTAAAATGTCACACCATTCAAATGTGTTGCCTACTTACAATGGGGGGAAGGAAGTCAGGGCAATTCTGGAACCATAACCACTCTGGCATGATGTATTGGATATGTTGCTTGGAGTGTTTCTCTAACTTCTGTTGGATAACATAATTATTTACATATCCCCTTACTTCAAACTAATGAGTGTGTTACCTAGATGAACTCTTGAACTGCTTTCAAATTAGATGTGATATTGATACCGGAGAAACTGACGGAAGCCAAGCACAGAGAGATGGACACAGGTTTCTTCAGGAAGGAAGAGATTCTTTATTCGGTTCACCGATCGGGACTCAGAGGGACTAATGTCACCAAAATACAACAAGTTCTGAGCCCCGGACAATAGTGCAGGCTCCTTATATAGGCACATAACTCCTCCCATATTAAGCTCCACCCGCACATTCTCTTAACCAATCAACACAAATAAGAATTAACTTCCTGCTTGACCGCATGGCTTGTCCAGCATAATGGAGGAGGGGAATACTACATCCTGTATTCTTGCACATGCTCCGTACACTACTGATCGTATCTTGCCACGTGCAACCAACCGACCGATACGTCAGCATATGCACGTACACATGCCACGTGGTAATCTCGGCCTACTAAATTTATTTCTACCGAGATTCCACCGCATTCCCCCCTTTGATGCCTGTTGATATTTCACAATTACTTGAGGCATCACTTAACCTTGGTTTGCATACACCTCAGGTTACCATGAACCAGACCAGACTTTTCTATGATGTGAATCCCTCAACACTCCTCTTCCTGCATTGGTTCTCCCTGATCTAGAACCTCATATTTATATATGGTTATTATCTGTGCTGCAGCCTTCCTTTCTGCTATATTTTCTATCAGGCTTTGCACAGACCTAACTACTAAGGGAATAAGACATGGCAGGAGTAGACACAACATTAAAATCAGTATGACTCCGCCTACCAATGCCTTAAGCCCTCCAAACTGCTCATACCAGTTACCAAACCAACTACTTGGATTATACCCTTTCCATACCTGAGTAGGCACATGCGCTAGTTTAACCATATGGCTAGTAAGCTCAGCTATTGCTTGCCCTTCGTCATCTATTTGAAGACAGCAATTGCTCAGGTTAAACTTCCCACATACACCTCCCTCTACTGCCAATAGGTAATCCAAGGCTAATCTATTTTGGTACACTGCTGTCCTCATCCTGGAATTATGCTTCGCTAGAAGATTGAGCGCTTGTGAGGTCTCATTAGTAATTATCTCAACCACCGCCTGTAATCTTATAATGCGGTTGAGCATATAAATTGGGGTTCTATACTCGAAAGTACCATCCTCTGCCCACGTGGCTGGCCCATAATAATCTATAATACGCTGGGGAGGCCATTCATCATCTTCCCAGGCGCCTATCTCTATGGGTTCCCTTTTCTTCCTATGATTCACATCATACACTTTAACACCCAAAGTCTCACCTGTTTCAATAGGTAACAAGAAGAAGGATGGTTTGAGCATACCTAACACACATGCCCCTTCCCAGTCCTGTGGCAACTCCGAATAGGCCTTCTTACCACAGATCCAGTACAAATTTGCTGGGGCTTTCCAGCTAGATGTGATAGATAAATCAAACCATACGTCCTTTAAATTGGCATATCTTGCAAACGGGTTAGATGGTTCTGAGACATTTGAAGCCGACCACCAAGTTGTATTCTTTGTATCATCATCATAAGCTTTTTGCCCTAGACAAGTTAACTCTCCTACAGAAGTATTAAACATCATTCCTTTCCTTGCTATGCAAACATAACCTATGATGGAGGTCTTTAATCTCCACTCAGATTTACCTCTAACACTCATCTGATAATCGGCTTGTGAGGATACTAATTGTTCAACTGCCTCAGAACCGGACATTACCTCCTTTGCTTCCCAAGGCCATTGGTCTCCCATGTTAGTACCTCCACACACATAGCAGTTGGTTACATTAAGACTACCGACAATACTCTCAGCTAAATCTATGAACAGGTTTTTAGCGTTATGGGGGATCTTATTATCTATACTCATCTCTTCATAAAATGAATGGAATACCTGATGAGTTTGGGAGGTTACCGTATCGGTCTCTATCCCTATAAACAATACTGTCCCAGGGTCTAAACCCGTCCCGTATATTTGAAACCCAAATAAATTACCATATCTATCCAAGAATTGGTCAGGATTATTTATAAAAATATGGACTGGATTGCATTCCATAGACTTACAGTATGGATTGGTAGGCAACTTAGTCACAATCATGTCCTTGTCTGCTGTCTGTCCCCAAGTTGCCCACCCCACACAAGACCAATATGGGCAAGAATTATAATCCCTATTTGGGCATCTAGGACTCACATACTTATTTTTACTACTGGGACATATATATTTATCATTAGACCCATACGTTCTCTCCCATCTAAGATCCCCACATACATTCCACGGCTTTCTACCACTTGATATTGCTTTACATGCATCAAATAGCAGAACACCCGAAGAATGTACGGATTCTAACACTGTTTTATTTATTAGGGTCCCCTGAGGATCTCCATTCCTGAGAGTCAACCAAATTGTACGGGGTTGATACTCTGGATTGAAGCACCTAGGCTCTCCTATCCCTAAATGGCATACACTATACTCTACATTTAAGTATCTACACCTAGACACATCACCTTTACACTCATATTGCGAATGCCAAATTAGGGTCTGGGAAATATGATTACCTGTTCTTGCATACCTCACAGCTAGGAGTGTCGGTACCTCTACCTTCCTGAATATAAAAATACATATAAATAAACATTATCACAAATACATCTTTCGTCGGCTGCATCCTCAGTCTTCGTCCGTGCGATGGCACCTCAGCTTCCAGGATGTAAGGGCTGCAGGGAATGGAGTTCTGCTCGTCTTCACAGGGGTCCCTTCGAGACTTTCCTGACTTTTAAATTACACGTTGGTGAGCAGACAGGCTTTATTATGGCCGTCTAAACACTCACTTACCAATCTCTGAAACAATAAAATTTGTAATCCACAAGGTTCCTCGTCACTCCGACTGAGTCGTGCGCTTTAACCGGATCTTGCAGGGATTCTCTGGATCTGATGTAGCTTGCCAAGAATCTACCGCTGCTGGTTTAACCCTGGAGTGATGAATCCACGGAGTCACTTCAGCCACTTTTATCGCTGTAGGGGTAGACAAAAAAACAACATAAGGACCTCTCCACTTGGGCCCTAACGGTACATTATTCCACTCTTTAATCCACACTTGGTCTCCTGGGTGGTAACTATGAACAGGGGGATAAATATTCACAGGTAATCTATCTTGTACCCATTTCTGTACCTCCTCCATAGTCTTACCCAACTCTACAACCTGCTGCCGGGTAATTCCTTCTCCCAACTGACTCAAATCCCCCCTTAAGTTACCAAGTACGGGAGGTGGACGCCCATACATGATCTCAAAAGGAGAGAGACCCATCCTTCTGGTAGGTGTACTGCGAATTCGCAACAGAGCTATAGGCAAAAGGACGTTCCACTTAAGTTGGGTTTCCTGACACATTTTTGCCAACTGGTTCTTAATAGTTCTATTCATTCTCTCTACTTTACCAGAACTCTGAGGTCTATATGCCGTATGAAGTCTCCACTTTATACCAAGCATATGAGTCAGTTGTTGTAGGCACTGATGAACAAAAGCTGGACCATTGTCCGATCCTATAGAGCAGGGTAGTCCATATCGGGGTATTATTTCTCGTAGCAGGAATCTCACAACTTCTCCTGCTTTCTCTGTACGAGTAGGACATGCTTCTACCTGAAAAATATTATTATGTACTTTAAATGTATTTAATGTGTTGATATAAATATTATAAGTTTTATTCGGATTGCTTCAAGAACACTGAAATTGAGAAGCCATACCTTGGCCTATAGAGTATTACAGACTTTCATTGTATAAGGAATGGAGACCACATCTGGTTCACTTTAAGAGTGATGTTGAAGGGCTTGTTTATAGTAACCTTTGACCTAGCCTTGAAAGCCTGAATTCCTTTGAAGACTCACATTTCTACAGGCAATTATTCATTACATCATGTATATAGAAGTTCTTTGTCTCACATATCTTGCCGCCAAATATAACGTATGACTTTAATCATAGATTTCAAATGATGCTAAGTAACTCCCCTTTTTCTAAGATAGCCACTTATTTTAAAGTAAGGCAATCTTATGTATACTCCCCTCTGTAACTGAATTTTAAACCCATAAAACTGATTGTAGTTTAGAATTCGTGGCCAATACCTTTAACATCAAAAATGGATAACAACTGGAAAATTGCTCTCTGTATTGGACAAAGAATGTTAAAGACATTTGTTATTACCAGATGGATTGTTATGTTTGAATAAACATAAGTTAACTGCAAGATATTTGATTCGATTGTTATGAAAACTGATATGTGACAAACAAAGATTTCACGGAATGCCAATTTCCTACATTTAATGGTGGAGAATGCGGGCACCAACACCAACAACAGCAAACTTTTGATTTAAGCCTGAATTATGACTGCTACAAGCTACAAGAAGATTACAAGAAGAAGACAAGAAACTCACTGAAGAAAAGTTGAAATTGTTCCCTGAAGAAAAAGCTTTAGTACCCGGCTTGAAACAGGAGAAACACAAGTGACTGATACAGCAGGATGGCATCCCAAAAATCCTTTATTTAAACATTCAGTTTTACTATGCGAAAATAGAGTTGCGCAGGGGAAAAATCGTTCGAACGTGGAAATGCTCAGTACTGACGGAAGAATATGACGATAATATATTGATAATATATTATAATTTTGACGATAATAATTGAGATGACAATCTGGATCCTTTTATCCATACTTTATTTATGAAGAAATAAATGTTATGACGAATTGCAGATCGAAGATGGCATTTCGGAGGATTCTCAAGAAATAACTACATATTCCAAAAAGTATTCTTCCATCAGATGATGCGCACACCTGTGGAAATCAAATACTTCAAGGGTATGTGTCTTTAACATGTCTGTAGAAGTTGCTCATATGTATATTGAAACAAATTGTATTAACTGTTTAGTTAATTATGGATTGGCAGCAAAAGACTGCTGTCAAATGTAACAGGATCTGTCTGTAAAAGAGTTAATCCTGAAAACGCTATTGTGTATTGAAATGGTTAGACAGATTAACTGGTAATGAGCAAAGCAATGTGGTTAAAAGGGAAAGAAAAAGTTGCATTACTGGCAAAAGGCTTTCTGGAAACTAAAGATTCTATAAAGGAATGGTGTCAACTTAAAAAGACCAGTAATTGTTATGTTTGTAATACATCGGAAAAAAAAAGGAAATGTGTTGTAAAACAATTGAAAAATATATGTGTTGTTGCAAGGTCTAGTAATTTACCTAGCCTCTAGCTAAACTGTAAATCTCCTTAAAAGTGTTAAAAGAAGGAAATCGCCCCCCATGGCTCTCTTTTGAGAGTGCATTGGATGCAACATTAGTTGAAACAAAAACTCAGACTCTCGGCAGTTGTTGAAAGGATTAAGTAATGTCAAGGAAATTAAGATTTTAATATAATGAAAGAAATGCTTAAGAATCAGACTGATCTGTTAAATAGAACCCATAAAACAATGTCTCACATGTCCAATATTAGACGTTGTTACTAATTTTGACAATTTGCAAAAATTGTTAGTCTGGGGAATGTTATAGATATTTGTGGAAAAATCTGAAAGATTTGGATTAAAGTAGAAGTTGTGTGAAAAGGGCAGAAGAGAAGAAAAGATATAGGAAAATTGGGAAATTGTGCAAGGAAAAGGGTCAGATGGATACTCTCAGATTAGCCAGATTGATTAAAAATGTGTCTAAATATGATGAGCAGAGAGGACCTTTTTACAATATGAGGGTTTTTGAAGGTGAAATGAATAAACAAAAATTTAGTGATGTGGTAGCCACCAGATGTCGTTTGATCTGGCTGCCAGCCTCATTAAGTGAATGGGTTAAAAATTAACTCATTGATGTGTTGGAGGATAAGGAATGTGAAAAGCCCAGAGTTTAGTTGCAGGAATTGTTTCCAAATATATTGCTAATGGTTGTACAGTGTGAAACTGGTTTGAATAGTTTAGAATTTTCTATTTTTGATTAATTTAAATGGAGAAAATTATGATATACATGTTTGTGCTAATTTAAGGAATAAGGCATGGAATTTGATTACTGACACAAAACCGTCTACTATGTCTAAAGAGTAACATAGGCAGAGTGTTAGTGAATATGTCTCTAGAATATCAGGGTAACCAAATGAGCTAGATTAAGAGATTTTGCTGCTATGGAAATTATGAAATCCTTGCAATTGTTAAAAAGGAAAAACACAGGAATAACTACAATGTTGCACAGACACACTTTTGTCTAGGGATACTTCAGCAGGACTGGCCCCTATTAAAATTGTGTCTAGTGAAGAAGGTAGAAGGAGAAATTAGGTTATTAATTGAATATGGTAATTTTAGAGTGAGGTTTAAGGAAAGACCACAAAATTAACAAAATTACCAGGGTACTAAAAACTATTCGGCCACACCCCAAGATAGATATTATAGGGTTTTATTAGAGTAATTCTATGGTATGCTATAATTGCAACCAATAAGGTCATGTTAGGAGATATTGTCCTAAATATGAAGAAAAAAAAACTTACCCAGTGAAAGGGAAAGAAAATTGAATTTCCCAGACCATAAGAATCTACAGAGAGTGGCAGCTGTAAAAACAGAGCATACATCTTCAACCAACCCCCCCTCACATATCAAATTCATGTGAAGAGTGTATACTGATGTTAAGTGCCATTGAAAGAAAGGTGTCACAAATCGACAAGTAAAATCTGCCTAAACCCACCAATAAATAGGGATGTGTAACCCCTAGCTATTATCAGATCTATCTTGCTGATAACGAAGTGAAGATGGGCGACCATATATTTATGGAAGACTAGAGGGAAATATAACAGAGTTTTATTAGAAACAGGAGCAGGAATGACTCTAATAAAACACGCTTGCCTTTAAAAATTTAAGCATATCAACAAATCCCTTCTAAGTTTTAATTGAACAAATGCACATGAAATTCTATCCATTGATAATGAAGTTGAGATTGAAGGAGGAAAAATCTTTTGGTGATTTATAGTTGCACCTCTCCTCCCACTGTACTATTATTATGGGAATGGATGTTATCAATGAAAAAAAAGTTGTATGTGGATTTATTAAATTTGGTTTTATGGCAAGCTTTAGGTGAGAGCAAAACAGGTTGAGTGCTTAAACCTAATAATTTAAGATAGTTTAGTCATGATATAACTGTAAAACAGAGTGAAGTGTCACCTTCTATACAACAAGATGATGAGGTTGTACCATATCTTAAAACTAAATACCCCACAGTGTGCTCTAAGTCTAAACAAGAGTGTGGGATAGTGAATTTGCAAGTTGTAATTGTAGTTCTAGACCCCCTGCAGTTAAACAATATAAGATC
Organism: Pelobates fuscus; assembly: GCF_036172605.1. Taxonomy (NCBI): domain Eukaryota; kingdom Metazoa; phylum Chordata; class Amphibia; order Anura; family Pelobatidae; genus Pelobates; species Pelobates fuscus. Next base: position 143,137,665 of record NC_086326.1, on the reverse strand, counting down.
CCAAAGAATAAGAAGAAGGTGTGAATCAGGTGATAAAAGCATTGGTATCTCAAGGAGTGTTGAGAGTGGGTAATTCCAAATGTAAGTCACCATTTGGCTAATAATCAAGCCAATGGCACTTATGGTTTAATTGTAGACACGTATGTGGTGAATAAGTAAATCTCATCAGATATCATGGCGCAAATAGATGCTAATGTTAAGTACTTTCTGTATTGGATATAGTCAATGTGTTCTTTTCTATACCATTCAATCCAGATAGCTAGTATCGCTATGCTTTTACCTTTAAAAATCATCAATATCTGTTCCAGGTGTTGCTACAGGGCTTCCACTCCTTGCCAGCTTACTTTCATAAAGCAATGGCTCAAGTATTGGAACCCCTGGGGTATGGGAATAAGATTTTGCAATATATTGATGATCTGTTAAGTTCAAACAGTAACAAGGGAAGAGCATGAGCAGATACTGTGTGATAATTGTCAAACACTGGCAGATAATGGGTTAAAACTGAACACATTCAAAGTGCAGATCTTGAAGGAAAGATTTACTTTCCTAGGAGTTAATATAGATCCAGAATGTAAAACGCCATGTACAGCAAGGGTTAAAGCATTGCAGCAATTGCCAAGGCCAATGACAGTGTATCATCTACAGAAATGTTTAAGCTTGATAAATGTTAGCAGAGAATTTATATATGATATGGCAGGGATAGCAAAACCCTTATGCAATATGCTAAAATATAAAAGATAAGATCATCTGGACAGGGGAATTTGAAAAGAGTTAAATCTGTTAAAAGATGCTCTCACACAAGCGCCTGTGCTAGCTGCTCCCATTGAAACAGTACCATATATTGTTCAATGTTAAGCAGGTGTCTCTTCATTAATAGCAGTTTAATGCAAAGGTAGCATGAATCTTTACGAATACTGGGATATTTTTCTAAAATTATGTATCCAGTGGAAAGAGGAATGTTTTCCTATGTAAAACAGCTCATGGCTGTATGATGGGCTTTAGAAGCAACACAACACATGGCAGGATTTGGACAGATAAATTTACAAACCCCCCAAATATCTAAAACTGTTACAAAATTGTTCTGAGTTAGGAGTATATAGCCAGTTACAAAATAAACCACCCAGGGTAGAAACCAGTAAAAGCTATGTTATTCCTGATTTGATGTCAGAAGGAAATTGAAATATAATCCAGATCTCCTTTTGAGAAGCAAATAATACAAGGGATTTCTAGTTTGTATGTGGAGGAACGAGATTTTATGTTGATGGATCACATCACACAGGTTATGTCATATATGACGATTAAACAAAAGAATTGCAAAGATAGACTGCCAGGCCATATGTCAGCTCAGAAAACTGAGTTAGAGTTTGTAAAGAAAGTTCTAGAAATATATGACCCAGTGAATGTAATCAGTGACAGCAGTTATGTAGTTAAAGCTTTAACACTTCACCCCCAATATGGAGAAACGAGGAATGGTAAATTCTCAGGATAAAGCTTTAAAACATGCAGGTATTCTGGCAGAACTGTTTAATTATGAAAAAGAAAAAAAAAGGGTTTAACTTGTTGTTGTGAAACAGACTTGTAGATCAGGAATTAAAGGAAACTTTGTCTGAGGAGTTGTAATACTTGAAAAATCTAATGAGTGCAACTGTTAGTAAAAGACAAATAACAAATACCCTATAAGATCAGATAGAGAATGAAAGGATGTAGCTTTCAGTAAAGAAAGTATGGGTCTAGATACTGAAACTGGCATGTACGGGGTTAAACACAATGAAACACAAACATTTGTACCTAGTGGCTTATTACAAGGGCTGATTGTATTCAATCATCGTACACAGGGCATTTGGGTACAGGACAACTGTTTAAGGTCCTGCAAAATAAATTGTATCATCCTAATTTAAACCAAAAAGTGTATAAATATATTGCAGAAGTGTCTCATATGTGCTCAATTAATCCAAGACCTAAATACTAGAAACCAAAATTGCAGAGAGTTCCTTTGGCAAAAAGACCATGGTACTCTATATAAATTAATTTCTAAATTAAAATAAATAAAATAGAAATAAAAATGCTTTAAGATAAGAGTAATTGGTTAACATATTTACCAGGAGTATTAATGTCTATTCCTGCAAATCCAAACTCAAGTGTCACCTCATAAGTTAGTGACATGTAGAACTATGTAATCACTTTCCCTAATGAACCTTTTGTTCAAAGTTACAGCAGAACATGCTGAATAGTTGAAAGTATTACAGGAACATCTATTGTTAGAATTGAAGTTTGCTACTTCAAATGTCGTCCCTTATGGTAAACTATGTGTTAAAGTTGTACAGCGCTACGGAATCTGATGGCGCTATAAAAATAAATTAAATAAATATAAAGAAGTAACACAGGGAAATTATGCAGATATGTTTAAGCCAGGTTACAAGGCAATGGTAAATCATTTAAAACACCAGGTCTATGAAAAACAAGTTGGGAAGGTCCTTATGGTCCTTATGTTGGTCTAAGAATAAAAATTAGAACAAACTGTGTTACAGGTTTAAAAAGCAAACATTGGTACAAAGTGTAATAAATCAATTCTTGTGTCTAGTGATCAATGTAAAAGAAATGTACTAAGGTATAAGAAATTTACTAATGTATAAGAAATGTACTAAGGTATAAGAAATTTACTAATGTATAAGAATAGTAAACTGCCATCTGTTTTTCATTACAGAACTAATACTGTTTTACATGGACAAAAACCTGTATGATTTTAAATAAAAGGACACATTGTTTGGACTTTCAAAGGACATTATGGACTTTCAAAGAGACTGTGCTTGTGGATTCGATTGGAGAGGACAATATTTCATGGACTAAATCAAACCGATTGTGTTTTCTGGTTAATATAAACTGTATACAATTACACAGCATAATAACTATGATACCGTTATTATTAATGTTAGGTAAAATCAATGCCCAAGGTAAATTAATGAATTAGTGAAAAATGTAAAAGTAATTGTAACAAGAAGGTTGTTCTTAGGAGTTCAGAAATGAAAGGGTTAAAATGACTTGCTTCTCCCTCTTGGAGTGTAAAAAGCAATACAGACAACTGGAAATGGCTGTGTTAAAAGGCCTTTCCTTGTAAACTGATACTTAGAGACCAATATCAGAGAACAACATTAAAATCCCATAAGTAATTGGTATAAGTTATTATGATGCAATATTTTAAAATTCATTCAAATAAAGCATCAAAGAGGGGCTTGAAAAATATTATTATGTACTTTAAATGTATTTAATGTGTTGATATAAATATTATAAGTTTTATTCGGATTGCTTCAAGAACACTGAAATTGAGAAGCCATACCTTGGCCTATAGAGTATTACAGACTTTCATTGTATAAGGAATGGAGACCACATCTGGTTCACTTTAAGAGTGATGTTGAAGGGCTTGTTTATAGTAACCTTTGACCTAGCCTTGAAAGCCTGAATTCCTTTGAAGACTCACATTTCTACAGGCAATTATTCATTACATCATGTATATAGAAGTTCTTTGTCTCACATATCTTGCCGCCAAATATAACGTATGACTTTAATCATAGATTTCAAATGATGCTAAGTAACTCCCCTTTTTCTAAGATAGCCACTTATTTTAAAGTAAGGCAATCTTATGTATACTCCCCTCTGTAACTGAATTTTAAACCCATAAAACTGATTGTAGTTTAGAATTCGTGGCCAATACCTTTAACATCAAAAATGGATAACATCTAGAAAATTGCTCTCTGTATTGGACAAAGAATGTTAAAGACATTTGTTATTACCAGATGGATTGTTATGTTTGAATAAACATAAGTTAACTGCAAGATATTTGATTCGATTGTTATGAAAACTGATATGTGACAAACAAAGATTTCACGGAATGCCAATTTCCTACACTACCCACCCTGAATAGGTGCACACAACTACTAGTAGGTAGCGATGTCCACCAGATTTAGGCATTACTGTATAGTCAATTTGTAGATCGGACATAGGGAGTCCCCCCATATACTGAACTCCTGGTGGCTTTACTGGTCCTTGCCTTGCATTATTTTTAGCACACGTTACACATCTTCGTACAATGGCTTGAGTTAAGTTGGACAATCTTGGTATGTAGAAATGTTTTCTGAGAGATTCTTCTGTACTATCTCTTCCAGAATGCGTCCCGTTATGATAGTTTTGGACGATTTCTACCGCTAGTGATGCTGGAATAACTATTCTCCCATCTTCTAACTGATACCATTTGTTCTCCAAATACTTTCCAGGTTCAGTCTTTAACCACTCCTCTTCTTGAGCTGTATAAACTGGAGTCCATTGAGACAGTGGAGTTGGAATAAGAGCAGCTATATGTTCCACATATTCCTGTCTTCCTGATTCAGCGGCACGCTTAGCTGCACTATCTGCCATCCGATTTCCTTTGGTTACATCACCATCTCCTCTCAGATGCGCTCGACAATGTATAATACCGACTTCTTTCGGTTCCCATACTGCTTCCAATAGTTGTAGTATTTCAGCTGCGTACTTGATTTCTTTGCCCTCTGAATTCAATAGTCCTCTTTCTTTATACAAAGCTCCGTGGGCATGAGTGGTTAAAAACGCATACTTGGAGTCCGTGTAGATGTTCACTCTTAAACCTTCAGCCAATTGTAATGCTCGTGTCAGTGCTATCAATTCTGCCTTTTGTGCTGATGTTCCTTTTGACAGTGGCCGAGCTTCTATCACCTTATCTATCGTTGTTACTGCGTATCCTGCATAGCGGATCCCTTCTTTCACATAACTACTACCGTCTGTATAATATTGGACATCGGGGTTCTGGATGGGAAAATCACGAAGATCTGGTCTACTTGAAAATACTTCATCCATCACTTCCAAACAATCATGTTGACTTTCTGACTTTCAGTAGGTTGCGGCAGAAGGGTAGCTGGATTTAAGGTATTTACAGTCTCTAAATGCACTCTTGGGTTTTCACACAACATTGCTTGATACTTGGTCATACGGCTGTTACTAAACCAATGATTTCCTTTGTAATCCAACAACGTCTGTACTGCATGTGGAACTCGTACATAAAGTTCATGACCCAGAGTGAGTTTATCGGCTTCAGCTACCAGCAGGGCGGCTACAGCTACGGCTCTTAGACAAGGTGGAAGACCGCTGGCCACTGCGTCCAGTTGCTTAGACATGTAGGCAACAGGTCTTTGCCATGATCCCAAGTACTGTGTCAATACTCCCACAGCCATTCTTCTTTGCTCATGTACATACAGGTAGAATGGTCGTGTGTGATCAGGTAGACCTAATGCTGGGGCACTCATCAAAGCCCTCTTCACATCTTCAAATGCCGTTTGCTGTTCCTGAGTCCATAGGAAGGGGTCGTGTTCTGTACCCTTGATAGCTGCATACAGAGGTTTCGCCAATATCGCATAACTGGGAATCCATATCCTACAGAAGCCTGCTGCCCCCAAGAACTCTCGCACTTGTCTTCTATTCTTGGGTGTTGGTATTTGGCACACAGCTTCTTTTCTCTCTGGCCCCATTATTCTTTGACCTTCAGAGATATGGAATCCCAGATATTTGACAGTTGGCAGACACAACTGAGCCTTCTTCCTAGACACCTTGTATCCTGCCTTCCAGAGAATGTTTAGTAGATCGTGTGTTGCTTGCTGACATATTTCTCTTGTGACTGCTGCTATCAACAAGTCGTCTACATATTGTAATAATACACACTCTCCTGGGATGGACTTGAAATCCAGTAGATCTTGACTTAGAGGTGAACCAAATAGGGTCGGTGAGTTTTTAAACCCTTGGGGCAGTCTTGTCCAAGTCATCTGGTGTTTCGAGCCCATTACAGCATTTTCCCATTGGAAAGCGAAGATACATTGGCTTTCTGCGGCAATTCGAAGGCAAAAGAAGGCATCTTTGAGGTTTAAGACTGTAAAATAGGTAGCCCCGCCCGGAATTAAAGCAAGCAGGTTATATGGATTGGGCACAACTGGGTGTATACTGACAACCGCATCATTGACTGCTCTCAAGTCCTGCACAGGACGATACTCATCTGTACCGGGCTTTTGAACAGGCAGCAATGGGGTGTTCCAGGGGGAAGTACAGAATTTTAGGATACCATACCGTATGAACTTATCCAGGTAAGATTGAATATTTTTCTTAGCCTTCTGCGGGATGTGATATTGCCGTAGGCTCACTGGATAAACCCCAAGCTTTAGTTCGATTCGAATGGGTGGAATATTGCGGGCCAGTCCTGGTGGGTTGTTCTCTGCCCAAATTCCTGGTATGTTGAATAAGGATTCATCACTCTTAGGGTTTTGGCTAGTCAACGCTGTATAAAGTCGCCACTCTTCTTCCTTTGGTACGGATAATGTCATAATACCTGAAGGTCCATTAAACTTTAAGGATGTTGTTCCGTTTGGTAGGAACGTAATCTGCGCTTGTAATTTGGATAGCATATCACGTCCCAGCAATTGGACTGGACATTCAGGCATGTAAAGGAATTGATGTTTTACTACGTGGCCTCCCAATGTACAGAGTCTACTTTTAAGAACCGGTTTTGCAGCACTCCTTCCAGTTGCTCCTATTACGGTAATAGTTCTTCCAGATGGAGGAGCAACTAGGTCAGTCACCACCGAATGTTCAGCACCAGTGTCGATCATGAATGCACTCCTTTTTCCCCCTATTGATACATCGACCATAGGCTCCGCTCGACCAAGGGGGATGGAGCCCGGTCGGTATCAATAGCTCTCCATGACCGTGTCAGCCAATCCTACAAAGTCCCTATCTTCTCTATCGCGGGACCTTTGCGCTGCGGGATAGTATCTATCTTCTCTTACACTTCCTCTGTTATTACTATTACTCCCTCCGGGACCTCCTCTACCTCTCGCTCTGCCTCTAAAGTTTCCATAACCTGCCCTGGGTGGGTCTCTCTTGTATTGCTCTCTTTTTGGACACTCGCTTCTCCAATGCCCTTCTTCTCTACAATACGCACACTGATTCCTACTCAGGGGTTCCCTATTCCACCTACTATCGCCTCTATCTGGGCCCCGTCTATCTACGCCTGCGATCGCTACCGCTAGCATATCCGCCTTTTTACGCATCTTGCGCTCTTCCTCTTTCTTACTTTCTGATTCCCTATTTATATATACCTTATTTGCTACCTCCATTAGTTGGGTGATGGACATTCCTGCGAACCCTTCTAATTTCTGTAGCTTGCGCTTAATATCTCCGTAAGCTTGGCTGACAAAGGCAGAGTTTACCATTCGGGAATTCTCAGTGTCTTCCGGATTAAAGGGGGTATACAAACGGTATGCCTCCAATAATCGGTCATAAAAGACACTAGGCGCTTCATCACTTTTCTGAATCACCTCAACCGTCTTCGACATATTTATGGCTTTCTTCCCTCCGGCTTTCATGCCAGCAATTATAGCGTCTCTATAGGCTTTTAGTTGAACCATATCTGCGCCATTAACATCCCATTCGGGATCAGCATTAGGATAATGAGTTGCGGCCCATGCTGCTGGATTTGCTTGGTTTAAAGTACGGGCTTCTTCCTCCAGCGCTTTAATAGCCGCTTGATTTATCCTAGTCCTCTCCTCGTTGTTAAACAATGTCATTAATAATTGCTGGCAATCAGCCCAAGTTGGATTATGCGTCTGGACTATCGAGGTGAACAGGTCGGTCATGGCTTGTGGCTTTTCAGTATACGAGGAATTGTGGGTCTTCCAATTCAAGAGATCGGTAGTCGTGAACGGGACATATACGAAGACTGGGTCAGCATACACCATTTGACCTAAATCATTAAGGTAGGCTGACCCAGGATTCAGACGAAGAGGCATCTGGTAATGTTTGGGTTTTTGGGTTCCGGTCAGTTGTCGGGTTAGTATAGGGCTTCGTGGAGGGGCGTCGGTTAGAGGTTCCGGTCGGGGGGTAATAAGACGTGCGGATAAAGAAGCTTTATCATGGGGAAGGCCAGTGAATAAAATATTCCGAGCCGGGCTAGAGGAAGCCTGACCGGAATCTTGAAATGGCGCCAAATCGGAATAGATGGACTTAACGGGGGCTGGTGTCAGAAGGGGAGGTTTATTATGGCGTGGGGTGGATTCTGAGCTAGAGGAGGAAGTGGGAGTGGAAGTGGATGGGGACAACGGGGGAGGGGGTGTAGAACTTCCTGTACTTGTATCACCTCCCCCTACAGGGAAATAAGGGGGCGGCATAGGGATCTCGGACTCAGGGGGCGTGTCCAAAATGGGCTTAACCGTGGTCCTAGTGGACAAACAAGTCCTGGCCACCATGAGGCGACATTGCTCCTCGTGGCATATTCGGACCCATCTTGGCAAGTCGTTTACGGCCTGCCTCCAACAATCAATGTATGGAAACTGTCCGTAAAGTTCAGGCCTACCTGATACAGCCACGTGTACACGCTGTACCAGATTTGGATCTAAACTGCCACGTGGCGGCCATTCCGCAACCAAAGTAGGCCATTCCCTAGGGCACAAAGTGATCAAACGGGCAGAAGACATTTTAACCCCCAAATCACATACTGTGAATCCCTTTTTAAAATTCTTTACCATACATCCTAAGGGATCCAAAATCGTCGACTCCGACGCGCCCATACTTATCAATGGAGCGTCGTTGACAACGAATGCTATACACACACTCTATTCAACGGTCACACCCGTTCCTTTGGCAACAGCACCACGTGGTACAGTTACCAAGTGAAACGTACACAGTAACACAATAAAAACACTCAGGGAATTCCCGTACACACACAGCTGTTACACCAGTCACTAAGTAATCGAAATTATGCCCTTTGGCGAAACTATACCGTCACCCACGCTATAATTCTCTATATATGAATTACCCGTCTATAACACACCCCAGTAACATCGTCTTTTACAAACAGCAGTTACAGTACGGTTAGCACAGGTCAAAGTACAATTTAAGGTCACAATACAATTATTAGTGGTTATGGTGTTAGACATGCAATAGACGACAATTATTAGTACTTATATACAGTGTCAGTAAATATACAGGGTTATGGTACCGTGCACTATAATACAGCTACACACTATTAACACTCTCGCTAGACGGCAGAGCTCACGCTATCTAACAAGATATACACGTTACTAAACAATCTTTATCACATATACAGTCTCAACTAATCTATTGGCCAGTACCTTGATGGACTACCTAAAACTATCTAAATCCGTTTTGGTTCGCCACACTGCCCAAGCACCACATATAGCGAACTAGAGGGCGGAATTTACAACAGAACCCTTTTAGTCTTTCTACTCTATCAATAGTCTAGTGGGTTCCAAATTTACACGCCTTCCCACTTAGCCAAGATAGGTTGAGAGCTAGCGGACCGAATTTACACAGATGCCGCTTAGTCTCCCGGTCCCTCCGACCTAGCGAACAAATTGTACACCCTAGAACGCTAGTCTAGACAAGACACCGGTGTCCGACTAGGGCTATTTACACAGAACCCCGCCTGACTCCAAACCAAATCAAACGGTCTTACTAAAGAGCGTTCGATTGAGCGGTGCGCCTTCGCTCCTTCCCTCCGACAGAGGGGGCAGATTCCATACACAGATTAACCCCTTATGGGCCTACCGCACAATCGGTATACCCCTAGTGGGTCCGCCGTCTAAAACAGCGGTCGTCTTACCTCCTCGTTCCTGAACCTGAGTTCACACTCATCGACGGGGACACCCCAGCACTTACTACGTAGAGGCCGATGATCTCCTGGACAACAGACCAGTGGCGCCGAGACGAAGGGAAGTCCACGCAGAAGTTCAGGGGTGCAGCCGTAGAGAACGTGGGCAAAGAAGACTGTCTCACGCCTCTGCTTCTCAGCTACCGTTGAACGATGAGCTTCCCGGCCAATGCACCAAATGATACCGGAGAAACTGACGGAAGCCAAGCACAGAGAGATGGACACAGGTTTCTTCAGGAAGGAAGAGATTCTTTATTCGGTTCACCGATCGGGACTCAGAGGGACTAATGTCACCAAAATACAACAAGTTCTGAGCCCCGGACAATAGTGCATGCTTCTTATATAGGCACGTAACTCCTCCCATATTAAGCTCCACCCGCACATTTTCTTAACCAATCAAAACAAAAAAGAATTAACTTCCTGCTTGACCGCATGGCTTGTCCAGCATAATGGAGGAGGGGAATACTACATCCTGTATTCTCGCACATGCTCCGTACACTACTGATCGTATCTTGCCACGTGCAACCAACCGACCGATACGTCAGCATATGCACGTACACATGCCACGTGGTAATCTCGGCCTACTAAATTTATTTCTACCGAGATTCCACCACAATATATTGTTAAACAGATATTTGCAAATTGCGGTAGATTTATAAAAGGAACACTATAGCGTTAGGAATACACACATTTATTGCTAACACTATAGCGTTACCATAACTATTTGGATTATTAGGCCTGTCAGGACAAAAAAGAAAATGTATTCAGCTTTGCGCCACAGCGTGCTTACCTTGCCACTAGACATGTGCAATTCGTTTCGTTCCGAATGTCAATTCAGACGAATTTCGGGCAATTCGGACATTCGGATACTTCTGAATGTCCGAAAAGCTGAATTGGCGAAGTTCCGAATTGCCGAAGTTCCAATGTAGTCGAAGTTGCGAAGTTCCGAAGCACAGAATTACTAAAGTAGTAATATACCCAGTGGAAGAATGAAGAATGTTACACTGTATACCAGTTTAAATAAAAAGTATACAAACATAGCCAGGATTCAGCTGTAAGCATTTGCAACACTTACAACAATCAAGTAACATACATTAATATAAAATGTAAGTTACTTAGCCAGTCATGTAATGACAGGAATGAATAAGTAGATAACTCCATAATTCCCGTGGTATTAGGGAGCTATCTACCAAAAGGCTGAAAGACCTAAATTGGTCTTTCAGCCAGATTTACTAATACTAAGTAAACATTACTTAGCATTAGTCAATTCTGCCCCTACTCACTATACAGCGAGTAGGGGCATGTCTATTAAACAGTGAGCAGAACTTTCCAAAGAACTTTCCCACACTGTGTAAAATGACACAGAGTACTCTGATTGGCTGGATTTCAAGCTAACCAATCAGAGTGCTGTGACAGGTAAATGTAGAGACTTACCTGTCAGTCTCTTCATTTACCTGTCAGAGCACTCTGATTGGATGGCTTAAACCAACCAACCACAGTGCTCTGAGCCTAATTGCAGGGTGGGGCAAGGCTTTATAAGCCTTCCCTCGACCTGCGGAGCTCAGTCTGCATGGTGCCCTCCATGGGTGAAGATGGATTATTTTTTTTGCACTCTGTTTTTTGTTTTTGTTTGTTTAAGTGCAAAAAATGGGGCTGAAAAATGAAGATTTTAGAAAAAAGAAGACATCAAATGGTAAGTTGTATTTATTTTTTTACAGGTACCTAGTTATTTGTCCCGCCTCACTATTTTTAGGGTGAGGGCTGCTCACTATTTAATAGATATGCCCCTACTTTTGGTATAGCAGGTAGGGGCAGAATTTACTAATACTAAGTAATTTTTACTTAGTATTAGTAAATTTGGCTGAAAGACCAATTTAAGTCTTTCAGCCTTTTGGAAGATAGCTCCCTAATACCGTGGGAATTAGGGAGTTATCTACTAAGCGGCTGCAAGAGAGCATCCGAAGTGCCGAAGTCCCAAAATGCCAAAATGCACAAGTTCCGAAGTTGCCAAAGTGTTGAAGTGCCGAAGTGTCGAAGAGCCGAAGTTCTGAAGTGCCGAACTGAACCAAAGTGCTGAAGTTCCGAATTGCCAAAGTCACGAATTTCAGAATGCCGAAACGAACCGAATATTTTCCCTACATGCCACGACCGCCCCAACTCCCCAGCAGATATGATGAATCCTAATGATATCAGCCAATCCAAGAGGCTTGTGCGCATGTGCAGCAATTTATCATGGTGTGCCAATCAGCATCTTCTCACAGAGATGCATGGAGTAGCTGTACATTGGTCCTACAATCTAAGAATGACCAAACCCAAGAGGCCTCTCTAGTGGTTGTCAGAGCGCCCATCCCTAGAGGTTGCAATAGGCAGAAGTGTAAACTCTGTCTTTTCTCAAAAAGGTAGTGTTTACTGTTGGGGTGATTCTTGGTCTGACTCTAGTCAGAGGGAGATCTACAGGATCTGAGAAGACAGTGATAGGGTCTCCCTGCATGCCCCCTGTTGATTGCACTGATCACAGAGGCAGCAGATGAAGCTTCAGCATTTCAGGTAGATCTCCCTGTCATGCTGAATATTCTCAGTAGATTGCAGTCACAGCTGCTCTCAGTTGATATTAGCAGAGGAAAACTCATAGAGTAAGGTAAGGGTTAATACTGGGATGGGGTGAATGCCGTTTGAGGATTAGGAATAGTGTAGAGCAGGGTAGGCAACATTAGGCACTCCAGATGTTATAAACTACATCTCCCAAAATGCTCTTACAGCCATGATGCTGGCACAGCAGCAAGGGAGATGTAGTTCACAACATCTGGAGAACCGAAGGTAGCCTACCCCTGGTGTAGGGGTGAAATAGGGTAGGTAAACTGATCTAATTAGTATAAGCATAGTGGTGCTGTTGGTATAAGGTTAGCTTTAACTACAAAATGTTCATTTATATCCTAGACATATGAAGTATTGAAAAACCAGGACAGATACATGAATCTATTTTGAAGTGTTATTTTTTTCCAGTTGTATTGATGTGTAAAAAGTATAACCAAAAAAATGGTCTCTTTTCCACAGTTTTAACATTTTATTCATGCCTAATGTTGTGTTAGGTATACATATAAACCCTTTCTGCTAATTAAAATCCAATACATAATATATATGGTGATGTGGGATTATTTAAAAATCCTTATTGTACGTGTATTCAATTATTGCACTAACTCCATTTTAACTTTATACTGTGACAATCCTCCATTTTGTCCTCCTAACCTGACTTCTTCAATCCTCCATTTTGTCCTCATAACCTAACTCGTTCATTTTAAAACTACCTTACATGACAGAATTTCCCAGCACATCTAATACAATAGACAAAGACTGTATTTTCTATAAAGACATGATTAACACAGGAATTGCTGACTTTTCCTTAGATTTGCAACATAGTATAATTTGAAGGCCATGAGAACACAGTAGTAATGAAATGTTCTATTCATAAGAGACCTTGCACCTGGCCACGAGGCCTGAGATCACCGACCGTGTAAAATGACGCTCAAGACCCCTTGTCCCCCACCCGTGTCCAGAACAATCCCACCTCTTGGTGGGTGGACACGGGACTAACCACTTAGTTTTTTGAGCCAATTAATAATATTGATAGGTGGACACTAATCCCGACACTTAACAATTAATCCAATTAATGATGTTTATTTGCTGATATTCTAATAATCAATGATGACGTAAAATGTCTCTTAAAAGGACCTGCGCGTCCGCTTTTTAATCACTTGCCAATAAATTTTCTCGAAGTTATTTTAACCTGAACCTTGTGTGTCAGACTTAATTACTTCAGAGTATATACGCAATTTCGTTTTATTGATTTGGACAGGAACAGATAGACATTTAAACATTTTGGTTTACTGCTAAAAAGTACCATAACAACTTGGCGCCCAACGTGGGGCATCGGGCTATGTCCGGCCGGTGAGCCGTCCTAAGGAAGACAAGGGTGGACGGAGGAATCCAGGGGGAAGGAAAGGAGATTGATCACCTCCAGGTACACGGTAGAGACTTCTGCAGAGCCACCGGTATGTTCCGGCCCCTTTGATTGACCCGTCCACGTGTCTGTGACTGCTTCCCGGGAGGACATCAAAGACAGGTAAAATCTTGCCCGGTGCCTCGTTACTCACTTGTTTACCTGCATTTTAGTCTATCTGTTGCCTGGGTGTGTTTGAATTGTTTGCCTGTTTCCCAATTTTGAGATAAAGGGGGGGTGGACCTGCAGGGGATTTGCCTGGGGTTCTGTCTTGCTTGTTTTCCCCTTTTTGGGATAAAGGGGGGTGGACCTGAGGGGACTTGCCTGGGTCTTCAGTATATCTGTCTATCTGTTTGTATTTTGCCCCTTTTGGGATAAAGGGGGGTGGACCTGAGGGGATTTGCCTGGGTCTTCTGTTGCCTGTTTTACTCCTTTTAGGAACCACGGTGCTGTGGTTGTAGGGAAAAAGGGGGGTTGACCTGTGGATGTGTTCCTGGGGGTCATCTTTTCCTGTTTAACTCTTTTAGGAGCCTCGTGGCTGGGGCTGTAGGGAAAAAGAGGTGTGTTGGATCTGTGGAGATTGTGTAGACTCATAGTTTCCTGGGGATCCTTCTTGTGTCACTTTGATAGCCTAGCTAGCTTCTCTGTGCACGTTACTCTGCTTGCAGAGTGGTGGTACCCTCCAGCTTTGAGCGCTGAGCTGGAGCCATTTCAATTTTTTATTTGTGGTGGATGAATTCGGGCAGCCATTGCTGTTTTCATCGCCACGGAGTAGTGAGACTTATAAAGTGGTTTTTTTATAGGGGCACTACAAGGGTGAGGGTAGCGCAGACACTATTAGTGGGCTGCTGTGTTGAGGGAGGCTGGCGGAACTCGGACCGGTGTCAGTTGTTTTCCGCGGCTGCAGGTAGTGGAGACACTACGGGGTTGAGGGAGGTGACTTTGGAGTAAGCACACGAGTAAAGGAAAGGAATTACTGTTGATTTCATTTGAACTGTGATGCATGCACTGTATTTCAACTGTATTGTTGTCTTGTTTGTTTAATGAGGAGTCTCATGTACTCCTGTGTCTGTCTCTAAGGATTTTTCCTTGCCTTTCATCTTTTCTACACTTTCTATATTATTATACTATCCACTCCCATTCCTCTTAAAAGAGAAGTGATTGGTCACACACTTCTCACCTCGCTCCAATCCGTGTCTACCACCCCGGGTAGGCGGATTCAGTGACTGGTCTACGTTTTGGGAAGACGCACCTGAGAAAGTCCCACGATTCTCGGGTGGCAGTCGAGCATTGTAGACGTTCCTGTTCAATTTTCCTTCTCTCTCTCTATATCTAGGACGCTGGTATAGGGGTAAAGGGACTATGGGACAGGATTTAGATAAGCCCAGCAAGGGCTGGTTAGCATGTGATTTAGTAGAGAACAGAGAGGGTGAAGAGATGGTTAAAGGTGTTGAGAAGATTGCAAAAGTATGTAAAATTGCTGTACCTTCATGTGGAAGATTGCAACCAGAAAGTTGGCGAAAGTTACTGGCAGAAATGAAAGGCAAGCTTACAGACAATGGTCTATTAAAGACTGCTGAAGCATGGTACAGAGTAGCGAAGGCTATTCAGTTAGAAGGTTGGGTTGAGGAAGAGATAAATCACAAAGGTGTGAAATTGTTTGTGTATCATAAGAATTGTGTTGCTGGGGTTTACCCTCAGCCGGCGCCCCAAAATGGCGCCCAGGGGATGTCTATCCCCAAGGTTCAGTCAGCAATAGGTGATAGCCAGCTGACTATGTTCCCCACTCCCGATCCTCCCGAATCCCATCCCACCACCTCCCCTGTCTGCCCGGTCCTGAATTCTGACGGATCTTTCTTTACCCCTTCCCCTTCTCTAACAGTCCCATCATCCTCAGCCATCCCCACGCTCCCTTCCATGCCTAATCCTAACATCTCATCTGCCATTTCCTCCCTGCAATCCCTCTCCATGGCTAATCCCCTCCCGTCAGCACCCGCCCAACTAACTACCCCTCCTCTTTCTGCATCCATCCCTACCAATCCCGTCCTGTCTCCTCCCATAACCAGCTCCGCCCCAGTCCAATATCCTACCTCCTTAAATGTACCCACCCACCCTACTCTCCTGCCCTCCCCTGCCTGGCCCTACCCCTTCCCATATCCCATGGCCCTGCCCTACCCCGGTTACCCTCCCTTTCCCCAAACCACTCCCCAGGTTCCGGTCATGCCCAGTCCGGCTCAGTCTGCCCCGGAAGTGCCCATATCAAACATGGCCGCCACTTCTTCCCTTAATCCTAATGCAACTCCTTTCCCCGCCTCCAATATGGCGGCCCCCAGTTCAGCCCTGATGCCGGTAATCCCCGGTGATTACCTGTCCCCAGGTTATGACTCGCTGGCCACCCCTGCATCGGGGGCTCATTCCCAACCCCCGATCCTTTCACCTCACGCGGGCCCTGCACCGCGTAAAAGAGCCAATATCATAGAGTTCGATGATGAGGAGGAGGACAGGGTGTCCCACGTCTCATCGGAGGTTGCTGCGGGAGCCTCAGCTCATCGTTCTATCGATGACCCCTTTGGCCACAAGGGTCGGGGAGAACGGGCCCCTCCTAAATATGTTGCTTTCAACCCCACTCAAGCTAGTGCTTTAATGAAATCACTCCCTGACCCAGAAAAGCAGCCTATGCCCTTCTACCGAGGGATAGTTCAAATTCAAAAGACTTATTCCGCCGCATGGCGTGATCTACTGAGCATTTGTGCTATTAAAGCAGGGGATGCATATTGGCCAAGCATGGCCCGACACCTCAGTACTGATCTGCTCAGCAGTGACGTTGATTACCCCTCTGGAGTAACTTTTTGCACCCAATTAAGAGAATGGGCTAAGGACAAACTTGCAGATCAGGCTGCTGGCCTTACTGATGTTATTCAAGATAAAGGAGAATCAGTGGAAAGGTTTCATTCAAGACTGTATCAAATGTTTACAGATTTGGGGTTTGATCTTACTGACAAGATTCATTCACAAATGCTGTCTGGTGCGTTTGTCCAAGGTGTTAAAGACTCTATACGCAAGGGAATTATTGCTGCTCGCCCAGAATATAAGGTTGTTCCTCTGGATACCCTGCTCCTAGTTGCCAGAGGATTAGAATCCGCTCAGACCCCAAGAAGACCCACTTCAGCTCCTCTCATGGTCTCCCGCTCTGCCCCTGTTCCTAAGGGCGTCCGACCGGAGGATGGCCATTGCTTTAATTGTAAGGCCAAGGGGCATTTTAAAAGTGATTGCCCAGAACCCAAGAGAGAGCCAAGAAAGCCATCCAGGCCTGCCCCGGCCCCCAAGGCCGAGAAAGAGGTTCCGATAATTGAGGAACCCGATGATTAGGAAATTGGCAAGCCTGTGTCTGTAACCCCTGTAATGGCAGTGTCTACAGGGGATAAGGGGGGGCCACTTGCCACAGTGACTTTGCCCATTGAAGGCCACCCTACCACATTTCTAGTTGACACAGGTGCAGCCCGTAGTGTTCTGCGAGAACAAGACCTGCCAGACCCATCCTTTCTGTCAAATATTGATGTCTCTTGTGTTGGAGTAGATGGCCAGCCAAGACATAGCCCTTTAACAACTCCATTACGAGTTGGCTCTAGCCTGCTTGCTCGCTTTGTGGTATCCTCCACATGCCCAATTAACCTGTTAGGTGCTGATGTTCTCTCACGCCTGCAAGCATCCATCACCTTCACCCCGGATGGGCAGGTAGAAATGTCCACACCTCTATCTGAATCAGACACCTCAGCCTTGTGCTCCTTGCCTCTAATGCTGCATTTAGAAAAGCCCCGTGAGAAAGCAGCAGAATTAAGGTCCAATTTCCCAGAGGCATTAAAAACACAGGTGCCCGCCAAGTTATGGTCCTCAGGCCCAGAGGACATAGGTCACCTAAATGTTCCCCCTGTGGTGGTAAAGCTTATTCCAGGAGCTAAATTACCAAGAAAACCGCAATACCCATTAAAACCAGCACAGGCTGCTGCCATTTCTACCCACATCAAGGCACTCTTGGAGAAGGGTGCCCTGGTAAAATGTAAATCTGAATGCAACACCCCATTATTCCCTGTGAAAAAGAAAACTCCAAAAGGTGAGCCAGAGAAGTACAGGATGGTTCAGGATCTCCGTGCTGTCAATGAAGCTACCGTCCTGGACACCCCTCTTGTACCAAATCCCCATACTCTGCTCTCTGGAGTCCCACCATCTGCAAAATTTTTTACAGTCATTGACCTAGCAAATGCCTTTTTCAGTGTCCCACTGGACCCATCCTGCCAATACCTGTTTGCCTTCACCCATGAGATGCAACAGTATACCTGGACTGTCATGCCCCAAGGGGCACAAAATTCACCAAGTCAATTTGCAAAGGCCATGGCCACCATCCTTGACCCATGGCAAGCTGAGCACCCAGAAGTTGTTCTACTCCAGTATGTGGATGATTTGCTGCTCTGTGGAGATGATATACCCACTACTGAAAAGTGCTCAATTAGTCTGCTTTGTTATTTGGCAGAACAAGGATGCAAAGCTTCGCTCATCAAGCTACAGTTCTGCCAACCCTCAGTAATTTTCCTTGGACATTGCCTATCTCAAGGTACCAGACATCTTACTCGGGACCGGGTAAGAGCTGTACTGGATATTCCAACTCCAAGGACTTCAAAATCTCTCCATGCCTTCCTAGGCCTCATTTCCTACTGCAGAGCATGGATCCCAGAAGCCTCCCTGCTCATGCAGCCTCTCTATGACGCACTTAAGTCTGACCCTTTCTGTTTGTCTAATGAAGCTCTGGACAATTTCAATGCTCTCAAACGTGCCATTGCTTCTGCTCCTGCCTTGGGCCTACCTGACTACTCAAAACCTTTCAAATTATTTGTCTCTGAAAGACAAGGCCACGCAACAGGAGTTCTCACCCAAACTAATGACTTAAGAGGCCGCCAGAGGCCTATTGGATATTTCTCATGTCAACTGGACATTGTGGCCAGAGGGACTCCTTCCTGTCTCAGGGCTGTTTTTGCTGCAAGAGAGCTCATAGAAAGAACCTCAGACCTGGTCCTTGGCCACCCTCTGGTTGTTTTGGCCCCTCATGACATTTCTGCCATTATCAACCAAGTCCAGCTCAAGCACGTGTCTCCAGCCAGACACCTACGCCTCCAGTGCCATCTTCTTCTACCTGACAACATTTCCATCCAAAGATGTCAAGTTCTTAACCCATCCACTCTTCTTCCACTCCCTGAGGGGGGTATCTATTATGGATTTATCACAGATGAAACCTACATTTACCTGCTTTGTGGATGTATCAAGAAAGTCATGCATCCACATTTGACATTTTATGAAGATGAGAAGCCTCTCTGTGAAGGCCCAGATTACGCCTTCTGTACCATGTGGTACAAACCAGACATTACTCCCGAACCTTGCTATGAAGATGAGCTTTACCACTGGACTGATGTGAAGCTCACTGCTCAAGATTTCTATTGTGACTCTGAAGGCAATAGCATGGTCCTGATCCAACTACCTCAACAACTTAACTACCTCTACCGCCATTGGGATACTGCTATCCCACATATTCCTGTTACCAAATTGAAGACAAGGTCATGGAATGATCTTGGGCCCATGGCAAAGCTATGGGCCACCATGGATGAAGAACAGCTACAGGAAAATGGTATTGTCAAATACCCAACAACTGACCTTCTGGAAGCATGGCCACGCCACTTCCTAGAAAAGGAATTTCAAGATCTGGTCATAGTGAATGATTATGACCCCGAAACACCTCATGACTGTTTTGAACAGATGAAAATGGAGACAGTGCACCTACCAACTGTGCATGAGAATCCATTACAAGATCCAGATTTTACCCTGTTTGTGGACGGCTCAAGATATGCTGATGAAGAAGGAAGATATCATACAGGATATGCCGTAACCACAACAGACGAAGTTATCAAATCATCATCCTTACCGCCAGCAATGTCTGCGCAAGAAGCTGAATTACAGGCTCTGACTTCAGCATGCAAAATTTCCGAAGGAAAACGTGCCAACATCTATACAGATTCAAGATATGCTCTGGGTGTGGCACATGACTTCGGCCTAATTTGGAAGACAAGAGGATTTCTTACCACCGCCGGTACACCAGTCAAACATAGTACTGCAATCAAGGAGCTAATGGATGCCCTCCTACTCCCTGAAGAAGTGGCCGTTTTGAAGGTAAAGGCCCATGGGAAATTGGATACAGATGAAGCAAAGGGCAACCATTTGGCTGATCAGGCTGCTAAGCTAGCAGCCAGGGATCTGCAGGAAGTGGATGAAGAAGTGTCCGGACAAGAAGAAGAAGAAGAAGACGTCCCTATTTTTGCTCTGCAAACTCTTCCTACTGATTTGCGAATTTTGCGAGAACAGCAAGCTGCAGTCACTCCTGAAGAAATCCAAAAATGGAAAAAGAAAGGAGCCGTCCAAAAGGACGGAGTATATTACAACAACTTCAAATTTTGTCTTCCCTGTCAAAAGAATTGATGGCCGCCCTCATACAGAAGTATTATGAAGCACCCGGAATCACAACATTGATCAGCAGCTTCTGTAAGGCCTGTGTCATTTGTGCAAAATGCAATCCAGGAAGACCAATCAAGGTGCCTGCAAAACACCTGGCAAAGCCCATGTACCCCTTCCAGCGAATTCAAATTGATCACATCCAAATGCCCAAGAGTGGGCCCCATGAATATGCACTAGTCATAGTGGACATGTTCTCAGAGGCCTACCCAGAGAGGCCTACCCAGTGGCCAATATCACTGCAAAAACAACCGCAAGACGCCTACTTACAGAGATAGTATGTAGGTTCGGACTCCCAGAAGTCATTGAAAGTGATCAAGGCCCAGCCTTTACAGCAACAGTGACTAAAGAAATTTGGACTGCTCTAGGGGTGACCCTAGCCTTCCACACCCCTTACCACCCACAAAGTAGTGGTAAAGTAGAGCGCATGAATGGCACTCTAAAAGCCAGAATGTTAAAAATGTCACAAGAAACGAAAATGCCCTGGCCAGAAAGCCTGTCAATAGCTTTATTTAGTGTTAGGCACACACCTAGAGGGAAGCATTCACTGTCCCCATATGAGATTCTATTTGGGACAGCACCCAGACTAGGTTGTTATTATCCGCAGCAGTTACAGCTCCAATCAGATGTTTTAGTAGATTATGTAACTGAACTTGCAAGTGCCTTAAACAAAATACATGCCCAAGTTTTCTCTTCAATTCCAGATCCCGAATTGGATACAGGTACCCATAACCTGCTTCCCGGAGATTGGGTTCTGGTCAAGAAGTTTGTGCGGAAAAACACCCTGGAACCAAGATTTGACGGTCCATTCCAAGTTCTCCTGATTACCGCAACCTCCGTCAAACTGGCCGGTAGGCCAAATTGGATCCACGCTTCCCACTGCAAGAAATCTCCAGCCCCCGAGGAAGCAGATACCGCACAAGCATGTACCTCTGGTACACCTTCTCCTTAATTAGCCTCCTGAAGGCCCAACAAGTAGCCATCACCAAAGATATTAGTGGGTATACCTTCTGGCTACTTACACCTTTGACTATTGTGATATTGTAGAATGCCCGTTCCCCACATCACAAATCCAGAGTATTTACAGAGATATCCCTCATTCAAAAGACCCATATGTTTGTGTAGTTGACAAGCAATGGGGGCACAATTGTAACCATTGGGGGGCGGCGGGATGGAATGCCGGGCCTGCCTGGGGTTACAAACCAAAAAGTGCCTTATCTAAAGTAGATGATCAAGGTAGATCCCTTCTCCAGAGAATGACTTTGAGAAAGCCTGGGGGAGGTACACCAATGAAATTAATCCTTAACATTGAGCATCCAAGCCCAACGGATGCAGACCAGTATGTGATGGGAATGTATTGGAAAAAGGGTTCCTACCGTAAATTAGGGCATTTCTTCCTAAAAGATATGTGCAACTCTTCTGAGTGGCAAGGGGCCACCCATATGGTCCCTAACCCATTAAAACCTCATATCCAGACCTTTCAAGACATGATGGCCATTGCTAACCCCACCTTCGAAGATACCATGGCCGCTGAAACAGGTTTTAATGATGTAAATTTATGGTTAGAATGGATGAAATATAATGCTAATAAGCATAATAAGACTGCATGCTATGTGTGTGGTGGTGCCCGGCCTCACCTGGGTACTGTACCTCTAATCCTGCCAGTAGATATAGAGGAATGTGTTTTAAGCCTTTTTGCCTATCACTATGATTTTAACAGGTCCATATGTATTGCATGGACAAAGGAGTATCCTCTCCTAACCAAGGATGTCAAACCCCCAGATGGTATTACCGTGTATAAAGGTAATTACACTTGTTATGCTAATTATGATGGAATTGGTAAATTCTTGGGTAACTTCTCTAAGGGGTATTGTGCTACCTACAGGAGTGTCTCTATGAACTTGTTGCAGTTTCACACCAGGTCATTAGGGGACATCTACTGGTTGTGTGGGGATTTACAGCTAAGATCCAGAATGGACAAAGAGTGGTGGGGGGAGTGTACTTTGGCCAAAGCTATTATGCCTATACATATCATCTCTGATACACACCTCGTCACCCATGAGTCCAGGCACACTAAGGTTAAGCGTGAAGCCCCAGTAAAAGGAAGTTTTGATCCTCATGTTTATATTGATGCCATTGGGGTGCCTAGGGGGGTGCCCAATGAATTTAAAGCAAGAGATGAAGTTGCTGCGGGATTTGAATCACTTTTTGCCATAGTTACCACAAACAAGAATTTAAATTGGATAAATTACATTTATTATAATCAACAGCGTTTTGTTAATTATACCAGAGACGCCCTCCAGGGATTGGCCGAACAATTGCAGGCCACATCCCAAATGGCTTTTCAGAATAGAATGGCCCTAGATATGATCTTAGCCGAAAAAGGAGGGGTTTGTAAAATTTTGCCCGACACCTTGACATGTTGTACCTATATCCCAGAAAACACAGGCCCTAATGGTAAAGTTACATTAGCCATAGAGAAATTAAATGACCTGTCTATAGAGTTGAAAAGGAATTCTGGGATACAAGATCCCTGGGAAAGATGGTTTGGTTGGATGACAGGATGGCAAAAGGCTTTAATGCATATTGGTATGGCTATACTAATTTTTCTTTTTATCTTTGCTCTTCTCTTTTGTTGTATCCTCCCATGTCTGAAAAAATCCCTCATGAAGACTGTTGACCAAGCGGCACCCACTTTCACCCATCTCGAAGTTGATGACCAAGATTTCCAAGACATCAACTCACCCTGTCTGCCGCTGCAAACAATCCCTTTTGTTGATAAAGTGCAGGAATTCTAGGAAGGGACTAGCTTAGGGACAGCATCTGTCAGTGAATGGTAAAGGCCCCGTGTGGAGAAGTGGTGGGTTAGCCGCCATGGGACACCCATGGGTGTGAAGTGTTCGAGAGCCATACTGACGGATGAGTCAGCCTATCAGGGTCAGATCTAGGGACAGTCTTGCACTTTGCATTAACACCTAGCTAGCGGCCACGGGGTTTCTGTGCCTTTGGGTTAACACGTCTTCCTGGTACTAACTTAATAAAGTTTTATCTCTTAGAATCTAACATTTCATAGGGGGGACTGATGTGGGATTATTTAAAAATCCTTATTGTACGTGTATTCAATTATTGCACTAACTCCATTTTAACTTTATACTGTGACAATCCTCCATTTTGTCCTCCTAACCTGACTTCTTCAATCCTCCATTTTGTCCTCATAACCATCTGGAGAACCGAAGGTAGCCTACCCCTGGTGTAGGGGTGAAATAGGGTAGGTAAACTGATCTAATTAGTATAAGCATAGTGGTGCTGTTGGTATAAGGTTAGCTTTAACTACAAAATGTTCATTTATATCCTAGACATATGAAGTATTGAAAAACCAGGACAGATACATGAATCTATTTTGAAGTGTTATTTTTTTCCAGTTGTATTGATGTGTAAAAAGTATAACCAAAAAAATGGTCTCTTTTCCACAGTTTTAACATTTTATTCATGCCTAATGTTGTGTTAGGTATACATATAAACCCTTTCTGCTAATTAAAATCCAATACATAATATATATGGTGATGTGGGATTATTTAAAAATCCTTATTGTACGTGTATTCAATTATTGCACTAACTCCATTTTAACTTTATACTGTGACAATCCTCCATTTTGTCCTCCTAACCTGACTTCTTCAATCCTCCATTTTGTCCTCATAACCTAACTCGTTCATTTTAAAACTACCTTACATGACAGAATTTCCCAGCACATCTAATACAATAGACAAAGACTGTATTTTCTATAAAGACATGATTAACACAGGAATTGCTGACTTTTCCTTAGATTTGCAACATAGTATAATTTGAAGGCCATGAGAACACAGTAGTAATGAAATGTTCTATTCATAAGAGACCTTGCACCTGGCCACGAGGCCTGAGATCACCGACCGTGTAAAATGACGCTCAAGACCCCTTGTCCCCCACCCGTGTCCAGAACAATCCCACCTCTTGGTGGGTGGACACGGGACTAACCACTTAGTTTTTTGAGCCAATTAATAATATTGATAGGTGGACACTAATCCCGACACTTAACAATTAATCCAATTAATGATGTTTATTTGCTGATATTCTAATAATCAATGATGACGTAAAATGTCTCTTAAAAGGACCTGCGCGTCCGCTTTTTAATCACTTGCCAATAAATTTTCTCGAAGTTATTTTAACCTGAACCTTGTGTGTCAGACTTAATTACTTCAGCGTATATACGCAATTTAGTTTTATTGATTTGGACAGGAACAGATAGACATTTAAACATTTTGGTTTACTGCTAAAAAGTACCATAACAATGGGTGCCTTCTTACCTCACTCCCACCATTTTGTAAAGAGACTTCATGGAGACCAGAGCCATTTCCTGTGAGTAGGCCACCTAGCCATTAGCACTAGACCACACCTTCAACATCACCCCAGGAACAAATCTAAACTTTCAAATTCTATAGACCACCGTGGTCTGTTCCTACATATCTTTATTCTTGCTTATAAGTTGAATTGGGACCCTGTTTTAAAATTTTATAAACTATATGTAATTTCCCTTGCCCCAGTTATTTTCCCTGCCTTCGGTAGTCTGTTCTACCGAACCACCCCCTGGCTCATATAACTTCAAAGTAACCGCAAAGTTAAGTGTCTCCCGAAAGCAGGCAGCGGTACTGGGTCATCGAGTGTCTGTAACTCCAAGTCGGACACTCTAACCCGCGAACGCCGATAACTTTGTACCAACGCCTGCTTCTATTCCTGACAAGCCAGGAGAGCGCTATTCAGTTAAAAGGTACGCACAAACTAGATGAACAATCACTACCTATGAGCAAGGGGAACCGTTCGGTATTTTGTTTGTTTTGGGACTCCCGAAAATGACCGACCGCTACCGCTTTTCTCACGGAACTAGTTTGCGGTCGGTCAAAACTTTACCCCAGTGGCGATTCGGCTGTATTCGTGGGATGTGAGCACTTTTTGGACACTTTGGGCGCTCAGATCCAGTCTATCTAGGGGTTTTGGACTTGTGGGGTTTCCTATTAATATTATGTATGTTTTGGGGTGTTTTAGGTTTTATTTTCTGTACCTCTAGTGCCTGGGTGATAATTAGTTTAAGCAAAGTACACTCAATTATCTTCCAGACTCCTGGGCATGTTTTACTATACTTTTGCTAGAGACATCATGCTGGGAGTCTGTGAATAACAGTGGGCTCTCTGGCCATAATAAAGCATTTCAGTTGTACCCTTCATCAAGTCTCAACTGATGTTTGGGTATCCGAACGATGAACCGATTGATTTTCCCACGACCTGCTTGGATTTCAGGAGAGTACGAATTAGCGTATCATACGATCGGGCTATATTCTCATAACCTTAGGATATTGTGAGAGTGCGAATGAACGTACTATATTAAGTACAAGGAGTTCATTACAATATACCATCCATCTCTTGAAAGCCACCAAAATAATTTTGTGGTTCCACGTTGTACCTTCATGGGAGACAACAATGTGGACCCATAAAATTCCTTTTTAAACACTCAAATTCTTCACTTTTTTTCATTTTCATCTTGGCCCATACTGTATTCCTACACATTTTGCTTTCTTCCATTATACAAATCACAAGGACCCTTCTCCAAAATAGATAAATATCTCCAAGCCAAGAAGTCTTCAAAAAAAACTCCTCAAAACTCAGCCAAATCCTCTTCAAGATCACATTCCATTGTGGTAGATTTAGATGGCTCTTTATCACTATACGGGGATCCTCTAGATTCAATCAGTATCCCCTACCTCAGCACACAATCTTGACACAGTGACCAGAAGGAAACACCTGTTCAGCTTCAAACACAAGTGGTGGCTCAACAGCTTCAAATTTACTTCTTTACATCTAAATTGAATTGGAAAACATTAAATGCAGGAATAACCTATACTTCAATGGCATATCAGAACTTGTGAAACCAAATGCTCTACTTCCAGTCCTACAAGAATGGTTCACTGAAACTCCACCCTGGGAAGTTAAGCACGAATATGATCAGACAGACAAATTAACTACCCTACTCATTAACCCCTTAAGGACACATGACGTGTGTGACACGTCATGATTCCCTTTTATTCCAGAAGTTTGGTCATTAAGGGGTTAAACGCCCCCTTGCCCCCCTCTCTCTTTCTGTCTCAGTCTTTTCTTTACTTTCTACCTCTACTTACTTCACTAATAAGTCCCTCAGGGGAAGAGCTAGCACAGATTAAAGATTGCACCACAGGACAGATTACCGATGGGACATACCACGTGCTCGCCACTGTATGGAGAGCACGAATTCAGGTAGCTACCATGGGATATGTAGAAGACTAGAGCTCTAACGAGTGACCAAAGGGATACCCATATAGAAAACGCGCAGATATTGAGCTCAGACACATCAGATGAATTCTGACACAGAATTAGCACTCAATAATCCCAGTGGGATCACATTGGTTTCGGCATAACAAAGTGCTAGATTCCCCCTTCCCTTTAACTCATACTTTTTCATGTTCCAGATAAAACAAAAATGGTATTGACCATCATAATGCAAACGAAGAGACAGGTATGAGCCGCACATTTGGGGCTTGCGAAATGGGTACGACAATTTTACATTCATGTACCAGACTAGGGAATACCCAACAAATGGATATATATGACAGCTGTTCGCAAACTGTTTATGTTACAAATCGAATGTATTACCTGACAAATGTCTGTATATACACATGTCAATACAAAAATAAATAATAATAATAAAAAAAGAATGGTTCACTGAAGCTGTACATCTACCACATGACTGTGACAAGTCCTTACTTATTAAAGGAACTATAGTCACCTAAATTACTTTGGCTAAATAAAGCAGTTTTAGTGTATAGATCATTCCCCTGCAATTTCACTGCTCAATTCACTGTCATTTAGGAGTTAAATCACTTTGTTTCTGTTTATGTAGCCCTAGCCACACCTCCCCTGCCTATGATTGACAGAGCCTGCATGAAAAAAAAAACTGGTTTCACTTTCAAACAGATGTAATTTACCTTAAATAATTGTATCTCAATCTCTAAATTGAACTTTAATCACATACAGGAGGCTCTTGCAGGGTCTAGCAAGCTATTAACATAGCAGGGGATAAGAAAATCTTAATTAAACAGAACTTGCAATAAAGAAAGCCTAAATAGGGCTCTCTTTACAGGAAGTGTTTATGGAAGGCTGTGCAAGTCACATGCCGGGAGGTGTGACTAGGGTTCATAAACAAAGGGATTTAACTCCTAAATGGCAGAGGATTGAGCAGTGAGGCTGCAGGGGCATGTTCTATACACCAAAACTGCTTCATTAAGATAAAGTTGTTCAGGTGACTATAGTGTCCCTTTAAGAGAGCTCATTATAGAACCAGACCAGTCATAATTTGCCTGCTCAACTTCAAAAATAAGTTACCTATCCTACAAAGTAGCCTTCTCTATCAAGACCATAAAGGTCTTCTTTTCCAGGATTACTCAGCCAAAGTCACAACATAACAGAAATAATTTGTTCCCATATATGAAAGGTTTCGGTAGAGAAAGTAAATTTCAACTTTTATAGTCAGTCATATTTCCACTACAGATGCCAAATCTAATCCAAGAGATTTGGACATTATTTTACTCTTTTCAGCTCAACGTTGATGCCTGTATCCATGTATGCCTCCAAGGGGTCATAGTACTTAACACAAACATCGCTCTATATTTAGTCCCATTAGGACTGTTAACCCCTTCACGACGGGTGACGGACGAGGTCCGTCATCCTGGGGATGCCCTTAACGACGGGTGACGGACCTCGTCCGTCACGCGGTAAAATTAACCCCAGATCGCCGCAATCGCGGCGATCGTGGGGTTAATGGTGCTCCGGTCTGCCTCTGCATTAGAGGCAGACCGGGAGCACCGGATCGGGCTGTCCCAGCTCATGTGCCCGCTCTGACAGCATGTCTGAGCGGGCACATGTGCTCTGTATACTCACCTCCGCCTCCCTGCACTTCCGGGTTCACTGTGAAGTGCAGGGAGCCGGATCAGTGATGATCCTGCCCCCTGGTGTTAAAAAAAAAAGTTAAATTAAAATCCCACCCCTCCTCTACCCATATTAATAAAAAATTAACCCCTTCCCTGCCAATTGATCACTGACTACAGTGATCAATTGGCAGGGATTACATTTTAATATGATCTGATTTTTTTTTTAACCCCTGAGGGTTAATTCTTTTTTTTTTTAACCCTCAGGGGTTAAATTTATTTTATTAATTAATTTAAATATTTTAAAATGATAAATTTAGCTAGCTGGGGAGGGTGGAAGTTAGTGGGGAATTGGGGGATTTAGTGTTAGGCTAACTAGGGGTTAACGTTAAAAAAAGTTTTAAAATAAGCTTTAAAAAGTTAAAAAATTAAGTAAAAAAAAAGTTTTAATAACGTTTAAGTAAAAAATAAAAAAAAAATAAACCCTTTACCCAGTCCAAATAAAAATTAACCCCTTACCTGCCAGTCTATCACTGCCTACAGTGATCAAAATACAGATCACAGTATTATACTGTGATCTAATTTTTTTTTAACCCCTGACGATTAACTTTTATTTATTTTTTAACCCTCAGGGGTTAAATTAATTTAATTAACTAATTTAAATATTGTATAATTAAATATTTTGCTAGCTGGGGTGGGTGGGAGTTATGGGAAAATGGGGAATTTACTGTTAGTGCTGCTTACTGCTAGTTAGGGGTTAACGGTAAAAGAAAAAGCTTAGAAAAATGTTAAATCTGTAAAAAAAAAGTTTTACGAAAGTTTAGGAAACTTTAAAAAAATGAATAAGCAAAACAAAAGTTTAAAAAATAGTTTTAAAAAGTAAAAAAAGTTTTAAAAAGTTACAAAATTAATTTAATAACGCTCATTACCACTACACCTGGTACAAGCTAGCGGAAAAATGATCCCACGCTAAGGTTCAAAATATGCCTTTTGAAATACCCTGGGATGTCTTCTTTAAGAAATGGTATGGCTTTATGGGGTATTTGGATTATATAGCCTGGTAAAATACTCTAAAATGGGACATGGGCACAGCGTAAAAATTTAAAGTTTGAAAAAAAATGGAATGGCTGTGTCCCAAATGTGCCCCTCCGATGTCCACATATACCTGGCAAAGGTACATACGGGGGTATTTTTGTACTCAGCCGACATAGCTGAGCAACATATAAAGTATTATAGAGTGGTGGTACACATAAGGTTTGCAAAATATACTGTGCAAACTCACTTTGTGTGTCAAAAAGGCAGAAAAAACGCTTATTACCACTACACCTGGTACAAGCTAGCGGAAAAATGATCCCACACTAATTTTCAAAATATGCCTTTTGAAATACCCTGGGATGTCTTCTTTAAGAAATGGTATGGCTTTATGGGGTATTTGGATTATATAGCCTGGTAAAATACTCTAAAATGGGACATGGGCACAGCGTAAAAATTTAAAGTTTGAAAAAAAATGGAATGGCTGTGTCCCAAATGTGCCCCTCCGATGTCCACATATACCTGGAAAAGGTACATACGGGGGTATTTTTGTACTCAGCCGACATAGCTGAGCAACATATAAAGTATTATAGAGTGGTGGTACACATAAGGTTTGCAAAATATACTGTGCAAACTCACTTTGTGTGTCAAAAAGGCAGAAAAAACGCTTATTACCACTACACCTGGTACAAGCTAGCGGAAAAATTATCCCACGCTAAGGTTCAAAATATGCCTTTTGAAATACCCTGGGGTGTCTACTTTAAGAAATGGTAGGCCTTTGTGGGGTAGTTTGAATTTAAAACTTACGAAGATGCTTGGAAATTGCACATAGGCCCAGCGTCAAAATTCAAAGTTCTGTAAAAACTGATATGGCTTGGTCTCCAATATGCCACTGTAGCTTCACAAAATAGTGCCAAAGACATTCATTGGGGATGTCTTTTTACTCAGAAGACTTAGCTGAGCATAATTTGGGGGGTTTGAACTTAGTGGCACATATGAAATATACAAAATGCCCAGCAAAAATGCAATCCGTATGTAAAAAATGCACAAAATGATTTTTTACCACATACTTTGGCATGTAATGGTAAAAAAATGGGGGCATGTTAAGGCACAATATGCACCTTATGAGATACCCTGGAGTGTCTACTTTTACAAATGGTAGGCCTTTGTGGGGGTTTTTGAACAGTCAAACTGTTATAATACCCCAAATGGAAGCATAGGCTCATTAAATCCGTCTCTCAAAATTCTACTGTGAATACTGAAAAGGACAGGTCTCCTGTATGGCACTGTAGCTTCACGAAATAGTGCCATAGACATACAATGGGGGTGTCCTTTTACTCAGAAGACTTAGCTGAGCATAATTTGGGGGGTTTGAACTTAGTGGCACATATGAAATATACAAAATGCCCAGCAAAAATGCAATCCGTATGTAAAAAATGCACAAAATTATTTTTTACCACATACTTTGGCATGTAATGGTAAAAAAATGGGGGCATGTTAAGGCACAATATGCACCTTATGAGATACCCTGGAGTGTCTACTTTTACAAATGGTAGGCCTTTGTGGGGGTTTTTGAACAGTCAAACTGTTATAATACCCCAAATGGAAGCATAGGCTCATTAAATCCGTCTCTCAAAATTCTACTGTGAATACTGAAAAGGACAGGTCTCCTGTATGGCACTGTAGCTTCACGAAATAGTGCCATAGACATACAATGGGGGTGTCCTTTTACTCAGAAGACTTAGCTGAGCATAATTTGGGGGGTTTGAACTTAGTGGCACATATGAAATATACAAAATGCCCAGCAAAAATGCAATCCGTATGTAAAAAATGCACAAAATTATTTTTTACCACATACTTTGGCATGTAATGGTAAAAAAATGGGGGCATGTTAAGGCACAATATGCACCTTATGAGATACCCTGGAGTGTCTACTTTTACAAATGGTAGGCCTTTGTTGGGGTTTTTGAACAGTCAAACTGTTATAATACCCCAAATGGAAGCATAGGCTCATTAAATCCGTCTCTCAAAATTCTACTGTGAATACTGAAAAGGACAGGTCTCCTATATGGCACTGTAGCTTCACAAAATAGTGCCAAAGACATACAATGGGGGTACCGTTGTACTCAGCAGAAGTAACTGAACACATAATAAAACTTTGTACAGGAATAGCACACACCAACTTTACAAAATACACATGAGAAGTTCTTTGTTATACGTTTGTGTGCGAAAACCCCCCAAAAACACAATTTTACTCCAATATTTAGCAGAGGTTGGCGGTAAAATGGCTACGTAGAAAGTGTCAAAACAACCTTAGGTAAATAGCCTGTGATGTCTACTTTATATAAATATATACTTTTGTGTGGCAATTTTGTTTTATTTTATGGCTATTAGGCTTACAAGACAAACATACCAAATTCTAAAATCGCTCCACATTAAAATTTTATTTTACTCCTTGTGCTTTGTGACCTGTAACTACCAAAAAAAACTTAAAATCCCAGACACATTATATATTCTGTAAATCAGAACAAATAAATGAATTTATTTTTAATTACTTTCCTTAACCTGCACTAATTATGCACACATTATGATTGCAAAAACGGTAAAAAAAAACAATATTTTTCATTTTTTTTGCATTTTTCTGTATTTTTTTTATAATAAGTAAGCATTTATATATATATATATGTTATATCAAATTAAAGCCCTTTCTGTCCTTTAAAAAACAGTATATAATATGTGTCGGTGCAATAAATGAGAGAGATGCAAATTGCAGTTGAACGCAAACAGCAAGAAAATGCAAAAATTGCTTGTGTCATTAAGCGTAAGTCAAGCTTCTGAAGCTCTGTCCTTAAGGGGTTAACATTGTTAGTTGTATTATGGTTTGTTTTTATTATTCTGTGCTTAGCCTCTATAACCTTGGATGCTAATTCATTGTTTACTCCATCCTTTATTGGGTCTGTTACCCCCAAATCTCCTCATTTGTTCTCGGATATTAATCAGATTACAAATCACTTCATCTATTATATACAATATTAAGCTCTGCGCTCACCTCCCACTACTCCTGAACATCAAGCAATGACTATAGTACACATGATCCCCAATACATACAATAAAACAAACAAAAAAGTTACTTGCGCTCTATCCCAAATCCCTATCGACATTTAAATAACTGGAGGTTTTTTTGTATCACTCCAATGGCCATTAAAGTGTTAGCTCACCTGCCTCGTCAATACAAAACCTCTTAGATGAGTCCTACACAAACAATTCACCTGGCTTCTTTAAGATAAAAGGCATAATCTCTAATGAGACAGAGAGGGGTTGTTTTCTAAACACCTACACACTTATTAGACCTTAATAGGGAGAAGATGGGGCGGTGGCAGCTCTGTAACATGGCTCAGGTTGATTACTCTAGGAACAAATACTATAGAAAAGGTAACAGAATGAGCAAATGCAACATGTGGTAAACACACCAATCCTCAATTCCCACATATCAGGACCCAGGAGGGCAAAATCACCCATAATCTTACAGAAATGTACTCATTATTTGCAGATTATTTTTGCACACTTGCCTTGCATGATAATCCCGATGGTGATGTCAACCCTCATAGAGTCGGGGTAATCTTCTCATAGAGTCGAGGCTATCTTCCTCTCTAATGCACAACTGATCATTCTAAATGCTCCAATTTCTGAACTATAAGTTAAGAAAACACTGTTAAGACTACAGGTCCAGGTAGTTTTAGCTGTGAATATTAGAAATTTTTAACCCCATTGTGACGGACTGCCTGGCACCCTGACCGGGTACCTCTGTCAATCGATGCTCATAGTGCTTTTCGAGGGCTCCAAGCACTCCACCAGACACCATAAGCACTGCAGATTCCACTTCCAGTGATGCAGCTGCGCCGGGGTATCGCCGTTTTTCACTCACTCTGGACCTATGACCAGGATCCAGCATCCAGTGGGCAGACCTCTCCTACTCCAGAGAGTGTAGCAGGAACAAGCTCTTACAAGAGTTTAGTGATTATACTCAGGGGAGTATAGTGATTATAGCAATCCCCCAGAGTGTAGTTCTCCAATCCCCCAAACATGAGCCAAGACTTCATGAAGGTGCAAGATGATCTGAGCTTTAATGGTTCAGGTTGCTTTATATACAATTCTTTAGGCCAGAGGCACACCCCCTGGACCTGATGGAGCACCGTATTACAAACTGTACAGACCAATAAGAATAATACAACAATGCCCGACACTCCCATATACAGCACACAATCCCTCCCCTCTGCCTGTGATATAATTAAAGTAGTTAATACAATAACCTAATTATCCACAGGCAGAAAAACACACATTTTCCCCAAAGTACAGAAAACACCCCAAAACATGCCCATATTATCCCCTGGATAGCCCTGCTCTGGGTGAACAACATATCAAAAAATCACCAGATCAGAGCAGGGGTTCAGGAAATTCCTGGAAGTCTCTTTTGACCAACTGGGCGCATGGTTTAATGCCCAAAACAGTTCCAGAGAATACGGCTGTGCGGCCGGTCTGTTTAAAACAGTCGAAGTAAAGTTCCAATAGTCGAACGGAGCCATTCGTGCACAGAGTCAGTGAGTGTATCTGGCTCGGTAGATTATTTCTACTGAACGGCGCTCCGTTCGTGCAGTTCTAGTCGAACCTAGCTGGAGATGGAAGTCCCAGCGGTGCTCGTGCTGTCGAGTGTCCGATTTGAGTTCCATGAACTCGACGACAAAACACAGCTGAACACGTTCGACTAAACAAGATGGCCGCGACCACGTGTTCGACTATACAAATAGCGACCACCCAGCTGTTCATCAATTTGGCTGCGGTTAACTACCAGCCTGGGAGGTAAATGAGCTGTGCACTCCACTTGCATGTGGTCCGACTGTTCAGTTGTTTGTTTGGTAAACGAACACCATAGGCACAATCCATTCGGTAGTTCCATATACTGAACTGTAGAAGGAAAAAGGCACGAACAAAGACTTTCCCCAGTCCTGAATCCAGGTTTAATACATGGGCCATAATCCTGGGGCAAGAGGCTGGCAAGCAGACCCCTCCAAATGCCAGTGGCGAGGTTTCTTTTCGCCACACCCATCCTTGACTGCCACATTAAAAAAAAATTGTATTAACAGAATTATTTTCTAATCTATGACACAAGCCCGGGCAGTTCTTTCCCAAAAATAGATAAACATGCAACACTAGTAAAGTCATATCGGCCATTACTGTTTTAAACCAGGATCTAAATAATCTGACAGAGAAAATTTCTTTCCGGACATTCTACATTTCCAACAACGGGACATTCCACCCAAGGCATTCATAGTGTACTGGTTTCTATTTTGGTCTCTTTGTCTGATGAGGCCAATAAGCGTATAATACTATTGTGTCTCAATGCACAAAAATACTTTTGACATTGTACCTTTGCCACATCTTTTTCAGGTATTAAAATACAGCTTTTTTTTCTCCCTTTCTTTTATAATATTAGGGGCCTGTATGATAATCCTAAAACGTGCATCACTATTAATGGGCTGGACTCTGACTGGTGTCAATGTCAGTATCTGTTAAGGTTGTCCCCTATCTCCACTCTTTTTAAATCTAGCGTTGGATTCCATAATTAGATTACTATCTAATAACTGAGCATTAACTGGTATCCACATGGGCTATAACTCCATTAAATTGACAGCTTTTGGAGATGATGTATTTTTAAATACATCTAACCCATCATCTTGTATTTCAATCACCCATGTACTCCAGCATCATGGCTCCACCTCAGGTTTTCATATCAATTTCACCAAATGGACAGCCATATCAATAACTAATGAGCATCACCTGGAGCAATAATTTCACAGGGTTCCTTGGTTACACACAGATCTCCACTATCTAGGCACTCTTACCCAAAAAGATGTCCTAACTGTATTCTTTAAATATTTCTAATGTACCCCGAAATAAAACTGATAAAAACAAGTCAGTTAATGTTTACTATTCTCCCATGGTAGAAACTAGTAAATCTCTGGTACTGAAAAGTTCCCTCTCACGCCTCTTAAAGAAGGACTTAATCCAATAAGCTCTTGCAAAATCCAGATGTTTAAAAATGAATCCCCCAAGCCCCCACTCGTGCACCAAGAGTGGGGCCACTAAACTAAACGGGGACCTAATGTCCTCCCTCGGCTCCCACTCATAAGTGGCGGGTGGGGGCCCCAAAATACAATAGGGGTGACCTATTGTCCACTCCCCCTGACCCGCATACATGCGTGGCAGGAGGGGACCCTAAAATACAATAGGGGGGACCTATTCCCACCCCCCATGTCCCCCACCCATGCATGGCGGTTGGGGGCCCTTAAGATACAATTGGGGGCACCTATTATCCACCACCCGGGGACCCTAAATACAATGGGGGGACCTATTTTCCACCCCCCAGGCCCTGACCCATGTGCAGTGGGTGGGGACCCTAAAATACAATAGGGGGGACACCTATTGTCCAACCCCCTGGCTCCCGTCCATGGGCGGTGGGTGGGGCCCAAGTGACAATGGCAGGGACCTATTGTACCCTCATGCAGCAGGGGTGGGGGCTAAATGTAAAATAAGCCCACCCAAGGTGACTAGGGGTCCCCAAGCCTCTAGTCACCCCCTCAAATAAAAGACTACCTACCCCCCTCACCCTAAAAATAGTGAGGGGGGAAACAATGAAACTAAATGACACAGAGCACTATGATTGGTTAGATTTCAGGTCATCCAATCAGAGTGCTCTGTGTCATTTTACACAGCGTGGGAAGGTTCTTTGGAATTTTCCCACGCTATGTAAAATGACAAAGAGCACTCTGATTGGCGTAAACCCACCAATCAGAGTGTTCTTAGCCTAATTGCAGGACGGGGCAAGGCTTTATAAGCCTTCCCCTGCCCTGCAGAGCTCAGTCTGCGTGGAGCCCTCCATGGGTTAAGGATTAATTTTTTGGGGGTCGGGTTTTTTCTTTTATTTTAAGTTCAACGGGTATGATGGCTTTTTATTTGGCCTTTTCTGAGGCTGAAAAATTAAGATTTTAGAAAAAAGAAGACTTTAAATGGTAAGTTTAATTTTTCTTTACAGGTTAGGACCCCTAGTCACCTTAATTGGGGGGGAGGGGGTGAATTTTAATTTAGGGCCCCAACCTGCCGCTCAGGGGTGGGGGCCGGGGGGAGGACAGTAGGTCCCCCCACCATTCTTATTTAGGGACCCCACCCACTGCTCAGGGGTGGGGGCTGGGGGGAGGACAGTAGGTCCCCCCCACCATTCTTATTTAGGGCCCCCACCCACCGCTCAGGGATGGGGGCCGGGGGGGAGGACAGTAGGTCCCGCCCCCCCACCATTCTTATTTAGTGCCCCCACCCACCACGCAGGGGTGGGGGCCAGGGGAGAGGACAGTAGCCCCCACCCCCACCATTCTTATTTAGGGCCCCCACCAGCTGCTCAGGGGTGGGGGCCGGGGGGAGGACAGTAGGTCCCCCCCATTATTGTTGTTTAGGGCCCCCACCCACCGCGCAGGGGTGGGGGCCGGGGGGAGAACAATAGGGTGTCCCCCCCACATTCTCATTTAGGGCCCCCACCCGCCGCGCAGGGGGCCAGGAGGAGGACAATTGGTCCCCCCACATTCACATTTAGGGCCCCCACCCACTGCTCAGGGGTGGGGGCTGGGGGGGCTCTAGGTCCCCCCTTTAGTTTAATGTGTTGTTGTTTTTTTTGTTTTCTTTACAGTGAGCAGCCAGAGGCATACATACTTGTTGCTACCTGTGTGGGTGGGCAGACTGATAGGTGTGCTGGCGGCCGCAGGGAGAACTTGAATGGTGGCCGCAGGGGAAGCTCTTCTGGCGGCCGCTGGGGGAGCAGGCTGTTCTGTCTAACGCGTTTAGCTGTTTATTCTGGACTTTTTATTGGACTTTTATTGGATCTTTTTACTTTCTAAGTACCCATTTATTTTGGTTTTAATGCATTGTTAATAAATGTATATTTACCATTTTATACTTTAGTCCAAAGTCCTTTCTAGCCATCAGGAACTCCATTGGGGAGAGTGCTATTCCCCCTCTAAAGTAGCACATTGTTTATCAACCTCAGAGCCGGGATTTCAGGGCTCTGCAGAAGGTGAGCACAACTATTTATATCTCATAATACCATTATAGTATGTGCAATTCTACACAGTTGTTTTTCTGCTTTTCTTCTCGTTGTATACTCCTGGAGGGATACTACCTGGGATAAAGGGGTGTGTTGCTGCCCTAAGAGCATAAAGGATCCTTTTACAGAGCCAATACAATATAGGCTCCTGTCTATGTGAGTGGTTTCAGTCATTACTTACTACCAATTATCCATTTTTGGAACATCTGCACTATATTTTTTTGTTTCTTGTTTTTTGTTTCCTTTTATATCTACATTCAAGTTTTTCAAGACTGTCACTGTACCAAAGAGGTGAGTAAACCCCACTACTGTTTAGAGCGCTCCACTTGTTTGGTATAATTTGTATACCATATTTCTGTATAAACAGCCTGTGATGTCTACTTTATGTGTGTGTGTGTCTGTCTGTGTCATGGTGTGTGTCTGTCTGTCATGGTGTGTGTGTGTCTGTCTGTGTCATGGTGTGTGTCTGTGTCTGTGTCATGTTGTGTGTGTGTGTCTGTCTGTCTGTGTCATGCTGTGTGTGTGTCTTTCTGTTTGTGTCATGGTGTGTGTGTCTGTGTCACGGTGTGTGTGTCTGTGTCACGGTGTGTCTGTATCATGGTGTGTGTGTGTGTGTCTGTCTGTGTCATGGTGTGTGTGTGTGTGTCTGTCATGGTGTGTGTTTGTCTGTGTGTCTGTCATGGTGTGTGTTTGTCTGTCTGTGTCATGGTCTGTGTCATGGTGTGTCTGTCATGGTGTGTGTATGTCTGTCATGGTGTGTGTGTGTGTCAGCCGTGGTGTCTCTGTGTGTTTTTAAAAATAGTGTTTTACTCACTTTTTTTTTTCCAACGTCATGCTGGTCTCTGCCTCTATGACAAGCTTGATGATCTCAGCCAATCCGCAATGACACAGGAAGCGCCTCTAGTGACCGTCTGAGTGTCTGTCACTAGAGGTGTCACTAGGAAGCAATGTAAACACTGCTTTTCTCTGAAAAGTCAGTGTTTACATTCAAAAGCCTGCAGGGACAGGCTTTAGACACCAGAACCACTACATTAAGCTGTGTGTGTGTGGGCCTGCTAGTGAGTGAGCTTGCTTGCATGTGTGTGTGCCTGCTAGTGAGTGAGCTTGTGTTTTTATGTCAATGAGCTTATGTATATTAGTAAAAATGGTTTGTCTATGAGGCTGTGTATCAATGAGCTTGTGTGTGTCAGTGAGATTGTCTGTGTCTGCATGTGAGTATGCTTACTGTATAATTAAATGTTTTACTCTGAAAGGACCAATATTTTATATTAGAAAAAGCTTATATATATATATATATATATATATTACTCAATCATCTGGGGTGGCAAGACATAGCCTTACATATTACATGCAACAATATATGGCGCAATGACTTATGGGGCTGGCATAGATTTTTTTTTCCAGGGCTGCTTTGTATCCCCAGTCCGGCCATGTGCGACGGTGTCCCACTTTGGAGCAGTTGAGCAGGCTACATATTCCAACTACACCATAAAAGCATAGCATTTCTTAAAGAAGACATCCCAGGGTATTTCAAAAGGCATATTTTGAACCTTAGTGCATTTTTCCGCTAGCTTGTACCAAGTGTAGTGGTAATAAGCATTTTTTCTGCCTTTTTGACACACAAAGTGAGTTTGCACAGAATGTTTGGCAAACCTTGTGTCCTACAACTGTATACTACTTCATATGTTGCTCAGCTATGTTGTCTGACTACAACAATACCCCTGTATGTACCTTTGCCAGGTATATGTGGATGCTGAAGGGGCACATTTGAGACACGGCCATTCAGTTTTTTTCTAACTTTAACGTTTTATGCTGTGTCCATATTCCATTTTGGAGTAGTTTAGCTTGTTGGTTATTCAAACTTCCCCACAAACACATACTATTTATTAAAGAATACACCCCGGGGTAAATCAAAAGGCATATTTTGAACCTTAGAGTGGGATCATTTTTCGCTAGTTTGTTCCAGGTGTAGTGGTAATGAGCCTTTTTTAATGTACTTTTTAAAACTTTTTTCTACATTTCAATTTTTTTATAAGCATTTTTTTTCCCGGTATTATTATTATGATTATTATTATTATGATATTAATATAGCGCCATCAAATTCTGCAGCGCTTTACAATAGGTGGACGAACAGACATGTAGTTGTAACCAGACAAGTTGGACACACAGGAACAGAGTGGTTGAGGGCCCTGCTCAATGAGCTTACATGCTAGAGGGAGTGGGGTAAAATGACACAAAAAAGGTAAGGATAGTATTAGACTAGCGACAGTTGCAAACGAGGAATCAATCAGGAGCTATTAACTGTTTAATTGATACGCTTTTATGAAGAAGTGGGTTTTTAACGATTTTTTTAAGGAGTGGAGACTAGGTGAGCATCTAACGAAGGAGGGAAGTGAGTTCCACAGGAACAGTGCAGCCCTCGCGAAATCTTGAAGGCGAGCATCAGAGGTGGGAGTACGGACAGAAGATAGACGTAAGTCTTCAGCAGATCGTAAGGGCCTAGACAGGACATACTTGTGTATAAGGGAGGATAGATAGGTGGGAGCAGCATTATGTAGCGATTTGAAAGCAAGAACCAGAATTTTAAATTGAGCTCTATATTTTATAGGAAGCCAATGTAGGGACTGACAGAAGGGTGAGGCATGGGAGGTGTGGGTGGACAGGAAGATGAGCCTCGCTGCCGCATTCATTATGGACTGTAACGTCGCAAGTTGGGAGCACGTAAGACCACTGAGAAGCGGATTACAGTAGTCAAGGCGAGAAAGGACAGTGGAATGGACCAACATCTTAGTCGCATCTGGCGTTAAGTAGGTGCGGATGCGCGCAATGGTTTTGAGATGGAAATGACAGGATTTGGTGATAGAAGGAGAGGTCAGAGTCAAAGAGAACACCTAGGCAGCGAGCCTGCATGGTGGAGCTGATGGTAGCACCGTTGACTTGGAGGGAGACAGATACAGGAGTAACAACACTTGAGGGAGGAAAGACCAGAATTTCAGTTTTGGTCAAGTTTAGTTTAAGGAAGTGGGCAGCCATCCAGTTAGAAACAGCAGGAGAGGACAGGTAGATTTGTGTGTCATCTGCATAGAAATGATATTGGAAGCCAAAGGAGCTAATGAGTTTACCAAGGGAGGCAGTATAGATGGAGAACAGGAGGGGACCAAGGACTGAACCTTAAAGCGGCACTGTCATGCCGAATCCCGTTTTTTTTTTTAACCCCCCTCCCGCCTCCACTACATCCAATTGACCCCTTAGTCACCCCCAAAAGCCCCTAACCCCCCATATTACCTATTCTTTATTCTTTATTTTCTGCCCCGATCTATATTCAGGGCGCCGCCATCTTTGTGTGAGTAGGTGAAGTCCCTGTGGAACACGTAATTTGCCCACACTAGACAGACTGTGAGATTCCCGTACATGCCCAGTGAAACACCTGGACATGCAAACGGGAATTATATCTATTCATTCATCAGACAGACAAATTAATGAATAGAAAAATCAGACAAACAAACTAACACTGTGTATCAGTGTTCGTTTGTTCGTTCAGTTTATTACAAGGAGGGAGCTACCGGCATGCAGCTCCCTCCTTGTAATATGTAAAGATAGAAGCGGCAGGGAGCAGTGCTCCCCGCCACTTCATAAGCCCCCCAGGTCCCCCCCCCTCACTCTATGGGGGTCAATATGACCCCCATAATAGCATAAGGGAGATTAAAATATCCCGAATGCTATACCGCGAGTAGGGGCATGTCTACTAAAAAAAAACCTACTATCCTATCCCCCCTGGCCCCCACCCTTCAGCGGCGGGGGGGGACATAATGATAATGAGGGGGGGGGGACCTACTGTCCTCCCCCCCGGCCCCCTTGAGCAGCGGGTGGGGGCCATAATGATAATGACGGGGGGACCTACTGTCCTCCCCCAACCCCACCCATCCCATTTCAAGCCATCCAATCACAGTGCTCTGTGTCATTTTACACAGTGTGGAAAAGTTCTTTGGAATTTTCCCACGCTGTGTAAAATGACAAAGAGCACTCTGATTGGCTTAAAACCCCCGCCATGCGGAGCTCAGTCTGCGCGGAGCCCTCCATGGGTGAAGATGGATTATTTTTTGGCGCTCAGGTTTTTTCTTTTTCGTTAGGTTTTTTATTTTATTTTAAGTTCGGGTATAATGGATTTTTATTTGGCCTTTTTGGGGGCTGAAAAATGAAGATTTTAGAAAAAAGAAGACGTCGAATGGTAAGTTTAATTTTACTTTACAGGGTAGTCATTTTATTCCCCCGTCACTATTTTTTAGGGTGAGGGGGGTAGGTAGGGGCTTTTTTTTATTTGGGTGGGGGGGGGGGTGAATGACTAGGGGCTTGGGGACCCCTAGTCACCTTTGATGGAGGGGGGGGTATTTGACTTAGGGCTCCCACCCGCCGCCCAGGGGTGGGAGGGAGGACAGTAGGTGTCCCCCCATTATCATTATGGCCCCCACCCGCCGCCCAGGGGTGGGGGCCGGAAAGGGGGAGGACAGTAGGTCCCCCCTCATTATCTTTATGGCCCCCACCCGCCGCCCAGGTGTGGGGCCCGGGGGGGAGGACAGTAGGTCACCCCCTCAATTTCATTATAGCCCCCACCCGCCGCCCAGGGGTGGGGGCCGGAGAGGGGGAAGCAGTAGGTCCCCCCATTGTAATTTATGGCCCCCACCCACCGCGCAGGGGTGGGGGCCTGGGAGAGGATAGTAGGTCCCCCCCATTATCATTATGGTCGCCTCCCGCCGCCCAGGGGTGGGGGGAGGACAGTAGGTCCCCCCCATTGTAATTTATGGCCCCCACCGCGCAGGGGTGGGGGCCGGCGGGGGGGGGACAATAGGTCTCCCTCCTTTTTTTACTTTAGGGCCCCCACCCATCATTTAGGGGTGGGGGCCAATAGTTTTTTTTGTTTTTTTACAGTGAGCAGCCACAGGCTGCTCACTGTTTTCTAGACATGCCCCTACTCGCGGTATAGCGAGTAGGGGCAGCATTTACTAATACTAAGTAATCTTTACTTAGTATTAGTAAATGTGGCTGAAAGACCAATTTAGGTCTTTCAGCCTTTTAGTAGAT
The DNA here is from genome assembly GCF_036172605.1 of Pelobates fuscus. Classification (NCBI taxonomy): domain Eukaryota; kingdom Metazoa; phylum Chordata; class Amphibia; order Anura; family Pelobatidae; genus Pelobates; species Pelobates fuscus. The sequence continues at coordinate 143,095,151 of NC_086326.1, read as the reverse complement.
AGCTCCCTAATACCGTGGGAATTAGGGAGTTATCTACTAAGCGACTGCAAGATGCAGCCACAGCACGAATAGGATCGGAGTTTCATTCATTTGAATGAAATTGCAATCCGAACAAAGTCCCGAATTGCGTTCTAAAACAAACGAACATACTGTTCTCATTTATACAAAAAAAGTGATTTGCAAACAATGCAAAACAACCCTTGTGGCTATCAAACAGGGAAAAATATATAAAATATAAATACCCCAATTCAGGAAGTGCAAAAGACTCCTCAATGTCTCTGATATTGGAAATAAAAACACTAAAAAGCACAACCTAAAAAATACAAAAGGGAGACCAATAGTGCAGACTGAAAATAAAAATGTGTAATATAAAAAGCTAAAAAAACACTCACAAACAAACGTAAAAAATAGGCAGGGTATACTCAGTCCTCTTCAGATGCTTCTTCCCTTTTCAGTGTGGAAACAGTTGCTTAAAATGAAGCACAAAGACGGACCATAGTGTAAAAATGTATAATATTAAAGATAAAGCTTTATTGGACACACTTACAAAATGATAGTAGTAAAAAGGCACTTCAAATCAACATCGATGTCTTCCACCAAAGGAACGATTTCATCATCCAACAATTCCAAAAGACACCAGAGATGAAGAGATCCACAATAAATAATAAAATAACTAAATAAAGCTTGCCACCCTACGCGTTTCGTCTGTAAAGACTTCGTCAGGGGCTTGTGGCATCAATACTGTTCTCATTTAGTTAGAACGCAATTCGGCAGTTTCGGCTAAAATGACAGGAAGCATCGCGGGAACAGGGAGGAAAGGTAAGAATTATGGGAAAATTGCTCTGTCCAGCGGTGTCACGACAGTGACCCCTTCACGCAGAGTGCAACCTAACTATAGAACGTATACCGGACCTTAGAATGGCCGGGCTCACGTTAGAGTAGTCAAAATGGATAGCCAGAGGTCAAGGGATAACAGAAGTCGGAATAACGATTAACAAGCCAAAGTACAGGGAACCAGAGAGTAGAATAGTCAAATAGAGTAGCCAAAAGTCAAATACCAGGAGAGAATATCAAGATAACATAAAGAGCACTAAGGGAACCAGCAAGAACCACACTAGGGCGTCTTACTGCTGTCAAGACAGCCCTTTTATAGTGTGGTGTGTTTTGCTTTAAAACCACGCCCCCAAAAGGTCCGGGTGCGTGGTTGCGTCATGATCTTGTCGGCTTCCAGCCGACGGCAGTGGCGCGCATGCGCCGAACTTAGAAATTCCGCTCTGAGTGAGCGGCCGGCGTCAGAGGTGCCGTGCCGCTCAGTGAAGGAGGATGTTGTACAGCGTGGGTCCGAGGATGACAGGTAAGGTATCGTGACAAGCGGAAATGAAGCACACTTTGCTCCTCCGCTGGTCAGAGCTCCATAAGGCCATAAGGCAAAGAGTCCCTACTTTGTCTCATGATTTTAAAGAAAACTATAGCAGACAGGAAGTAATGAAGAACAGATCCTGAGAGAGGGGAAGAAGAGGAAGAGATTGAGGAAAGGTAAGTTCGGCATGACAGTGCCGCTTTAATCCAGTGTTATGAGTCAAATTACACAGCGTGGGAAAATTCCAAAGAACTTTTCCACGCTGTGTAAAATGACACAGAGCACTCTGATTGGTGGATTTCAAACCAACCGGAGTGCTGTGACAGGTAAATGTAGAGACTTACCTGTCAGTCTCTTCATTTACCTGTCAGAGCACTCTGATTGGATGGCTTAAACCCACCAATCAGAGTTCTCTGAGCCTAATTGCAGGGCGGGGCAAGGCTTTTAAAGCTCCTGCAAAAGCTTTTTGCGCTCTGGTTTTTTTTTTTTTTTTATTGCGTCGGTTATTATGGATTTTTGTTTGGCCTTTTTGGGGGCAGAAAAAAGAAGATTTTAGAAGAAAGAAAACATCAAATGGTAAGTTTATGTTTATTTTTACAGGTACTTAGTTAAAGGTCCCCCCTCATTATTTGTAGAGTGAGGAGGGCAGGTAGGGGTTTATTTTTGGGGGTAGGGGGTGACTAGGGGTTTGGGGACCCCTAGTCACCTGGGGGAGGGGCGTTAAATTTTCATTTAGGGTGCTCTGACAGGTAAATGAAGAGACTGACAGGTAAGTCTCTACATTTACCTGTCACAGCACTCTGCGGAGGACATTAGGTCCCAACCCTTATTCTTCTTTAGGGCCCCCACCCACCGCTCAGGGGTGGGGGCCAGGTGGGAGGACAATAGGTCCCCCCCCCCTTATTCTTGTTTAGGGCCCCCATCCACCACTCAGGGGTGGGGGCCAGTGGGGAGGACATTAGGTCCCCCCAATTTGTATTTAGGGCCCGCATCCACTGCTCTGGGGTGGGGGCCAGGGGGGAGGACATTAGGTCCCCCCCCCTTCTTCTTGTTTAGGGCCCCCACCCACCACTCAGGGGTGGGGGCCAGGGGCGAGGACTTTAGGTCCCACCACCAATTTTTATTTAGGGCCCCCACCCGCCGCTCAGGCAGATTGGGACCTTTTTTTTTTTAACAGTCAGGAGCCACAGGGTGCTCACTGTTTACTAGACATGCCCCTATCAGCGGTATAGCGAGTAGGAGCACAATTTACTAATAATAAATTGTGGGAATTGTTAATTATGCAAATGTCTCTATGAGTTCGAGACCATAAAGAGAAAAGGGGGTTTGTCTCCTAAATGTCCATTATTAAAAGAGGCAAACTGTACATACATAACATAATACATAAAAACAGATGCAGAGAAGGAGATATAAGCTGCCTATTCTTAGGGAGTTAATGTATATTTAAATAAATATATAACTTGTCAGGATATTTATAATGGCAGACATTTTGTGCTAAAATAGAAATTAAAAGTGTATATTGCCTGAGTGACTCAGAACAGAGCAGACTCCATTTTGGATTTCAGGCTAACAAAGATACATAAAATGTCTATCCTTTCTGTAACTAGCCACTGAGCTAAGGAATGCATTATATAAACAAGCCAAGTGATAAGCAATGAAGCAGGGGGATGGAATGCTCTGTCTAAATGTTAATAGAATAGAAATAATTTTAAACGCAGACATTAGTGACAGAGAAGATTAAATAATTAATTTTACTTTCTAAATTTTACATGGTCCCATTGTAAGTAAGGGGTGAAATTGAGTTTACAACTGTCAGTTTTAGAAATTACGATCAAAGTCGTTGCCACAAAGACTGAGGCAAACGCTTTGAACTGACAGCAAAATTTAAGTTATCGTAGTCATTTTAGATAAGCCAAATGACGTCAAAATCGTCACCAGGAAAAGTTATTTTTTTTGTCAATCTTTCTTTTATTAAAGGCATATAGTATGGGATACAGAAGAGAAATTGGAGGAAACGTTTAAGCGATTTACAATATAGGGTTGGTACATCAATACGCAAAGTTAGATTACATTTCCAGATATTCTATGCCTCATTTTTTTTTATATGTATTGTAGTGAAACTTCAGTTTGAAAATACAAGCTAAGGATCAAAAGATCCGGATTGGTAACTCGCTAAGTCATGTTAGCCAGGCGTCTGGTGACTCATGGGTGAGTAAAACACAGGTTACACAATAGTTGCAGGCTTAACCCGGGTAACGGCACTGACCTCGTTGGTACTTGTTAGTATGGCATCCTGAGTTATAGTATTAAGGCCTATGCCTAGCATGCTCGTGTCGGTCAGTTCCAGTATTGTCTACCGAAAGGTCATAGAAGTTGTGCTATAGTTGTAAATAGTAGAACCATGCTTCAGCTGTGGCGTAAAAGTTAAACATTAAAACATTAACAAATTGCTTAGACTACACACATTTGAACACAAATAGTGAGAGATAAAAAAGGAAAATCATACTGTAAATTATAAAGATAAAAGTCAGTGCGTGGTACATATCGATTGTTCATCTGGTCGTCGGAGAGGGTGGTTAGTCATATGGCAGTCCCTAGGGAAAGTTCAGCCAACCCCTGTCAGCGGCAAAGCCGTTACCCCGCCAGGTATCACCTTGATGGCGTCTCCGCATTGGAAACTGGCTTTGTCCGTAGGCTGTGTAGTGTGGTCTTGTTTTGTGACCCGGCTGGAGGCTGTAATCCCACGGGGCATAGGTGCGCCATGCTGGTGCCTGAGGCCTTGGTCCTGTGGGTTGCTTGCGCGTGTGGCTTGCTCTAGGCTCCAGCGTGCGTGAGTGTTCATATCTGAGCCTCCTGGCGCCATTTCCCGGTTTATCGGTCTCTTGTCTCTGAGAGGCCTGGAGATCGTTCTGAGGGCTTGCGGCCGGGGGTTGTAGTGACGGCGCCGGGTGTCCGGGCGGATCAGCCTTGCTACCGCTCTCACCGCTTGGCTGTATGTCATTCCCTTGGAGCAGAGTGTCGTCCAGAAGCTTTTGCAGATTTTGTCGAACTGCTCCAAGCTCTGCTTGGGCGGATGGACGTTTGAGTCGATTGGACTGGGCCTTTGCTGAGTTGCCATCTGGGCCATGTCTCGCTTGGTTGGTCTCCCTGCTGACTGCCCGGCCGGGAAGTCCAGCATTGGGTAGTCCGTCTTAGTAGGCCTCTGTCTGGCTAGCGTGGCCGAGTTATGTGCTTTCGCCATTTTGGGTGCCCCTTCCCCCTTGGTGCTTGGAGGTGTCGCTGGATCGTGCGGGAGATGCCGGGCTCGGGGTGCACCGGTTGGCGGGGACCGGGATATCCCCCACCGGTCCATAGGGGGGGGAAGGCAGCTCACCAAGCTCGCTGTTAGCTGCGTGCATCCGGCGGGAAAGCGGCCGCCTTTTCCGCCGCCTCCCACGGTAGGCCCCGATCTGCCGATGCGGTGCCCGGTTACCCTGGACATCGAATTTGGTGTCTCCGGGTTCGGGCCGGTCTCCCCAGTCCAGTGGGTCACCTTGTGGGAGGGTGAGCACTTAGTATCCCGTTTCATGCTCGTTTTAGTGCTTGGTGTTTGGGAGCTCGTCCAGAGCACGTCTGCCCTGTTCGGTGGTCAGGCTCCGCCCCTCACCAGGAAAAGTTAACTCTTTCCTGGATAGGAAGGTTTAGTGAGGCGAGACTGCCCCTATGGACCAAATACCTAAATTGCAATCTGCAGGTTGACCACACCTTAAGTTTCATATTGGCCTTATCAACTAATGACGTACAGAGAGTCTGGCCCTTTAAAAGTTAGGACAAAGGGAAGAGAGATGTTAGTTGGAGGAGTTTGGGGCTTTCAGATTCGGACATTCAGAGAAATCCAGGACAGATATTTACTCTGGGACTAACATTCAAACTCTCTTGGACCCAACTCAAGAAACACTCCTTGACACTTAATTTTTACTATTACTTACATACCTCCATACAACCAATCATACACGCATTCAAGTTCCTGGGACTACCTACTCATCTGATGAGAATATCTACTTAACTGGTAATTATGCTGGTTTTATTTAATTAATCTAAATTAATTACAAATCTAATAGCATGATATATGACTGGATAAATCACGGTCAGATTTCAATATTTAGAAATCTTAGTTAACTAAAGAATATATAGTTATAAACATTCCATTCTGCAGGTGGAATTAAGAATAATTATATATCAATGTGATATTATCACGTGTTAGCATACCGCTGTTTTTATCCAGGTGTATTGATTTGCTCTAATAAGATATATTTTTAGGCAAATGAAAATTCGGCTTATAGAATCTGGTAGATTATTCTTATTGGATGGTTCCAGGAAATGATTAATGAGCTGGTTTGAATGTTATTTTAATTGAAAATTACATGAGAATAGGATATTATATGCCTAGGAGGATCTAGCCAGCATTGAAAGGGTTACTCAGTTGATCTACTGTTAACCAAGGTTTTATGGCTTTTCGCTGGAAGTTTAGCTTTCTGTCTGTGAAGTACCCTCATAAATATTGTAAGTCTTGACAGTTGATGCTGTTAGCCATTGGAATGTGTATAGCCATTCCACTGTATTGCATACTTATGTTATACTAAATATTCACTGATTATTATCATGCATGCTGCCTAATATTATTATTATTTGTCACAATAAATTATATCTACTTTTACAACAAATTGTGATTTTATTTGTATGGAATACATTTCACTTGCATGATAACGATCTCTAAGATCTAAGAGAATTGAAATAGTGGGCAATTCTCGACTGTTTAATATTATCATCCCATAAATATCCCCACAAACTGAATAGTCATTTTGCACTCATTAATATTAATGACAAATATACTTCTTTAACCCCTTAAGGACACATGACGTGTGTGACATGTCATGATTCCCTTTTATTCCAGAAGTTTGGTCCTTAAGGGGTTAAATAATAAATATACAGATACCAAAAATAAATTTCATGTTAAAAAAAATCATACCATATTTAAAAAATGCATATCATATTTAAAAGAATGTTTAAAAGAATGCATATCATATTTAATAGAACAGTACCATATATAATTCAATATCAATTAAAAATATGATAAAAAGCTACTACTAAAAAGGAGGAAAAAAGGAGAGAAAAATTATTATTAATATTATATTTACATGTAGTAAAAGCTCGTTATAGTAAATAGAATGAATCAGAAAAAATTATACAAATCAAATTCAATATTCAAGCCTTTAGGTTCAAGAGTTTCTAGCGTGTAAACCCATTTCATTTCTTCTTTTCCTAAGTGCTGAATTAAATCACCTCCCCGCCAAGATTTTTTAACTGCTTGTATACCTAAAAACGTAAGGCCACTAGGGTCCTTGTTATGGTATTTTTTGAAGTAGGCAGATACACTATGGTGGTCCAGACCTTTCCGAATATTATTAACATGTTCATAAACTATTTTATGTAATGGGCGGATGGTCCTGCCTGTCACGGCAAGGGTGTATAATTTATTATTACACCCTTGGAATATTATCCTTTAATGTAATTTGTTTAGTAAATGGCACAAATTACAGAGATGTTATTGCTGAGGTCAACAGGGGTTACATCTTTTGAAGCTGGGACCCACACAGAGGTCAGTTGACAGTTGACAGTTGGCTCCCAGACTGGGTGTCGTCTAGTCCTTGGGCATGGGCGTAGGAATCCAAAAAAATCTGGGGTGGATAGCATTTTTACTCGCCGGGGATATTCTTATTCCGTAAACTAGGAGTTGTTTATCCCATTGTACAGCGCTACGGAATTTGCAGTCGCTATATAAATGATTAAATAATAACATTAAAGGGTCACTACAGGGAAGGGGTTTTACTTACCCAGATACAGCGCCGGGATGCTCCTGATTAGAACCACCCCTACCCTTCCCATGAATATTAGAACCATCCCTACCCCTTCCATGCACAAAAGAACCCCACCTACCCCTTCCACGCTGTGACGAAGTGCCCTTCGCCACTTGGGCCTGGAGAGGACTGCTTGCCAGCCTCTTGCCATGTGATTATGGTCCCTGGGAGATTGGGCCCTTTTAAAAAACGTATTCGGCCCTAACAGAGTGCATGTCACTCATTCTGGCCCTTTAAACACAGTGGGGCCATTCGGTACTTGCCCTGTGTGAGCGGTGATACCCCCAGATAGCTATGCCATGGAGCCTATTCATATAATGAAAGACTATGGGAAAGACTTTGGCTCCATGGCAATTAAACTGTATTTGTGTGGTCTGCGTGCCATTCACCTAATAATGTGCACTCAGACCTGAGCTATCTGGGGATATGTTACATGTCTGTGTGTTATGGATAAAAAGTCACTTTCTGTATTTTAAAGTGTTTTATGTCTTTCTGTAACCATGTGGTTAATGGAGTCTGCTTCTAGCCCTGGATAATTGGATTACTTTCCTCTTTGTCTCCAGGATAGAGGCCTATGTAAAACCTGTCTAAACCGGTTTGCCATGCGGCTAGTAAGGGACAAAAGATACTTTTAGTAACTTTTGAACCGCTGGTCGGATTCATGTCATTTTTTAATATGTTGTTCCCCTGAATGGATTGATTGTGGATATGTATTTTTATGTGAATGTGATGTATGGTTTTAGAGCTATGAAAGTTGTGTAAAAAGTATATTTTAACTGTATGTATAATGGGATTATGTGTCACACTAAGGGGAGGGGATGTGTGGGTTGCACCCATGATACTATTGGTTATTTTATGCCTCCCCCTGGGTGTGGCCTGTATGTGTACACTTGTAATAAAAACCAGGCTGGGTGTTCCAGCACCTCAGACCACTGCTTGACCCTCAACACGGAGCCTTGTCTCGTTCTTGGGGGGATTCACTGTATGCTGTTGGAGATTGATTGCTAGGAGTGTAAGCGGATGTCTGCTTTTCCTGTTCGTCTGCTAGCAGCTATTCGTGAGGTTCCAGTTTGGAGTGCTATTTTGTATCCAGTTCGGGAATTTGGTGCTCTGCAGTAGCTGTGCCTGTCTCTCAGAAAGGGGCATATCGCCTAAACGGATTTTAACCCCTTGTCTGCTGAAACGGTCCGTTACAATTGGTGGCAAGCGGCGGGATCATTCCAACAGCCAGAAGGACAGCTACAGGAAACACCATTTCTTTGGATTTACAAGTGGGGGCAACGCATGTCCCAGTACAGCGACTCTAAAAGCAACAGAATGGAACCAGCAGTGTTATACGAGGAGGAGGACCTGGATCGCCGGGATGCATTAAGGAAAAGCATCTGGTACCAGGCCCTGGATGTACAATACCAGCGGGGTGAGAGTCTCCCCAGTGAAGAGCAGCGGTTGCAGAAGCAAGTGGCCCTGCGGATGCCCTTCCTGGGAGAGCAGCCCCTGGAGGAATGGGTGAAGGAATTGAATCTCCGAGTATGGCAGGAGATTTGGCTGGAAGATGCCTACCAGGCACTCTGGTGGTATATGGCACAGTATATACCCTGGACAGCCGAGCATGACAAGCCAGAGGGAGAGGAGTTTGATGGTCCTGGCTTGTTATGGGAGTCCTTTGCAGAGACGGACTTCGGGAGCCCTGCGAAGACCAGACTTCAGGACATTTTCTACACAAGGGAGGCTAGGCATGACTGGGATGACCCCCATGAGGTAGGGCAAGACCTGCTTCACCTAGCAACCATGGAGTGGGAACTGGAGCAGGACTACCGAGGTCTCTTCCACTCCATTGAGAAGATTCAGCAGGACAGCAAGATGACAGATCCAGTTCCAGACCCATTCAGCTGGGAAGATATTGTTGAGATTTACTGGGAGGAACCCCAGACGGCAGGTGGAGATGGGACCAAGGTCTCTCCACCGGTATTGCAGGGAATTGGGAGCCCAATCTCCATTCCCCAGCGGCAGGCTGAGTTACAGGGGGCAGAGACAAGTGGTCCTGTCCCCCAGCAGCAGTGTACCTTGCAGGGAGAGGAGAGCAGTGTCCTCCCTTCCCAGCGGCAAGGTGAGCTACAGGAATGCTGGGCGGTCGGCTCAGATCCCCAGCGGCAGTGTGATATACAGGGAATTGGGAGCCCAGTCTCCATTCCCCAGCGGCAGAGTGTCCTACCGGGAATAGAGAGCCCAGTCTCCTTTCCCCAGCAGCAGGACTCTGTATTGGGAGCAGAGACAGTCGGTCTCCCTCCCCGCGGCTGGAAGTATGTATGGGAGAGGAGCTGGTTACCCCCTCTCCCCAGCGGCAGCTTAATGTACCAGGGGGAGACAGTAAGCCCCACAACTGTGCAGATGGGACCGTGGTCTCTGCACATACAGCACAGGGGGTAGGGATGGTCGGTCCTGCCCCCCAGCGACCGGGCTGTTTAGCCAAAGAGGAGACAACCGGTCTCTCTTCCCAGTGGCAGCCTGATTTCCAGGAGGAGGTGATGGTGGATCCCTCCACCTTACAGCAACCAGCGTCCTGGGGAGTGGAGGCAACCGGCCTCCCTCTCCTCCACCAGCCAGAGGTACCTGAGGTAGTGGACCTCATAGATTTGTCCTGGAGACACACACAGATGGCAGGTGGAGATGGGACCGAGGTCTCTCCACCGGCCCTACAGGGATGCTGGGTACCCGGCCCAGATCCCCAGCGGCAGTGCATCTCACAGGTAGAGGAGACAACCGGTCTCTCTTCCCAGCGGCAGCCTGAGTTCCAGGAGGAGGTGATGGTGGATCCCTCCACCTTACAGCAACCAGCGTCCTGGGGAGTGGGGGCAGCCGGCCTCCCCCTCCCACCGCAGCAGGAGATACCGGGTGAGGGGGAAAACAACCCTAACCACACTGGCACAGATGGGACCGCAGTCTCTGTGCCAGTCCTACAGGGATGCTCGAAGGGCGGTCCAGATCCCCAACCTTTCCCGCAGGGATACCAGGAGAAGGTAAGCAAGCCTTCCCCTCCCCTGCTACATCCCGACCGGGTCCTGGGGGCAGTGGATGAGCCTACGATACCCACTGACCCCGTTCCAGCTGAAGAGCTGGTCTCCGGGCAGAGTGTTGCTAGCCTCTGCCCTCCCTTTTTCCCTGGTCCAGAGCCTGATTTACCGCAGGCTAACCCAGCGGAAGAGCTGGCAGCAGAGCAGAGTGCCGCTGGCCTCTGCCCCCCAAGTAACCCCAGCTGTCTGCCTAGCTGCGCCAGGGAGACCGAGGAGGCTGAACTGTCCCACTACAACCTGGAACCTACAGGCCAGTACCATTTATTGTGGGGGGGTTACTCTGTGAACTGTTTACTGTGGGTGGGCTGCCCGACTAACCTAGGTACTGACCGGCAGAAGGTCAGATACCTGTTTAGTCTTCCCCCCAAAGGGAAGATGTGTGACGAAGTGCCCTTCGCCACTTGGGCCTGGAGAGGACTGCTTGCCAGCCTCTTGCCATGTGATTATGGTCCCTGGGAGATTGGGCCCTTTAAAAAACGTATTCGGCCCTAAAAGAGTGATTGTCACTCATTCTGGCCCTTTAACCCCTTAAGGACCAAACTTCTGGAATAAAATGGAATCATGACGTGTCACACATGTCATGTGTCCTTAAGGGGTTAAACACAGTGGGGCCATTCGGTACTTGCCCTGTGTGAGCGGTGATACCCCCAGATAGCTATGCCATGGAGCCTATTCATATAATGAAAGACTATGGGAAAGACTTTGGCTCCATGGCAATTAAACTGTATTTGTGTGGTCTGCGTGCCATTCACCTAATAATGTGCACTCAGACCTGAGCTATCTGGGGATATGTTACATGTCTGTGTGTTATGGATAAAAAGTCACTTTCTGTATTTTAAAGTGTTTTATGTCTTTCTGTAACCATGTGGTTAATGGAGTCTGCTTCTAGCCCTGGATAATTGGATTACTTTCCTCTTTGTCTCCAGGATAGAGGCCTATGTAAAACCTGTCTAAACCGGTTTGCCATGCGGCTGGTAAGGGACAAAAGATACTTTTAGTAACTTTTGAACCGCTGGTCGGATTCATGCCATTTTTTAATATGTTGTTCCCCTGAATGGATTGATTGTGGATATGTATTTTTATGTGAATGTGATGTATGGTTTTAGAGCTATGAAAGTTGTGTAAAAAGTATATTTTAACTGTATGTATAATGGGATTATGTGTCACACTAAGGGGAGGGGATGTGTGGGTTGCACCCATGATACTATTGGTTATTTTATGTCTCCCCCTGGGTGTGGCCTGTATGTGTACACTTGTAATAAAAACCAGGCTGGGTGTTCCAGCACCTCAGACCACTGCTTGACCCCCAACACGGAGCCTTGTCTCGTTCTTGGGGGGATTCACTGTATGCTGTTGGAGATTAATTGCTAGGAGTGTAAGCTGATGTCTGCTTTTCCTATTCGTCTGCTAGCAGCTATTCGTGAGGTTCCAGTTTGGAGTGCTATTTTGTATCCAGTTCGGGAATTTGGTGCTCTGCAGTAGCTGTGCCTGTCTCTCAGAAAGGGGCATATCGCCTAAACGGATTTTAACCCCTTGTCTGCTGAAACGGTCCGTTACACACGCGTATTAGTACCCCCTAACCCCTTCCATGCATATTAGAACCCACCCTACCCCTTCCATTCATATAAGTACTCCCCTAACCCCTTCCAATAATTTTTCTACCTCCCCCTCCACCCATCCATATTAGTAGCCCCCCTAAACCCTTCCAATTATTTTTCTACCTACCCCTCTCCCCCTTTCCTTATTAGTAGCCCCCCTAACTCTTGTCAATTATTTTTCTGGCATGTTAACTAACGCCAGCGCTGGAGTGCCGCCGTGTTTACATTAAAAGGCCTGCAGGGACAGGCTATAGACACCAGAACCACTACATTAAGCTGCAGTGGTTCTGGGGACTATAGTGTTTCTTTAATGTGAGGTAAATTAGAGATTAGTGCCACGAATAATATGCTAGATTGCCTACTTACAACCAGATGAGGATGATGATGGGCTCTAGCTGCAGTCTGGCTCCACTGGTCTGGTGTAGAACAGGCTCTCTGGAGGCTGTTTGTAACTGTGGTCACAAAAAATCAATGTTCTGGGAGAACGGGAAGCAGCTCCATTTTTTGGGGGCCTTTTAAACAGCTCAAGATCTGGGTCCCAGGGTCCACCTTCATGTTCCACCAATGAGTTTGCTCACAGGGGGTGGAGTGTGTAGGGGATGTCCTGATATGTGTGTAAGGAATGCATTGTGTGAATCTGTGTTTGTATGTGTAAGGGCTGCAAGGTGTGTTTCTGTGTATGTACAGGATGCAGTGTGTGCGTCTGTAAGGGGTGCATTGAGTGTGTGTTCGGGGTGCATTGAGTGTGTGTAAGGAATGCATTGTGTGTTTCTGTGTGTGTAAGGGTTGCATGATTGTGTGATTGTGTGTGTGTGTGTGTGTGTGCACGGGGTGCATTGAGTGTGTGTAAGGAATGCATTGTGTGTTTCTGTGTGTGTAAGGGTTGCATGATTGTGTGATTGTGTGTGTGTGTGTGATGGATGTCAATCTCTCTTCCTCCCTTGTCACTCTCTTTCTCCCCCTCCCTCCCTCCCTCCCTTGTCACTCTCTTTCTCCCCCTCCCTCCCTCCCTTGTCACTCTCTTTCTCCCCCTCCCTCCCTTATCACTTTCTTTTACCCCCTCCCTCCCTTGTCACTCTTTCTCCCCCTCCCTTGTCACTTTTTCTCCCCCTCCCTTGTCACTCTCTCCCCCTCCCTCCCTCCCTTGTCACTCTCTTTCTCCCCCTCCCTTGTCACTTTCTTTCTCCCCCTCCCTCACTTGTCACTCTTTCTCCCCCTCCCTCACTTGTCACTCTTTCTCCCCCTCCCTTGTCACTCTTTCTCCCCCTCCCTTGTCACTCTTTCTCCCCCTCCCTTGTCACTCTTTCTCCCCCTCCCTCCCTTGTCACTCTCTCCCCCTCCCTCCCTCGTCACTCTCTTTCTCCCCCTACCTCCCTTGTCACTCTCTTTCTCCCCCTCCCTCCCTCCATTGTCACTCTCTTTCTCCCCCTCCCTTGTCACTCTCTTTCTCCCCCTCCCTTGTCACTCTCTTTCTCCCCCTCCCTCCCTCCCTTGTCACTCTCTTTCTCCCCCTCCCTCCCTACCTTGTCACTCTCTTTCTCCCCCTTCCTCCCTCCCTCCCCCCTCCCTTGTCACTCTCTTTCTCCCCCTCCCTCCCTCCCTTGTTACTCTCTTTCCCCCCTCCCTCCCTTGTCACTCTCTTTCTCCCCCTCCCTCCCTCCCTCCCTTGCTACTCTCTTTCTCCCCCTCCCTCCCTCCCTCCCTCCCTCCCTCGTCACTCTCTTTCTCCCCCTCTCTCCCTTGTCACTCTCTTTTTTCTCCCCCTCCCTTGTCACTATCTTTCTCCCCCTCCCTTGTCACTCTCTTTCTCCCCCTCCCTCCCTCCCTCCCTTGTCACTCTCTTTCTCCCCCTCTCTCCCTTGTCACTCTCTTTTTTCTCCCCCTCCCTTGTCACTATCTTTCTCCCCCTCCCTTGTCACTCTCTTTCTCCCCCTCCCTCCCTCCCTTGTCACTCTCTTTCTCCCCCTCCCTCCCTCCCTCCCTTGTCACTCTCTTTCTCCCCCTCCCTCCCTCCCTCCCTCCCTTGTCACTCTCTTTCTCCCCCTCCCTCCCTCCCTTGTCACTCTCTTTCTCCCCCTCCCTCCCTCCCTTGTCACTCTCTTTCTTCCCCCTCCCTCCCTTATCACTTTCTTTCTCCCCCTCCCTCCCTTGTCACTCTTTCTCCCCCTCCCTTGTCACTCTTTCTCCCCCTCCCTCCCTTGTCACTCTCTCCCCTTCCCTCCCTCCCTTGTCACTCTCTTTCTCCCCCTACCTCCCTTGTCACTCTCTTTCTCCCCCTCCCTCCCTCCCTTGTCACTCTCTTTCTCCCCCTCCCTCCCTCCCTTGTCACTCTCTTTCTCCCCCTCCCTCCCTTGTCACTCTCTTTCTCCCCCTCCCTTGTCACTCTCTTTCTCCCCTCCCTTGTCACTTTCTTTCTCCCCCTCCCTCCCTTGTCACTCTCTTTCTCCCCTCCCTTGTCACTTTCTTTCTCCCCCTCCCTCCCTTGTCACTCTTTCTCCCCCTCCCTCACTTGTCACTCTTTCTCCCCCTCCCTCCCTTGTCACTCTTTCTCCCCCTCCCTTGTCACTCTTTCTCCCCTCCCTTGTCACTCTTTCTCCCCCTCCCTTGTCACTCTTTCTCCCCCTCCCTTGTCACTCTTTCTCCCCCTCCCTCCCTTGTCACTCTTTCTCCCCCTCCCTCCCTCCATTGTCACTCTCTTTCTCCCCCTCCCTTGTCACTCTCTTTCTCCCCCTCCCTTGTCACTCTCTTTCTCCCCCTTCCTCCCTCCCTCCCTCCCTCCCTCCCCCTACCTTGTCACTCTCTTTCTCCCCCTCCCTCCCTCCCTCCCTTGTCATTCTCTTTCTCCCCCCCCCTCCCTCCCTTGTCACTCTCTTTCTCCCCCTCCCTCCCTCCCTTGTCACTCTCTTTCTCCCTCTCCCTCCCTCCCTTGTCACTCTCTTTCTCCCCCTCCCTCCCTCCCTTGTCACTCTCTTTCTCCCCCTCCCTCCCTCCCTCCCTTTCTCCCCCTCCCTCCCTCCCTCCCTCCCTTGTCACTCTCTTTCTCCCCCTCCCTCCCTTGTCACTCTCTTTTTTCTCCCCCCTCCCTTGTCACTCTCTTTTTCTCCCCCTCCCTTGTCACTCTCTTTCTCCCCCTCCCTTGTCACTCTCTTTCTCCCCCTCCCTTGTCACTCAATTTCTCCCCCTCCCTCCCTCCCTCCCTCCCTCCCGTGTCACTCTCTTTCTCTCTCTCCCTCCCTCCCTCCTGTCTGCCCCTCTCCTCATGCTGCGCCCGGGTGGTGCGCCCTCATGGACGCACCAGCCCGGGCAAAGCTGCAGCCGCCTGAGGCTCTCTACAGAGCGCTCGGGCGGCTGCAGCATGAGGGGGGCCGGCGGAGCTGGGGGTGATTTCCCCATAACCTGTCCCCCCCGCATGATTTGCTGGGGGGCATGCGTCCCCTCCTCCCCCCCGGTTCCTACGCCCATGTCCTTGGGGAAGAGGGATTATTATTACGCTGCCTGTGTTTTTTCCTGCTTTATCCTGACTACCAGCGGAGATACCGTGATTATACTGCTACTCCGCTACAGTGAGTAATTAGGACTTCTGTATTTTATCCTTTTTGTTTTTATCTGTTGTTGGTGTAAATAAATTGTTTATCATATATTGTTATATGCACTGTGACTATTCTTTGTTCATAATAAAAATTCATTTATTAAGTTCTGCCTTTGTCTGGTTAAGAATCACGTTACCTGAAGAGACTAGTTAGTATTTTTGTAATTCCTTAAATATTGTACTGAGTAATATTTGGTGGGTTTTAGTGTTGATTTACCTGGGGGACCAAGGCACCCCATTTATAAATTGTCTTGGTGGTGGCAGCGTTAAAATAGTAATAGTTATTATTATGTTTAAGTGTGGGTGGTGTTACAAAAAAGGATTTTGTCATTATTTCCGGTCTAGTGAAGACAAATAGTGTACTTTAACCCTTTCACCACCACAACTACGTCACGCACACTCTTGGAGTAGGGTGCGTTCGTGACAAATTGGTGGCATAGCGGTGGGATAATTAAAAAGATTTTTCATCTTTTTGTACCAGATTTTAGTGTTGCTGGATTTGTTGGTTAATCCAGGCACTAAAAGAAATTGTGTCTCAATTTCCAAAGGCTGAACTAATATATTTACACCTCAACAGTCCCGTCCCCCCTTCTCTGTTTTTTCTTTTATTTAACAAATGGAGTACCAGGCGCAATCCAAGGCAGCGCTAGACCAGCTTTGCCGGGAGAGATCTATTCCCTGTCGGGGAAAAACAAAAGAGGAACTATTGCAAGCACTGGTGGACAATGATATGCAACAAGCGGTGCAAAGTGATGCCTCAAACTCTGCAGAGGAGATACCTGTAGCTTTTGTCAGTGATGTACCAAGATCTGGAGATCCTTTGGATTGTTACTTACAAACGGTGTTAAAATATGTGGACTCAGCAGACGCAAACCAAAGACTACAGCTTATCCTTCAATATCAGGAGGCTGAGAGAGAGAGAGGCTGCTGAGCGCCAAGCTGAGAGAGAGAGAGAGAGGCTGCTGAGCGCCAAGCTGAGAGAGAGAGGCTGCTGAGCGCCAAGCTGAGAGGGAGAGAGAGGCCGCTGAGAGGGAGAGAGAGGCTGCAGAGCGGCAGGCTGAGAGAGAGGCCGCAGAGCGACAAGCTGCCAGAGAGCATGAGCTAAAAATGGCTGAGTTAGAGAGGTTGACTGCCTCCCTTATAAGTATTAATTCCAGAGACTCTTCTGCACCCAAACCACGTGCAGAGAATTTTCCAACTTTGGACAAAGATGGTGAATTGGATGTTTTCCTGCGCAGTTTTGAAAAAGTTTGCAGGCAGTACCAGTGGGCAAAATACCTCACCCCTGGTCTCAGAGGTCCTGCACTGGAAGCATTTGCTGCGCTTCCAGCTGAATTTGACCAGGACTATGATGTGATTAAGGCTGCCTTGCAAAAACGGTACAACCTTACTCCTGAGGTGTACCAAAAGAAATTCAGGACTTTGCAAAAGCATCCCACAAAAAGTTATGCAGCAGTTGTGGGGCACCTGGCGACAGCATTCCGACAGTGGACTACAGGGCTGGAGATTACCACTTTGGAAAGTTTGCAAGACTTAATAAAAAAACAGTTTTTGCAGCTCTGCCCAGTCGATGTACAGTAATGGTTGCTGGACCGGAACCCCAAAACGGCATTGGAGGCGGGTGAGCTGGCAGATTTCCACACTGCCAATTGAGCAACAGTGGACCGGAGCAGAGGTTTTGCCAAGGGAACATCCAGCTGGAGGATCACACCACCACGACTCCCCATCACCAGGCCTAGCGGGCCATCTTTTATTTCAGCTCCTACCTCAGGGAGAGGGGGAGCTAGTGCCATGTCTGTGCAAGGAGATAGTCGCAGATGTTTTATTTGCAACCGAATGGGGCACTTGAGGAATACCTGCCCAGAGAAAAGTAGGCCAGCACCCTCATCCGGAGGGGTTCAACCTGCAAGAGCCCCATCTTCTGTGTTGTTCGTGACCAAGTCAGAGGGCAACAACAATGGGAACCTGCCGCCTGTTACAGTGGGAGAGAAGATAACTGTGGGACTCAGGGACACTGGGGCAGATGTGACTCTTGTGCGTCCAGAGCTAGTGCGCTCTGAGGACTTCATTCCTGGCAGGACTTTAGCTGTAAAAGGGATTGGGGGAATCCGTCCTGCAGTGCCAATGGCACGTGTATATTTGGATTGGGGAGCGGGCAGGGGTCTGAGGGATGTTGGGGTATCGGATAATATTCCTACAAATGTATTGCTTGGTACCGACTTAGGTAGGTTGTTATCCCAGTATGTGCCTGATATGTGTTATCAACCAAAGCCCTGTAGGGGCCCTGCTGTGGAAAGGACAGGGTGCAAATGTTTATGTAAATTACTGTGCTTGGAGGGAGGTCAGAATGTATGTCAGTCTGTGCCAGAGCCCAGGGTGTCTGTGGAATCGTGTAACAAGGTATGTAGACAATTGTGCTGGGAGGGAGGGCAGAGCGAGTATGTGTGCCAGTCTGTGCCAGAACCAGATATGTCTGCAATACGATGTGAGGATGTGCCAAGTGCAAATCACGGGGAGGGGGAGACAGAGGTTTCCACAGTAGCTGTGGTAACCCGGCAGCGGTCTTACCCGAGTAGGGAGCAGGGCCTGCCGCAGCCTGCAGACTCAGAGCGTATGTCAACGGGAGAGCACCCAGATGGGGGAACCAGGGAGTCTCGCACCTTGTTACCATCCCCTCCTGTAGTCCAGGGGCAGGAATCTGTGTCCGAGCCCCCTATTGACTCTGAGACCGAGGCGCGGTGTCCTGAATTCCAGCAGGCCCAACGGACAGATCCCACGTTAGAGGTATTGAGGGAACGTGCTAGGCAGCCACTCACAGACAGGGATAGGGAGAGAGTGTACTGGGATAATGAGAGGTTATACAGAGAAACCATTCCTACTATAGGGGCAAGAGCCTTGGGTAACAGAAAGGCAGCTGGTGGTACCTCAGAGGTACCGGGACCAGCTGCTGAATGTAGCTTACGCCATCCCCATGGCTGGGCACCTAGGGTGGCGCGTACTAAGTCTCGCTTGCCCCACCATTTTTATTGGCCTGGTATGGGCACAGATGTGGCAAATTATTGCCATTCCTGCCCTGAGTGTCAGAGGGTGGGAAAGCCTGGGAAAGTGGGTAAGGCCCCCCTAATACCCCTTCCTATAGTTGGGGAACCATTTGAGAGAATAGCTGTGGATATTGTCGGTCCCCTTGCCATTCCCAGTATTTCGGGCAAGCAATATATATTAACCGTGGTAGATTACGCCACTCGTTACCCAGAGGCAGTAGCCCTATCATCCATCAGGGCTGACAAGGTGGCTGATGCTCTGTTGAGCATATTCTCCCGTGTGGGATTTCCCAGAGAAATGCTAACCGATCAAGGCCCCCCGTTCACCTCTGATCTGATGCAGTACCTCTGCAAAATTGTGCAGGTAGAACATCTAGTGACCAGCCCCTACCACCCCCAAACAAATGGCTTGTGGGAGAGGTTTAATGGGACCCTCAAGCAGATGCTGAGGACCTTTGTAGAGTCACAGGGGAAGGATTGGGAGCGATACCTGCCGCACCTCCTCTTCGCTTACAGGGAGGTGCCACAGGAATCCACAGGCTTTTCCCCATTTGAGCTCCTCTATGGACGTAGAGTGTGCGGCCCCCTAGCTCTGATCCGAGAGGGGTGAGAAGGAGAGTTGGGGGCTACAAAGACCTCTATTGTAGATTATGTACTCCAGTTTAGGGACAAAATGCAGACTTTCATGAGGGGGGGGTGTGAGAATCTGAGGGCTGCCCAAACCAAGCAGAAGGGGTGGTATGATCGTGATGCCCGAGAAAGAGTGTATGGTGTGGGTCAAAAGGTTCTTGTACTGATACCCATAAAGCAGAACAAATTGCAGGCAGCATGGGAGGGTCCATTTACTATTCTGCAGCGGATCAATGATGTAAACTATGTGGTATCCCTGGATGAGGGGGGAAGGAGGAAAAAGGTGTATCACGTAAATATGATTAAAGCCTATTATGACAGGGAGACTACGGTGTTAACCGTATGTAGTCTGTCTGGGGACGAGCAAGAACCTGATCCCCTTGTGGATCTACTGGCTGCAACCCAGGATCTAGAGGGCATTGAGGTAGCCCAGGTTGATACCCACCTAACAGGGGGACAGAGGAGTCAGCTATTTGAGGCCTTTAGACCTTACCATAGTTTCTTCACAGGGAAGTCTGGCAGGACACTCCTAGTAACCCATAACGTGGACACTGGGGATCACCATCCCCTCAGACAGGCTGCCTATAGAGTATCCTTAGAAGTGAAGGCAGACATTAGGAGGGAAATAGAGGAAATGCTGGAGCTGGGTGTAATCCGGAAGTCTCACAGCCCCTGGGCCTCCCCAGTGGTGCTGGTCCCCAAGAAGGACAAGACCACTAGATTCTGTGTGGACTACCGGCGGTTGAACCTGGTAACTGCATTTGATGCATATCCTATGCCACGCATTGATGCACTGCTAGACCAACTAGCTGGAGCTAAGTTCCTTAGCATTATGGATCTCAGCCGAGGGTACTGGCAGATCCCCATGACCCCTGAAGCGCAAGAGAGATCGGCCTTTATCACTCCCTTTGGGCTATATGAGTTCCAGGTGATGCCCTTTGGGATGAAAAACGCCCCTGCCACCTTCCAACGTCTAGTTAATCACCTGCTAGAGGGACAGGAGGGGCATGCAGTAGCATATCTGGATGATATTGCGGTGTTCAGTGATACTTGGGAGGAACACCTGCTCCATTTAACATAAGTTGTGGACCGCATAGCAGCAGCTGGGCTCACCATAAAACCAGATAAGTGCCAACTGGGCATGACAGAGGTTCAGTACCTGGGGCATAGAGTGGGAGGGGGGGACGCTTCGCCCTGAGCCCAGTAATGTAGAGGCTATAATGGCCTGGCCTGCCCCCCAGACCAAAAAGCAGGTGATGTCATTCCTGGGTACTGCAGGGTACTATAGGAAGTTTGTACCACATTATAGTACCCTGGCCAAACCCCTAACCGATCTCACTAAGAAAGCACTCCCACGAGTGATTAAGTGGACACCTGAGTGTGAAGTGGCCTTCAACTCCTTAAAACAGACCCTTACTGATTCTCCCATACTACAGGCCCCTAATTTCCACAGACGGTTCTTAGTACAGACCGATGCCTCAAATTATGGCCTGGGAGCGGTGCTGAGTCAGGTGGATGAGAAGGGGGATGAGCATCCTATTGTGTATCTCAGCCGAAAGCTGCTACCTAGGGAAGTGGCCTATGCCACTGTAGAGAAAGAGTGTTTGCCCATAGTTTGGGCCTTGCAAAAACTGCAACCGCACCTGTATCGGTGCCAGTTTACCGTGATTACCGATCACAACCCCCTACAATGGTTACATAGGGTGGCTGGGACAAATAGGAAAGTCCTCAGGTGGAGTCTGGTTCTCCAGCAATATAATTTTACCATACAGCACAAGAAGGGAAGTACACATGACAATACTAATGGTTTGTCCCACCAAGGGGAAAACTCCACCTAATACGCAAGGTCGAGGCATAAGAGCCTCCTCCCATTGCGACTCTTATTTGGGGGAGGTGTCACGGCAAGGGTGCATAATTTATTATTGTTATGGGCAAATGCAAATATTACAAGTTTTAGAATGAGATGTTGTATTTCTTAAACTGTGTACTTTGTCTTTAAGAGATATTGCAAATTGACAAGGTGTTAGAAATGGAACATATTGTTTTTCATAGATGTTTCTTTAAGCAATAACCTCAGTGCATAATATGTTTGCGCCATTTTGTCCCAGACGAATTTCAATAACAATAATGCATAAACAAGCTTCAAGGCTATTCTACGACTCTTTCAGTACACAATATACTGTGGTAACCCCAAGTTAATGGAACTTCCCCAAATCCGGGAATCTCCCACGACTGTGCACTTACGTCTTAGTATAAACAACAGATAAGCTATTCAGACTTTAAGATGCCATCTTGAACTAAGTCAGGAAAATTTCCATGACGTATACACCCTTTAGTTATGGCCTTGTATCTTCGCCAAATTAAGGGAGGTCCTAAATTGATTTAAAGTAGACAAGTTACTTTTTCATATATGAACTATGGTGACTCTAAAATGACGACACTTAAGGTATAAATAGGTGTACTTTTAAAATGTTAAGAAACGGAGGAGAGACTTGGAGACAGATGCTGCTCCATCTTAAAATGACTGAGAGGCTGACATGATGACATGTTCAGAAGGGTATGTTAACCTATTAATGATATTTGCAAGCATTTAATTTCATCTTATAAACTCTGCTATAATGGATTTTATATGTCTATATTTATATTTTTATATAATAAATATCTAAAAGACAAAACTATTGCTTCCAAGACAATCCTTATTTTATATTGTATTCTCAATTATTTACATATGTTAAATAGAGGATCTCTTACTAACTATATAACATTATGGCTAAGATATCTGTATGGTTAGCCCTACTAAGTTCTATGCTTTAAGACATTATAGTGGTAAATAAGGGAACCGCCCACGGTTACAATTGGCGACCACGAAGGGACTTGTACTTGGAAGCGTTAAATAAAAAATAATAAATACCTAGGTAACCTCTTACACGTAAGAGAAGACACAATATTTTGTCATGGCACAAGTCTTGAAATATCAAGAATCTAATGAGCTATTTGGAGCCCAGACTCAGAGAGAGATCATCATGGAGAGATGATTTTAATGTGAACTTGTACAATGCACTTTAAGTTCTGGTGACAGGTACATTGTAATTAGCATACAATGCTGACATTTTGTGGATCTTAATTAATATCATAAGAGAACAAATATACATAGTTGGTAAACTCCCTGATACGCCTCTAATACACCAGCACAGCATGGTCCATTAGTTCCAGGACAGTGGATTGCAGACAGGGGGATATGTTCTCTTTGTAGCTGCTTGGTATGCATGCGCAGGAAAAAAAATTAATGCAAGATGTTGTCAAAAGAAAAGTGATAAGACGAGCGATGAAGAGCGATGAAGACAAGAGCGATGAAATTTGAAGTCTAATTCCAAGAATGCAAAGAAAATTGCATTATGGCTTAATGAAAACATTCATGCAACAGACAGACAGGATTTTTTAATTATTGCATTACTGCATTCTGGATTCTAATGTCCACTATATATGAAAAGTTTTATAAAACAGTGATAATTTCCATATTGTCAGTTACGCTAGCTGTTCATTAAAAATCAGGAATTATAACAGCATAACTATTTTTGGAGTCTGGAATTTCCAGCCAAGGTTGCGGAGATAGAGACATGTAAACATTCCAAGGAATTGAGAAGTCGTTGGTTTATATTCCAAATTATGAACAACATTATTACTTACAGCCATAAAGAGAAAGACATGGCTTTTAAATACATTCAGTGCAGTACAGTGCAGTACACTGCAGCATATATTTTATATAATATATGATAACTAGCTCATAACAGAGTTGAAATTATACTACCCTCCTAGAAAAAAGGGCAACAAGTGGTTATACACCACCCTTTGCTTCTCTAAATGCTCTGCAAAAATACATATTTATAAAATGATTAAAAATAATATATATGTAAGATAAATCAGGGCAAAATAAAATTGAAACTATACAGGATCTCTGATAACTTTTAAACTGAACTTATTAAAGGCTTATTTAAATAAAATGTTAAATACATTTACAGATTTAAATGTGACCAAAAGATACTAAATGATGTGTTAAGCAGCCAGCCCAATTCACTAGAATAGCATAAGTATTCTACTATTTAAAGTGCACAATTCCTGCACATAATGACTTTGCTTACTCAGGTACAGTCTTTAGTCTATTGCAATGGCAGGATTAAAATCCACCAATTTTAAAAGGGAAAGCTTACTTAAATAAGTGGTACTATCCCACTGTACCTGTAGTGCTATCAGTAAGGAAATTAGAACAATGATATTGTACTACTGACTGTAATCAGATCAGACCCATGTAATTTCAGTGAATTTCATAAACTAGGTTTTCATAAAATAAAATAAAATACACCAATGTTGTTTATAAATAAATGTACATAGACCAGGCAATAAGAGCATTCAGCAGCCTGCTCTCCCAGAGCCAGAAACGGATTTATAAATTTATTAAAAAATAAATAGGTAGGTTTTTAAAAAGTCCACAGTCAACCACACATGATGGCTAAAATAATTGCTTCTTTAAAAGCTATATGCTGCCGCAATTATGTATATAAATACAGATTAAGGCACAGCGTAGAAAAAAATACAGTTTCAAATCTCATATATGGGGATTCAGTTCCACGACATATTGGTGTATCTTACACTAATTCCAGTGGTAGATAGTGCTAATGCTGAAAGAGGCCAATTTTAATAATAATAATAATAATAATAATAATAATAATATGTTGTAAGAGCATTGTGAATATATATAATGCAAAATTAATTTGATATTGCAAAGCCTGCAATATTCTAAACAGACATTAAAATTTAAGAAAAAAAGAAAAATAATAATGCATAAAGAATAATGCATAAAAAAATGCAGTGTCAATTAAAGTGATAATACTTTGATATATAAAATCACATTGCATATCACGTATCTGCTATATGAAAAGTATTTTTATAGTATTTTATAGAATCTATACTTTTCTGTGGTCACCTCCAAAGGGGCCTCTGAAACTGGGGGACTGAGAGGGGTGCTCATCCCAAAAGGAATCAGATTTCACACTTAAAAAAAATGAAAAATATATAATAATAGAAGAGGTATTGTGGGAACATCCAGAACATGCATTTTTGTATATAATCTTAATTTGCAGATATTTTATGCTTTAAAGACATATAAAGGATATTTAATGAAATATGCAGGTATCTTTTTAAAAAAATAAGCAATGTTAAAAAATAAAATAAATAATAATAATAAAAAATATATATATTTTTACCACAATATAAACAGCTTTGTTAAACAGATTTAAGTACAAGTACTTATGTCAAGAAATATACAGAATACGTTTATAACAGGCAGGTTTAGCATAAATGCAAAGTGGGGGATTTATTATTGCCCGAGAAACCTCTGAACATATTCAGAATTTTTGAGAGCAACAAGTATAGATAGCAGATTGCAATGGACACCATTACAATATTGCTTTACCGATTGAGGTCAGAGCTTTAAAGAATAAATAAATAAATGTTCTATATCTCGCTAGATCACTGGCTTTTAACGAACAGTTTGCACAACACTCATAAAATAGTTTGTCATACTGCACATTATAGCTGTGACAAAATAATATACAGAGTAAAAATGCTATTTCACTGTTTAATAGACTTACCAAGTATTTAAGGACGACATGTTTCTTGCAAAGTAATCGGGACTTTGAGGGAGGTTCTAACTACGTTTAATTAATTAATTAATTTACTAAAGAAAAAAAGTTGTTTTTCTTTTCCCCTGCTAGTGAATTTTCAGCACAAGGTCATTTTGTGTTCACAGACTATTCGGATTTAAAAAAAAAAAAGCTGTTCTTTATCTCACACTACGAACGGCCTTGTAATTCCTATGCACACTAAAAGTTGGCTTTTAAATGTTATTGTTTTAACTTTAATATATCATAGTTAATACAGAGGATAAAGTAATTTAAAGAAAGTATATTAATTGATAGGATTTCATTTATCTATTTTGGTCCACTGTAAACTGATCTCTAGTCTCAGTCTGGTGTTCAAACAGTTTTTCTTACGATACGTCGTGTGTTTATATCCACATCTGCATTTTGCTTTGTGGTAACAAATTGAAAGCCTGGCATTGTAATACGTGTACGGACATGCTTATAACAAAGCATGGTCCCTCTCCTCATGTAGTTGGTCATTAACAGGCACTTTGATGCAATGTGTCTACCAACGCTTTTCTGTGGTCACTGGATCACATCGCATACCCTATCTCTCAGTCATGATGCAGAGTTTATGCTTGCAAGGATATCCAGACCTTATCCACCTGGTATCCACATAAATACTCCTATCGTTTAGAGGGGTTAATTACATAATAACCATTGAAGGTAATATGTTGGTTGTTCTTCCTATAGAGGAAAGATAGACTTGCCCAAAAGCTTTTTCATGGCTAGGACAAGCTCTTATAGAGAGAGGTAATGTACTTCTGACTCCCGAAAAGGAATATTGGTGGTCCAATATGGGAAATACTGTAATTCATGTGTTTAGTAATCATAAGCATTTGCTTATTGCCACATTACTGATGTACTGTTTATTGAAATATTAATATCTAACGTACTTTTTGAATTACTACACATTGGAAGTTTGCCAACATCTCATGGTTATAAATATTTTTGTATGTGTTGATGCATGTACCAGGTTTACTTGGATATATCCTGTGCGAAGTGCAACCTCTGATGCCACGTTTTCTAGTCTCACTTCCTTAGTATGCATTTGATAATCCCAGGACCATCCATTTGGATGGTGGTCCTGCAGTTACTGCAAAGGAAACCTAAAACTGGGCAACTACATTTGGGTTACTTTGGGATTTCAGTGCCCCAACCACCCCCAAAGTAGTGGGGTTGTGGTCTGGGAAAATGCTGAGGTTAAATGATTATTAACCAAGTTACTAGTTGCTTGCCCCACACAGTGGTATCTATTTATTCCTGTGGTACAGATGAGCATTCACAACATACCTGATGATACAAATGGTGAGACACCATATGAAATGTTACACGTTTTTTCACTGACAATCATATTTCTGCACCAGGGAGAGCTTAGAACCATTGGTTCTATTAGAGAAATTTAGGGCATTTTTTTTTCAGCCCACCTCACCTTGCACCACCAACTTTTTCTTACTGTTGGCCAGTTTGTCCTGGAGAGGGTGACTCCGAGAACTTTTACTACAGAGAACAATCAGAGCCAACAGAGAACAGTAAGTTTTGATATTTTACTAACAGGACGTTCACAGAACCACTGACTGACACAGTGAATGCTGTTAAAGATGACAAGATAAAACAAACAGAGGATGACAGAAATGCCACCAGAACACAGCCACCAGAATCATAGCCACATAACAGACTGAATGGTCTGACATCTGAACCTGCAAATGTGAAGGAGAAAGGATGAACAGACAGGCGTGATACATTCACAGTTAACATGGAATGTATGAAAAATGAATCATCAACATCATTATAAGAAAGACTGAACCTGAATTATCTTATACAGTAAGAAAGAAATGCAAAGATGGAAACAAAAGGATGCTAGAAAATTGGTTATGGTGTCTCCTTCTTACAATCTGCAGCATTATCATAACATCAACCCTAGCTGTTGTTTTAAAACTGCATTGGGATTATGTTAACAAGCAGGAAGCACCTGAGCTGAATTGGACTGCACACTATACAAGTTCTGTGATCGTGAGGACTACCTCCAAGAACCATCTCAAAAGGAGAGACACAGCTCACAGTGAAATGAATACACTGGTATTTCACAAGGAACCTATTGAGATCATTCCAAAAACCGATTATACATGAGAGAGATGTGACTGGACTATTTCAAATCCTAATAATTTACTCCACAATGATGGCAAAGCATGCTGAAATCAGAAAAATACGAGACAGATGCTTGTGAAAGACTTTGGATGCACCTATGAAGGTGATTAAGAAAAGACTTTGCCATATAGTTTATCATTGAATGACTACCACAAACAGCCTTCTTATGCTGAAAAGAAGTGCTATGCTAATTCTGGACATTGCTATTATGTTTCCAGACAGAAGATGACCTGAAAAAAGAAATAAAGGCTGATAACTGTCAACACCCAGCTGTTTCTCAAGATGGAACATGGTACTGAGAAAACCTGATTGACTATCAAAGCACCTCACAGTACAAGACACAGATTGTTAACTACAACTCAAAAAGTGGTTAATAGGAAGGATCAGAAGACGAGGAATATAGATTTCTACTGGAGTGAAAACCATCCTGGAACAATATTCTGTAACAATGAACTTTACAATGACATTTGATGGCATATAAATTTGAAGTCGGAAGAAACATATCAATTAACGAAAGAAACCTTGATGCAATTAATAAATAATAACAACACAGGCCTACTAAGAGCAGATGCCCTGCAAAGAGAATGGAATATAAAAGGCCAGCAAAATCTTTCAGAAACCTGACATCATGGGACACTTGTACTAAAGCACGATTTGCAGCTTTTCTTAAACTCTACATATTATGTACATACCTGCAAAGTAAGGAACTCCTGTAAACAAACACAGAGACATTGCTACAACAAGGAATCTGTAATCGTTCTGTTGCAGATGTGATCTACGGATGTACTCCTTGCTCTTTTTGGTATAACTATACCAATCAAAACGTTAAATGGCTCCATAGAATCAAACGACAAAGGATTTTTGCTATATTCTGGACTTCCAGGAATGTGGTGCATGGACAGAAAAATGATAATTACTAAAGCAATAATGCTATTTTTTTCCCTGTATCAGAAATGTGACGATGTGTAATATAATAGAGATACTATAATTAATGGTATAAAATAAACACATAATGTGTTAATTACAAAGGTGGATAGACTTTGTGAATATCTGAAACGCAATTGAAGATTATTGCTAAAATGCCAAATGCAGCTGCTGTATGGCCTGCAAACATATATATTAGATAAAGTATAAGAGCATAACAGCTAATTACCCAGATAAATAATGGAATCATGATAGTTAAAGATCATATGATTACAATAACAACTGCAATAACGTTAAAACTTTAGAAGAAAATGTGAACTGTTCTTATTAAATCAGAAACTACTCGATATTCGTTTAAGTTTGCAGAGTGGTATAATTAATATAAGTGAAGTACTTCAACAGTTAAAATTTAACTGAAAGACAGGCAGAAACTTTACTTCAACTATCATAAAGTTTATTTATAATGATAAACATATTCAGTCTGCCATAGCTAAGGTCAGTCAATGGAAAGTAAAAGAGTATTATGGATTAACCCGTCCAGGTTCTATACATGATGATTTTGGAAATTGATAATTTAGGTCACCTATTGCAAACAGGTGAAAAGATGTCAAAGATATAAATTCAACATCCATACCACTCTATGTATATATATTAAAATACACGTAATCAAATATTTTATCGGTTTTTCAAATACCAGGGAAATGTTATTTGGTTTTGATGGTTAAAGGTACATAAAGCCACCTATACAAAGGTAGAGATAAAATATAAATACCTTCAATATTGTATCCGAGTGCTTTCTTAACTCACTTTTAGAAATAATAAAAAAATCCAAATCATCTTAAGTTACACCCAACAGCCACTGAAAAATATACTTAAACAATTAAGATCCTCATTGTTAAGCATCCAATCTCACGAATGTAACTTTCCACAATGGCTGTCAGATCTTGGTAAACAAAGTTTTTTAATTCAATTTTTGGGTGTTTCTGGAATTTTAAGCCACTAATAACTATAGTTATTATATTATCTAACCGTAACTTAGGGAATAAGTTGTCTTCTCCCTAACAGGACAAAGAAAGATGAATAATGTCATATTTCCAATTAGCAACTATTCTAAATATATTGAGATATTTTGAATAAAGGAGTATTTTAAACATTTAAAGAGAATGTAATTTTACATATCATTGTGAACAAAGGTGGTAAATACTTTGCTGCTTCAAATTATCCTTATATCTCTAAATCATTTACAATGGTTTTTATCTTTAAAACAAAACACTAGAAAGATTAACTATGTTACTATTTCATCTATCATTATTATACAAAGTATAACAAATGTAAAGATTTTTCCACAGATTTTACCTGTTAACATTTTTAGCACAACAGCACCTGATGTCATTGAGATGTCTATCACCGAGATGTTACAAAGATTCCAGTACAGCAAAAAGAGGCGTTCTTGAGAATCCACTTCGATTGCTGTATCAACATAACATTTACTATAATGGGATCCATGTCACTTAAGACAATGTCTTGGAAATGCGGTCAATTAATTTATTCCGTAAAAGAATATCGGAGAGTATCCAATATATACACATCATAAAACGATGTGTAAAAATGTTTCACGGAAAAAAACAAAACAAAAAGCAAACAAGACAAAAGACAAAGACAAATACCAACACCATCACCACGGTGATAACAGATGATGCTGATTCAATATCTACAACCAATTCTAGCCAAATATTTGGAAAGCTGGACTCTACAACCTATACTCTACAACAAATACCCGGGTATTCTACAAACACAAACTCCAGCAATGTATCTAAGGAATGTAAACTTCTACAGGCTTTTAAAGACTTTGGATTACAAATACAATTACTACTTTTAACTTTGGATTACAATTCGTATCTGGATCCATCCAAGAATATCTTACTCTGGAACTTGTGTTCTTTTCAATTCTTTCCCAGACAAAAGCTTTGCTCATTTTAATCAACCACCTTTACAGGAAAAGATCACACTACGGATATTTTACTGTTACAACAATGATCAAAGACACTGGGAGCACAAAAAAACCTAGACTGTTGGAGAACTTTGGTTCACTAATTTAAGGAAGAAATGGTCTACAATGCCCACAGTTTAATGGAGAGGGTGTTATGGGCAAATGCAAATATTACAAGTTTTAGAATGAGATGTTGTATTTCTTAAACTGTGTACTTTGTCTTTAAGAGATATTGCAAATTGACAAGGTGTTAGAAATGGAACATATTGTTTTTCATAGATGTTTCTTTAAGCAATAACCTCAGTGCATAATATGTTTGCGCCATTTTGTCCCAGACGAATTTCAATAACAATAATGCATAAACAAGCTTCAAGGCTATTCTACGACTCTTTCAGTACACAATATACTGTGGTAACCCCAAGTTAATGGAACTTCCCCAAATCCGGGAATCTCCCACGACTGTGCACTTACGTCTTAGTATAAACAACAGATAAGCTATTCAGACTTTAAGATGCCATCTTGAACTAAGTCAGGAAAATTTCCATGACGTATACACCCTTTAGTTATGGCCTTGTATCTTCGCCAAATTAAGGGAGGTCCTAAATTGATTTAAAGTAGACAAGTTACTTTTTCATATATGAACTATGGTGACTCTAAAATGACGACACTTAAGGTATAAATAGGTGTACTTTTAAAATGTTAAGAAACGGAGGAGAGACTTGGAGACAGATGCTGCTCCATCTTAAAATGACTGAGAGGCTGACATGATGACATGTTCAGAAGGGTATGTTAACCTATTAATGATATTTGCAAGCATTTAATTTCATCTTATAAACTCTGCTATAATGGATTTTATATGTCTATATTTATATTTTTATATAATAAATATCTAAAAGACAAAACTATTGCTTCCAAGACAATCCTTATTTTATATTGTATTCTCAATTATTTACATATGTTAAATAGAGGATCTCTTACTAACTATATAACATTATGGCTAAGATATCTGTATGGTTAGCCCTACTAAGTTCTATGCTTTAAGACATTATAGTGGTAAATAAGGGAACCGCCCACGGTTACATTATTACACTATTGAAAAGTGTCCTTTAATGTAATTTGTGTAGTACTTGGCAGAGATGTTATTGTCGAGGTCAAAAGGGGTTACACCTTTTGAAGCTGGGACCCCCACAGAGGTCAGATGACAGAAGGGTTATTATGAATGGCATAGCAATGTGAAAGGGATTTTACCATGTGGATGTGAAGTAATCAAGGCTCTGCAAGGTGTAAGGTTCTACACTTGGAAAAAGTCTAAATGTCTCTTCATCCATTTGGCATGTACCTTGTAAGTGATAGTTCAATCTTTTGATATGGTAATGGTATTAGTTTCATGAAGACCCTTGTGTTCCAGTATCATATCCAAGAGAAACTTACCCACAGCTTAGTAATTAAGTCTCAATTTTATTATATTTGGAAGGGGACAAGCCCAATCTTTTAATTAAGCCTAAACATGAGTTGCACAACTTAAACTGTGTGGCAGGAATTGTGATGCCTGTCCTATTGGATCGCGAGTGGTGCGTGCAACATGTCTATGGAATGGGAAAGTAATAACAAATTTGTAGATGCAATTATTATTTCTGTGGCAGGTACATAAGAGAAGATGATTGCTACTAAGAACTTGCAATGTAATTGGTTAACTCAAGACAAGGTGCTGCAGCAACTAAAGAAAGTTAATATAAACAATGCTCCAGGGCCTGACGGTATCCATCCATGAGTACTTAAGGAACTAAGTGTAGAAATAAGTGAACCTCTGTTTTTAATCTTTCAAGATTATTTTCTTTCAGGAAGTGTTCCGGAGGATTGGAAGAAGGCAGATGTGGTTCCTATATTCTATATTCATTTAGTCACTGTTACTGAGACATGGTATAATGAGAATAATGACTGGGACATAGCAATACCAGGGTACTCTTTATATAGAAAAGGCAGGGAAGGCAGGAAAGGGGAGGGGTGGCCCTGTATGTGAAGGATAGCATAAAATCTAGCCTAATAAAAGTTAGTGAGTCCGTTTGGGTTACGTTAGAATTTGGTAATCACACAGTAACTCATGTAGGTGTGATTTATAGGCCCTCAGGACAAATTGAAGAGTTAGATAATCTACTAGTTGAGGAAATAGCTAAAATTACAATGAAGGGGGAAGTTATCATCATGGGTGACTTTAATCTTCCTGATGTGAATTGGAAAACAAAAATAGCTGCTTGTGCCAGGAGCACACACATTCTAAACTCCCTACTGGTATTGTCTCTAAAACAAGTCGTTGAGGAGTCAACTCGTAAAGAGGCCATGTCACGGCAAGGGTGCATAATTTATTATTACACTATGAAATATTATCCTTTAATGTAATTTGTGTAGTAAATGGCACAAATTACAGAGCTATTGCTGAGGTCAACAGGGGTTACATCTTTTGAAGCTGGAACCCCCACAGAGGTCAGATGACAGAAGGGGTAGTATGAATGGCATAGGAATGTGAAATTTTTTTTACTATATGGACGGGAAGTAATCAAGGCTCTGCAAGGTGTGAGGTTCTACACTTGGGAAAAGTCTGAATGTCTCTTCATACATTTGGAATGTACCTTGTAAAGGATAGTTCAATCATTTGATATGGTAATGGGATTAGTTTCATGAAGATCCTTGTGTTCCAGTATTTTATCCAAGAGAAACATTAATACTTACACCCAGTTTAATAATTAAGCCTTATTTTTATTATATTTGGAATGGGACAAGCCCAATCTCTTAAATAAGCCTAAACATGAGTTGCACAACTTAAACCGTGTGGCAGGAGTTGTGATGTCTGTCCTATTCGATCGTGGGCAGGACGTGCAACATGTCTATGGAATGGGAAAACAATAACAAATTCATAGAGGCAATTATTATTTCTGTGGCAAGCACAGTAGAGGAGATAAAACCAAAAGTTTATATTTGACTTGTTGTTTTCTGGAACAATGGAGGTGGTCACTTAGTATCTCTATAGGTACGCCTTGGCTCCACCCCTGGGTGAGGCGTGATAATCCACAGGGTATATCTCCTGTGATCCTGAAGGGTGGTAGTGTACTTGCTTGGGGCCAAGATCTAATTTTGAGTGAGTCATCATCTTTCCTTGCCAGAGAGCCCCTGGACAGAAGTTGTACTTTGAAAAACCTAAGTGAGTAATTAGGACTTCTGTATTTTATCCTTTTTGTTTTTTATCTGTTGTTGGTGTAAATAATTTGTTTATCATATATTTTTATATGCACTATGACCATTTGCTCATAATAAACATTCATTTATTAAGTTCTGCCTTTGTCTGGTTAAGAATCATGTTACCTGAAGAGACTAGTTAGTATTTTTGCAATTACATAGATATTGTGCTAAGTAATATTTGGTGGGTTTTTATTGTTGATTTACCTGGGGGACCAAGGCACCCCATTTATAAATTGTCTTGGTGGTGGCAGCGTTAAGATAGTAATAGTTATATTATTATGTTTAAGTGTGGGTGGTGTTAAAAGGGTGATTTTGTCATTATTTCCGGTCTAGTGCAGACAAATAGTGAGCTTTAACCCTTTCACCACCACAACTACGTCACGCACACTCTTAGAGTAGGGTGCGTTTGTGAAAAGCCATACTAGATTTAGTGTTAACAAATGGAGATTTGGTATCCAATATTACTGTAGGTGAAAGTTTAGGATCCAGTGATCATCAGTCAGTGTGGTTTAATATAAGAACAGTGACTGAGTCACACCACACAAGAACAAAAGTTTTAGACTTTAGAAAAACAGACTTTTCTAAAATTAGAATATGTGTAAAGGAGTCATTATCAGACTGGAGCAATTTAAATGGAGTCCAAGAGAAATGGGATTATTTAAAAGTTGCACTACTGAAGGCAACATAAAATTGCATTAGGCTTGTCAGTAAAAGCAAAAAATTCAAGAAACCACTGTGGTACTCCGCAGATGTGGCAAAAATAGTAAAAAACAAAAAGTTAGCATTTAGTAATTATAAAAAAAAACCAGAGTGAGGAAGACAGAATGATCTATAAGATTAGGCAGAAAGAGGCTAAGCAAGTTATAAGATCTTCTAAATCACACATTGAAGAGAAAATAGCACAGTCAGTAAAAAAGGGGGACAAAACTTTTTTTAGATACATAAATGAGAAAAGAAAAGTAAAACAAGGATTAGTTAGATTAAAAACAAAATAAGGAAGGTGTGTAGAAGAGGATAAAGGTCTAGCTGACTGCCTCAATTAATATTTTTGTTCGGTATTTACAGATGAAAATGAAGGAAAGGGACCTCTATTAAGAAAAAAGATCAATGAGTCATTTATTACACGTGAGTTTACAGAGGAAGAGGTACTATTTCAACTGTCAAAAGTAAAGACAAATAAGTCAATGGGACCTGATGGAATACACCCAAAGCTATTAAAAGAGCTTAGTGGTGTACTAGCAAAACCATTAACAGATTTATTTAACCAATCATTGATAACAGGAGTAGTCCCAGAAGATTGGAAATTGGTGAATGTTGTGCCCATTCACAAGAAAGTTAATAGGGAGGAGTCGGGCAACTATAGGCCAGTAAGCCTTACTTCAGTAGTAGGGAAAGTGATGGAAACCATGTTAAAGGATAGGATTGTTGAACATCTAAAAAACATGGATTTCAAGATCAGAGACAACATGGTTTTACTTCAGGGAGATCATGCCAAACTAATCTTATTGATTTTGTTGATCGGGTAACTAAAATCAGGGTGGTGCAGTAGACATTGCTTACCTAGATTTTAGTAAGGCTTTTGACACTGTTGCACATAGACGGCTTATCAATAAACTGCAATATTTAAGTTTGGATTCCAATATTGTTGAATGGGTAAGGCAGTGGCTGAGTGACAGGCAACAGAGGGTTGTAGTCAATGGAGTATATTCGAAGCTTGGGCTTGTCACCAGTGGGGTACCTCAGGGATCTGTACTTGGACCCATTCTCTTTAATATTTTTATTAGTAATATTGCAGAAGGTCTTGATGGTAAGGTATGTATTTTTACTGATGATACTAAGACATGTAACAGGGTTGTATGTTCCAGGAGGGATAAGCCAAATGGCTAATGATTTAGGTAAACTAGAAAAATGGTCAGAGTTGTGGCAACTGACATTTAATGTGGATAAGTGCAAGATAATGCATCTTGGATGTAAAAACTCAAGGGCAGAGTACAGAATATTTGATAGAGTTCTAACCTCAACATCTGAGGAAAGGGATTTAGGGGTGATTATTTCTGATGACTTAAAGGTAGGCAGACAATGTAATAGAGCAGCAGGAAATGCTAGCAGAATGCTTGGTTGTATAGGGAGAGGTATTAGCAGTAGAAAGAGGGAAGTGTTCATTGTACAGAACACTGGTGAGACCTCACTTGGAGTATTGTACGCAGTACTGGAGACCGTATCTTCAGAAGGATATTGATACCTTAGAGAGAGTTCAGAGACGGGCTACTAAACTGGTTCATGGATTACAGGATAGAAATTACCAGGAAAGGTTAAAGGATCTTAACATGTATAGCTTGGAGGAAAGACGAGACAGGGGGGATATGATAGAAACATTTAAATACATAAAAGGAATCAACACAGTAAAGGAGGAGACCATATTTAAAAGAAGAAAAACTACCACAACAAGAGGACATAGTCTTAAATTAGAGGGGCAAAGGTTTAAAAATAATATCAGGAAGTATTACTTTACTGAGAGGGTAGTGGATGCATGGAATAGCCTTCCAGCTGAAGTGGTAGAGGTTAACACAGAAAAGGAGTTTAAGCATGCGTGGGATAGGCATAATGCTATCCTAACTATAAGATAAGGCCAGGGACTAATTACATAGTTACATAGTTAGATAGCTGAAAAGAGACTTGCGTCCATCAAGTTCAGCCTTCCTCACACCTGTTTTTTGCTGTTGATCCAAAAGGCAAAAAAAACAAAAACAAAAAACAAAAACAAAACAAAAAAAAAAAAACCCAGCTTGAAGCACAATTTTGCAACAAGCTAGGACAAAAAAATCCTTCTTGACCCCAGAATGGCAGTCAGATTTATCCTTGAATCAAGCAGTTATTACCCTACATTGAAAGATTATATCCTTGAATATTCTGTCTTTGCAAGTATGCATCTAGTAGCTGTTTGAACATCTGTATGGACTCTGATAAAACCACTTCTTCAGGCAGAGAATTCCACATCCTGATTGTTCTTACAGTAAAAAAACCTTTCCTTTGCCTTAGACGAAATCTTCTTTCTTCCAGTCTAAACGCATGGCCTCGTGTCCTATGTAAAGTCCGGTTTGTGAATAGATTTCCACACAATGGTTTGTATTGGCCCCGAATATATTTGTATAATGTTATCATATCCCCTCTCAGGCGACGTTTTTCTAAACTAAATAGGTTTAAATTTGTTAACCTTTCTTCATAGCTGATATGTTCCATTCCTTTTATTAATTTTGTAGCCCGCCTCTGCACTTTTTCTAGTGCCATGATATCCTTCTTTAGAACAGGTGCCCAAAATTGCACAGCATATTCAATATGTGGTCTTACCAGTGATTTATAGAGAGGCAAAATGATATTCTCGTCCCGAGAATGAATGCCCTTTTTCATGCATGACAATACCTTACTGGCCTTGGTCACTGCTGATTGACATTGCACATTGTTGCATAGTTTGTTGTCTATAACAATTCCCAAGTGTGTTGTTATCCCTAATTCACTTCCATTAAGGGTATACGTTGCTTGTGTATTCTTTACGCCGAAGTGCATAACTTTGCATTTTTCAACATTAAATTTCATCTGACATTTGAGTGCCCAGTCCTCCAGTCTATCTAAATCCTTCTGCAGCAAAGTAATATCTTGCTCACATTGTATTATTTTACAAAGGTTTGTGTCATCTGCAAACACTGAAACATGACTTTCAATGCTGTCTTCAAGATCATTTATAAAAATGTTAAATAGAAGGGGTCCCAGAACAGACCCCTGAGGGACACCACTTGCCACCTCTGTCCAGCTTGAAAATTTACCATTAACGACAACTCTTTGTATTCTGTTTTTAAGCCAATGTTCTACCCAAGAACAAGCATTTTCATCGAGACCGATTTCCTTGAGTTTGAACACTAATCTTTTGTGTGGAACTGTATCAAATGCCTTGGCAAAATCCAAATAGATCACATCCACTGCAACACCCTGATCTATACTTCTACTTACTTCTTCGTAGAACGCAATCAAGTTAGTTTGACATGACCTGTGCTTCATAAAACCGTGCTGATTTTTGTTGATAACCATATTCTTCTCAAGGAATTCTTGAATATTATCCCTTAATAACCTTTCAAATATTTTACCAGCCAATGAAATGTATTTAGAAAATTGGGCAGACTAGATGGGTCGAATGGTTCTTATCTGCCGTCATATTCTATGTTTCTATGTTTCAAAAAGGGTTCAAAATCCTTGCCTGGAAATTATAGACCTGTGAGCTTAACTTCTGTGGCTGGGAAAATATTTTAAAGGTTATTAAGGGATAATATTCAAGAATTCCTTATGATATGGTAATGGTATTAACATGGTTATCAGCAAAAATCAGCAAGGTTTTATGAAGCACAGGTCATGTCAAACTAACTTGATTGCGTTCTACAAAGAAGTAAGTAGAAGTATAGATCAGTGTTGCAGTGGATGTGATCTATTTGGATTTTGCCAAGGCATTTGATACAGTTCCACACAATAGATTAGTGTTCAAACTCAAGTAAATTGGTCTAGATGACAATGCTTGTTCTTGGGTAGAACACTGGCTTAAAAACAGAGTACAAAGAGTTGTCATTAATGGTAAATTTTCAAGCTGGACAGAGGTGGCAAGTGGTTGTAACGGATCACCTGGCACCCCTACTGGGTACCTCCATTGAAGGCTTCAGGTTCCAGTGGGTGAACCTCTCCTCCAAGAGAGTGAAGCAGGAACAAGCTCTCAAAAGAGCTTAGCAGTGAGTAGCTAAGGGAGTATGCAGAGTATAGCCATCCCTTGTAGTGATATAGCGATTCCCCCAATAAGAGACAGGACTCTAGATTGAGGGTGAAGAAGAACTGAACTTTTATTCAAACACTCTGCTTTTATGCCCATTCTACAACCATAGTACAGCCCACCGGGTTTTGAAGTACAACCAATCAATATGTACAATACACTCAGACACTCCCACACAAAATTCTCCCCTCTGCCTGTAATACAATTACCTTACACAATGGGTTAATGGAATTATCACAGGCAGAGAAATACAGTTTTTATACATACATTGTAACTTTAAAAATATACATTCAATCTTCATAAACATGCACACTTCAGCACACTTTAATTATAAACATAGTCAAAATTCAAACATAAAATACATACAATGTAGTAGGTGGATCACACTTCTAGAATAAATAAGCCTAGAGCCAAATTTCAACATATGGCTCTCATGGATGGCGCTGTGGGACTTTTTAGGATGTCCCTCTCCTATTCCCAGATCACCTTTTGGTTGCTCCGGCTGAATACAAATCCAGGTTCCATAACTTGAATTGAATCTTTCAGTAGAAAACTTTATTGCTCCCCAATGTGGAGTAAAATAGATAAAAATAAAATGCAGATAAGAACAAAATAAAAATGATATTACTATATCAATATGACTAAAAGTCAGTCCTGCCACTTGGCAAATAAGTGTCCAAAAAATTAGTAACAACTATGATGACCAAAATGTATCACGTTTGGAACAAAAAGCTCTAAAAGAGCTAAAAAAAGATGAAGAAATCGTCATAAAATCTGCAGATAAAGAGGGGGGTAGGAGGGAGGGTGGTATAGTCATACTCTCCAAAGAAATGTATATTAATGAAGCCATGAGACAACTCAATGACCCAAATGTTTATGATAAATTATCTCATGACCCAACCCCTAATATAAAAAGAAATATGTTTCCTCTTAGAAAAAGGTAGATAAAATAACATTTTAAATAAACAAGAATTCAAATTTTTAAATGTACAATACCCTAAGATCCCCGTAATTTATTTTTTACCAAAAAATCATAAAAATTAAACAAACCCACCCGGGAAGCCTATCGTCTCAGGGATTGGGTCGATTTTATCCAACTTGTCAGAATACCTTGACATCCTGCTGCAGCCACCAGTTAAAAATCTGGAGTCTTATCTTAAAGACTCCATAACTCTTCTCAGATTTTAAAATACTTTTAACTGGAAAGAATCATATTTTTAGTAACATGTGACGTACAATCCCTATATACCATCATACCACATGATAAGGGATGTGCAGCAGTAGAAAAAAATGTTAAGATCAGAAAATATAATTCCAGAGGACCAAACACTTTTTATTATACAAGGTATCCACACCATTTTAACTAACAATTATTTTTGGTTTTATGATTCATTTTATATACAAAAACAGGGCACAGCGATGGGCACCAGGTTTGCCCCAAGTTATGCAAACCTCTTCATGGCTGACTGGGAGACAGATGCCATCTTGGGGGGCACATGAGTGGAGGGCAAACCTGGTGTCCTACTTCCGATATATCGATGACATGTTTTTTACCTGGAAAGGAACTGAGAATTCGCTAAAAAACTTTTAAAACTATCTTAACATTAATAATAAGGGGATCATTCTAACATGGGAATACAGTAAGACCTCAATTAACTTTTTGGATTTAAACTTTTCATACAAGAAAACAAAGTAAATACAAAAACATTTTTCAAAAAAGTCTGTAGCAATAACATAAGAGACACTTCCAGCTGCCATCATAAGCCCTGGTTACACGGCATTCCAAAAAGCCAATTCCTTCATTTGAGAAGAAACTGTTCGAATTTACAAGATTTTGATGATCAATCCACAATATTAAGAAACAAGTTCATCGAAAAAAGATATCAAGAAAAACATCTAGATGAAAAAATGTTAAGTATTAGAAAAAGCAATAGATCAGAACTTCTGGATTATTAAAAAAGAAAAACACTGACAGCTCCATCTCTTTGCCAGTAAAAGCAACATGTTGTAACATGTTGAGAAAAATTGTAAATAAGCATTGGCACATATTAAAACAAGATGAGATTTTAAGGACTGTCATTCCAGAGAAACCTCTTATTGTTTTTAGGGGGCGCCTAATTTTAAATCCATACTCACAAATAATTTTACAAGAATCCGCACCACCCAACCGCTCACTTCCTTTTTGACAAAACATATGGCTTTTTATAAATGTAATAAATGCATAGTATGTAAAAGCGCTAGTTGTGATGTTAAAACAAAAACTACAAATTTTAAATCCACCATTACCAATAAATCATACACAATTAAGGATTTCATAAATTGTAACACAAAAAACGTTATATATTTATTAGAATGTCCATGTGGGTTTCAACACGTAGGAATGACGACTCGATGTCTGAAAATAAGGTTGGCAGAGCATTGCCGAAACATAATTAAAGGATACGAAAAACATTCAGTCTCCAAACAC
This sequence comes from Pelobates fuscus, assembly GCF_036172605.1. NCBI lineage: Eukaryota > Metazoa > Chordata > Amphibia > Anura > Pelobatidae > Pelobates > Pelobates fuscus. Next base: position 143,054,696 of record NC_086326.1, on the reverse strand, counting down.
TTTATTATACATGAAAAAAATCAAACATTTCTAAAGTGTGTTGGAACAAAAAAGTGTAATATCCCATGGAGAGGTGGCGATATAAAAAAGATTTTAGGTAGTACAGAGATGGAATGGGTTTTTAATTTAAAAACCCTTGCCCCACAGGGTCTAAATGTGGATTTTGATCTTTACAATTTTTTATAATTTTTTATAAATAAAAAAATGCTAAAAAAATAAATAAACATTTTTTTAAGATCTTTTTACAAATTAATATTTTTATTATCTTTTTTTATATTTTTACCTTTCTAATTATTTAAACATGCACGATCATTAAAACTTTTTAGCAACACTATCCTTTTAAACCATTATATTTAGTTTCCCTTCCCAAAAATAATAAGTTGGACTCTGTCACCAATAACTTACTCTCTATTTCCCATTTTTAATGAAAGTAGTTCCTACCCTGCTTTGAGTTAAGATTGTGGGAAATGTTTTCTTGATATGTATCGTTCATATGTTTACAAATGGAGATGTCACTGTGAAGTGAGATATTTCCTTATGTTTTGTCCTGCAATTTTGAGTAGAGCCACAGTGAGAGAGGAGGGATGGTGCTGCACCTCTCCTCTCTCCGTGGAGCCGTTCATAAGATACAAAGGTATGACATGCCCACATGCAGATGGCGTGGGACGTTACAAAATACGGGTGGGAGTGGCTGTCTTCATTTTCCCCTCACACCCGATCCTAGACATGTGCAGATACCGGCGGATAGCGCATGCATGCGCACTAACTTCATCACCCATTCCGGAAATGATTTGACAGATCACGTGACGCAGAAGCATTACCGAACTTCACGTGATACATAAAAACACAGTATATCCTAATAAAAGCCTCGTTTTTAGATATGAATTTAACCATATGTTATTAACAACAAATAACTTTGAATTATGTGTGTATGTACGATTGTTATGTTTTTTATGAATATTAGTTTATACAAACGCCCCTTTGACGCTATTTTGGCGCCAAATTCAATTAATTCCAATATTATTTGTCTCCTATATATACCTAGTGATGCCAGGTTAATTATCTTGTTTGTCTTTATCTACCTGAAAAAGCAAGGCGAAACGCGTTGTAGATTATTTTATAATTACTTTTTCTTTATACCAATAAAATACTTTTTAATACTTTTATACCTGGCATCCTGATTCCTCACCTCAAGCGAGAACGAAAGAATCCTAGGTGGGGATCATACCACTGGCGCCCCATTCATCGAGCAGCGAGTCTGCCCTTTAAATTGTGAGTAAGTCTCCTCTACCAATATTCATTGTGATTTTATACAGTGAGCACTATATTTGCCACTTAACCCTTTTTTTTTCCAGTTTGAAACTACCAACATTTATCTGGAATATCTGGAAGGAATATCCGCCTCACATATCCTAGAAGTAAGGATCATTCCACTTCACGCCATGGGTGTCCGCAGGAATTTTTTTAGGGAGGGGCATAATTGTAATGACATCCATGCTTGGCCCCTTTTTGACAGTGTCATGAAGGGGAGGAGCATAGTCATTATCACGTAAAGCCAGGGTGAATAGCAAAATAGAAAAATGAATAAAAAAATAATTTCAGGTAGTATTACTTAACTGGGAGGGTAGTGGATGCATGGAATAGCCTTCCAGCTGAAATGGTAGACGTTAACACAGTGAGGGAGTTTAAGCATTCGTGGGATAGGCATAAGGCTATACTAGACTTAAGATAAGGCCAGGGACTAATTAAAAGTATTTTGAAATATTGGGCAGACTAGATGGGCCGAATGGTTCTTATCTGATTCTATGTTTCTATGTTTCACAACTATGGTGTCAGGAATACATGTTTATTTTCCTGACACTATAGTGTTCCTTTAATCAAATTAAAGGAACATTCTGGTCACCATAACAACTCAATCTAAATGAAAATGCTATGATGCAAGGAGGCCCCTGGGCGCTCTTTTCTTTAAGGGGTGAAACCGCTCTCAAATGGTTTATCCCAAAGGCTTCCTCCAGCTCCAGAACTCCAGGTCGCTCAGTGGTATTCGGCTTCTGAAATGGAGTGTCAGGAATTGCAGATTGACGTCAGGCATGGGTGCCACTGATTGGCTAGAGTGGTCAGCTGAAGCTCTAAGCCAATCGCTAGTTCACAATTCATAAAAATGTTTTCCGTTTTTATGAATGGAGGGCTACTGATTGGCTTAGAGTGCCAGCTGACCCTCTAGCCAATCAGCGGTACCCCTACCCAGCGGCCCTCAGTAAATAAAAGTAAACACATTAACACTGATTTTTTTAACCTGGGGAGATGAGAACACCCAAAGTTTCCCTGCCAGGCCCAGCTACCAACGCCTTATGATGTGGTGTCCAGAATGAAGTGGGGGGATCACTTCACTTGTCCTTCCTGCTCCAATCTAATTTTCTTCTCCTTCATTTGACACAGTCTTCTTTTTCTTCTGACATGGTCTTCTCTCCTCCTTTGCTCCTTTCTCTTCCTGGTTCCTTTCTGCTCCTTGCAGACTGTTCCTTCTCCTTGCAGACCCTTCCTTCTCCTGGCTGCCCCTTTCTGCTCCTTGCTGACCCTTTCCGCTCCTTGCAGACCCTTCCTGCTCCTTGCTGCCTCTTCCTACTCCTTGCTGATCCCTCCTGCTTCTTGCAGATCCTTCCTGCTCCTTGCTGCCTCTTCCTACTCCTTGCTGATCCCTCCTGCTTCTTGCAGACCCTTCCTGCTCATTTCTGTTCCTTTTCCTACTTTACCTTTGTGCTCCTTCTGCCCCTTCCAGATCATTGTTGACCCTTTCTGCTCATTGAGTTCCCTTCCTGCTTGTTTCTGTTCCTTCTCCTTTCTGCTTCTTTTCCTACTTTACCTTTGTACCTTCTCCTTTGTGCTCCTTCTGATTCTTTCTGCTCCTTTACCTTTGTGCACCTCCTGTCCCTTCCTGCTCCTTGCAGATGCTTCCTGCTTCTTGCTGACCCCTCTTGCTCCTTGCAGACCCTTCCTACTCCTTGCTGACCCCTCCTGCTCCTTCCAGACCCTTCCTGCCTCTTCCTACTCCTTGCTGACCCATCTTGCTCCTTGCAGACCCTTCCTACTCCTTGTAGACCCCTCCTGCTCCTTGCAGACTGTTCCTACCCCTTCCTGCTTCTTGCTTCCCCTTCCTACTCCTTGCTGACCCCTCCTGCCCCTTGCAGACCATTCCTACTCCTTGCTGATACTTCCTGCTCCTTTCTGACCCCTCCTGCTCCTTGCTGCCCCTTCCTGTTCATTTCTGCTCCTTCTACTTTACACTCCTGCTCCTTGCAAACCTTTCCTACCCCTTCCTGCTTCTTGCTGCCCCTTTCTATTCCTTGCTGCCCCTCCTGCCCCTTGCAGAACATTTCCCTTATCTGTAGTCTGCCCCCCATGCCTTACTTACCTTATCTGTAGTCTGCCCCATGCCTCACTTCCCTTATCTGTAGTCTGCCCCCCTTTGTCTCACTCACATTATCTGCATGCTGCCCCCATCCCTCACTTACCTGATCTGTAGGCTGCCACCCATGCCTCACTTCCCTTATCTGTAGTTTGCTCCCCCATGCCTCACTTCCCTTATCTGTAGTTTGCTCCCCCATGCCTCACTTCCCTTATCTGTAGTCTGCCCCCCATGCCTCACTTCCCTTATCTGTAGGCTGCCCTCCATGCCTCACTTACCTTATCTGTAGTCTAGCCCCCCCCCATGCCTCACTTACCAAATCTATAGTCTGCCCCCCCATGCCTCACTTACCTGATCTGTTGGCTGCCTCTGCAGGCTAGGTGGAGCTGACTACACTCTCTGCTGCTCCCCTGTGGTTTCAGTCACGAGAGAGAAGCAGGGATAAGCTGTAGCTTCCTATCCCTGCCTTTCTCCATTCACATGTGGATGCCCATGCTTCACGCTACATATACCAGAGCAGGATATAGCTCTGGTAAATGTGAGTAGTATATTATTTGTTTCAATCTCTCTTCACATATTCTATTTTATACTGTACCATTGGAGTTCCTGTCTTTTATGTTTTGCATGTACCTCTGGAATCACAAGAATTATTCTACCAAGAACATCTAGTGCAGTCAAGCTGAACCACTTCTCTTAAAGACTTTTTTTATTTCATTTTATATAAATATATTTTTTATTATTCACTTTTTGTATTTTATTTGTTTTATATGACTATTTTACTATTATTATTACTCTTGAATATTCATATCACTTTTTTTTTGGCATATCCTTATCTTCTTGCATTTATTAAGTTCTGCCTTTGTCTGGTTAAGAATCACATTACCTGAAGAAACTGATTACTCTCCCATAAAATATTATTAGTTTTATTAAAGTGACATTTTGTTACTAGTTTGTTTCAATGTTTGTGATATTCATTTTTAATTTTTAATTTTTACATACACATAGTATTTTTTATAAAGATAGCACCATGGGGGCGGGGCCTGACAGCCAAGATGGCCGGTTGAGTTTTCTGAGGGCTCCTGATCCGGCGGGTGCAAACACGCTACTACAGAACGATATACTGGCACCAGCAGCCCGGGAGGCCCGAAAGCTGAAACAGAATCAAGCGGAGATCAGGGGGATACCTCTCCTGACCCGATACAACAAGCGACTACTGCAGCCGGCCATGCGGCCTACCACGGAGCGGAGCCTAAAGTCTGGGGGAGGCGGCCGATCCCCTGACATGGGACACGCTCATATCCGAGAGCCCACTATAGCCCTGCTGCCCCCCCCCCTTGGACCGGTGGGGGTTATCCCGGTCCTCGCCAGGGATGACTATCCCCACAATTCAGCATGTAACCAAACGGACCCGAGGTGCCCCTGAAACTGCTGCCGCAGTAGCACCCACAAAACCTAGGGCGAGCACAGGGAACCCAAGCCCAGATCACACTATCTACGCCGCAAGGCTGGACGCAATTTTCCAGGCATTCTGGGACGAGCTGGAGCGGCGCATGCAGCGGAGTGCCACACTAAAACACAGCACCCGCTTATTACCGCACCCACGTGGAACCCACAAAATGGCCGCCGCGAGCCGACCTCAGCACCCGGAGGGCTTGAGACACCGACCAACCCCGCGTGTTAAACAGCAGGCTCATACATCCAACCGGAGCAGCAAACTAACCCCCGGACGGACAACTCGACGTAACCAAGCGCATACCCGAGCCGTGGGCCACCGCGGAAAACTACGCTCACCCTCACGCCGACCCGGCAAAGACCCACTAGCGGCGGCATGGAGGCGGGATCCGCCGTGGAACAAGCCCAAACCCGACAAGCTGCAGAAAGACCAAACGCCGGGCGTCAAACTGCACTGCCTATCATCTGGACCCCAAAGCTTGGCATGCCCCAGTGTGGGCAGAGAATGTGCCCTACCGATGCAAGGTATAGGGTGACTGTGGACTATAATAAGGGTGCACCGGGGGCATCCATCAGCCTTACTCGGCTTGGAGCGAAAGAACGGCCTTACTACCCCTGGATGCCTCCAGTTTTGATTGCACAAACTAGATGCAAAGGTTATCTCTCTCTGTACAGAGCCTCAGAATAAAACGCAATGCAAGCTCCAACTTTGCCCAATATGCATACTAGCTTGATACCTACCCATAGCTGTCTAGATAGGCGCTTTGATAAAACAGTATTAAGAAATGTGTGCTAGCTTTATCGACTTGGCTTACCACATTGCATGCCGCAAATGTAAAATTCATGTGACAGTTTAGTTATTCTGATATGCTCCTGTCTGTCTAATAGGATGACTAGAAAGCCCCTATGTGAGAATACTTCACCTTTACCTTAGTTAAACAAAAGCCAACTCCCAACAGGCACATTGCTGAAACACTAGCCCAGAGGCTAACTTAACCTTGTGTTAACTGCACCAACCACTCAGTAATGCTTGCCTATTCGCTTACCTACCTAATCATCTATTTTACGCACTGACAGGCTTAGCTATAGTGGATATTGCCGCAAGCATGAGCAGCCCAGTCTTGTCACTAAAACTTCCTCTGGGTCTAGCTGGTTACGTAAAGAATAAAGCAAATGTTAGCATATTGAGTTGAATTTTTAAGCGGTCTTATACTTTGTACGCTAGTGCTCGATGAGCGCCCAGGCTACATGCATGGAAAGATAGCATAGTTTAAGACAACACAAGCATGCTTACCCTATCATTTCTCACCATGTCTGAGTTTGTATAGCAACGTATCTCTTTTCTAATCGCTAATCTAGACATGTTTATGTTTAACCTACATTTATCTCTACCTAACATTTTAAAATTGTGCAAAGTTTATACATGCCATACTTTGTAACGTTATGTATGTTATTACAAAACAATGATAAGGTGCGCTGTGTCTTTAAGACCCAAGTGATTCAAAAGTGCAACTTGTGCAATATATTATAATAAAGTGCAAAGTGTTTAAAGTGCACTTAGATACGTAATTAAATATTATACATACATATGTCCTCTCGATTTATACATAAAGGAAAAGGAGAGACATAAAAAACATAATAGTGTAAAATCGTTTTTAGAAAATATATATAAATATAAAATGCCAGAAGGGTGCACTCACAAACATAGAGCAGAAAGAGCCTGCTCTAGCTTTAATCGCTTCTTGAGATATACGACTGCATGAACGGAGATACTTCAAAAGAATTTATTTGCCCAGCACAGCATAGAATAGTCACCTTCCTTCACATCCAATTTTCAAATACACACAGAGTCCGGTAAAAGTGCAGCTTCAGGGTGTCGACTGTCCCTATGTGTTGATCGCCGCTGTGATTACCGTCTGTGTACGAAAAAAACTTCCGGGAGGAGGGACTTCCTTGTATGCGTGACGTAAGGTGCGTAGCTTTGCGTGATGACGCGTTTCGCCGTATTCACGGCTTCATCAGATCTGTCCATGCAAGTCTTAGTTGTTGTTTTATACCCATCTTAATGGGTAAACATAGGAGATTGGCAATCAGAGTCCTTTACCTTAACGCTGGTGTCAATTAAGTACATGTTACAAAAACCAAAATTATACTTTATTATAAGAACTTTCTTAATTAAAAATAATAACTTTATATTACTATACTTGTTTTAAAAAACCTAAATATAACTTTAAAACCTTATATAAAAACAATATATAAATTATATGTATTATTACAAATCACATGATTTCCAAGGAAAATATTCCGATAGACTTATTTAAAGAGACATTTTTAAGAGGCATTTTTTAAAAAAGGACATTTTTAAAGAGACATACTTCAGAATATACAATACACAAAAAAAAAAAAAAATGTTTACCCATTAAGATGGGTATAAAACAACAACTAAGACTTGCATGGACAGATCTGATGAAGCCGTGAATACGGCGAAACGCGTCATCACGCAAAGCTACGCACCTTACGTCACGCATACAAGGAAGTCCCTCCTCCCGGAAGTTTTTTTCGTACACAGACGGTAATCACAGCGGCGATCAACACATAGGGACAGTCGACACCCTGAAGCTGCACTTTTACCGGACTCTGTGTGTATTTGAAAATTGGATGTGAAGGAAGGTGACTATTCTATGCTGTGCTGGGCAAATAAATTCTTTTGAAGTATCTCCGTTCATGCAGTCGTATATCTCAAGAAGCGATTAAAGCTAGAGCAGGCTCTTTCTGCTCTATGTTTGTGAGTGCACCCTTCTGGCATTTTATATTTATATATATTTTCTAAAAACGATTTTACACTATTATGTTTTTTATGTCTCTCCTTTTCCTTTATGTATAAATCGAGAGGACATATGTATGTATAATATTTAATTACGTATCTAAGTGCACTTTAAACACTTTGCACTTTATTATAATATATTGCACAAGTTGCACTTTTGAATCACTTGGGTCTTAAAGACACAGCGCACCTTATCATTGTTTTGTATTCACGAGAGTGTTTTGAGGAGTTTTTACACGTATTTTTTGGTGCAGCTTCATTCTAAGGTAGATTATATTGATTGGAGACTAATATTTTACGAGCGCCTACTTTTTACTTGTTTTTTTGTATATTGTTCATTTAGCTCTCACCAAGTAAGGCTGCTGTAATATGTCTGTGTTTGATTTTAGAGAAAGTCTCAAATTTGGTTTTGATGGACCAGAAAGTCTCAAATATGATGATATTCATGTCTCTAGAAATGATGATATAGAAGTGAATTTTAAAAATCTGGAGAAATTATTAGCAAAAGAAATCAAATATAAATGGGAGGTGGCAACAATGGAGAGGTATCTAAAGGATAAAATTACGCCTAGGGGTCTCCGTTTTTTTTAAAACACCCACCTTTGAAAATGAGAACAACCAGAAATATGTAAATATTTGGAATGATGCTTTGGAAAGATTCTCTGTAGAAATGATGAATAGAGTAATAGCATGCAGATTAGAAGCTTTATCTCAACTAGATAAAGACATAGAAGTGTTTCAGAAAAGATTAGAACCAGCATCAGAAACAAGAGATTATGAAGAGCTGACAAAGAAAACTAAAGAGAATCTGGGTAGACTTGAGGAACAGGTGAAGTCTGGTAAACATAAAAAATACAGAAGAGATATGTCAGATTATAAAAATAACAAAGTTAGAAATTTTTCTAGATTTGAGAAAGACAGACCAAGGAATAATCAGTATGGTCCTTATCCAAACAGGGAGAATACTAATACACGAGATAATTTCCAAAGAAAAAGGCTAAATAGCTATGGAACATATAAAAAGACCACATGGAGATCCCCAGAACATAAGATACAAGGGGAATGGACGAAGGTAAAAGCAAGGAATAGGCCCTATCATAGAGAACATAGGGATTTTAGTCCAGAGAGGAGACAGGATATAAGAGATTTTAATACGAAGAATCGTTTTGAAGTTTTATCAGAGAAAACACCCCAAAATCCACGAAAAGATTTTTTAGAGAAAAGAAAAGAGAGGGTTGTTTTTTCACCACAGAAAAGAAGGAGGAGCAGAGACAGAGAGGATGTAGAGGAGGAGTCAAACTACAGATTCGAAAAGAAAGGAAGAACAGGAAGTCGGATGGAATAATAAATTTATCCAAACATCAACTTTCTAAATACGAATGTAAGGTTTTAGACAAAGGGCTTAAGTTTGCCCCCAGTCGCAAGTTTGACTCCTTCTCGGCATATGTAGATATGCTGAAGTTTTCTAGAGGTTTAACACTAAAAAGGTTTTTTTTATCTAAATAAATGCACAGAGAAAGTTATAGATAACACCCATACCAATCTAAGAAATAAGTCTAGTTTTTACCCCAGAAATTATAGGACTAGTGCTATTGATATTTTTAAAAAATCAGTAACAGAAGATTTTGAGAAATTAGAAAAAAAGATCAAAAATAGGAAGAATAATTTAAACAAAGAGGAAAGAGAGGCATTACAGCAATTAAGAAGTAATAAAACAATTATCATAAAGCCCGCGGATAAGGGAGGAAGTATAGTGGTACAAGATTCAGAGACGTATATAAAAGAATGTTATAGACAACTTCAAGATCAAAATGTCTATAAAGTCTTAGAAAAAGATCCCATAGAGGAAATAAAAAAATCCTTGTATGAATTGTTGGACAGGGGAAAAGAAGACGGCATTCTGAATGAGGACGAATACAAATTTTTACATAATGATTTCCCCAGAATGCCAGTCTTCTATACCCTACCCAAGGTCCATAAGGATAAAATGAATCCCCCTGGAAGACCCATTGTTTCGGGGATACATTCCATTTCTGCCAATCTTTCGAAGTATGTAGATACATGGTTGCAGGATTTAGTTAAGATGGTGCCTTCTTATCTAAAGGATACTTTAGATGTTATCAATTTTTTAAAAAATGTGAAATGGAAGAGTACATATATATTGGTAACTAGTGATGTATCTTCGCTATATACCTCTATTCCCCACGCACAAGGCTGTCAAGTAATAGAAGATTCCCTAAATAGATCTAATAAATTCTCAATTGAACATGTTGATTTTTTAATTAAGAGTATTAATTGGATTTTACATAATAATTATTTTTTATTCAATTCTCATTTTTACTTACAATGCCAAGGAACGGCTATGGGGACCAGGTTTGCCCCAAGTTATGCGAACTTATACATGGCCGTCTGGGAAGAAAAACATGTGTATGAGAGTCCGGAATGGGGGGCAAACCTGGTCCTATATTATAGATATATAGATGATCTAATTTTTATATGGGATGGACATGAAGAAGCTCTTAAAGAATTTTTAGAAAAACTTAATAATAATAACTGGGGTATTAGTTTGACGAGTGTTTTTAGTAAGACAAATATTAACTATTTAGATTTAGAAATATATATAGAAAATGAGGAGATAAAAACAAAAAACTTTTTTAAGAAGGTAGATTCTAACAATTATGTTTTATACAACAGTGGCCACTATACTCCTTGGCTTAATAATATCCCCAAAGGCCAACTGCAAAGGATTAGGAGGAACTGTACCGATAAAGATACATTCGAGGAACAAGCCATGATAATTATAGATAGATTTAAGCAAAAGAAGTATCCCCAACAAATTCTGGAAAAAGCATATAATGAAATAGTAAGTTTAGAATCTAACCAATCAGTGAGTAACCAGGAAGAAATAAGAAATCCAAAGAAAGAAAGAGAAATCATATTACCCTTGGTTTTTGATTTTAATCAAGAGTGCAATAAAATGAAATCAATAGTGAATAAACATTGGCATATTTTAAAGAAAGATAATGAACTCAGTAAAATTATCCCCGAAAAACCCTTTATTACGTTTAGAGGAGCTCCGAATTTTAAATGAATTCTCACTTTTAATCATCCTAAAAAAGAAATTCCCAAGACGTTTTTAGACAATAAAAAAGGGTTCTACTCCTGCAATAAATGTGCAGGATGCAGGTGTAGTAAAAATGCCACTTTAAAGGGGGTCAGTAAATTTTAAAATAATATGAAAGACACTGAATTTTATATTAAAGATTTTATCACGTGTTTTAGTAAGAATGTAATTTATTTAATAATATGCCCATGTGGACTACAGTATGTGGGGCGGACAATTCGCCCACTACACAAAAGAATATATGAGCACGTGAATAACATTATCAAGGGCTATGACAATCATAGCGTTTCGGCACATTTTAAGAAATGCCATAATAAAGACCCTAGAGGGTTGGTATTCCTAGGAATAGAAGTAGTAAAAAAATCATGGAGAGGGGGAAATCACATTATTGATATAGGCAAAAAAGAAATGCAATGGGTCCACAGATTAAAAACGTTAGAACCTAGGGGACTCAACATAGAATTTGATTTGTTTAACTTTTTAAGTTAAATTTGAAATAATTTATTGTTTTAAAACATATTATCTTCTCTTAATATTAACAAAAATTTCTTTTTCTACTTTAGAGATATTTCCTATTTTTGGAAAACACATTTTTTCTCCTTTTTATTACATGTATTAACTGTGAATACGTATTTGGGCTAAATGCCGTTTTTTTTTGTGTATTGTATATTCTGAAGTATGTCTCTTTAAAAATGTCCTTTTTTAAAAAATGCCTCTTAAAAATGTCTCTTTAAATAAGTCTATCGGAATATTTTCCTTGGAAATCATGTGATTTGTAATAATACATATAATTTATATATTGTTTTTATATAAGGTTTTAAAGTTATATTTAGGTTTTTTAAAACAAGTATAGTAATATAAAGTTATTATTTTTAATTAAGAAAGTTCTTATAATAAAGTATAATTTTGGTTTTTGTAACATGTACTTAATTGACACCAGCGTTAAGGTAAAGGACTCTGATTGCCAATCTCCTATGTTTACCCATTAAGATGGGTATAAAACAACAACTAAGACTTGCATGGACAGATCTGATGAAGCCGTGAATACGGCGAAACGCGTCATCACGCAAAGCTACGCACCTTACGTCACGCATACAAGGAAGTCCCTCCTCCCGGAAGTTTTTTTCGTACACAGACGGTAATCACAGCGGCGATCAACACATAGGGACAGTCGACACCCTGAAGCTGCACTTTTACCGGACTCTGTGTGTATTTGAAAATTGGATGTGAAGGAAGGTGACTATTCTATGCTGTGCTGGGCAAATAAATTCTTTTGAAGTATCTCCGTTCATGCAGTCGTATATCTCAAGAAGCGATTAAAGCTAGAGCAGGCTCTTTCTGCTCTATGTTTGTGAGTGCACCCTTCTGGCATTTTATATTTATATATATTTTCTAAAAACGATTTTACACTATTATGTTTTTTATGTCTCTCCTTTTCCTTTATGTATAAATCGAGAGGACATATGTATGTATAATATTTAATTACGTATCTAAGTGCACTTTAAACACTTTGCACTTTATTATAATATATTGCACAAGTTGCACTTTTGAATCACTTGGGTCTTAAAGACACAGCGCACCTTATCATTGTTTTGTATTCACGAGAGTGTTTTGAGGAGTTTTTACACTTATTTTTTGGTGCAGCTTCATTCTAAGGTAGATTATATTGATTGGAGACTAATATTTTACGAGCGCCTACTTTTTACTTGTTTTTTTTTTTGTATATGTATGTTATTGTCTAACTTGACCATGCTGTCGTGGCATTGCAAGTGCTCATGTTAATGCTTTGATGCACAGAAAAATAAAGAATTTAAAAATAAAGATAGCACCATATAATTTAGTGCAGAGTATCCAGGAGCTGTACAGTAGATGAGATCTTAGAAAAACAGTGAAGTATACACTTTTAACCCCTTAAGGACACATGACATGTGTGACATGTCATGATTACCTTTTATTCCAGAAGTTTGGTCCTTAAGGGGTTAAACACAATATTATAATATATAGGTAACTTTTTCTTTTCTTTGGTTTTTACTATATATTGGGGCTGATGTGTACTGTAGTCCTTGCTGCCGGCCCATTAGTGATGGGAGTGAGTGCAGGACTTCCTTTTTTGTATTTGTATTTACTTTGTATCACACAGCCTGGTTACAATGCTGCCGCCCATCCCATGTGTTCCCTATTAAGGGTTAATAAGTATAGTACCTTAAATTGATACTAGCTCCTACGATTAAATCTACTGATACTAGTAGGAATCAAGAATCTGGAAAAGGTTTCTCAAGATGCAGTAAATGCATAGGGTGTAAGAATAACCCATCTCTAGAAGTAGAAAGTACTAAATTCATATCACTAAATGACCTTAAGGAATACAAATAGAGAACTAATATGAACTGTAACACTTCAGGCGTTATCTATTTGATTACATGTCCATGTCCCAAACAATTGTTGGACGTTCGAAAAGACCGTTAAAATTAAGAATTGCTGAGCATATTCGAAACATAAAAAGAGGCCTATTGACACATAATTTATCCAAACATTTTAAAGAAACACACTGTGGAATCCAACAGGATTAAAGTTTTTACCCATAGAAAAAGTTAATGTTTATTGGAGAGGAGGAAATAAAGATAGGAATCTAGATCATACAACAAAGAAATGCACCTTATACACACACTTATATACAAGGATACTTATCAGTGTTAGGTGAAATACAGCCTCCCTCAGATCGCTCCCAGCTAGCAATCAACTTCAACACAAATATATACAAAGCACAACGAGGGAACCGGCTGGTAGCCTAAATGAAGATAAATACAAAGAAAATATAGTGTAATAAAGTTTGACAATAATGACTTTGCGCAATATGAAATGCACTCACAGGATCTTGGACAGTTCAGGCATATATGGTGTAACGGATCGCCTGGCACCCCGACTTGGTACCTCCGTTAATGGATGCTCCTAGTGCTTCCTGAGGACTCCAAGCACTCTGGCAGACACCACAATCACCGAATCCGAGAAACCTTTTAAATTCTCCCAAGCATATGAATGCTGTAGACCATTGAATAGGAACCATACGAATAGGCTTGTACTCCTAGCAGTCAACTGGAACAGCATGCAATAAATCCTTCCCCCCAATAATGAGACGACACATCACTTTGAGGGTAAAACAGGAACTCTGGACTGGCTCATCCAGCCTGGCTTTTATTTCCAACTCACACATACAGGCCACACCCAGGGGGAGGCATAAAAGAACCAATGACATAGATGTTACCTCCCACACATCCCCTCCCCTTAGTGTGACACATAATCCCATTATGCATACAGTGTAAAATATACTTTTGCACAACTTTCATAACTTTAAAACCATACATCACATTCACATAAAAATACATATCCACAATCAATCCATTCAGGGGAACAACATATTAAAAAATGGCATGAATCCGACCAGGGGTTCAAAAGTTACTAAAAGTATCTTTTGTTCCTTTCTGGCTGGCAGAAAAACATCCCCACAATGCACCCTGGTTTCCTCCCTTCTGCCCTGGAGTTAATTGGAGAAGTAATCCAATTACCCAGGACTAAAGGCAGACTCCATTAACCACATGGTTGCAAAACAACATAAAACACTTTAAAATACATAAAGTCACATTTACACATAACACACAGACATTTCACCTATCCCCAGATAGCTGGGATCTGCACGCACAAAACTACCGAATAGCGCGCAGATCCTACTCACACAGTACAATTGCCATGGAGCTAAAGTCTTTCCCATAGTCTTTCATTATATGAATAGGCTCCATGGTATGGCTATCTGGGGTATCACATTCCCATAAAGTCTGGTCCATAGTCCAAAGGCAAGAGGCGGGCAATCAGCCCCCTCCAAGGACACGTGGCGAGGTCGGTTTCGCCACACTTCTCCCCTTTACCCCCCAGACTAACAGGGTACTTGACCTCCTGCCGGTCAGTGCCCTTGTTAGTCCAGCAGCCCACCCACAAGACAGAAACAGCAGAGCAGCCCACCCACAATAAACAGTTACTACACCTGGGTGAGGGAGAATCTTGTCCAGGTTCAGGTGCCTCACCACGGCTGTGTGGGGGACTGGTAGGCTGCCTTGGTAGGTTGCTGAGGGGGCAGAGACCAGCGGTACTCTGTCCTGTTGCCAGCACTACCACGGGAGTAGTCTGGTTGGAGCCTGGTTGCTGGAGACCGACTATCTCCCCTTTAAATACACCGCTCTGCTGCTGGAGACCGACTGTCTCCCCTTGAGTTACACCGCTCTGCTGCTGGAGACCGACTGTCTCCCCTTGAGTTACACAACTCTGCTGCTGGAGACCGACTGTCTCCCCTTTAGTTACACAGCTCTGCTGCTGGAGACAGACTGTCTCCCCTTTGGCTAAACAGCCCTGTCGTGGGGGGGCAGGACCGACCGTCCCTACCCCCTGTGCTGGAAGTGCAGAGACCACTGTCCCATCTGCACAGGTGTGGGGCTTACAGTCTCCCCCTGGTACATTAAGCTGCCGCTGGGGAGAGGTGGTAACCAGCTCCTCTCCCATTAGAACACTCTGCCGCTGGGGAATGGAGACTGGGCTCTCTATTCCCTGTACATTAATGATCCGCCGCTGGGGAGAGGTCGTAACAATCTCCTCTCCCATACATACTTCCCGTCTCTGCGGAGGGAGACCGACTGTCTCTCCTCCCAGCACAGAGTCCTGCTGTGGGGAAAAGGGGGCTGGGCTCTCCATTCCCTGCTGGATACTCTGCCGCTGGGGAATGGAGACTGGGCTCCCAATCCCCAACAAATCACACTGCCGCTGGGGAGGGAGGACGGCCCCTTCAGCTCCCTGTAACTTGGGCGCAGAGACCACGGTCCCATCTGCGCTGGTGTGGGGCTTACTGTCTCCCCTTGGTGTGCTAAGCTGCCGCTGGGGAGCAAGAACGGCACCTTCAGCTCCCTGTAACGCACACTGCCGCTGGGGATCTGGGCCGACTGCCCAGCATCCCTGTAGGGCCGGTAGAGAGACCGCAGTCCCATCTCCACCTGCCATCTGTGGGTCTTCCCAGGACCAATCCGTGAGGCCCCGCAACATTTGTGAGTAAGGGCCCGGTGGAGAGACCTTGGTCCCATCTCTACCTGCCTGTTGTGGTTCCTCACAGGACCAGTCTATGAGGACCCCCACTTCGGGTTCCTCCCGCCGCCTCAGGGAAAGATGGCTAACCTCATCGGATGCAGCCTCTACTCGGCTGCTGTACCGCTCCTGCTGCTGAGCATACTTCCTCTCTTTTGCCAACCGGAATTCTCGGTCCAGCCTTGTGTTTCGCTCAGCCATGACCTGGTTCCAGATCACCCGGCGTGTCTCCATGGGTATATCATCCCCATACTCGGCCACTCGCTGCCTCACCTCGGCCAGCCAATCATCTCCAGAGCCAGAACCTTCCATACTTGTCTGCTCCCAGGGGCGCTGCACGACTGCTAGCGTTGCCCTCAATTTGTAAATCCAAACAGTGTCTCTGAGCTGCTTTACCTCACACTAGGACGCCATCCCACCGCTGCCACCAATGTAACGGATCGCCTGGCACTCCGACTTGGTACCTCCGTTAATGGATGCTCCTAGTGCTTCCTGAGGACTCCAAGCACTCTGGCAGACACCACAATCACCGAATCCGAGAAACCTTTTAAATTCTCCCAAGCATATGAATGCTGTAGACCATTGAATAGGAACCATACGAATAGGCTTGTACTCCTAGCAGTCAACTGGAACAGCATGCAATAAATCCTTCCCCCCAATAATGAGACGACACATCACTTTGAGGGTAAAACTCTGGACTGGCTCATCCAGCCTGGCTTTTATTTCCAACTCACACATACAGGCCACACCCAGGGGGAGGCATAAAAGAACCAATGACATAGATGTTACCTCCCACACATCCCCTCCCCTTAGTGTGACACATAATCCCATTATGCATACAGTGTAAAATATACTTTTACACAACTTTCATAACTTTAAAACCATACATCACATTCACATAAAAATACATATCCACAATCAATCCATTCAGGGGAACAACATATTAAAAAATGGCATGAATCCGACCAAGGGTTCAAAAGTTACTAAAAGTATCTTTTGTTCCTTTCTGGCTGGCAGAAAAACATCCCCACAATGCACCCTGGTTTCCTCCCTTCTGCCCTGGAGTTAATTGGAGAAGTAATCCAATTACCCAGGACTAAAGGCAGACTCCATTAACCACATGGTTGCAAAACAACATAAAACACTTTAAAATACATAAAGTCACATTTACACATAACACACAGACATTTCACCTATCCCCAGATAGCTGGGATCTGCACGCACAAAACTACCGAATAGCGCGCAGATCCTACTCACACAGTACAATTGCCATGGAGCTAAAGTCTTTCCCATAGTCTTTCATTATATGAATAGGCTCCATGGTATGGCTATCTGGGGTATCACATTCCCATAAAGTCTGGTCCATAGTCCAAAGGCAAGAGGCGGGCAATCAGCCCCCTCCAAGGACACGTGGCGAGGTCGGTTTCGCCACATATGGTGCCACCCCTGATGGTATGGGGGGCTGGGGGGTTCCCCTGGACACTTCCACCAAAAAGCAGGACTCCGGGTGAAGGTATGAAAAAAGCGGCTTTAATTCAATAAAAGTATATAAAATAAATACAAAATAGAGGTCCTACGCGTTTCGTCCCTTCTATAAAGTATGGGACTTCCTCAGGGACCAACAATATCATAAAATATTCAAAAGATATGAAAGAGAAAATTGAGGAGGAATTAGAGCTATTGGAATCTAATACACAGATTGACCTAGAAAGTATGGAGTATAAAGAGAGAGATGAATCTTTAAAAACAAATGTAAAACAATTAGATGAGAAAATACAGAAGGGATAAGGAAGATAAAATTAATAATACTTTTTCCACCCTAAATAGGATGTCGAGGAAAAAACCTCACTTCCAGAGAGGTCCCATTTTGAACCCTCACTCCCCCTATAGGAAAAAATCAGTATCATATGAATACAGGGGAAAAAAACAAGGAGATTCCCAGAGAAAGGAGATTAACAATAGATTTACCCGTACCCCCTCAAGAGAGAGATCTGGGTTACAAAATAGAAATACACGTCCACTTGAGAAGAGGGTCATTCGTACTCCCTCAAGAGAACGACCAGAGTTTCAAAATAGGAATGTACGCCCATTTGAAAAAAGAGGAGCAAGATCTTACGCTCAAGTAGTCAGACAAGATGAAAACAATAGTAGATCTAGCTCACAATATAATGAAAAAGAGGAAAATTTTCATGGGAGAACCAGAGGTCCAAAAGAGAAACCCATCACCAATTACTTTTACCACAGGGCCAACACCTGGGAACATCGAAACCGGTTCTCACCCTTACAGGTAGACTCTCCGAACAAAAGAACACGAACGGAGGATTAGAGGATTTGGCACGTGGTCTGGCCATAGTGAAGGCCAAAGAAAGGGAAAAAGGTATCTTCAATATATCTGGTTTACCCATGTCAAATGATGAGATACAATTATTATCAAAAGGCATGAGATTTGCTCCAGATAAGAAATCAAATGAATTTAATTTATATATTGATTTAAAGAAGTATATTAGATCACTAACGTTAAAAATACATTTTCTGTTGCAATCGAATCAGCCAATAATTCCAACTATGGATGAGGAAGAACTAAGAAATAGGAAATTTAGACCTAAATCTCACTTTTATCCCACACAGAATAGGGGTCGATATTTGGAAATTTTCGAAAAATTGGTGGACAGAGAATTTAAATCTATGGCTAAAAAACAAAACTCTAATAATAGTAGAAATTTAACGAGGGAAGAAGATAAATGTTTAAACAAACTAAAGAAGATGGAAGATATTATAATTAAGGAAGCCGACAAGGGGGGGGGGGGGGGGGGAATTGTCATTATGTCTAGGAATTATTATTTACAAGAAGCCCAAAATATTTTAAGCAACAGTGAAACTTATACCGTACTGATACGGGATCCGACTAAAGAATTTAACTTATTTTTAAAAAATCTGTTAGAAGTAGCAAAGAACAAAGATATAATTTCACAGGCAAATTATGATTTTTTGTTTTGTAATAACCCAAGAATTCCAATTTTTTATTTCATTCCAAAAATTCACAAATGTTTATTTAATCCCCCTGGCCGCCCCATAATTAGTGGGATAGATTCCTTGTCAGCCAACCTCTCTGCATTTGTAGATTCATATCTACAAAAGTATGCCCAAAGCTCTCTTTCCTATATAAAAGACACAAAATCATTTCTACAAGAATTGGAAAATATTGAATGGCATTCCGATTATAGTTGGGCAACACTGGACGTATCATCCCTTTATACTATAATTAGCCATAAATTGGGATTAGAAGCCATTAATCATTTTATGACGGAAGATCGAAATCTCCCTCAGGATACAAAAGAGTTTATTTGGTATTCAGTTAAATTTATTTTAGAACACAATTATTTTTTCTTTAATGACCAATTTTTTTTACAAATCACGGGGAACGCCATGGGCACCAGGTTCGCACACAGTTATGCCAACATCTACATGCGTAGATGGGAAGATTTAACAGTTTGGGTTGGTCATGACTGGAGGGTGAACCTGGTGCTCTGTCGGAGATATATTGATGACGTTATTATTATTTGGAAGGGGCCTTTTTCGTTATTTCAATCATTTGAAAATTATTTCAATCAAAATAAATACAATCTAAAGTTTACTTCCGCATGGAATCAAAAATAAATAATTTTTTTGGATTTGTCACTGATTAAAACAAAGTGCTTCTTTAAACCGAGTGATGGCGATGGATATGTTCACAGTCAAAGTTGCCATCATCGTCCCTGGCTTAGAGGGATAGCCAAGGGACAATTTGCCAGGGTGAGAAGAAACTGCTCGCAAGTTCAAGATTTTATAATACAATCCAACCATATTAAGAACAAATTGGTAGAAAGAGGTTATAAGAAAAACACCATTGACAAGGAAATCCGTTTAGCTCTACAGACCGATAGAGGAAATTATCTAATGGACAGGCCCCGTGCCAAATCCTATCAGGACAATGTAGCTGCCTTTAGAACTCAGTATTGTACGGACCATGCTGGGATCAGGAGGGGTTTACAGAAACACTGGTCGATTCTTCAACAGGATCCTGTACTTAACTCTTTTTTTACCAGATCAGCCCAAACTTATTTTTAAGAAAAATCAGAATTTCAAGAATACTCTGGCACCCAGCTATGCCATAAAAAATCATGAGGATAGTCGGAAACCTGTCGATAATGGTTTCTTTAGAGGGTGTGGTGTTTGTAAAGCCTGCCAGACTGTAAATCTTAGAACGATAGATGTTTTTTCTAGTTTCATCACTGGTGAAGTATTCCAGATAAAGTCAGAAATTGGTTGCCATACGGACTATGTAGTTTATTTACTGCAGTGTCCGTGCGGCAAGCAATATGCGGGCAGAACCAAGAGGCCCCTAAAAGTGCGACTTTTGGAGCATATAAATAATATAAAAAAGAACTTGGCCACTCATTCTATCCCAGTACATTGTAATCATTGTTCCCAATTCTCTTTCACTGGTTTAAAATTTATAGGTATCGAAAAGGTATCTGTTGATTGGAGAGGGGGGGATAGGGTAAAAAAGTTGTCACAGAGAGAGACCTACTGTATCCACAGGCTACAAACACTGGAGCCTGGTGGTTTAAATGTGGATGTGGATCTAGTATGTTTCTTATAAATACATACCACTATTGGTCACAGTCACTATAAAACATATTGAATTAGTATGTGATTATAACTAAGCACTGACTTTCATAGGATAAATTAGGTTTATTAATAATATAACAATAATTTAAAATACATTTTTTGATTAGATTATAAGAAGGATAAAATGAAATAAAATGATAAATTATATATTAGAGGTAATATTAGATATGTAAATAATATCACAAAATTAGGAGATAATTATACATTAGAGGTAATATTAGATATGTAAATAATATCACAAAATAAGGAGATAAAAGATTTGTTTATACTAGATCCACATCACCAATTATTGGTATACACAATATGGGAAGATTCACTGTGATCCACTGAGTATTGTACAGACGATATAAGGTTAATAAATGTACATATTATATGGGGATATACCATTAGTGGACTTTTGGGTTAAGTTATAGACCTTTTATATGTATTCTTTGTGGCTAGATTTTTCCCCAATACAGGTGGAACGCAAAAAACGGAGGTGGAACGCATGCCATTTCCGGTTATACAGAACTTCCGGGTTTGCGAACACAGTTGGAACGCATAGCACTTCCGGTTTCCGGAACGCACGAAAACGCCGAAAATAACCGGAGAATTATAGAAACAATGAAGACCAACTGTGAATATTTAAGAATGCGATTCCCAACAGATGATATTCATCTACACAGGACCAATGAGGAAGGACAGAGAGGCACATGTGATTAATCTTAGGGATTAGCCCTATTTAAAGGACTTGTGGGTGGAGGGGTGTTAGGCTGCTTTTTTGATTGTACTGCATTAATTGTAAATTTTAATATTGTTGGTCCCTGAGGAAGTCCCATACTTTATAGAAGGGACGAAACGCGTAGGACCTCTATTTTGTATTTATTTTATATACTTTTATTGAATTAAAGCCGCTTTTTCATACCTTCACCCGGAGTCCTGCTTTTTGGTGGAAGTGTCCAGGGGAACCCCTCAGCCCCCCATACCATCAGGGGTGGCACCATATATGCCTGAACTGTCCATGAATCTAGATCAGGCAGAACCGAAATGGATATTTTCTCTTAATACTTTAGTTCCGCAGGGTTTTAACATGGATTTTGAACTCAATGCATTTTTATAACAATTTTTATATCATTATTTTTTATACTTGTATATTTTTTAATTGTTATATTCTTATTAATTTTTATTTGTACATTCTTATATTTTTGCCTTCTATATACATATATATATATATATGTGTATATATATATATATATGTATAGGTTATAGATATTGCTTTCCACATTCTGATCAGATTGCTCCCTATATATTTGATCCTTTTTGTGTAACAGCTGCAATGATTTTCTCTTTTTAGTCTTCAGGATTTTATTATTAGTTTCATTACTAATGTTATTATTATGATTACTGTTATTTTATCCTGTCTCTTTCCAAGATTCATGTGTCAATCTCTAAATTATTTTAAATTATTCCAACTATTCCACAGTATAAAAATATACATATTCCTTAGATTTTATATCTCATATTAATATAGGTCCGGATATGTGATGTAGGATATTTCCGATTACATATTTTTATCGCCATTTATACATTAGATCATAACAATTATAACACTGTTTAGAGATAACCCGTTAGTCTATAATTATAATGCTTTTGTTGCTGCATTTAGGAGAACTTTTGATCCCCTAGGAAGAAAGGCCAATGCTGCCAGACTACTGTTACGTCTCAGACAGCATAACCGTACCCTGGTGGACTATGCATTAGAGTTCAGATCCTTGGCCTCAGAAATCAAATGGAATGAACAGGCTTATATGGACGTATTTTTGAACGGGTTATCTGATGAGATTCTAGATGAGGTTGCCACAAGAGAACTTCCAGAGAATCTAGAGGATTTAATTTCATTTATTTCCTGAATTGATGAGCGTATGAGACAGAGGCAAAATACTCGGGATAGAACCCGTAGACCCTCCATAAGATTAGCTCCCTCATTTCAGAATTCTGACTCTACTACTTTAGCTCTTCCAGAACCTATGCAAATAGGGACCACGCGGCTCTCAGAAGATGAGAGACTGTACAGGAGAAGGGAGGGTCTTTGTTTGTATTGTGGATTTAGAGGGCATCTACGCCTAAATTGCCCATACCGGTCGGGAAACGCTCGCACCTAAGTGTCTCAAGAGGACAGGCCTTGGGAGTTTCTATCTTGTCCTCTATATATGATTATAAAGACCATAGGCTTCTTGTACCTGTCTCTTTAGCTTGGGAAATGGGAGTTATAAATACTATGGCTTTGATAGATTCCGGAGCAGCTGAAAACTTTATTGATCAGACCTTTGCCTCTAACCAATCTATCCCATCTCAACTAAGAGATACACCCTTGGCTGTTGAGGCCATAGACGGTAGGCCATTATCAGAACCTGTCATTTTTCATGAAACCATACCAGTTAAATTAACCGTTGGTATCCTACACGAAGAAAGAATGTCCCTCATGCTTATCTCATCTCCTTCAGTTCCAGTGGTCTTGGGGTATCCATGGCTTAAGAAGCATAATCCCACCATTGACTGGGAACTAGGTGAGATAGTATCATGGGGTCAGGGTTGCCAGAAGGGATGTTTACGGAAAGTCTCACCGGTTTGCGTAGTTGGTACTTCTGTTACTTCTTCCCAAACTACAGATTCATTGATACCGTTTCAGTACTTGGATTTGAGGGCAGTATTTGACAAAAAGAAGGCTGATACTTTACCTCCTCATAGGTCTTTCGACTGTAGTATTAGACTTTTGCCTGGTACTATGCCTCCGAGGGGTACGGTATATCCTTTATCCGTTAAGGAAAACGTAGTTCTGGAGGAATATATGCGTGAAAATCTAGACAAAGGATTTATTAGGTCTTCATCTCCGGCTGGGGCCGGTTTTTTCTTTGTGGATAAAAAAGACGGCACTTTGCGGCCTTGCATTGATTATCGAGGCTTGAATAAGATAATCTATTCCCCTTATTACTGAGCTATTTGATAGGCTGAAAGGCTCCAAGATTTTTACCAAGTTAGATCTGAGGGGAGCTTATAACTTGGTAAGAATTAAACAGGGGGACGAATGGAAAACGGCCTTCAATACCCGTTACGGTCACTATGAATACACGGTAATGCCTTTTGGGCTTTGCAATGCACCAGCAGTATTCCAGGATCTAATTAATGAAGTTCTTAGGGAATTTCCACATGAATGTGTTATAGTATATTTGGATGATATACTAATACATTCTAGTGAGATTGAGACTCATCACAGACAAGTCAGAAGAGTATTGCACAAACTTTTACAACATGGATTGTGTTGTAAATTGGAAAAATGTAGCTTCGACCAATCTCAGATAAACTTTATTGGTTACGTAATTTCTGGAGACGGGTTTATGATGGACCCGACTAAACTTCAATCGATTTTAGATTGGCCATTGCCCAGGGGACTCAAGGCCATTCAGAGATTTATCAGATTCTCCAATTATTATAGGCGCTTCATTAAAGGTTACTCTTCTATTATTGCTCCTATTACTAATATGACTAAACAAGGTGTTGATACCAAGACATGGTCTACTGAGGCTCTCTCTGCCTTCAAGACGCTCAAGGAACATTTTGCCTCGGCACCAATATTGGTTCATCCTGACACTTCATTGCCTTTTTTACTCGAGGTAGACGCCTCGGAGTCTGGTATAGGCGCAGTCTTGTCCCAAAGGAAAGGTTTGGATAAACCGTTACATCCATGTGGTTTTTTTTCTAAAAAGCTTTCTGGGACTGAAAGTAGATATGACATTGGAGACAGGGAACTGTTAGCGGTCATTATGGCTTTAAAGGAATGGAGACATTTGTTGGAAGGCTCTTTGCACCCGGTTACTATTTTGACGGATCACAAGAATTTGTCCTATATAGGGGAGGCCAAGCGATTGTCCGCCAGGCAAGCTTGTTGGTCTTTGTTCCTTACTCATTTCAATTATGTACTCACATATAGACCAGGTTCCAAGAACTCCAAGGCGGATGCGTTGTCCCGCCAACATGAACCTTCTACTGTGACGGAAACTG
This sequence comes from Pelobates fuscus, assembly GCF_036172605.1. Lineage (NCBI taxonomy): Eukaryota > Metazoa > Chordata > Amphibia > Anura > Pelobatidae > Pelobates > Pelobates fuscus. The sequence continues at coordinate 143,030,060 of NC_086326.1, read as the reverse complement.
CTTTGTCCTCTATCATTCCTAAGTGTAAAATTATTGCCAACACGAGTGTCAGGATACACTCGCCGTTGCTTGCTGAGATTGAAAAAGCACAACATCTAGCTCCTAAATCTGTTCCTGGGGCTCGGTACTTCATTTCTCCTGAGTTCCAAGTAGAACTGATGCGTTGCTTTCATGACAGTAAGGTTGCTGGACATCCCGGTATACGCAAAACTTATTTTCTGATTTCCAAAGACTTCTGGTGGTCTTCTTTACGTAAGGATATAAGGGATTTTGTCAAGGCATGCGATGTTTGTAATAAGACTAAGCTACCTCATGCGCTCCCATGTGGGTTTTTGCAACCCCTAGACATTCCCGAGAAACCTTGGAACGGTTTGGCTATGGATTTCATTGTCGATTTGCCTGTCTCTCAAAAACATACTGTTATTCTCACGGTGGTTGACAGGTTCACTAAGATGGCTCATTTTATACCCTTGCCTAAACTGCCCTCTTCTCCCGAATTGGCTGAAATATTCGCGAAGGAAATTTTTCGTTTACATGGCATTCCTTCTGAGATCGTTTCTGATAGGGGTTCCCAATTTGTTTCCCAATTTTGGAAATCCTTCTGTTCTCAGTTGGGTATCAAATTGAACTTCTCCTCTGCCTATCATCCCCAGTCCAATGGAGCGGCCGAGCGCACTAACCAAAAGATTGAACAGTATTTGTGTTGTTTTGTTTCTGAACACCAGGACAATTGGGTCGGTCTGATTCCTTGGGCGGAGTTTGCTCACAACAATCTTGTTTGTGAATGTACGCGTACTAGCCCCTTTTTCTTAAATTATGGCTTTCATCCTACCATTCTTCCGTCGGTTTCCCCTTCCCAAGGGGTACCGTCGGTTGATGTTCATGTTGCCAATCTGAGAAAGTTGTGGGATCAGACTCGTCAAATCCTTCTTCAAAGTTCCTCTGTGTTCAAACGGCACGCTGATAAGCGTAGAAGGGTTGCTCCGGTTTTTGCCCCGGGTGATAAGGTGTGGTTGAGTACCAAAAACATCTGCTTGAAGGTTCCTTCCATGAAATTTGCTCCTCGCTTTATAGGTCCTTACATAGTCCTAAGGCGGATTAACCCGGTTGCGTATCGTCTTGCCCTTCCTCAGGCCCTGCGCATCCCTAACACTTTTCATGTTTCTTTGTTGAAGCCTCTTGTATGTAACAGGTTTTCCTCCTCTGTGTCCTCGCCTCCTTCAGCTCAGGTGGTGGGTCAGGAGGAATATGAAATCAAATCCATTCTTGATTCTCGCATTTCTCGGGGTAAATTGCAATATCTTGTTGACTGGAGGGGATATGGGCCTGAAGAAAGATCTTGGGTGGTCCGTGAGGATGTGCATGCCCCTCGTCTCCTTCGGGCATTTCATGCTCGTTTTCCGTCTCGCCCTGGTTCCTTCCGCCCGGTGGGCGTTTCTGAGAGGGGGGGTACTGTCACGTTACCTACGGTGTCTACCTCAGAGGAGGCTAGACACTTAGACGTCCGTCCTCAAAAGGGGGCTGGCGCGCCCGATCTCGTCAGTCTCTCCGGCTGTTTGCATGCTGGCCGCGATAGCTACGCATCCTTTTATGACGCGGCACTCATTAGCCGACATCGTGACGTCAACCAGAAACCGCGAATCAGGACTTATTGGAGGCGGACTCAACAATTATGAGCCAAGGTATAAAAGAACATTATTTGGAATGGTTCATTGCCCTGTCGTGGTTCTAGCTAGTCTGGTCACTCAGTGCTCTTTTGTCTATTGCTCTTTGGTTTTTGATTCGGCTTTGTTTTCTCGACCCTGCTTACCTCTCTTGTCCTTTTGACCCGGCTTGTCTTTCGATTACCTGTCCTCTCGTTCCCTTGACCTCGGCTTGTCTCAGACTATTCTTACCTGCTCCTTACGTTAATCCGCCCATTCTAAGGTCCGGTATACGTACCTATCTCCTGTTTGCATTCTGCGTGTTGGATCCCTGTCACGATCCTGATAGACGGGACTTCCATAAAGACCGGGTGTTCGTGTGATTGCCATGCCGAAAACGGTTCCAGGCAATCCACGAGTAAGTCCCGCTGGCTGCGTTTCGGGAGATTTAAGATGGCCGCCATCCTTTGTTCTCGCCATGTGTTTGTATGCCAAATGGCGGCCACCTAGGAGCACTCAATTACATTGCGGTTTTCGTGTGGTTACTTGGTGTTCTAAGTTCTGATTGCTACCCAGGGTGGTCTCCGTTTGGTAGAACGAATACATGTTCCGAACACAGTGTAAAATCTGGTTGGAATCGGATCGACAATGTTAAATCTTAATTTCTTCTTCTTATCAGTTGATTGATATATACGTCTTTTGTATATATAGGCTTATGCCAAATTTGCTCGCAACATTAATATATGTCTATATTAATGAAAAGTACTAATATGCAATCTGACTTACGGTTTCTTCAAGTTTATTCTTAGTTACTGATACAGAATAAAACAATAAATTATGTTACAGGATAATGGACATTCAACAGCAGATGGTAATTGCTGGACTCCTGACGGGAGAGTTACATCCTTACATCGAGAGAGAGACCTCGTGTCCCTCTGTTACTATATAGATGTGCCCATACTGACGTCAGAGTTTAACTCTAGCCATATAAGGACAAGACCCCCAAATCCACATTCCAGAGCTCTCATACAAAGAAAGCCTTGTGACTTATACCATCTGTTACTTATGCCAATCCAGACATCCATAAATAATCAATAGAAACATAGAATATGCAATATTCTACACACAGAAATAAAACGAATACTTCAAAGTCACTTAAATAGCAGGGAGAGGAAATAACCGAATGGATAAAGGTAAATCCTTTACAATGGCCCCCCTTTTTCTCCCTGCTCCGGCAGACACGGTTGGACCTTTCCTGGTCCAATAGAGGCTGACGGGAAGTCCAATGTTTAGTCCGATGTGACAGCACGTATGCATTCCCGTTTTGTTTTCCCGGGGCAGTTATGGATAGTAAAGTCATACGGTTGCAGGGCAAGGCTCCAGCGCAGCACACGGCATTATCTCCTGAGACCCGGTTGAGCCAGACCAAGGGATTGTGGTCAGTGATGAGTGTGAAGGCACGGCCATATAGGTAAGGAGTTAATTTCTTAAGGGCCCAAACCAATGCCAGGCACTCCGCAATGGCCGCATGGCTGACCTCCCTTGGTAGAAGTTTCCGGCTCAGGTAGGCCACCGGGTGTTCCCCTCCGTCCTCTCCGATCTGGCTTAGTACTGCCCCAGTCCAAACATTGAAGCATCTGTGTGGACGATAAAGTGTTTGTTAGGATCTGGGGCAGCCAACACAGGAGCATTAACAAGGGCCTGTTTTAGAGCTTGGAAAGCCACCTCACACTCTGGGGACCACAGGACTTGTCGGGGTAATTTCTTTTTCGTCAAGTCAGTCAGGGGTTTGGCCAAGGCGCTATAGTCTGGTACAAAGCATCTATATTAGCCGGCTGTCCCCAAGAAGGCCATGACTTGTGTCTCGGTACGGGGAGTGGGCCAATTAGCAACGGCCTCGATCTTAGCCGGCTCTGGCCATTGCTTACCACACCCAACTAGGTGGCCCAAATATTGCACCTCTGCCATCCCAATGTGGCACTTGTCTGGTTTCAAGGTTAAACCGGCCCCCCTAATCCTGTCTAATACTGCTCCTACGTGTTCCAGATGTGCCTCCCAGGTATCGCTATAAATGGCAATATCGTCTAGGTAGGCACACGCATAGTCCTAGAGACCTTCTAACAGGCGGTCCACCATCCGTTGGAAGGTGGCTGGGGCGTTCTTCATCCCGAACGGCATAACCCGGAATTGGTATAGACCGAACGGGGTGATGAACGCTGACTTGGGTACCACAGTCTGGGCCAATTCCTCCATGCGGTCCCGCAGCTCCAGCACATAGGGCACAATCGGGGTCCCCTCTATCTGTGTCTGTCCCTCCCAGTGATCCTTGATAAGGTCTAGGAGCCCTCTCACCCGCCTCCCATATAACAATTCAAAGGGTGAAAACCCAGTTGATTCCTGGGGCACCTCACGGTATGCAAAGAGGAGGTGCGGCAGGAATCGCTCCCAATCTTTGTAGGCTTCAGAGTCCCGTTGAAGCGTTCACAAAGGCCATCGGTCTGGGGATGGTATGGGGAACTGGTCAGGGGTTTAACCCCACAGACCTTCCATAGCTGCTGGGTCACCTCGGCTGTGAACTGCGTACCCTGGTCGGATAGAATCTCTATGGGAAATCCCACTTGTGAGAATATCTTGACCAGTGCATCAGCCACAGTCTCAGCCTGGATATTAAAGAGGGCTACGGCCTCGGGATAGCGGGTGACGTAGTCCAACACAGTAGGCATATAGCGCTTACCGGAGCGGCTAGGCTGGGCCAGGGGTCCAACGAGGTCTACGGCTACTCTCGTGAAAGGTTCTTCTATTATTGGCATAGGGACCAGTTTGGCTTTCGGGTGGTCTCCCTTCTTACCCAGCCTTTGACATTTCTCACACGTCTGGCAATATGCCCGGACGTCGTCGGATACCCCAGTCTCGGTGAGCCCGTATAAGCGGCCATCCTCCCAGACTAACTGCTCCTTCTGTAAACCCCCGTGTCCTCCCTTAGCCTTTTCCCTGTACTTTCTGAGTGAGGGGTCTCCTGCTACTTCCCTCCCAAAGTCCTCCGGGGTATCCCAGGGGAGGGGCTCTACAGTCAAGGGTAGGGTGGCTTACCTGGGTCTCAGTAAGAGGTGGATGGCTCTCGGCAGCACGACTTTGAGCTGGTACAAACGCAGAACTTATAGGACCAATATCATTGCCCAACACGACTTCTGAGGGTAATTCTTTCATCACACCCACTTGGACATTGCCAGCTCCAGCGCCCCAGTCTAGATGCACTTGTGTGGTAGGAATCCGGTATACCGCCCCCCCCTGCCACTCTCACAGCTATAGATTTCCCTGGTCTTTCAGAGTTATCAATAAGATGCCGTTGAACTAAGTTGATTGTAGCGCTACTGTCCCTTAGGCCCCGGGCAGTCTTCCTGTTGACCATCACCAACTGACAATGGTGTTTCCGATTGTCAGTTATGGTAGATTGGACTAGGAGAGCTTCATATAGGGTGCCCAGGGGTTCCTCCCGATTCAGCGCCTTGGCTTCCCTTGCAGAGGGTACCGGGTAGTCCACACAATGGGCTGCGGCCTGGGGTTGAGGGAATCCAGGGCGAGTTTAATTAGACCTGGGGGCTTCCAATGGGCAATTGTTGCGTAGATGTCCCGGTTGGTTACATCGGAAGCAGCGGGGCTTGTTGCCAGCCTGACGTGGGTAGCGGTGGTTGGAAACTACCAGTCAGCTAGGGGGCTGATACCTGGTTACTGTTGGTGGTGATGGTACTACCGGTCGGGGAGGTTGGACCCGTGCTGTCTTACGAGTATCAGCGTACTCATCTGCGAGCTTGGCAGCCTCCAGTAAGGAGAGGGTCTGCGGTCTCTTACCCGGTCTTTAACATCTGTCTGGATGTGGTCGTAGAACTGCTCCAGGAGTATTAGCTGTAAGATGTAGCCGCTGTTCGCTGGGTTTCAGCCAGCCTCATCTGCAGCTCTATTTCTCTCTTTTGTTTCGCCTCCTCTGCTACAATGTTCATTATCTGCAGAACAATGCCAGCCATTGGCTTCAGACCGAACCATGACAATCTCTCCCGAATCTCCCTGTTGGTCTGCGATTAATTTTCCCGAACCGCCGATGTCTCCATCTCCCGAACGGCCGGTGTTGCCGCAACCAAGTTCTCCCGGTCTAGCTCCATTAATTCAGCAATGATGACCCGCTTGGTTTTGTTGCTGCCAATCATTCCACGAACCTCCAACAGTTCCTTTAACGTGTTTCATTTAAGCAGTGTGTACCAGCCTTCCATTCACTGTCCCCAGTGTCTGCTTGAATTCTTGGTGCAGGAAAAAGATCCCGCCGCTACCAACCAGTTGTGACGGTAGTGATTTGTATCACCGTCTAGTATTCCCTTTTACCCCAATAGCAGAATAACAACAATAATCCACAGGGTAAAAAAATGCTGGTATCACCATATAATCCACACATGAGCCAAAGCTTAATGCTGAAACAAGACTGATTTACTGGAAGCAACAGGCATTCAATTTATAAAGTACAAGCTCCTCCTCTGGGCCAGGCTAGATAACCGAGTTTCAGCAGCATACTAAACTCAATTATCTGCTGGTCAGAAACATTAACAATTTTCAACATTTTTGGAAATATACTTTCTACATGACATTTGCATATAAATTATCCAAAATGCACGAAAATCCGTTTGGTAGTTTCCGTGTCGCATCGTGTGGAAGTTTGACCGGCTCGCCATGTGGTTGTATCCGATTTAGAGTTCCATGAAATTGGTAGCAAGAGCCGGTCTCCGTTCGTGCAGGATTACACGAAAACCACCATAGTTATACTGTATCTGGTTACAAGTGAATGCTCCCCTCGTTTGGAACTCCTGAACGCCGGTCTGATACTGTGAGTGGAAATAGGTCAGACGGGACTTCCATAAAGACCGGGTGCTCGTGTGATTGCCATGCCGAAAACGGTTCCAGGCAATCCACGAGTAATTCCTGCTGGCCGCGTTCGGAAGATTTAAGATGGCCGCCATCCTTTGTTCTCGCCACGTGTTCGTATACCAAATGGCAGCCACCTAGGAGCACTCAATTGCTTTGCGGTTTTTGAGTGGTTACTTGGTATTCTAAGTTCTGATTGCTACCCAGGGTGGTCTCCGTTCGGTAGAACGAATAAATGTCCCGAACACAGAAATAAAACAAATACTTCAAAGTCACTTAAATAGCAGGGAGAGGAAATAACTGAATGGATACAGGTAAATACAGGGAAATCCTTTACACTAAAATTCTTTCATGATATAAGCCTCAAGTATGAATTTATATTTTATATAATTTCAAAATGCTAACACACTATAGGAGCAGATTGTATGTGATTGTATTTAGATGTAATTTATCCATATGAAGTTACAATATGTCACAATTAATATAACACATGTTTTCATTTTTAACATTAGAGGATTCATGTATGAAAAAGATCGGGTTTATCAAACAAGTCTTTTATGTTGTAGTGCTTTTAATATTTCACTATTAAATTTTGTGTCTTAAAATATGATCTATTCTCCTTCCATAAAAAGACCAAAACAAGACAAAACTTGTGAAACATTTGATTCATGTCAATAATGCTTTATTTACAATGTCCCAATACACATTATGTTATTTATTTTACCTTCTGTAATTAGCAAAATATTTTTTCTTAATTGTCAATTTATTTATTACGTACATAAGAACCACCTATGTTGCAAAATGTATAGTCTCTGAGGAAGTAGGCCTATACACCTACGAAACATGTCAGACGAAAGAAGAATTGGACAAAGCACAACAACTACCAGCAAAGGTTCAGGTGCAAGAAACCTCTAACCACTTCGGAATCCAGACCTGCTACAGTGCCTATCCCTCGGAGTGACGTACAAAGTGGAACGCATTCTGAAACGCACGCCGTCCTCACCGGCGGTGGGAATCCAGAGGACGAATTCATCACCTGTAACCTCATCCATCACATGTGGAAATTAAGGTTATCTTGCCCTTTTTACCTACAATAGACTGGTTATACTTTTGTGCATTGACCTTCATCTTCATTTTTAACTTTTGATAATAAACTGGTTGTTATTTATATTCCTAGTTTGTTCTTACTATTTTTAGGGGTTCAAGCTTATTGCTTCTAGCAACCGGTTCCATATACTGGTATGCTTAATTTTCAGTGGACTTTATTATAATCTTTTATTCTTATGAAAGCATATTATTTTGGCATTGGTACCACCCACCCTGTATTGCTTCCGCAAATTAGGGATTAGGATACCTACACCATATATACTGCATCTGGTCACTATAGAAGTATTTACCTATATATTAGATATTATTTTTAAAGTGTATACTTCACAGTTTTTCTAAAATCTCATCTACTGTACAGCTCCTGGATACTCTGCATTGTATTATATGGTGCTATCTTTATTTTCTCTATAGGTTTTGGTGAATCCCTATATCCTTCCAGTGAGAGCTATTTCCGTTTGTCTCACTCCCTCTTCTCTCTTCCTATTCCAAATTCTTTGGATATCAGAATATTTTTGTTCTATAGTATTTTTTATTCTTTATTTCTCTTGTGCATTTATTAAACAAACAAGCAGTGCAGAGCTGCGACAGCATCTGCATCAGTCTCATAACATTCTATTGTGTGGCAAATAACAGCACATTTTTTTTTATATAGTATGATAACAGCAGGCTATGATTCAATAGTAGCTTGTAACAAAAAAAATATACAGAGATTAGGCTATACATGTATATAACAGTGGTAGGTGTGCGTAAGGTTTAAGGTATGTGGTATTGCGTTCTCGAGCGAGTAGACATTTATGTTGCATTAAGCAATCTAGCCATGTATTAGTAGGTCTCGTGTGTGGGTTAACCATAGTTGCCTAGTCGTGTGCATTGAGTGTGTACCTTAAACTTGGTGTGGCAAAATTAAACTTGAAAGAACATACGAATAAACGAAGATATGTAATAGAGTCCCCTAGAGGCCCTCATGCCACGGTTCCTCTCCGGACCGGTTTCCCAAGGTCGTGGTGTGGCGCAGTGTGTCTTTTCAGGTCCCCCCATCTTGGAGCTGGCCTGCCGGTGCTCCCCTGAAGGCTCACCTGATACCACGTTGGGGCTGAGCTGAGCCCTGCTGTGGATGCCCGTGGAGCCTCTTTGTGGTGTGGTGGGCAAGTGAGTGTGATTGTGGTCAGATGCCTGTTCCGCTTAGCCTGCGTAGGTTCACTCCTGAAGCGGCGGGTGTTTGAGAGGGGTCAGAAGTGCTTTTTTTTTAGCCATATTTGCAAAAATTACTAGGGAGCTCCAGCTATGCACATCTTCCCTCCACGGCAGTCAAGCCCCCTATAGTATTTTTTATGCTTATTTTTGAAATTCTGTGTCCCACTGTCATAAAATTATCTTAGCTGTACTCAGTAACATCTCCTGAGTACAAATATTCCCCATATGTATATCTTTCGGTTGCACGTGCTGACCCTAATCCGAAACATAATCTGAAACATAATCCCAATACTAAAAATAATTCTAAACCTAATCATTAAACATATATATTTAATAAACCTAATAATAAATCTAATACTTATTCTAAACCGAATAATCCTTAATTTAGTTTTAATGGATTAAAGGGTAGGATCAGCATGACGGAAAATTTCTGTCACGCGTCCTTAAAGGGTTAAATTAAACTGTTTCAGACATTAGGAGCATGGAAATGTTTTTTCTCCTGTGTGAAATCAGTTCATGTAATGAATTCTTTTGTGTTTGCTAAAACCTGAGGCCCAGTTAAAACCTTTCCCACATTCACCGCATTTAAAAGGCTTTTCTCCTGTGTGAACCATTTGATGACTAATAAGAGAACACTTTAGGGTAAAACACTTGTCACATTCATTACACTTAAATGGTTTCTCGCCTGTATGAATCCGTTTATGTGAACTCATCTGTGAATTCGAAATAAAACATTTCCCACATTCAGTGCATTTAAATGGCTTTCCTACTGTGTGAAGTTTCTGATGTTGAACAAGATCTTTCTTTTTTTTAAAACTCCTCGAACATTCAGTACATTTGTAAGGTTTTTCCTTATTATGAACGATTTTATGTGACGCGAGCAGTGTAGACTGGGAAAAACATTTCCCACATTCAGAGCATGAAAATGGTTTTTCTCCTGTGTGAATAAGTTTATGTGTTGCAAGATTTGAGGCCCGGGTAAAACATTTCCCACATTCAGTGCATTTAAAAGGATTTTCTTCACTGTGAATCATTTGATGACCAATAAGATGACGCTCTTGGGTAAAACACTTGCCACATTCATTACACTTAAATGGTCTCTCGCCTAAATGAGTCAATTTATGTGAAATCATCTTGTTTTTCCAAATAAAACATTTCCCACATTCAGAGCATTTAAATGGCTTTTCCCCTGTGTGAATCTTCTGATGAGTAACAAGTTGATGTTTTTTTTTAAAAGCCTTTGAACATTCAGTACATTTGTATGGTCTTTCCTTACTATGAACCATTTTATGTGACGCAAGCTCTGCAACCTGGGTATAACCTTTCCCACATTCAGAGGATATATACGGTGCCTGTTCAGGCCAATCCATTTCCTGCTTGACAAGATTTGACACCTGAATAAAATCTGACCCAGATTGAGAACACAAAATCAGATTTTCTCCTTTAGGATTCATCTCATGTATAACAGGGTCTGGCGTGGATAAGAAGTATTTACCTGTATGAGTTGGCTGATGCTTAACATCCTGCGTGTCACTACTGAAGCCTTGTGGACAATCAGAAATCGGGAATATTTCCTCTATGTTGTCTTTGCTCTGAGTAGCATTACCATCAATATGATATGGTGTATTTAATTCAATACAAGGCTTGATAGAATGTATGTTTGAACAAGCTCTATTATCTTCATTATCTGCAAGAGTAGAATTGTGACTGGATTTATAAATGTCGACTCCTGGGCAATTCCCTTCTACATACGAGGCTGATTCCTCCTTAATAAGAATAGATGAATATTCTGTCTGTGTATTATCTGTGCATGCATGGATGTCAAACCCTGTGAGATTCCCTTCTTCATGTAATGCCGATTCCTTCTTAATATCAGTAGATGGATATTCTGTCTCTTTGTAAATGTCCATGTGATTTTCCTCTATACACGGTGGAGACTCTTCCCATATGTACGGTGTATTATTTTTCAGTCTTTTTCTTACTTTGCTAGTTCGCAGATAGTGTGGTCCATCTTTAGGTTTAGCTACACTTTCCTCATTGTTTCCAAACTCAGGCATACAAACAGGAGTATGATATTCACCTGATAAAGGTTTATCTAAAGGGGAAAATGTTTTATTTATTATTAGTAGACAAATTATTGCAAGAAAAGGTAAATCAAACATTATGGTTTATGAACATTTTTGGAAATCATCTCTGATATGCACAAAGATTATAGAAGGTTAGCATCCTCTCACCCAGTGAGCTGAAGCTCTGGTGATTCTCCTTCATTACGTCCTTGTAGAGATCCTTGTGTCCTTCTAGATACTCCCACTCCTCCATGGAGAAATGGACAGTGACATCCTCACACCTTATAGGAACCTGACACACACAATGATACAGTCACCATCCAGGAACATCCCTTGTTTTTACTGTATAATGTCCCATTCTCAGCAGCCTCACCTCTCCAGTTAGCATGTGGATGATCTTATAGGTCAGTTCCAGGATCTTCTTGTCATTCTCTCTCTCATGTATCAGCGAGGAATGTGGAATCACTGCACTGAGGCGCTCTGTTTTAATGGATCCTTCTGTTACATGGTGAGGACGGTTGTGATCAACACACTCACAAAACGTTTTTGCAACCACCTGATCCTAAATAATAAGAATAAGTTAAATACAGAGGTTTTATTCCTGGGACACAAGTATTTAAACTCTGAGGGTTTCAGACTATTCTACTCAGTTCCTACAATGCTGATCTCGTCTCTTCTGTGGGGATCCTAGAATCAAATTTACACATTTTTTTCTCTGTTGGTTAAAATAAATCTACTTCTGACCTCCCATTACCAAATGCCTCCACAGAGGTGGAAAATTTTACAAAAATACTTGCTTATCCAAGGGAATCTAAAGCAGTATCCCAATCTGCTTGACCCAACACAATATAATTTCAATTAGAAGCATTGGGTCCCCTGCCATGTGCTGGATATTGACAGGATTATTCACTAAACTGATTTTTTTACAAATTATATCCAAAGGAAAAACTGATGCTAAAGTAGATGGTCTGAAAAGATCTCCTAACTCAGCTATATTCCGGGCTTTTTCCCCCAGTTTTGCCAATGGAATAAAATTTGTAATCAATTTGCAAAAATTTAGTTAAGTGAATAATCTGAGTGTCTCATACCCTGCCGGCCTCCTCCCAACATAGAGTTTGTGTGGCTGTGTATAATGTGTGTGGTAAGTGATGACTGTGTATGGTGTCTCTGTTCCTACTATGTATTTTGCCCCCTCCTTTTTAGCTTATTGTAGGAAGCAGGATTGAGATTCCTGGTGGTCGGGTGGGAGCTAAACTCCCTAGTGGCCTAACATTGGTGCTCTGTCCTTTGAGGTTCCTCAGGAGTTAAACTACCTGGTGGTCCAGTGAGGGAGCAGGTGTAGACCATAGTAACCGCACCTTCTGATCACTGTGCTCAGAGCGTAGACTGGGAAGAACAGGCTGCGCTCTGAATTATTAGTGAATATAGAGACTGCGATGGAGGGATTTTTGTGGTATTAAGCAGAGGTGTAGACCATACACTTCCAGCCCTGGTCCTGACTCCTCCCCCAGGCTCCCTTGTAGAAGCTCTGCCACTAGCCTGAAAATAAAGAATGCCCAGGGCCTGGAGTTACATGTCGCAGGTGTCAAGTGATAGGAATTTCACATATTTGCTCCCATATGAAATGTCATCAGGTTCCCAGGACACCAGGGCTTGAAACAAAATGAAAAAAAAATCTGGATCTTATTTTGAAGTGTAATATAACAAAACTTATAATATTTATTGAGCAACTGTCACTTTCTTAATATTAGCAAAACCAAATAGCCAACTATAAGTCAGAGATAGACAGCACTGACAAATCCAGGCAACGTGTCAGCTTAGTTTGCGAAAAATGCACGGAGGGTGTATCATGGCTTGCAGTGGCAATAACATGTAAGGCCTGGCTAGTAGGATAGCAGAGTGGAATTTTAAGATGTATAAATACACGGGAGTACTAGAAGAGAGGTTACAGATGTCTCCAGAGCTAAGGCACACATAGGCAGCCAGCTCTGTTCTGGTAATGGAAGTTATTTTCATCCAGGAATCCTAGAACTCAGAACACACTTCTCTATTCTAGGGAGACAAAAGATGCCTGGTTCTATTTATTGGATATTTCTAGGATAATGTTTGTTTTCTAATATATATTGATAGTGTGAAATTCTACAATCACTCACCTCTCCAGTAAGCAGAGAGATGATCTCCAAGGTGAGATCCAAGATCTTCTCATCAATCCGAGTCCAGTCCATGTTCATCAGCACAGGGTAACTACAATGATCTGACAATGGGTTCTGGTCCTTGTGGAAGAGATAGACGTTAATGACCGTGACATATATTCTGGTCTGGTAGAACTGTGTCTGAAGATTAATATACATATATAAATAATTTGCTAACACCACACAGTTAAATTAAAGGTTTAGTCTAGGCACCATAATACTACAGACTATCACTATAGAGGTTATGGCACGATGAGTACCCTAGGGCTATCCTGCTGTATATAGTCTGATTTTGAACAGTTTGATAATTACCTGGGTTCCATGGTCCTAGTCTTATTATGAATTGGTGCCATGTATGTATGGCACTAAAACCACCACAATGCGCTGTAGTGATTATGGTGATTAGACTGCCCTTTTTATCCATAATATGGTCAAGATAAACTGAAAAATGGTTCTAGATTAAAAAAATATATCTGTATTTAAATATGTAATTTTAATAAACTATGACAGCACAGCTGAGCAATTTGAATCCAGTCAGACTTTAACCTAAATCATATTAATTTTGCATATGTAATCTTTAAGGTTTCATTACAATATATACTGTTATATCAGACAGGTTTGACGCTACAATGTAGAACATACAATACATGATGTTCCAACGGCTTACACACTCTGAACGTGTATACTTTCCTTCTGGAGACCTAAGAAGAAATGTTTAAGGAAATATGCTTAAATATGACTTATAACCGAGTATGAAAAACCAGTCTGGACCTGATCAAATCCCAGCAATGCTGTTGAAACTCAGTGCGCCGGCAATTGCTAAACCCGTCGCAACTCTAATTAACGAATCCTTGGTGTCTGGATACATACCCAAACTTTGGAAGACTGCGAGAGTAGTGCCTATCCATAAAAGTGGTGACACTACTTTGGTTTCTAACTATCGCCCAATATCATTGCTCCCAGTATTGTCAAAAATCTTAGAAAAATACGCAACTATGTGAGTACTACCAACAATCAAACTATCTGACCCCTGATCAATCGGGCTTTCGCCTAAATCACTCCACTACAACTGCCCTCTTAAAAGTTTGCAATGACATCCAAACTGGCATGGAACAAGGAGACCTAACTGGAGCTATTTTCCTTGATTTTGCAAAGGCACTTTGACACAGTAGACCACCACATTCTACTGCACAAACTCAAAAACTCAGCTATTGGTGATTGTTCGCTAACCTGGTTTCGATCGTATGTATCGGATCGCTCGTAATATGTGTCCATTTCTATTTATAAATGATCTGCAAATCCTCAAATGTACACATGTACGCAGATGACACAGTAATCTATGCAAGCAAATCCGATCTACTGCAGCTTGAGGCTGTGCTCCAAGACCAGTTTACAGAGGTAGAAAAGTGGATTGCAAAAAACAAACTCTTCCTAAACACTGACAAAACTGTCACAATGATCTTTGGAACAGTACCTTAATTACACAAATTACACAATTCCCACATATCCATCAAAACAAATTCAAATAGCACACTGACCCCAGTCCACTCTTTCAAATACTTGGGTATGCTGTTACACCCCAATCTATCTTCTGGCCTGCACATAGAAAAACTTGCATTTAAACTTTATCCAAAACTAGGTGCCCTGTACAGAAACAAATCCTACCTAAGCACTAAAGTAAAGGAAACGATTGTAAAGCAAATACAGATGCCAATCATTGATTATGGGGATGTAGTATATGCATCTGCACCGCAATCCCACATTAATAAACTCAACACATTGTATAACTCGTTCTGCCGATTTGTGCTACAATGTAATTACAGGACCCACCATTGTGACATGCTAAAAGAACTAAACTGGCTGTCGCTGGAATCCAGACGCACCTTTCATCTTTCCAGCCTTGTGTTTAAGAGCTTTTCTGGGAAGCTCCCACCCTACCTGAGCAAAATGCTCTCCCCAGCTGTTCCCACCTCCTATAACCTCCGATCCAGTACCAACACTTTACTTAATCTACCTCAATACAAAAAGAAAGCAGCCCGATCCTCGTTCTCCTACAGAGCACCGCAATTGTGGAACGACCTCCCGCACAATTTAAACTCTTCCCTAAGCCTAAAGTCCTTTAAGAGATCCCTCTCTACATCCCTCAAAACAGAATGCACCTGTCATGGTTGATTATATATTTCCTACCTGTTCTGTGTTAAATTTTGTATATATTGTGTATTAATATTGTTTTTGTATTGTATTGTACCCTATTGTAACAATGCAATGATTTGTGGACCCAGGACATACTTGAAAACGAGAGAAATCTCAATGTATCTTTCCTGGTAAAATATTTAATAAATAAATAAATTGAGAGCCAGTCAATCATATATTTGCACTAATAAATTAAATATATAATGCAAATGGTAAAATGTATGTGAGGAAACTGTGTCTAGGTATAACAAAGCAGTTGCTATCACAATTTACACACATATAAATAAATAAATAAATAAGTGTGTGTGTGTGTGTGTGTGTGTGTGTGTGTGTAAATATATATATGACTTGTTTTCTATAATAATAAACTCACTTATACACATACTTTGTCATTTATGTATACAGGAAGTATTCTCCCTCACATACACATGCACATACTCTCCCTAACATACACATACTCTCTCACTTACAAACCTTCTCTCTTATAAATAAACCCACTCTCTTACAGATAAACTCTCTCTCTCACTCATACAAGTGATTTACACTCCTGCGTTACCAATGTCAGTTCCATCCAGCCTGGACAGTAATGATTGTCTTTGAGCAGTTTATCCCAGCATTCTCTGTCTACCAATACTGTCCAGGTTGCATGAAATGGACACTAATAATCAGGGCCGGACTGGCCCACCGGGATACCGGGAAATTTCCCGGTGGGCCGTCGGCACCTGGGGCCGGGGTGACCTGCGGCCGCAGGGAGAACTTGAAAGGCGGCCGCAGGGGAAGCTCTTCATGAGGCCGGGAGCAGGCTCTTCTGGGGGAGCAGGCTGTTCTGTCTCTGCTCCCCCTCCCTCGCGCGCTAGAAAGAGACCGGGTCCGGAATATGACGTCATATTCCGGCTCCGGTCTCATTAAGCTGCGCGCGAGGGAGGGGGAGCAGAGACAGAACAGCCTGCTCCCCCAGAAGAGCCTGCTCCCGGCCTCATGAAGAGCTTCCCCTGCGGCCGCCTTTCAAGTTCTCCCTGCGGCCGCCAGCACAGCAATTAGTCTGCCCACCCACAGGTACCAAAATGTATGTGTCAGTGGGAGTGTGTGTGTGTGTCTGTCTGTCTGTCATGCTGTGTGTGTGTGTGTGTCTGTCTGTATCATGCTGTGTGTGTGTCTGTCTGTCTGTATCATGCTGTGTGTGTGTCTGTCTGTCTGTGTCATGCTGTGTGTGTCTGTGTCATGCTGTGTGTGTGTCTGTGTCATGCTGTGTGTGTGTCTGTGTCATGCTGTGTGTGTGTCTGTGTCATGCTGTGTGTGTGTCTGTGTCATGCGGTGTGTGTGTCTGTGTCATGCGGTGTGTGTGTGTCTGTGTCATGCGGTGTGTGTGTGTGTGTCTGTGTCATGCGGTGTGTCTGTCTGTGTCATGCAGTGTGTGTGTGTCTGTGTCATGCAGTGTGTGTGTGTCTGTGTCATGCAGTGTGTGTGTGTCTGTCATGCAGTGTGTGTGTGTCTGTGTCATGCAGTGTGTGTGTGTCTGTGTCATGCAGTGTGTGTGTGTCTGTGTCATGCAGTGTGTGTGTGTCTGTGTCATGCAGTGTGTGTGTGTCTGTGTCATGCAGTGTGTGTGTGTCTGTGTCATGCAGTGTGTGTGTGTCTGTCTGTGTCATGCTGTGTGTGTGTGTCTGTCTGTGTCATGCTGTGTGTGTCTGTGTGTGTGTGTGTGTGTGTCATGCGGTGTGTGTGTCTGTGTCATGCGGTGTGTGTGTCTGTGTCATGCGGTGTGTGTGTCTGTGTCATGCGGTGTGTGTGTGTGTCTGTCTGTGTCATGCGGTGTGTGTGTGTGTGTCTGTCTGTGTCATGCGGTGTGTCTGTCTGTGTCATGCTGCGTGTGTCTGTCTGTGTCATGCTGTGTGTGTGTCTGTCTGTGTTACGCTGTGTGTGTGATGCTGTGTGTGTGTCTGTCTGTGTTACGCTGTGTGTGTGATGCTGTGTGTGTGTCTGTCTGTGTTACGCTGTGTGTGTCTGTCTGTGTTACGCTGTGTGTGTCTGTCTGTGTTACGCTGTGTGTGTCTGTCTGTGTTACGCTGTGTGTGTCTGTCTGTATGTGTCATGCTGTGTGTCTGTCTGTGTCGTCTGTGTCACGGTGTGTCTGTATCATGGTGTGTGTGTGTGTCTGTCATGGTGTGTGTGTGTGTCTGTCATGGTGTGTGTGTGTGTCTGTCATGGTGTGTGTGTGTGTGTCTGTCATGGTGTGTGTGTGTGTCTGTCTGTCATGGTGTGTGTGTGTGTGTGTGTCTGTCGTGGTGTGTGTGTGTGTGTTTTAAAAATAGTGTTTTACTCACCTTTTTTTTTTTCCAACGTCGTGCTGGTCTCTGCCTCTATGACTGAGATCATCAAGCTTGATGATCTCAGCCAATCCGCACTGACACAGGAAGCGCCTCTAGTGACCGTCTGAGTGTCTGTCACTAGAGGTGTCACTAGGAAGCAATGTAAACACTGCCTTTTCTCTGCAAAGTCAGTGTTTACATTCAAAAGCCTGCAGGGACAGGCTATAGACACCAGAACCACTACATTAAGCTGTGTGTGTGTGCGCCTGCTAGTGAGCTTGCTTGCTTGCATGTGTATGTGTGTGCCTGCTAGTGAGTGAGCTTGTGTTTTTATGTCAATGAGCTTATGTATATTAGTGAAATTGTTTGTCTATGAGGCTGTGTATCAATGAGCTTGTGTGTGTCAGTGAGATTGTCTGTGTCTGCATGTGAGTATGCTTACTGTATAATTAAATGTTTTACTCTGAAAGGACCAATATATTATATTAGAAAAAGCAATATATATATATATATATATACACACAATAATAAATAAAGGGAGCACACTAGGACTTTTAAATAGTGGAAAAAAGGTCTTTACTGTATCAAATCATAATACAAATCCTGTGTAAAAGAATCGACGTTTCGACCCTCCTGGGGTCTTTATCAAGATCATGATCTTGATAAAGACCCCAGGAGGGTCGAAACGTCGATTCTTTTACACAGGATTTGTATTATGATTTGATACAGTAAAGACCTTTTTTCCACTATTTAAAAGTCCTAGTGTGCTCCCTTTATTTATTATTGTATATTTGGGACGCGGGATTGCACCTAGGCAGTTTTTGATTTTTGTTTATAAATTCAGGAGGAGTGCCTTGCTTATCTACTTTGTGTGTATATATATATATATTACTCTATTATCTGGGGTTGCAAGACATATCCTTACATATTACATGCGACAATATATGGCGCAATGACTTATGGCAGTGTTCCCCAACCCCCGGGCCGCGGACCGGTACCGGTCCGTGGATCAAACGGTACCGGGCCGCCCGAGGAACTGGGAGATCAGAGCTCTCCCTCCCCGGTCCGCAGGCACTATGCTGACAGCCGGCGGGGGGAGGGAGTGAGAGAGGACCCGGGAGCTCTTACCGGCAGCTCCTCTGGGTCCTCCTCTCGCGAGCATGGAGCGTTGCCGCGGTTACCACGGCAACGGTCCAAATCGCGCGAGAGTGAACTCTAGCCCAGGAGTGCAGGCTAGAGTTCACTCCTACCACTGGGACCACCAATGAATCCCACTGGGACCATCAGGGAACAAAATATGTCCCCCCTCCTCCCAGTAAAGGTAAGAAGGGAGGGGGGACATAACATTTATATTTAATTAATTTTTTTTTTTTTTTTAAAAAGCCTCCCTACCCTCCTTTCCCCCCATATACATACACTAAACACACTGCCCCCCCCCACACACACTGCCCCACAAACATTGACCCCCATATACACACTGCCCCACACACACACTACACACACTGCCCCACAAACATTGCCCCCCATACACACACTGCCCCACAAACATTGCCCCCCATACACACACTGCCCCACAAACATTGCCCCCCATACACACACTGCCCCACACACACTACACACACTGCCCCACAAACATTGCCCCCCATACACACACTGCCCCACAAACATTGCCCCCATACACACACTGCCCCACACACACACTACACACACTGCCCCACAAACATTGCCCCCCATACACACACTGCCCCACAAACATTGCCCCCATACACACACTGCCCCACAAACACTGCCCCCACACACACACTACACACACTGCCCCACACACACACTACAAACACTGCCCCACATACATTGCCCCCCATACACACACTACAAACACTGCCCCACAAACATTGCCCCCATACACACACTACAAACACTGCCCCACAAACACTGCCCCCATACACACACTACACACACTGCCCCACCCACACACTACAAACACTGCCCCACAAACATTGCCCCCCATACACACACTACACACACTGCCCCACAAACATTGCCCCCCATCCACACACTACACACACTGCCCCCATCCACACACACTACAAACACTGCCCCACAAACACTGCCCCCACACACACTACACACACTGCCCCACAAACATGGCCCCCATACACACACTACTCCACAAACATTGCCCCCCCTACACACACTGCCCCCATACACACACTACAAACACTGCCCCACACACACACTACAAACACTGCCCCCATACACACACTACACACACTGCCCCACACACACACTACACACACTGCCCCACACACACTACAAACACTGCCCCACAAACACTGCCCCCATACACACACTACACACACTGCCCCACACACACACTACAAACACTGCCCCCATACACACACTACACACACTGCCCCACACACACACTACACACACTGCCCCACACACACTACAAACACTGCCCCACAAACACTGCCCCCATACACACACCGTCTGCAAAGAAACAAGCTCAGGGTTCTCATTGATTTGGCATTCTAGTGAGTTAAATAAAATAAATCACTTTCTATTCATTTTTTGCTGTAGCTGTATTTTATTTTGAAGGCATGTTTAAATACAATTAAATTAAAATTATTAAATCAAAACAAGCGGGCCACGGAAAAATTATCCAACGTTTACCGGTCCGCGGCGATAAAAAGGTTGGGGAGCACTGACTTATGGGGCTGGCATAGATTTTTTTTTCCAGGGCTGCTTTGTATCCCCAGTCCGGCCCTGCTAATAATGCAGGAATGTAAATTCTACATTATGAATGCAGTCTAGGGGGTGTCTCAGGGTGCTGGGAAGAGACCAGGTTTTGTTAGCAGTAAACACAACTCCATCCACACAATGATACAGCCCCCAGCCCTCCCTGTGGATCTGTAATCTGCTGATCTTAACTCTGTCACCACAACCGTGTATGGAGCTGCTGGGAGCATGGTGGCAGATCTAGGACCTGTCTCTAACCACTCACAGGATGTCCCATTTAAATAGATTTGTGACCGTGTATGGAGCTGCTGGGAGCATGGTGGCAGATCTAGGACCTGTCTGTAACCACTCACAGGACGTCCCATTTAAATAGATATGTGACTGTGTATGGAGCTGCTGGGAGCATGGTGGCAGATCTAGGACCTGTCTTTAACCACTCACAGGACGTCCCATTTAAATAGATATGTGACCGTGTATGGAGCTGCTGGGAGCATGGTGGCAGATCTAGGACCTGTCTGTAACCGCTCACAGGACATCCCATTTAAATAGATATGTGACCGTGTATGGAGCTGCTGGGGGCATGGTGGCAGGTATAGGACCTGTCTGTAACCACTCACAGGACGTCCCATTTAAATAGATATGTGACCGTGTATGGAGCTGCTGGGAGCATGGTGGCAGATCTAGGACCTGTCTGTAACCACTCACAGGACGTCCCATTTAAATAGATATGTGACTGTGTATGGAGCTGCTGGGAGCATGGTGGCAGATCTAGGACCTGTCTTTAACCACTCACAGGACGTCCCATTTAAATAGATATGTGACCGTGTATGGAGCTGCTGGGAGCATGGTGGCAGATCTAGGACCTGTCTGTAACCGCTCACAGGACATCCCATTTAAATAGATATGTGACCGTGTATGGAGCTGCTGGGGGCATGGTGGCAGGTATAGGACCTGTCTGTAACCACTCACAGGACGTCCCATTTAAATAGATATGTGACCGTGTATGGAGCTGCTGGGAGCATGGTGGCAGATCTAGGACCTGTCTGTAACCACTCACAGGACTCCCATTTAAACAGATATGTGACCGTGTATGGAGCTGCTGGGAGCATGGTGACAGATCTAGGACCTGGTCTGTAACCACTCACAGGATGTCCCATTTAAATAGATATGTGACCGTGTATGGAGCTGCTGGGAACATGGTGGCAGATCTAGGACCTGTCTGTAACCACTCACAGGACATCCCATTTAAATAGATATGTGACCGTGTATGGAGCTGCTGGGGGCATGGTGGCAGATCTAGGACCTGTCTGTAACCACTCACAGGATGTCCCATTTAAATAGATATATGAAAATAAAACTAGGAACTACAGGTTAGTCATTTCTCAGGTTTTATAGTCACGCCAGCAAAGGGATGGTTTGGATTACATTGGGCCCTTTTCAATCTCGTAGTCGTGTATAAAATATTCCTGTAGTGCTGGTGTTCTGTTCACATTGTTGTACTGGGGAGTTTTATTTACAATAATTAGATATTTACAATAAGGAGATATTTACAATAAAGAGATATTTACAATAGGGAGATATTTACAATAAGGAGATATTTACAATAAGGAGATATTTATAAAACACAAACTGACCTGGAACCAGACCGGAAGTGAAAACTAGCGTGGATCGAGTTTGCGTTCCAAAAGAATCACCACCAGCCGACAGCTTCCTGGTTACGTCACACGGATGTGCAAAGCCTGTCGGGAGTTGTAGTTTCCGTTTGTTCATTGTGTTCTAGACCGGAAACGGAAGCAGCGTGTTGCTGGGAGATGGAGTGTAACTGTCAATAAAGCTGGTTACAGCTCATATCATGTATGGAGGGCAATGCTCTCTGTCAGTAGCAGGAAAATCCCATTTATAGCCTGAAACATAATGTGTCTCCAAACCAGGAGCCTGGGGGCAGACATTTTATTTTATCAATAAACTTTATTATATTACCCAGCATTCCACTGGGTTTATTATTGATTACTTCTCCTCCTGTGTTTTATATTTAGAACTTCAATCTCTTCCCAATAGAAATAGCTTTTTACAAAGTGGATATTGTTAATTATTAATACTGGGACACATTTTACCATTTTTCTCACTATTGTTAATCTATGTTTTGCATGTTATTTCTTATTTACTAATAAACATTTAATTAACCCCTAAGGACTGAGCTTCAGAAGCTTGTCTTTCACTTTTTTGCTGTTTGCATTCAACTGCAATTTGCATTTTACTAATTTATTGCACCGACGCATATTATATACCATTTTTTAAAGGACAGAAAGGGCTTTAATTTGATGTAACATATATATATATATACTTGCTTATTTATTATAAAAAAAAATACAGAAAAATGCAAAACAAATGAAAAATTTTGTGTTTTTTTACAGTTTTTGCAATAATAATGTGTGCACAATTAGTGCAGGTTAAAGAAAGTAATTAAAAATAAATTCATTTAGTTGTTCTGATTTACAGAATACATAATGTGTCTGGGATTTTAAGTTTTTTTTGGTAGTTACAGGTCACAAAACACAAGGAGTAAAATAAACTTTTAATGTGAAGTGATTTTAGAATCTGGTATGTTTGTCTTATAAGCTTAATAGCCGTGAAAGAAAACAAAATTGCCACACAAAAGTATATATTTATATAAAGTAGACACCACAGGCTATTTACCTAAGGTTTTTTTGACACTTTCTGCGTAGCCATTTCACCGCCAACCTCTGCTAAATATTGGAGTAAAATTGTGTTTTTTGGGGGTTTTGGCACACAAACTTATAACAAATACCTTCTAATGTGTATTTTGTAAAGTTGGTGTGTGCTATTTCTGTACAAAGTTTTATTTTGTGTTCAGTTATATCTGCTGAGTAAAATGACACCCCCATTGTATGTCTTTGGCACTATTTCGTGAAGCTACAGTGCCATATAGGAGACCTGTCCTTTTCAGTATTCACAGTTGAATTTTTAGAGATGGATTTAATGAGCCTATGCTTCCATTTGGGGTATTATAGTAGTTTGACTGTTCAAAAACAAACAAACACAAAGGCCTACCATTTGTAAAAGTAGACACTCCAGGGTATCTCATAAGGTGCATATTGTGCCTTAACATGCCCCCATTTTTTCACCAATATATGCCAAAGTATGTGGTAAAAAATAATGTAGTGCATTTTTTACATACAGATTGCATTTTTGCTGGGCATTTTGTATATTTCATATGTGCCACTAAGTTCAAACCCCCAATATTATGCTTAGCTAAGTCTTCTGAGTAAAAGGACACCCCCATTGTATGTCTTTGGCACTATTCCGTGAAGCTACAGTGCCATATAGGAGACCAAGCCATATCAGTTTTTCCCGAACTTTGAATTTTGACGCTGGGCCTATGTGCAATTTCCAAGCATCTTCGCAGGTTTTAATTTCAAACTACGCCACATAGGCCTACTATTTCTTAAAGTAGACACCCCAGGGTATTTCAAAAGGCATATTTTGAACCTTAGCGTGGGATCATTTTTCCGCTAGCTTGTACCAAGTGTAGTGGTAATAAGCATTTTTTCTGCCTTTTTGACACACAAAGTTAGTTTGCACAGTATATTTTGCAAACCTTATGTGTGTTACCACTGTATAATACTTCATATGTTGCTCAGCTATGTCGGCTGAGTACAAAAATACCCCCGTATGTACCTTTGCCAGGTATATGTGGACATCGGAGGGGCACATTTGGGACACAGCCATTCCAGTTTTTTTCAAACTTAAAATTTTTACGCTGTGCCCATGTCCCATTTTAGAGTATTTTACCAGGTTATATAATCCAAATACCCCATAAAACCATACCATTTCTCAAGGAAGACATCCCAAGGTGTTTCAAAAGGCATATTTTGAACCTTAGTGTGGGATCATTTTTCCACTAGCTTGTACCAAGTGTAGTGGTAATAAGCATTTTTTCTGCCTTTTTGACACACAAAGTGAGTTTGCACAGTATATTTTACAAACCTTATGTGTGCTACGACTGTATAATACTTCATATGTGTGGCGAAACCAACCTCGCCATTGGGCATTGGAGAAGCCTGTTTGCCCGCCTCCTGCCTGCTGACTATGGCCCCTGGGAGATTTGGCCCTTCAAGTACAATATTTGGGCATATTGGATTTGTATGGTGTTGCTGCTGGCCCTTTAAAAACCATCTGGGGACATACTGTGACTTTTGGGAACAATGCTCCTTTAAGACTTTGTCCCCAGTATCCCCAGACTGTTAATATACTGTGTTCCTGGCTTTCTCCCACTTGGTTCAGTAAATGGGGCTTACTGAACCAAGTACCACACAGGCAGACCACCCAGAAGTGGAAGTGTGCAGGCAATTTACCTCCCAGGCTGGGAGCCTGCTGTAGGTAAATTGCCGAACGCTGGGTGGCCACCATTCGACAGACGAACACGTGGCGGCGGCCATCTTTAATTCAGCTGAAGTTTTACCTTCTCCAGACTATAATGCATTCGACAGTTTGAACGCCGTTCGACAGTTCATTCGACAGTTAATTTGTCAGTTCATTCGACAGTTCGACAATTCGAATGGTTGTCGTTAGTCTGTTTGAAATGACTTTAACATGGGAAATAGGCCGACCGCACAGCCCAAATCTATGGAACTGTTTTGGGCAGGATAATGTGCTTGCAGTCGGTCATAAAGGGACCTCCAGCTAACTTTTTATCCCCTAGATGGAATTGGCTGAATTTTGGTTATGTTTATATTTAACGTATGCTGATTCTGAATATGTATGTTTTATGTGAATATGATGCATATTTGTTAAGTTACAGTGTAGGACCTGCCGAATATGGGTTACATTGGCGTTGTGGCAGGCTTATGCAATGTATGATCATATAATGTAACTAAATGCCTATACTTTTCATATATAGTGCTTAGGTATTGATACCGGAGAAACTGACGGAAGCCAAGCACAGAGAGATGGACACAGGTTTCTTCAGGAAGGAAGAGATTCTTTATTGGATCACCGATCGGGACTCAGAGGGACTAGCGTCACCAAAATACAGCAAAGTCTGAGTACTGAATACATAGAGTACATTCCTTATATAGCACTGTAGCTCCTCCCACAATTAACTACACCCACACATACCCTTAACCTATTTAATAAATAGAGTCTAAACTCATCCATCCGGTCTAACCACGTGGCTCATCTGATACAAAGGAGAGGGACGCGTAATTCCAGTTCTTACATTCCTGCACCTGGTCAGTACAGTGATAACAGTATCTTAGCTACGTGTAATTAACTAACTGATACTACAAACACATATACATACATATGCCTTGTGGCAATCTTAGCCTGCTAAACTTGTATTTTACTGGAATTACATCACATTCCCCCCTTTGATGCCTCTGATATTTCACAATTACTTGAGGCATCACTTAACCTTGGTTTGCATATACCTCAGGTTACCATGAACCAGACCAAACTTATCTTATGATGTGAATCTTTTAACACTCATCTTCCTGCATTGGTTCTCCTTGATCTAGAGCCTTATACTTATATATCGCCATTATCTGTGCAGCAGCCTTCCTCTCTGCTATACTTCCTATCAGGCTTTGCACAGACCTAACTACTAAGGGTATAAGACACGGTAGGAGTAGACACAACAGTAAAATCAGTAGGACTCCACCTACCACTGCCTTAAGCCCTCCAAACCACTCATACCAGCTACCAAACCAACTACTTGGATTGTACCCTTTCCATACCTGAGTAGGCACATGCACTAGTTTAACCATATGGCTAGTAAGCTCAGCTATTGCTTGCCCTTCGTCATCTATTTGAAGACAGCAATTGCTCAGGTTAAACTTCCCACATACACCTCCCTCTACTGCCAAAAGGTAATCCAAGGCTAATCTATTTTGGTACACTGCTGTCCTCATCCTGGTATTATGCTTCGCTAGAAGATTGAGTGCTTGTGAGGTCTCATTAGTAATAATCTCAACCACCGCCTGTAATCTTATAATACGGTTGAGCATATAAATTGGGGTTCTATAACCAAAGGTACCATCTTCTGCCCACGTGGCTGGCCCATAATAATCTATGATACGCTGGGGAGGCCATTCATTATCTTCCCAGGTGCCTATCTCTAAGGGTCCCCTTTTCTTCCTATGATTCACATCATACACTTTAACACCTAAAGTCTCACCTGTTTCAATCGGTAACAAGAAGAAGGATGGTTTGAGCATACCCAACACACATGCCCCTTCCCAGTCCTGTGGCAACTCCGAATAGGCTTTCTTACCACAGATCCAGTACAAATTTGCTGGGGCTCTCCAGGTAGATGTGATGGATAAATCAAACCACACATCCTTTAAACTGGCATATCTAGCAAACGGGTTAGATGGTTCTGAGACATTTGAAGCCGACCACCAAGTTGTATTTTTAGTATCATCATCATAAGCTTTTTGCCCTAGACAAGTTAATTCTCCTACAGAAGTATTATACATTATTCCTTTCCTTGCTATGCAAACATAACCTATGATGGAGGTCTTTAATCTCCACTCAGATTTACCTCTAACACTCAAATGATAATCGGCTTGTGTAGATATTAGTTGGTCAACTGCCTCAGAACCGGACATTACCTCCTTTGCTTCCCAAGGCCATTGGTCTCCCATGTTAGTACCTCCACACACATAGCAGTTGGTAACATTAAGACTACCGGCAATACTTTCAGCTAGGTCAATGAACAGGTTTTTAGCGTTATGGGGGATCTTATTATCTATACTCATCTCTTCATAAAAGGAATGGTATACTTGATGAGTCTGGGAGGATACCGTATCAGTCTCTATTCCTATAAACAATAATGTCCCAGGATCTAAACCCGTCCCGTATATCTGAAACCCAAATAAATTTCCATACTTATCTAGGAACTTGTCGGGGTTATTAATAAGTATATGGACTGGGTTGCATTCCATAGACTTACAATAAGGGCTAGTCGGCAACTTAGTCACTATCATGTCTTTATCTACTGTCTGTCCCCAAGTCGCCCACCCCACACAAGACCAATATGGACAAAAGTTATAGTCTTTATTTGGGCATCTAGGACTCACATATTTATTTTTACTACTGGGACAAATATATTTATCATTAGACCCATACGTCCTCTCCCATCTAAGATCCCCACATACATTCCACGGTTTTCTACCACTTGATATCGCCTTACATGCATCAAATAGCAGAACACCCGAAGAATGTACGGATTCTAACACCGTCTTATTAATTAGGGTCCCCTGAGGATCTCCATTCCTGAGAGTCAACCAAATTGTACGAGGTTGATACTCTGGACTGAAGCACTTAGGTTCTCCTACTCCTAAATGGCACACACTATAGTCTATATTTAGGTATCTACATCTTGATACCTCTCCTTTACATTCGTATTGTGAATGCCAAATTAGGGTTTGGGAAATATGGTTACCTGTTCTCGTAGTCTTAATGCATACCTCACAGCTAGGAGTGTCGGTACCTCTACCTTCCTGAATATAAAAACACATATAAATAAACACAATCAAAAGCACATCTTTCGCCGTCATCCTCAGTCTTCGTCCGTGCGATGGAACCTCAGCTTCCAGGATGTGAGGGCTGCAGGGAATGGAGTTCTGCTCGTCTTCACAGGTGTCCCTTCGAGACTTTCCTGGCTTATACACTATGTGTTGGTAAGCGGACAGGCTTTATTATGGCCTTCTCACTCACACCTGTAACAATAAAATTTGTAATCCACAATAATTCCTCGTTACTCCGACTGAGTAGTGCGTTTCAACCGGATCTTGCAGGGATTCTCTGGATCTGCTGTAATTTGCCAAGAATCGACTGCTGCTGGTTTAACCCTGGAGTGATGTATCCACGGAGTTACTTCGGCTACTTTTATCGCTGTAGGGGTAGACAAAAGAACAACATAAGGACCTCTCCACTTGGGCCCTAACGGTACATTATTCCACTCTTTAATCCACACTTGGTCTCCTGGATGATAACTATGAACAGGGGGATAAATATTCACAGGTAATCGATCTTGTACCCATTTCTGTACCTCCTCCATAGTCTTACCCAACTCTACAACCTGCTGCCGGGTAATTCCTTCTCCCAACTGACTCAAGTCCCCCCTTAAGTTACCAAGTACGGGAGGTGGTCGCCCATACATGATTTCAAAAGGAGAGAGGCCCATCCTTCTGGTAGGGGTACTGCGGATTCGCAATAAAGCTATGGGTAAGAGAACGTTCCACTTAAGTTGGGTTTCCTGACACATTTTAGCCAACTGGTTCTTTATAGTTCTATTCATTCTCTCTACCTTACCAGAACTCTGGGGTCTATATGCAGTATGAAGCCTCCACTTTATACCAAGCATATGAGTCAGTTGTTGTAGGCACTGATGAACAAAAGCTGGACCATTGTCCGATCCTATAGAACAGGGTAGTCCATATCGGGGTATTATTTCTCGTAGCAGGAATCTTACAACTTCTCCTGCTTTCTCTGTACGAGTAGGACATGCTTCTACCCAGCCTGAATAGGTGCACACAATTACCAACAGGTAACGATGTCCACCCGATTTAGGCATTACTGTAAAGTCTATTTGTAGATCGGACATGGGGAGTCCCCCCATAAACTGGACTCCTGGTGGCTTTACTGGTCCTTGTCTTGCATTATTCTTAGCACACGTTACACATCTGCGTACAATGGCCTGAGTCAAGTTGGACAATCTTGGTATGTAGAAATGTTTCCTGAGAGATTCTTCAGTACTGTCTCTCCCAGAATGTGTCCCGTTGTGATAATTTTGGACAATTTCTACCGCTAGTGATGCTGGTATGACTATTCTTCCATCTTCTAGCTGATACCACTTGTTCTCCAAATACTTTCCCGGTTCAGTCTTTAACCACTCCTCTTCTTGAGCTGTATAAACTGGAGTCCATTGGGACAGTGGAGTTGGTATAAGAGCAGCTATATGCCCCACATACTCCTGTCTTCCTGATTCAGCAGCACGCTTAGCTGCACTATCTGCCATCCGATTTCCCTTGGTTACATCACCATCTCCTCTCAGATGCGCTCGACAATGTATGATACCGACTTCTTTCGGCTCCCACACTGCTTCCAATAGTTGTAGGATTTCAGCTGCGTACTTGATTTCTTTGCCTTCTGAATTCAGTAGTCCTCTTTCTTTATACAAAGCTCCGTGGGCATGAGTGGTTAAAAACGCATACTTAGAGTCCGTATAGATATTTACTCTTAAACCTTCAGCCAATTGTAACGCTCGTGTTAGTGCTATTAATTCTGCCTTTTGTGCTGATGTTCCTTTCGCCAGTGGCCGAGCTTCTATCACCTTGTCTATTGTTGTCACTGCATATCCTGCATAGCGGATCCCTTCTTTCACATAACTACTGCCGTCGGTGTAATATTGAACATCGGGGTTCTGGATGGGAAAGTCACGAAGATCTGGTCTACTTGAAAATACTTCATCCATTACTTCCAAACAATCATGTTGACTTTCAGTAGGTTGCGGCAAAAGGGTAGCTGGATTTAAGGTGTTTACAGTCTCTAAATGCACTCTTGGGTTTTCACACAACATTGCTTGATACTTGGTCATACGGCTGTTACTAAACCAATGATTTCCTTTGTAATCCAACAACGTCTGTACTGCATGTGGGACTCGTACATAAAGTTCTTGACCCAGAGTGAGTTTATCAGCTTCAGCTACTAGCAGGGCGGCTGCAGCTACGGCTCTTAGACAAGGTGGAAGTCCGCTGGCCACTGCATCCAGTTGCTTAGACATGTAGGCAACAGGTCTTTGCCATGATCCCAAGTACTGTGTCAATACTCCCACAGCCATTCTTCTTTGCTCGTGTACATATAAGTAGAATGGTCGTGTGTGATCAGGTAGACCTAATGCTGGGGCACTCATCAAAGCCTTCTTCACATCTTCAAATGCCGTTTGCTGTTCTTGGGTCCATAAGAAGGGGTCGTGCTCTGTACCTTTGATGGCTGCGTACAGAGGTTTTGCCAGTATCGCATAGCTGGGAATCCATATCCTACAGAAGCCTGCTGCCCCCAAGAATTCTCGCACTTGTCTTCTATTCTTGGGTATTGGTATTTGGCAGACAGCTTCTTTTCTCTCTGGCCCCATAATCCTTTGACCTTCAGAGATATGGAATCCCAGATACTTGACAGTTGGCAAACACAACTGAGCCTTCTTCCTGGACACCTTGTATCCTGCCTTCCAGAGAATATGTAGTAGATCGTGCGTTGCTTGCTGACATTTTTCTTTTGTATCTGCTGCTATCAACAAGTCATCTACATATTGTAACAATACACATTCTCCTGGGATAGACTCGAAATCCAGTAGATCTTGACTTAGAGCTGAACCAAATAGGGTAGGTGAATTTTTAAACCCTTGGGGCAGTCTTGTCCAAGTCATTTGGCGTTTTGAGCCCGTTACAGCGTTCTCCCATTGGAAAGCGAAAATACATTGGCTTTCTGCGGCAATTCGGAGGCAAAAGAAGGCATCTTTGAGATCTAAGACTGTGAAGTAAGTAGCCCCGCCCGGAATTAAAGCAAGCAGGTTATATGGATTGGGTACAACTGGATGTATGCTAACAACCGCATCATTGACTGCTCTTAAGTCCTGTACAGGTCGATACTCATCTGTACCGGGCTTTTGAACAGGCAGCAATGGGGTGTTCCAGGGGGAAGTACAGAATTTTAGGATACCATACCGTATGAACTTATCCAGATAGGATTGGATGTTCTTCTTAGCCTTCTGCGGAATGTGATATTGTCTTAGGCTCACTGGATAAACCCCATGTTTCAGTTCAATTTTTATTGGTGGAATATTGCGGGCCAGTCCTGGTGGGTTGTTCTCTGCCCAAACTCCTGGTATGTTAAACAATGTCTCATCACTCCTAGGGTTTTGGCTAGTCAACACTGTATAAAGTCGCCACTCTTCTTCCTTTGGTACGGATAAAGTCATAATACCTGAAGGTCCATTAAACTTTAAGGATGTTGTTCCATTTGGTAGGAACGTAATCTGCGCTTGTAATTTTGATAGCATATCACGTCCCAGCAATTGGACTGGACATTCAGGCATATAAAGGAATTGGTGTTTTACTACGTGGCCTCCCAATGTACAGAGTCGACTTTTAAGAACCGGTTTTTCAGCACTTCTTCCAGTTGCTCCTATCACAGTAATAGTCCTTCCAGATGGAGGAGCAACTAGATTAGTCACCACTGAATGTTCAGCACCAGTGTCGATCATGAACGCACTCCTTTTCCCCCCTATTGATACATCGACCATAGGCTCCGCTCGACCAAGGGGGATGGAGCCCGGTCGGTATCAATAGTCCTCCATGACAGTGTCAGCCAATCCTACAAAGTCCCTACCTTCTCTATCGCGGGACCTTTGCGCTGCTGGAATATACCTGTCTTCCCTAACACTTCCTCTGTTCCCATTACTCCCTCTATAACCATTACTCCCTCCGGGGCCTCCTCTACCTCTCGCTCTACCTCTAAAGTTTCCGTAGCCTGCCCTGGGTTGGTCTCTCTCGTACTGCTCTCTTTGCGGACATTCGTTCCTCCAATGCCCTTCTTCCTTGCAATACGCGCATTGATCCCTACTCAAAGGCTCCCTACTCCATCTATTATTGCCTCTATCTGGGCCCCGTTTATCTACGCCTGCGATCGCTACCGCTAGCATATCAGCCTTTTTACGCATCTTGCGCTCTTCCTCTTTCTTACTTTCTGTATCCCTGTTCATATAGACCTTATTTGCTACCTCCATTAGTTGGGTGATGGACATACCTGCAAACCCTTCTAACTTTTGTAGCTTGCGCTTAATATCTCCGTATGCTTGGCTGACAAAGGCGGAGTTAACCATTCGGGAATTGTCTGCGTCTTCCGGATTAAAGGGGGTATACAAGCGGTATGCCTCCAATAATCGGTCATAAAAGACACTGGGCGCTTCATCGCTTTTCTGGATCACCTCAACTGTCTTCGACATGTTAATGGCTTTCTTTCCTCCGGCTTTCATGCCAGCAATTATAGCGTCTCTATAGGCTCTGAGTTGAACCATATCAGCACCATTTACGTTCCAATCGGGATCGGTGTTGGGATAGTGTGTCGCGGCCCATGCTGCTGGATTGGCTTGGTTCAAAGCACGGGCTCTATCCTCTAATGCTTTAATGGCTGCTTGATTTATTCTTGTCCTTTCCTCATTGTTAAATAAAGTCATTAGTAACTGCTGGCAATCAGCCCATGTCGGATTATGCGTCTGTACTATTGAGGTGAACAGATCAGTCATAGCTTGTGGTTTCTCAGTATACGAGGAATTATGGGTCTTCCAGTTTAAAAGATCGGTTGTGGTAAATGGGACATATACGAAGACTGGGTCAGCGTGTGCCATTTGACCTGCGGCATCGATATAAGCTGACCCGGGATTCAGACGAAGAGGCATCTGATAGTGCTTTAATTGTTGGGCACCAGTCAACTGTCGGGTTTGGATGGGGCTACGTAGAGAGGCGTCAGTCATGGGTTCCGGTCGGGGAGAGATAGGGTATGGGGATGTGGGAGGTCGGTTTTGGGAAAAGGTCGTAAATAAAACACTTCGAGCCGAGCTAGATGAAGCTTGACCGGAAGTCTGAAGTGGCGCCAAATCAGGATATTCGTTTCTAATGGGGGTGGATTCTGGTTCCGGAAGGGGAGATTTAGTACGAGGGGGGGTGGATCCTGTACTGGAGGAGGAAGCGGAAGTGGATGAGGGTAATGAGGGGAGGGGTGCAGGACTTCCTGCGTTTGCGTCACTTCTTCTTAACGGAAAGTAAGGGGGCGGCAAAGGGATCTCGGACTCAGGGGGCGTGTCCAAAATGGGCCTAACACCAGTCCTAGTGGACGAGCAAGTCCTAGCTACCATGAGGCGACACTGCTCCTCGTGGCATGTCTGGAGCCATTTTGGCGAGTCATTTACGGCCTGTCTCCAACAGTCAATATAAGGAAACTGGCCGTAAAGTTCAGGCCTACCCGATACAGCCACGTGTAAGCGCTGTACCAGAGTTGGATCCAAACTGCCACGTGGCGGCCATGCCGCAACCAAAGTAGGCCACTCCCTAGTACACAAAGTGACCAAACGTACAGGAGACATCTTTACCCCAAAATCACAAACTTTGAATCCCTTTTTAAAATTCTTAACCATACATCCTAAGGGATCCGGAATCGTTGACTGCGACGCACCCATACTTAACAATGGAACGTCGTCGACAACGAATACTATACACGCGTACTATTCAACAGTCACACCCGTTTCCTCTGGCAACAGCACCACGTGGTACGGTTACCAAGTGAAACGTACACAATAACAATAAACACTCAGGGAATTCCCGTACACACACAGCTGTTACACCAGTCACTATATAATCAATATTATGCCCTTTGGCGTAACTATACAGTCACCCACGCTATAATTCTCTATATACGAATTACCCGTCTATAACACACCCCAGTAACATCGTCTTTTACAAATAGCGGTTACAGTACGGTTAGCATAGGTCAAAGCACAAGTTAAGGTCACAATACAATTATTAGTGGTTATGGTGTTAAACATGCAATGGACGACAATGATTAGTACTTATTATATAATGTCAGTAAATATACAGGGTTATGGTACCGTGCACTATAATACAGCAACACACTATTAACACTCTCGCTAGACGGCTGAGCTCGCGCTATCTAACAAGATATACACTTTACTAAAACAATCGTTAACACATTTACAATTCCCAACTAAACTATTGGCCAGTACCTTGAATGGACTACCTAAAACTATATACACCCGTTTTGGTTAGCCACACTGCCCAATCACCACATATATAGCGAGCTAGAGAACCGAATTTACACAGGCGCCTCTTAGTCGCACTATCAAAAGTCTAGTGGGTTCCAAATTTACACGCCTTCCCACTTAGCCCAGATAGGATGAGAACTAGCGAACCGAATTTACACAGGCGCCGCTTAGTCTCCCGGTCCCTCCGACCTAGCGAACGTAATATACACCCTAGAACGCTAGTCTAGACAAGACACCGGTGTCCGGCTAGGGCTATTTACACCAGGACCCCGCCTGACTAACCAAATCAAACGGTCTGACTAAAGAGCGTTCGATCGAGCGGTGCGCCTTCGCTCCTTCCCTCCGACAGAGGGGGCAGATACACAGATTCAAAACCCCTTTGGGCCTACCGCACAATCGGTATACCCCTAGTGGGTCCTGCCGTCTAAAACAGCAGTTGTCTTACCTCCTCGTTCCTGAACCTGAGTTCACACTCATCGACGGGGACACCCCAGCACTTCTCACGTAGAGGCCGATGATCTCCTGGACAACAGACCAGTGGCGCCGAGACGAAGGGAGGTCCACGCAGAAGTTCAGGGGTGCAGCCGTAGAGAACGTGGGCAAAGATAGACCGTCTCACGCCTCTGCCTCTCAGCTACCGTTGAACGATGAGCTTCCCGGCCAATGCACCAAATGATACCGGAGAAACTGACGGAAGCCAAGCACAGAGAGATGGACACAGGTTTCTTCAGGAAGGAAGAGATTCTTTATTGGATCACCGATCGGGACTCAGAGGGACTAGCGTCACCAAAATACAGCAAAGTCTGAGTACTGAATACATAGAGTACATTCCTTATATAGCACTGTAGCTCCTCCCACAATTAACTACACCCACACATACCCTTAACCTATTTAATAAATAGAGTCTAAACTCATCCATCCGGTCTAACCACGTGGCTCATCTGATACAAAGGAGAGGGACGCGTAATTCCAGTTCTTACATTCCTGCACCTGGTCAGTACAGTGATAACAGTATCTTAGCTACGTGTAATTAACTAACTGATACTACAAACACATATACATACATATGCCTTGTGGCAATCTTAGCCTGCTAAACTTGTATTTTACTGGAATTACATCACAGTATGTCTCCTCTTGTTTTGCCTATTATATCGTGTCTTGTTTTAGTTTGTAATCCCAGTCCATGTACAGTCCTGTCCAGTCATGCCCATGTTATGTTCATGTTTTCCTTATGTCTTGTGTACATGTTCTGGGTTCTGCTTTCTGTCCTGCTCCAGTTCTGGGTTCTATTAGTTATGTCTTGTTTTCATGTTTGGTGACTATCCTAGCCTTGCCATGTTTCTGTACTGGATACATGCTTGCTGCAGAGGCTCCCTATTCAGCTCCTGGGAGGTCTGCATATCAAGTTCCTGGGATCCGCTGTAGCTGCATCAGAGTTCTGGTATCTGGCCGCACAAACGCTGGTGCTCAACACCAGGAGGCATGCGGTTACCCTGCACCGGGCCCTGTAATCCACTTCCACGCTGAAGACTCCCACTTATCATCAGGCACTCAGGGGTCCCGGTTTCCGTACCGCCACCCGTGACAGCAGGATCAGCACTGATCCGTCTCCCTGCACTTAACAGTGAAGCCGGAAGTGCAGGGAGACAGAAGGTGAGTATACTAAGCACATGTGCTCGCTCTGACATGCTGTCAGACATCTGGAGTTAATTTTACTGCGTGACGGACGAGGTCCGTCACTCGTCGTTAAGGGTTTCCCCTGAGTGACGGACCTTGTCCGTCACTTGTCATTAAGGGGTTAAGGACAGAGCCAAATGTACAAGTTGTGATCAAAACAAAATGTAAACAAACCACAGAATTTGGCTCTATGTCTGTTCAACCACAATTTACCTCTCTAATACTAAGTGCACCCACACTTATTATATATCAATTTGTTCAGGGGAAACAGGGCTTTCATTCCATATCAAACATTCATACATGGAACTCCATTTTATATGAATAAAATCTAAAAAAGTTAAAACAATTAAGACATTTTGCTATTTTTCAATTTCTGCATGTCAATTTAATTGTTAATGTCACAATACTGTTCGGTTTTACAGCAATAAAACATACATATTTGTATTCAGAAATGTCTCACAAGTAAAACAGTAACCCTCATGTATAGGTTTTACAGGGTTTTGGAACGTTACAGGGTCAAATATACGGCTTGTCCATTATTTCTTTTTTTCACATATAAATTTGACAGATTGGTTTGCTGGGCCTAGGTTGCATTTGAGACCGTATTGTGATGGGATTCCAGCATGGTCAAAATTTCGAAGGCCGAAATCTCCACATGGCATATGCTAATTAGTATCTGATTACAAACAGTTGGATGAGTCATCAGTATACTGAGCATGTGTGGAAGTGGATAGTAAATTCCTTTGTCTTCAACAAGACATGTGGTCTGCCCATATAAGGTGATCCTAAATTGTAGGAATATGAAATAGTTAACTTTTCTTGTTCATATGTATTTTATGCTTAGATAAGGTTTATAATCATTAGTGCTGACTGTAAGGATAGGATATGAAACAGTTAAACTCTTTTTGCTTTATATGCTTTAAAATAATGTTTGAAATAAGTATGCTGCCCACGGCAGATTTAGACAATAACATGTTTTAGAGGTCTTCCTTCTAGAGGATGTGCGACATTGCTCGACCTCAGGATGTTCCTGCCCCGTCTTTATTCAAATGCTTATCTTTTTAATGTCAGACAAGTATGTACTATTAACTACAAGGAACCGATAAATCTCACTGCTTGCGTGACAAACTGTGTATAAATGTTAGCCCTAAAATTACACTTATTCGAGAATCTTGTTAAAGCATTTTGTTGTCCGTGTCTTTATTTGCTAACAATGATTCTCCATCAACGTTGATTTTGGTGACCGAGGGATCGAGAATCGAGGGGAGTTGAGTCCAGAAAAGCATTAACCCTTTCATGAATATCCTGTGTGCTGATTGCTTAAGGGTATGTGCGGGTGGAGCTATTAATGGGAGGAGTTATAGTTCTATAAAAAGCATGTACTCCATGTATTTGCCTCTCAGATATTTTTGGAACAGGAGTTCATCTGAGACCCGATCGGTACTTGAATAAAGGCCTCTTACTTCCTGAAGACCTGTGTCCATATCTCTGTGTGGCTTCTGCGGTTTGTTCCTGTTATTCCTCCGGTAACATTTTTGGTGCATTGAGTCCGGGAACCTCATCGCATGGAAGAATGTGCAGAGATTTCAGATGTAATCTTTTACCAAATTCTCTATTCTGCACCCCTGGACTTCTACTGCGTGGACCTCCTTTTGTCTCGGCGACACCGGCCTTTTGTCCAGGAGATCATCGGCTTCTCGCAGTGAGTACTGGGGTGCCCCATCGATGAGTGTGAGCCCAGGTCCAGGAACTAAAAGGTAAGATTAATACCATTAGAGCGGTAGGCCCACAAGGGGTTTGTAATTGGTTTGGTTGTATGGAATCTGCCCCATCCCTCTGGATGGAAGAAGCGAAGGCGCACCACTTATTGGAAATTAGACACTCTGTAGTGTAATACTGTGGTTTGAGTCAGGCTGAATTTTTGGTGCAAATAGTTTACGGGGGACCGGGAGACTAAGCAGACTCTGTTGTACATTATCGTTTGCTAGATCTCAACCTATCTTGGCTAAGTGGGAGGCGTGTAAATTTAACCACTAGACTATTGATAGAGTTAATAGACTAAATGAGTTCTGTTGTATAGTTCGCTATATGTGGTGCTTGTGCAGCGTAGACTAACCGAACCTTGGTGTAAATAGTTCGATAGTTCTCGAGGTGCTGGCCAATTAGAATAGTTGGGATTATTGTGAATATTGTTAGATATACTGTAGTTGGTAAACTGGTGAATTGGTTAAATTGTATGTCCTGCTAGAAAGCTTGAGGTCTGCCGTCTAGTGGGAGTGTAAATTGTGTGTATAGCTGTAAAATAGTGCACGGTACCATAACCACTAACATGTATTATAATTACTGACATTGTGTATTGTATATAATTACTAAAAAAAATGTTGTTTTATGTTATACGTGTAACACCATAACTGTTACTAATTGACCTGAGATTTAAAAACTGTACCATAACTACTTCAAAATACCATAACCACTTCAAAATACCATAACCACTTTATAATACCATAACCACTTTATAATATCATAACTACTTCAAAATACCATATACACTGATATTACATTAACTACACTAAAATTACTGTTTAACATTATATGTATAACACCTTAACTATTACTAATTGATAATGTAACTCTAACACCATAATTATCTAACTGTACAATTATTACTAACCGTACCATAACCACTGACTGTAGAGACAAAATTGTTGAAATGTTATGTAATCGGTTAGATTATGTGGATTAATAGTGTAGATAATTGTATGGTTTGAATAATAGTTACATTGATAAGTGTATAGTCTTTGGTGGGTTTTTGATTTAATTTTGTGTGTGCGACGTCGTGATATTGTTGAGTGTGTGAGGATCCTGTGCGTGTGTGTACGTGTATGTTTGGCCTAGTAACTGTGCCACGTGGTGCTGTTGCCAGGGAAACGGGTGTGACTGCTGGGAGTGTGTTTGTTGTGTTTCTCTGAATTCGACGCTCCGTTGCTAAGTATGGGTGCGTCTGATTCAAAGATCGTTGACCCCTTGTCATGTATGCTAAACAATTTTGCAAAGGGATATAATGTTTGTGATTTTGGGGTAAAATTATCCCCAAAGCGTCTGACTACATTGTGTAGCAGAGAATGGCCTATTTTGTAAATATAATTTTTATTTTGGTTTTCTTGTTCAAGTTTTTGAGACTCGCAGGTCTCTGTTTTTGACAGAACATGCAATCAGATTTACTTTGCGATGAAAGGAGTCATCGGGCACGCAGGCCCTCACGGGTGAGTTGACAGGCACATGTAGTTTCTCAGGCGCTTGTGTGAGAACATATTGAGCGATATGCCTTTTGTTGGAGACAATTATTTGCATGCGTAGTTGGGCTCACAGGCCCACATTAATGTCGGACTCGCAGGTCCCGTGTAATACATGGGTATGTAGCATTGTGTATGTCCTATTCGATGCAAGTGGGATAGTTGCATCCCTGCTGTGTGTTTGTACCTCACAGTGTCTTTCGCCCCCTGGGGAGGAGTGCTGCAGTACCTGGTTGTGGATCTCACTCCCGTTCGGGCTCTGTTGGCTATGTGTGTCATATCTAGTTGTTGTGCTCGTCCGTTGCGATAAATGTGTTAACATGTGTCTAGATATTTACTGTGGTGAGTATGTGCGGTATGAAGGAATAGTGTATAGTATTCGTTCCTTAGTGGTGGTAGATTGGAGGTGCGCATTGGAGCTCCAGGGTGGTTTAGTCGTGGGTACCAGTCTCGTGTCGCGTTCGTTCTAGGCAGTATTGGGGAGGGGGGGTCGGGGTTCGGTCATGTCCCTGTCCTTGAGCTTCTCTAGGAAGGCATCTTTGGCGGTTTCGAGGAGCCACAGTGTCCAGGTCTCCGCGTAAGTCTGGGGTTTGTCTGTGGCTGACATGATCAGGTTTTCTATTGCCCTGAGTTCTTCCATCTGGGCGAACCATACCTTTAACGGGGGTGCAGTCTTTTGTTTCCAGTATAGGGGGAGTATCTGTTTAGCTACGTTTAGTATCCTAACCGTCATGGATTTCTTGTATCTGGATCTAGGTACTGTGGTGTGGTGAAGGAGCATTGCTGCCGGTTCCAGGGGAGGGGGTGCGTCCGAGAACGTCTTTAGTATGTCGTGTATGCCCTCCCAGTACGGTCTAATTACTTCACAGTTCCACCAAATATGTAGTGCAGTTCCTGTTTCCCTCTCGCACCTCCAGCAGAGGCTAGTGTGTTCTGGGTCCATGTTGTGGAGGAGGTGTGGGGTGCGGTACCAGTTCGTCAGGATTTTAAATGCCGTCTCTTGGGTCTTGCTGTGTGTCGAGCAGTGGTGGGTGAGGTAGCATATCTGCTCCCACTCTGCGTCTGTGAACGTTGTGTTCAATGCCGCTTCCCATTTCCCCATGAATAGGGGTTTAGCAGTAGGTGTCTCTGTCTGTAGCAGTGCGTATATGAGGGAGACTCCGTGTGATAGTGGGTCTGGGTTATTGCATAGTGTCTCAAATGTTGTTCGATTTCTGGTGAGTGCGGTTCCCTGCGGTAGGGTGTGTATGAAGGTGGAGAGTTGTGCGTGTTTGAAGCTTTGTATGAAAGTGGGTGTCCCGCCCCCTAGCATGTCTGCTAGTGGTGTGCATTTGCCGTTGGTGGTGATGTGGTGTAGTCTCGGTATCGGGGTCTGGAGGATGTTCTGAAATACTTTTGGGTCGAGGCCCGGCTTGAAGTCTGCGTTGTGTATCAGTGGTGTCAGGGGGAGGGGTAGGGCGCTAAGTTGTGTGTTTTCGCCGCTTTGCGCCATATGTCCAGGGTGGATCTAGTGTATGGGGACATGACTCTGGTGTCTGGGTCTTTCCTGCCCCAGGGTATGGCTGCTAGTGGCATATTTGCCTCCGATTCTTCCGCCACTTTCCA
This sequence comes from Pelobates fuscus, assembly GCF_036172605.1. Classification (NCBI taxonomy): domain Eukaryota; kingdom Metazoa; phylum Chordata; class Amphibia; order Anura; family Pelobatidae; genus Pelobates; species Pelobates fuscus. The sequence continues at coordinate 142,989,270 of NC_086326.1, read as the reverse complement.
TAGTTTATGGACTCCGCTCTTCGTCCATTCCATCACCCTCAGGAGATGTGTGGCCGTGTGGTATGAGCGGAAGTCCGGCAGTGCTAGGCCCCCCCATGTCCTTGGGTTTCATTAGAGTGGTGGCTTTCATCCTGGGACGTCTACCGTCCCAGATGTATGTGATCATGGCTGTTTTTAGTGTGGCGAAAAACTCCCCGGGGAGTTTAATGGGAATGGTTTGGAATAGGGCAGTTATCCATCGCATCATGTGTGTTCCCAGGCCCACATGTGTCAGGGTGTCGAAAAGATACGTCCAACTGACTCTGTCGAAGGCCTTCTCTGCGTCTGTGGACAGCAGGAGAAGGCCCCCGGTTCCCGCCCCCCTGCCGTGCATGAGAGTGAGTGCTCGGGTGGTGTTGTCCCTGGCTTCGCGGCCCCCCACAAACCCCACCTGGTCTGGGTGGACCAGTCTGGGGATGTGCGACTGCAGCCGCGTCGCCAGGATCTTTGCAAGGAGTTTAACATCGCAATTGATGAGGGAGATTGGTCTGTAACTCCCGCAGTGTTCCCCATCTTTGCCCTCCTTGGGGATTATAGTGATATGGGCTGTCAGGGCTTGCTTGGGGATGGGTTGGCCCTCTCTCACCGCGTTAAATGAGTCCACTAGTGGTGGGTATAAGCTGTCCGCGAAGGTCTTGTAATATTTTAGCGGGAGGCCGTCAGGGCCCGGGCTCTTGCCTGGTTTAGTTTGTTTTATCGCCTGTGTCAGCTCTTCTAGTGTTATTGGTTCGTCCAGCAGCGATGCCGTGTCGCCATCTATAGTCGGGGACGCGTGTGCGTTGAGGTATGTGCGTATTTTATCCTGCAGTCGTGCTTTCGCCGTCTCTGTGTGTGGTTGCGGTAGGGAATATAGGTCGGCGTAGTATGTCCGTATTGCGGTTAGTATATTGGTCGGGAGGCGGTGGAGTTTGCCACTTTTGTCTCTGATTCTGTCAATGTATGTGAGCTGTCTCTTTTTAGCAAGCATGTTGGCTAGAAGTTTTCCGCTCTTGTTCCCGTGTATGGAGAAGAATGCTTTGTGTCTTATCGCGTCCCTATGGAACTTAGAGTGGAGCAGCGAGGTTAACTCGCGCCTTAGTTGTAGGAGTCTCGTTTGGTGAGTGTTGTGTGGCGCGTGTTTGTTAAGGTCTTCCTCGTGTTGGATGTCCGTCAGAATCTGGGTCAGGCGGGCCTCAGAGTGTTTCTTGAGTAGGGCTCCCTGTTGTATAAAGTGTCCCCGTATCGCGCATTTGTGGGCTTCCCATCTAATCGTCGGGGTCGTCAGTGCTGGGGGGTTGTCTAGAAAGTAGTCTCTGAGTTTTTCCCCGATGTGGTTCGTGAGGTCTGTTCTGGTCAAGAGATACTCATTGAGTCTCCATTTAGTAATGGTGGGTCGGTAGAGCGGGGATTTTAAGCGAAGGGTGACAGGTGCGTGGTCCGACCACGTCGCCACGCCGATCGTTGCGTCTTCTACTAGGGGGAGTGCGTGTTGTGTGGTGTAGAAGTGGTCTATTCTGGTGTATGTTTGGTGTGGGTGGGAACAGTATGTGAAGTCTTTTTCGTCTGGATGATGAGCTCTCCAGCAGTCAATCAGCCGGTATTTCCGTAGGAGTGACTTGAGGGAGTGCAGCTGTTGCGGCGGGGTGCGGGACGTGCCGGAAGAGCAGTCCCAAGCTGGGTTTAGTGTGATGTTAAAGTCCCCCCCCAGCACCAGCGTCCCCTCAGCGAACGTGTGGAGTTTGCGTAGCGTCTGGAGGAGGAAGCGGCATTGTTTTCTATTGGGGGCGTATATGGTAGCCAGTGCCGCCACCAGAAATTTTGGGGCCACTAACTGAGCTCAGGGTCTGGGCCCCTGGGGGCCCGCCTCCAAAACCGCCCACAGAGACCGCCTCCAAATCCCGCCCACAGGAATACACACACAGACACAAACACATTTACTGATACAAAAGGACACATACACACACACACACACTGATACATACTAACAGACACACATACTGATACGCATATAGGCATACATACTGACACACACATACTGAGACATACACACATATACAGACACACAGGCATACATAGTGACAGACACATACTAACATACATACAGATACACATGCATAAGGACATACAGACACATTCATACTGACATACAAACAGACATTCATACTGACATACATTCATTCATAATTACATGCAGACATACATACACTGACATTCATACACACATAATGACATGCATACAGATAGACATACACGCATACAGACATGCATACAGACAGACATACACGCATACAGACATGCATACAGACATACATACAGACATACATACATTCATACAGACACTGACATCCATACATACACACATTCATAATGACATACAGACATACATTCATACTGGCATACATACATTCATACAGACAGATAGATAGACAGACATACATACACACATTCATAATGACATGCAGACATACATACACTGACATTCATACACACATAATGACATGCATACAGATAGACATACATGCATGCAGACATACATTCATACAGACATACACACACACAGACATACACACAGACATACACACAAACAGACATACACACAAAGACAGACATACACACACAGACAGACATACACACACAGACAGACATACAGACATACACACACACAGACAGACAGACATACAAACACACAGACAGACATACAGACAGACACACAGACATACACACATAATGACATGCATACAGATAAGACATACAGACATACATTCATACAGACATACAGACAGGGCCGGCCTTAGGCATTTGGGCGCCCTGTGCGAAAAATCTTCACAGCGCCCCCCTTCCCGTCCCCCCCTCCCCCACTCCTTCCCACACACCCTGTCACACACACACACAGGCAGACAGCCATACACACACACAAACACACTCAGGCAGTCATACACAGACAGCCACACACAAACACACACACACACACAGACATAGAATGTAACGGCAGATAATAACCATTCGGCCCATCTAGTCTGCCCAGACAGTCACACATAGGCAGTCACACACACACACACACACACACACAAACACACACAGGCAGACAGCCACACACACAGGCAGACAGCCACACACACAGGCAGACAGCCACACACACACGCAGACAGCCACACACAAACACACAGGCAGACAGCCAAACACACAGAGGCAGACAGCCACACACACACACACACACACAGACAGCCACACACAAACACACAGGCAGACAGCCAAACACACATAGGCAAACAGCCACACACAGTCACACACACAGACAAACAGTCAAACACACAGACAAACAGTCAAACACATAGACAAACAGTCAAACACACACAGGCAGACAGCCACACACAGACAGTCACACACACACAGACAGCCACACACACAGGCAGACAGCCACACACAGACAGCCACACACAGACAGTCACACACAGACAGTCACACACACACAGACAGCCACACACACACACACAGTCACACACACACGCAGACAGTCACACACACACACGGACAGACACACTCACACACACACATACACAGACAGTCACACACACACACACACACACACACACACACACACACAGATACTCACACACACACAGACAGACACTCACACACACACATACACACACACACACACACACACACACAGGCAAACACACTAACAGACACACACTCACAGACACACACACTAACAGACAGAAACACACACTCACCCACATTAACAAATTTTTTTAAATTTATTTAGGCACCCCTCCCCCCCCAGCCTCCTTACCTTTGGGAATGCTGGGGGGGGGGGGGGTTGTCTCTTCCTCCCTGGTGGTCCAGTGGCTGCTGGGCGTGCGGCACTGCCTGGCCGGCGGGCAGCTGGCGAGGGAGCACTTCCTTTGAGCTGTCTGCTCAGCTCCCTCGCGCGCCTCAGAGTGAGGCTGGGAGCCGGAATATGACGTCATATTCCAGCTCCCAGCCTCACTCTGCGGCGCGCGAGGGAGCTGAGCAGACAGCTCAGAGGAAGTGCTCCCTCGCCAGCCGCCCACCAGCGCCGCCCGACCGCCCAGCAGCCCAGCATGTCTGTTAGCCACAAGGCTAACAAGACATTTGCCTTGGGCATTTGGGGCGGCTTTTTTTGCCGCCCCCTGGAAAATGCCGCCCAAGGCAAATGCCTTGTGGGCCTCGCGGCTAAAACGTCCCTGCCGTGTGAGCTATGCGACCGCAGGGCGCCCCCTGCTCCATGGCGCCCTGTGCGGCCGCACAGCTCGCACACCCCTAAGGCCGGCCCTGCATACAGACATACACACAGAAAGACAGACACACAAACAGACATACAGACAGACATACATACACAGACAGACATACATTCACACAGCTCATTTTCCAGCCACCCTCCTTTTTCTTACCTTGTCTTTGCATTAGGGTGGCTGGCTGGGGCTGATGGGACTGGCAGTCGGCTGGACAAAGACCTGAGTGCAGTTCGAACGTTGCTGTGCACTTGATGTTCCATTAAAATCCTGCTTATACTTCAACACATTGAGTGCCTGAGCATTTTTTCTTTTACATTCCATCTTCTTGTGACTCAGGTATGTTTGCACTATTCCAGTCCAATACCATTGCCGGGCGCGCGCTCCTCCCGCGCGGAGTGAGCTGGGAGGAAGTGACTACTTCCTCCCAGCAGCACTTGCTGCGGCTGCTTTTTTTTTTTTTAAAGGGGCCCGGTCGCGCTATTACACGGCCACAGCGCTGACCGGGCCCCTGAAGATATGGGGCCCATCGGGTGGCCCTAAGTGCGTGGGCCACCCGATGGGCCCCATCAGCGTGCGGGCAAATCCGCCACTACACGTGGGGCCCGGGCGGCCGGGCCCCCCAGGGCTGCCGGGCCCGTGACAATTGTCACGGTTGTCATGCCCTGATGGCGGCCCTGATGGTAGCAAACGTGTAGGGTTGCCCAGCTATCTTGGCCTTGAGGAAAAGGTATCTACCCTCTTCATCGGTGAGGCACCCCCCCTCCTGGAACGGCACTCGTTTGTTTAATAGGATGGCAGTCCCTCTAGATTTGCCCCCATGAAAGTCGCTAAAGTATCCGGATGGGTAGTGGTGGTTCGTCAGTTTCGGTCTGTCGCCTTTCCTGAAGTGTGTCTCTTGGATCATGACCACCGAGGCCCTGTGGGCGTGGAAGTCCCTCAGGGCCCCAGTCCGTTTTTCGGTTGAGTCCCCTGGCGTTAATGGTCATGATGGTGAGTTGGGCGGGGGTCAATGCCATGTCTGGCCTGGTGGGACCCCTCTGTCAGTGGTGGAGGAGCGTGGGGTGGGGGGGATGGAGGAGTGGGGTGGAGAGGGGCGTATTGAGGGTGGGGGAGGTATTTAGGTCTCGTCACCGTGAGGTGGCGTCTGGGTGTGGGCGTCGGGGAGTTGCGACGCACGGTTCCACCTGTGACCCGTGCGGGCTGCTCACCTTGAGTTGACGCCCCGTCCCGTGGGGTAGTGAAAGGAGGTCTAGGCTCAACTAGCGGTCTACGTCCGTGTCCGGTCCGTAACTGTCGGATCTCTCCTTAGTCACCTGTTGCTGTCACAGACCCGTGTCGGTCTCCTGCGGCTCCAATGCGCGTCTTGTATGTGTTTGGTGTCGTAATCCTCGCCTGAGGTAGTGTGGCCTCATGGCCTGTATGGGAGTAAAGCCATTGGTAGTTAGAAATAACATCGGAAACATCAGTAAAACAGTAACATTTCGTACATTAGACAACGAGTCCATCAAATCAATAACAGTGGTTTGGTTAATTAGCTGCGGCTGTTGTGAAGTTAGCCTGTAGAGGCCTAATACCTGTTGCATTATCCCGGGTCCCTCCCGCGCCTCCCCCACCCACGCCCCCATGTCTCCCTCTGTTCTGTGTAGGTCCCCTTCTCGGCCTCTGTGTCAGCGGGTTGTGTATGTTGTGTGTTCCCTGTCCGTCAATGAGCTGATCACTCAGTCTGGGCTCCGGGGCGTGTATAGTGTGTGATCCTGATGTCTCCCCCGTTATCGTCACCCCTCTGTGTGTGTTGGTAGTGCTGGGTCATTACCGTCCCTTTATCGGTGTTGTGTCTGCGCTCTGGTTACCCCTAGTTCCCTGTAGCTCCGGGTCTCCCCGGATCCCCCTCCCCAGGTGTGTCCCGCCGGCTCCACCCCCCCCGGCCCGCTCGCCGAGGGTCGTTGCCGGCCGGGTGGGTGGCGGCGGCGGCGGGCCCCAGCCAGGGAGCCAGGTCTCCCCCTCCCTTTCGACCCTGGTGTACTTGTGAGCAAGGGCTCTCATCAGTCCAGTATGCCGGCTCCGGCGGTGTTAGTCCTAGTCCACCCCAGTACTCGGGGGGTCTGCTGGTGTGGTGGCGTGGCCCGTCAGGGGGGTCACGTTGTGTTGTAAGTCCGCAGCACTTCTTTGGTTCCATACGGTGGTCTTTTCGGGTAGTGTCTCTGGGAAGCGCATGACTGGGGGAGTGCAGGGGGGCCGTGTAGTGTTAGGCCAAGTCTTTCACAATGTCCAGCCTCAGGTAACAGCCGCTTGGAGTCGTTAGCGTGTTGCGCCCGACATCCTTGTGGCTTGTTGTCGGGGTCTCCTCACTCGTTGCTGTAGTATTGGGGCTGAGGGGTTCGGCCCCTGTGGAAAGGAGTAGAAGTTCAACGGGTCGGGCCAGGCCATTTGAATCGGCGTGAGGTGTAGTTCCTTTAGAAGGTCTTCCATGTCCCCCTCACTTTTCACCGTGAAAGGTCCGTTCTGAGTGGTTGCTTGCAGCCCCGTGGAGAACTTCCATCTGTATCTGACTTTGTTAGCCTGCAGTGCTCGTGTGAGAGGGCGCATCGCTCTCCGGTAGGCAAGTGTCGCTGGCGACAAGTCTGGGTACAGTTGTACCTCTACCCCATTAGAGATCACCTGTTTGGCGTCCCTGGCTCTGCGCAGGATGTCTTCTTTGGTCTGGAAGTGGGCAAGGCAGCAAATGATGTCTCTAGGGGGGGCATCTGGGGGTCTTTTCGGTCTGAGGGCTCTATGTGCCCTAATAAATTCTATGTGGGTAGTTGTCGGCCGGCCGAGGAGGTTGTTAAATAATTCAGACAGCGTGTCCCTGATCGGGGCGGCTTGATCAAGTTCCTCTGGCATACCTCTTATCCGTATGTTTTGCCTCCGCCCGCGGTTATCGAGGTCTTCCATGTACTGCGCCATTTGTCGGAGTTGGGCTCCCTGTTGTTGGAGTGTGCAGGTATTTGCGGCCTGCGCCGCTGCCATGTGGTCGCAGTCGGCTTCCAATTGGGCTACCTTCTGTTGGGTGCCCTGGATGTCTTCCCGCATGGTGCGCAGTTCCTCTGAGAGGGACTTATGGAGGGCTGTGTTAGCCTCCTTCAGGTCAGCCTTTGTGGGCAGATTCCGGATCATCTCAATCCATTCTGGCTGGGGGTGGTGGGTGCTGCTTCCCCCTAGTTGGTCGACATGTGGTGATGGCGGGCGGGAGAGTCATTGGAGGCCTGGGTCGTCAGTTCGGCCGGCGGCACAAGAAATTGCCTCATGGCGGAATGTTGTGCCCCCTTCGGGGTGCTAGAGGGCTGGCTGGCCTGTGATGTCCGGTGAGTCTTTCCCATTTCGGCGGTCTGGAGTGCTTGTCAGGCGAGGATATGTGCTGAGCCTGTGGGGAGCTCCCGGTTTACGCCGCCATTAGCCTCGGCGTCCAAGCCACGCCCCCTCGAGAATGGCCTATTTTGGTGACCGCATGGCCCCCACGTGGTAGTCTTGATCCAAATATAGTGCAGCGTGTACATGTGGCTGTATCTAGTAGGCCTGAATTTTACAATCAGTTTCCGTACATTGATTGTTGGAAACAGGTTGTGGAAGGATTGCCCAAATGGATTAAAGTATACCACGAGGAGCAATGTCGCCTCATGGTGGCCAGGACTCGCCTATCCATCAGGGCCGCAACTCCGCCCTCCGAGTCCGAGCTTCCTCTACCACCCCCTTACTCCTCCTCCAAGGCTAGAGGAGGTGTTGCCAGTGTTGCCACTCCCCTTACCCTAGTGTTTACTCCCACTCATTCATCCAGCTCAGAGCCCAGCCTTAAGCCCTCATCTTCCGGTACCTGCCTCCATTAGTCCTGTTACAATTGCCTCCGGTCCAGCAGGAGGTTGGATCGCTTGGATGTCTTGGTTCCCGATTTAGAGAGTCGAACGAGGTCGTATTCGGTAGAAAACCTGCAAGTGTAGAATATCCCACTAGCTATAACAAAGCTACGATTCCCGGATCCCTACAACACAAGTCGAGGCTGCGAGTTGAGGGTAAAACGAACTGGCTTTACTGGCACACAGCATGGCAATTTATGCAATTCCTCAGGTCTAAGGACAGCCCCCTATGGACCTGATGGAATACAGGTACAGTACAAGGAGTTAGCTAATCACAATACAATGTATCATTTGAACTAGTACCCGCCCAGCTTGGAGATAATGAGGCCAACGGTTATACAATCTAATTATCTCCAAGCGCACAAAAGACCATGTTTTATTATGTCCCATGAAACAGTATAAAAATACATAACTTTAAAATTTTGGGGAGAAAACAGTTCATTCCACCATTCATTCGGTAGCTCGGGTCCGGGCACATTAAGTATACGAATTGCGCCCAGACCCCACGAACGGAATAGGTGATTCCTGCCGTATAAAGTCTGGTTCGCCACTTTGGTTGTGAGTCCCTGATGGCGGCCATGTTTTTAGGCTGTTCAATAGGCAGCGGGACTTCGACCCAATACTTATGGAACGGAAATCGGATACATAATCATACGAATCCCCGCTATCAGTCTGCTTGTTCCGACCATACGGTACACGAACTGGGACCGCCCGAAAGGGGGGTACTTGACCTGCGGTTAACCGCAGAATCCACATTCTAATTGCTGCTACACGCCAAACTGTAGGTGGTCTCTGTTTGTGAGTCTTTCGGCAGTTTCCATTCGGTAACTTATATACGAATGTGGATCCTCCGGGATCGTCAATCAGTTGGTGGTTAACCGCAGACCTTGGGTCTTGGGTGGTTAATGAGTGACACACTCCGCTCGTCGGGTGGTCGGTCATTCGGTACTTCAAGGGTGAGGAGGTTAAGTGGCGGTACACGCCAAAGTCTGGGGGGTCTCTCGTTCGTACTGACGAATTGTCCTTTATCATAATTTGTGTAATCCATTCGTATAGTCCAGGTACCAATAGCATAGGGTTCTTTATAACAAGGGGTTAGGTTGTCACAGTATCGAGGCTTTGTAACAATAAACAATGATAGAGTCATAACGAGTCTTTGTAACACTGCTCCCTTCTTGTGGAACACTCTGGCAGACACTGTCTGACCCCTCTTCGGGGCAGACTAAGGCTGTCCAGACTGAGGAATTATGCTGGACTGAGGTCCGTTTGCCGTGATAACCCGTCGGCATTGCCATTCTGCTTCCCGGGTCGGTAGGTGATCGTGAAATTAAACGGTTGTAAGGATAAGCTCCAGCGTAACAATCGGCCATTATCCCCAGCGACCCGGTTGAGCCATACCAACGGGTTATGGCCTGTAACTAGAGTGAACTCTTGTCCATACAAGTAGGGAGTTAATTTCTTTAGTGCCCACACCAGGGCCAAACACTCCTTTTCTACTGCGGCATAGCTGACTTCGCGTGGTAGGAGCTTTCGGCTGATGTAGGCAATCGGGTGCTCTTTTCCATCATCCCCTACTTGGCTGAGGACAGCTCTGTGACGAGAGCAATCTTGCCACATTGCATTGGAGAAGTCTGGTTGCCCGCATGCTGCCTTTGGATTATGGACCGGCAGTGTTACAAAATGCCTTTTGTAACTGGCCCTTTAAATGACAAATTGCCCTGCTTCCCTGGGTTGTGGAGAAGCCTATTTGCCAGCCTCCTTCCTCATGACTATGGCCCCTGGAAGATTGTGCCCCTGAAAACTTATGGACTTTTATTGGGTGTGTATGGCCCTTTAAGAACCGTCTGGGGACATATTGTGACTTTGGTGAACAATGCCCCTTTAAGACTATGTCCCCAGACCTGTAAAATAACTTGTCCCTGGCTTTTTCCCACTTGGTTCAGTAAATGGGGCTTACTGAACCAAGTACCACACAGGCAGACCACCCAGAAGTGGAAGCGTGCAGGCAATTTACCTCCCAGGCTGTGAGGTTACTGCAGGTTAATTGCTGAACGTTGGGTGGCCGCCATTCGACAGTCGAACACGTGGTGGCAGCCATCTTTGTTCATTCGAACGAGGTCAGCAGTGTGTGTAGCCAAATTCATGGAACTGAAATCGGCTACACATTTCACCGAACACCGCTGACCCTTACCTTCTCCCATACTGAACTTTCAGCTGCAGAGACTAAGTCCCGTTCGAAGATTCGAACGCTCGTTCGAATGGGACTTAGTCGTTTTTCTGCATGAAATTGACCAACCGCACAGCCCAAATCTATGGAACTGTTTTGGGCAGGAAAATGTGCTTGCGGTCGGTCATAAAGGACTTTCACTTAACTTTTTATCCACTGGAGGGATTTGTATGATTTTTGAGAGTGTTTATGTTTGAAGTATGCTGAGTTCAAATATGTAATTTTTATGGAGATTGAATGTATGGTTTTAAAGTTACAGTGTATGTGTAAAAACTGTATTTTTACTGTCTGTGATAATTATGTTAAACCATAATTATATCACAGACAGAGGGGAGGATTTTGTGTGTAATTACTGGTAGTGTTTTCAATGATGTACGTGTATGATTGGTTGTTTTGTCCCTCCCTGTGGGTGGTCCTGTATTTACAAAATTGTAATAAAAACCAGGCTTTGTGTGCCAGCACCTGAGACCACTGCTTGACCCTCAACACGGAGCCTTGTCTCGTTATTGGGCTGTATGCTGTATGCTGATAGAGACTGATTGCCAGGAGTGTAAGCTGATTGAATGCTTTTCCTTTTTGTCTGCTAGCAGCTATTCGTGAGGTTCCGGTTCGGGAGTTTGGAGTGCTATTTTGTATCCAGTTCGGGAGTTTGGTGTTCTGCAGTAGCTGTGCCTGTGTCTCTGAAAAGGGGATTATTGTCTAAGCGGTTTTTACCCCTTGTCTGCTGAAACGGTCCGTTACAAGCTCCCAGCCCGAACATGGAAGAGTCTGTATGAACGATATAGCGTCTGTATGAACGATATAGCGTCGGTTAGGGGCTGGGGCAGCCAAGACAGGAGCATTAATTAGAGCAGTTTTGAGTGTTTGAAAAGCTGTTTCACAGTGGGGAGACCACAGGACCTGTCGGGGAAGATTTTTATTCGTCAGGTCAGTCAGTGGTTTATCAATAGCACTATAATCGGGTACAAATCTCCTGTAGTACCCTGCCGTGCCCAGGAAGGCTAGCACTTGGGTTTTAGTGTGGGGAGTGGGACAGTTTGCGACCGCCTCTATCTTAGCTGGCTCCGGTCGCTACTTCCTGCATCCCACTCGGTGACCCAGGTACTGTACCTCAGCCATCCCGAAATGACATTTTTCTGTCTTCAGGGTCAGGCCTGCGGCCCGAATCTGATCCAGGACCATTCCTACATGGGCTAAGTGTTCCTCCCAGGACTCACTATGGATCCCTATGTCATCCAGGTATGCGCAGGCAAATTCCTGGAAGCCATCAAGGAGTCTATCCACCAAGCGCTGGAATGTGGCGGGGGCATTCTTCATCCCCATTACCTTAAAGTGGTATAAGCCGAACGGGGTGACGAATGCCGACTTGGGGATAGCTTCCCTGGCCAGAGGAATTTGCCAATAACCTTTACAGAGGTCAATAGTCGTCAGGTAGTTTCCCCTGGCTGTGTGGTCCAGTAGCTCATCTACCCTGGGCATGGGATAGGCGTCGGTTACGGTTTTATCATTGAGTTTCCGATAGTCCACACAGAATCTGGTAGTGCCATCTTTCTTGGGAACCAGGACCACCGGGGATGCCCAGGGACTATTGGAAGATTCAATGACCCCTAGCCTGAGCATCTCATTTATTTCTTTCTACATCCCCGCCCGAACCGCCTCTGGGATCCGGTAGGGAGCCTGTCTTAAGGGTTGCTGCCCGGGGGTGTCTACCTGGTGAGTGGCTAAATCTGTGTACCCTGGTTCCTGAGAGAACATTGCCTGTTTCTCTCTGAGTAATTTGTGGAGCTGCTCCCTCTCTGCTGGATTAAGTTGGTCCCCGATCTGTACTTGGTTCTCTATCTCAGACTGGGGGTTCGGGGTTAACAGGTCGGGTATGGGGAGACTATCAGGGTCTTCAGATGCGGGGCTACATATAGCTGACACATCCTTGGGTCTCTGCAGGTATTCCTTCAGCATATTTACATGGAATATCTTTCGTAGGCTCTCATCGTGACAGCTGGCAATCACGTAGGTAGTGTCCCCTCTCTTCTCCACTACTTGGTAAGGTCCCTGCCAGGCTGCTTGCAGCTTGTCTGCTTTAACTGGTTTGAGCACCATAACCTTTTGTCCTATACAAAAACTCCTCCGCCGTGCCCCCCTGTCATACCAGACTTTCTGTTGCCTCTGGACCGCCTGGAGATTAGCCTGGACCGGCCTGGCCAACTGCTCCATACGGTCCCTCAGCTCCAGTACATAAGGTACGATGGGGACTCCAGCGTTTTCCGTCTCTCCCTCCCAGTGTTTCCGGATAAGGTTCAGGGGGCCCCGTACCTTACGTCCGTATAGCAGCTCAAAGGGAGAGAATCCGTTTGTTTCCTGGAGTACCTCCTGGTAAGCAAACAGGAGATGCAAAAGACTCTGAACATGCCGCGTCACTTCCGGTTATGACGCGTGCGGTCCACAATGATACGCAAATCGAGGCCAGCACTCACTGATCGCCTCCTCTTCTGCCACATCACTTCCGGTACGCATCACGAAACCGGAAGAAAGACTCACCAGGTAGCGTTCTGCAATCAACTCACCCATACATATACAGGACATTGAGGAACCACCCCACACTTTTGATAAAGCCTCTGGAGAGGCGAAACGCGTCAAGTGGGACCCCCTTCTTTTGGACATTTGTACTTATATATATATATGCTATATTTTATAATAAATAGTCTATTTTAATACATTTAGACTTTTATCTTTTATTATTTTATTCTATTACTTTTTTATGTCCTGTTAACTACCTGGTGCCATCATATCCTTAGGTGGGGATAGTACCACCCATGCTGTGAAAACTAGAGCAGGTCCTTGCTCTACAAATTGTAAGTACATTACTTTATCCTATTACCCTGATTTTATAGTACTTACTACACCATCAGAGCGTTTTTCTCTTTTATCCCCATTGCGCATTTGGAGGACCAATACCATCTTTACCATCCTGTATCCTTAGACGGGGATTATACCGTCCACGCTGAAAAAAGTAGAGCTCTTATATAGCTCTACCGTATGTGAGTGTTTTTCTTACAGTTACCGAGCACAAATATTTGCACTGTTATATACTGTATTGCACTATTATTTTTTTCTGTTTTATTATTTCGAGGTATTTTACCAACTATTCCTCGCAGAGGTGTATTTACGTATAATATTTTGGGCGCAGTATACGCCATATTTTATATCTTCTGTTTCACCATAACACAAGGTTTGGGAATCCTTGTATTGTATACAGCAGCCCCTATTGTTATTTTATGTTATAGCGAGCGCCTATATACCCTGTTTTTTCTTCAAACAGGAGATGCGGCAGGAAATGTTCCCAGTCTCTATACTCCTGCGTGAAGGTTTTTAACATCTGTTTGAGGGTTCCATTGAACCTCTCACATAGCCCATTAGTCTGGGGGTGATACGGGGAGCTGAGGAGGGATTTTATTTTGCAGACATGCCATAGCTGCTGTGTTAGTTCAGCTGGGTGCCTCTGTCGGATAGGATCTCCCGAGGGAATCCCACCCGAGAGAAGACCTGAACTAAAGCATTAGCTACGGTGTCTGCTTGTATATTGGATAGAGCCACGGCTTCCGGGTAGCGGGTAGCGTAGTCCACCACGGTAAGAATATATCTCTTACCGGACAGACTGGGGGTGGAAAGTGGCCTACTAAATCTATGGCTACTCGGCTAAACGGCTCTTCTATAATGGGCATGTTAACGAGGTGTGCCTTAGGGTGGTCTCCTCTCTTGCCTACCCTTTGGCAGACCTCACACGTATTGCAATAGGTTCTCACATCTGCATGTACCCCTGGCCAGAAGAGGGTGTGGGTAATACGATGGAGAGTACGGGTTACTGCTAAGTGTCCGGCTGATGGGATATCATGACCCACCCGGAGTATATCTTGTCTATATTTGTGGGGAATAACTAGCTGTCTCCTATGGTGGCCCTTCTTTTCTGTGTGTCGGTACAGTCGGCCCTGCTCCCATGCGAATGTCTCATGGTCTGATCCCCAGTCCCTGTATCGGCTCTTTCCCTATATTTTTGGAGAGTCGGGTCAGCTTTAGTCTCAGCCTCAAAGGCTGCAGGAGTATCCCAGGGTAATGGGGAGGGGGATTAGTCACAGTCGGGTTGAGTCTTACCTGAGTCTCCCGCACGGGTGAAGGATCTCGAGTCCTCCCTGCTTGCGACTGGGTAGTCACCAGATGTGCCTCTGAGTTGTAGGAAGGAGCATATGCTGAAGTCATGGGGCCCAGGTCGTTTCCCAGCAAAACTTCAGCCAGTAAATTATCCATAATCCCCACCCTCACAAGTCCTTTCCCCGCACCCCAATCCAAGTGTACTTTCGCTGTTGGTAGTTTGTATATGTCCCCTCCGGCCACCCTGACAGCGACAGTGTCTGTAGAGCGCTTATGCTCTGGGACTAGTCAGCCTTGTACCAAGGTGATGGTGGCCCCTGTGTCTCTTAACCCCTGTGTGGGGCGGCTCTCCAGTTGCACTTCTTGTCTGTGGTGTTGTCGGTTGTCGCTTGCGGCATATACGGGGTTAGCTTCATGTAAGTCTGAGTTTTAAAAGACCACTTCTAGCAAACCTGAACAGTGTTCAGATTAGGTCAGCAATCAATTCTCACCTTGGCCGGTTACTCGCGTTCCCACCTCGACTCTCGAGTAAATCCTTCAACGTGGTGCGCTTCAACTTATCGTAGTTGCTCTCCATCCATCCTATATCTCTCTTAGGGATTCCAGGATAATCTTGCCGCTGCCACCAATTGTTACGATTGCTTCCGGTCCAGCAGGAGGTTGGATCGCTTGGATGTCCTGGTTCCCGATTTAGAGAGTCGAACGAGGTCCTATTCGGTAGAAAACCTGCAAGTGTAGAATATCCCACTAGCTATAACAAAGCTAGGATTCCCGGATCCCTACAACACGAGTCGAGGCTGCGAGTTGAGGGTAAAACAAACTGGCTTTACTGGCACACAGCATGGCAATTTATGCAATTCCTCAGGTCCAAGGACAGGATGGTACAGTACAAGGAGTTAGCCAATCACAACACAATGTATCATTTGAACTAGTACCCGCCCAGCTTGGAGATAATGAGGCCAACGGTTATACAATCTAATTATCTCCAAGCGCACAAAAGACCACGTTTTATTATGTCCCATGAAACAGTATAAAAATACATAACTTAAAAATTTTGTGGAGAAAACAGTTCATTCCACCATTCATTCGGTAGCTCGTGTCCGGGCACATTAAGTATACGAATTGCGCCCAGACCCCACAAACGGAATAGGTGATTCCTGCCGTATAAAGTCTGGTTCGGCACTTTGGTTGTGAGTCCCTGATGGCGGCCATGTTTTTAGGCTGTTCAATAGGCAGCGGGACTTCGACCCAATACTTATGGAACGGAAATCGGATACATAATCATACGAATCCCCGCTATCAGTCTGCTTGTTCCGACCATACGGTACACGAACTGGGACTGCCCGAAAGGGGGGTACTTGACCTGCGGTTAACCGCAGAAACCACATTCTAATTGCTGCCACACGCCAAACTGTAGGTGGTCTCTGTTCGTGAGTCTTTCGGCAGTTTCCATTTGGTAAATTATATACGAATGTGGATCCTCTGGGATCGTCAATTAGTTGGTGGTTAACCGCAGACCTTGGGTCTTGGGTGGTTAATGAGTGACACACTCAGTTCGTCGGGTGGTCGGTCATTCGGTACTTCGAGGGGTGAGGAGGTTAAGTGGCGGCACACGCCAAAGTCTGGGGGGTCTCTCGTTCGTACCGACGAATTGTCCTTTATCATAATTCGTGTAATCCGTTCGTATAGTCCAGGTACCGATAGCATAGGGTTCTTTGTAACAAGGGGTTAGGTTGTCACAGTATCGAGGCTTTGTAACAATAAACAATGATAGAGTCATAACGAGCCTTTGTAACAAGTCCTACATATCCGGATCTGACGTAATTTCTGGTTCCTGGTCAGGCTTCTTCCAGCCCGGCCCGGAATATCCTGTTAACTGACCTTTCGTTCAGTAAAAATCAGTTGTCCCCATCTCCTTGTCTCACTACCCCTAGACCGGAACTTAATATTAAACAACCTAACCGAAGCCCTGTATTAACCCGACAGATGACTGGTACCCTCCAACCCCGACATTACCAAATGCCTCTCCGAATTACACCAGGCCCAACACACGTTGATGATAATGGTCAATTGCAACATGCAGACCCTGTATTTGTCTATGTTCCCTTCACTACGACGAATTTATTTAATTGCAAGACACATAACTCTTCATATACCGATAAGCCTCAAGCCATGACAGATTTGGTTGCCTCAATCATACAGACGCACAATCCTACTTGGGCTGATTGCCAGCAATTACTATTTACTTTATTTAACAATGAGGAAAGGACTTGGATTAATCAAGCGGCTATTAAAGTGCTTGAGGAAACGGCCCGTGTTCAGAATCAGGCCAATGCGGCTGCATGAGCTGCAGCCCATTACCCGAATGTGGATCCGAACTGGAATATTAATGGCGCTGATATGCCCCATTTAAGAGCTTATAGAGAGGCCATTATTGCTGGCATGAAGGCAGGAGGGAAAAAGGTAATCAATATGTCAAAGACGGCTGAAGTGTTGCAGAAGATTGAGTCACCTAGTGCCTTTTATGAAAGATTACTGGAGGCATACAGATTGTATACTACTTTTAATCCAGAGGCTCCTGAGAATTCCCAAATGGTTAATTCAGCCTTTGTCAGCCAGGCCCAAGGTGATATTAAAAGGAAATTACAGAAGTTAGAGGGATTTGTAGGGATGTCTATATCACAGTTGATGGAGATTGCGAATAAAGTATACATGAATAGAGAAACAGAGACAAAGAGGGAAGAAGAACGTAAAATGAGGAAAAAGGCAGATATGCTAGCGGTAGCTATTGCAAGTGTGGAGAGACAGGGAAGAGAGGTGAATAGAGGAGTTGAGAATAGGTTGAGTAGGGGACCACTAAGTAGGAATCAGTGTGCATATTGTAGAGAGGAAGGACATTGGAGGAGTGAATGCCCGCAGAGAGAGCACTACGAAAATGAGACAAGAAGAGAGAAGAGTGCGGGGAGGTTATGGTGGTAATTATAGAGGATGGTTTGGAGGAAATAGTGGGAATAATAGATGAAGTGTTCAAGGGGACAGATATTATCCACCTACGCAGAAACCTAGAGAGAGAGAAGATAGAGATTTCGTGGGTCTGGCTGACACTGTCATGGAGGACTATTGATACCGACCGGGCTCCATCCCCCTTGGCCGAGCGGAGCCTATGGTCGATGTAGCAATAGGGGGAAAGAAGAGTTCTTTCATGATAGACACTGGTGCTGAACATTGCGTGGTGACTAAATTAGTTGCTCCTCCTTCAGCAAAAACTATAACGGTAATAGGAGCAACTGGGAAGAGCGCTGCTAGACCGGTTCTTAAGAGTCACACTTGCATTCTGGGAGACCATTTGGTGAAGCACCAATTTCTATATATGCCTGAGTGTCCAATCCAACTTCTAGGACGAGATTTACTATCAAAGCTTCAAGCCCAGATAACCTTTTTACCCTATGGATCGACATCCCTGAAGTTTAATGGATCATCGGGCATAATGGCGATATCGGTGCCAAGGGAAGAAGAATGGCGCTTCTATACAATAATGACAAGTGTGAACCCTAAGAGTGATGAATCCCTATATGACATTCCAGGAGTATGGGCAGAAAATAATCCACCAGGGCTTGCCCGTAATATTCCACCTATACATATTGAGTTGAAGCTTGGGGCTTATCCCGTGAGTCTACGACAGTACCACATACCTCAAAAGGCAAAGAGAAACATACAGACCTACTTGGATACGTTCGTAAGGTATGGTATCCTAAAATTCTGTACTTCCCCCTGCAATACTCCATTGTTACCTGTTCAGAAGCCAGGATCAGATGAGTATCGTCCTGTACAAGATTTAAGAGCAGTTAATGATGCCGTAGTTAATATACACCCAGTTGTACCCAACCCTTATAATCTGCTTGCCTTGATACCAGGTGGGGCAACTTACTTTACAGTCTTAGACCTCAAGGATGCTTTCTTTTGTCTTCGAATTGCTGCCGAGAGCCAATGCATCTTTGCTTTCCAATGGGAAGATGCTGTGACGGGTTCAAAGCATCAGATGACTTGGACTAGACTACCTCAAGGATTCAAGAATTCACCCACCCTATTTGGATCTGCACTAAGCCTGGACCTGCAAGATTTCAAGTCCATCCCAGGAGAATGTTTATTACTTCAGTATGTGGATGATTTGTTGATAGCGGCAATTACTAAAGAGATATGCCAACAAGCAACTTATGATCTACTTCACATTCTCTGGAAGGCAGGATACAAAGTATCCAGGAAGAAAGCGCAATTGTGCCAGTCAACTGTCAAGTATTTAGGATTCCATATCTCTGAAGGTCAAAGGATAATGGGATCCGAAAGTAAAGAAGCAGTATGTCAGATACCGATACCTAAGAATAGAAGACAGGTGCGAGAATTCTTAGGAGCAGCAGGATTCTGTAGGATATGGATTCCTAATTACGCAACATTGGCGAAACCCTTATATGGAGCTATAAAAAGCACAGAACATGACCCCTTCTTATGGAGCACTGAACAGCAGAAGGCATTTGAGGATGTCAAGAAAGCACTACAAATAGACTATACAGTAATGCCTAAATCTGGAGGATATCGTTACCTTTTGGTAGCTGTGTGTACATACTCAGGTTGGGTAGAAACTTGTCCAACCTGTACGGAAAAAGCAGGAGAAGTTGTACGATTCCTGTTGCGAGAGGTCATACCCAGATATGGACTCCTGTGCTCTATCGGATCAGATAATGGCCCAGCCTTTATTCATCAGTGCCTACAACAATTGACTCATATGCTTGGTATTAAGTGGAAACTTAGTACAGCATATAGACCTCAGAGTTCTGGGAAGGTGGAAAGGATGAACAGAACTATAAAGACCCAGTTGGCAAAAATGTGTCAAGAAACTCAGCTCAGGCACCGCTTCCCCCCCCCCTCTGGACCGGTGGGGGATATCCCGGTCCGCACCAGCACGAGACACGCCAAACGGAGACGTCAAAGCAGATGCACCCCCAAGCAGCATGGAAGCAGTAGGGCCCAAGATGGCGGACAAACCACACACCACTACACGTGGCCTGCTGCAACCACAACACAGCACAGACGGACACACAACGAAGAAGATAAGGGAGACGAAACATGGCACAAGGGACACCCTTGCCACCCCACCCAGACACCCCCAGGAGTTCTTTGACCGAATCTGCTCCAGCTTATGGTCACAACTCCGCTACAAGGTCCGGGCCTTCAAACAGGCAGTTCGAGCGGTGGCAGCATGGGTCCGACCAGCTACCCGGCGGCACCTATGTGAGTATCCACAACGAGCCCCCAGGGCGGCCCCTGGAAGGGGACGAAGACAGAAGGCGAAGCAGCGAGTAGCGATGGCTCGCCTCTTAGACGCCAATACTCACCTTTTCAAGCGTCCACAACCAGCAAAGAAAGTCCACGGACGAGCGACAGCCCAGCCCCAGCAATACCCCGAAGCAAGCAGACAAGCTAGGGGGCCAGCTCAAGAGACTGCTCTCAGCCAGAATAGTACAACCCCAGCACAACAGGTGTCCCCCACGTGGCAAGCCTCGGACCGCTCTCAAACCCACGCCATCAGCCTGCCGCCCGCGGGCATAGGGTAAAAGCGGACATTTGGGGACATTTTCATCAAGATGGCACACTAGTATGACACTGTGCAAAACCAATAGGCTACCTAGCTCTCTTAGAACTTTCCACGCTATTTGTGTCTCTCCCAGATAGGCGTTTATTTTCTACAAACGTGCATTGGCTTATATCGGCATTTTAGACCGCAAGTTGAATATGTCTGAACATGTTTCTACTAATGTGCCTTCTCTTCTCTTCTCATCTTCTCACCTTCTCAGCCCTGTATTGATATAAACTAAATTGCGCTCAGGCTGCTTATAGACGAAATCACTTTTAGCATTGTATTACTTTAAATACCTGATTCAGTTACGCTGGTTACCTTACTATTTTAATATATGTCAATAAGTCTATCTGTATGTACACCTGCATGTGTAATCCTCCCTGACACATCTGACTAAAGCATAGCAAAGCATACATTAACATACAAACTACTCATAAGCGAGGATATGCAACAGAAACGTTCACCCTAAACTACTGTTACCGAGCGATGATGTAACTTACTATAACTAATGCGAATAACCTATGTGTACCTAGCCTGCCTTATTAACATAAAAATTGTGCTTGTTCCATCTAAATGCTATATAACAGTTGACAAATCTGTATGCTCAATGTGTTGGAATATGCTGTTGTGGCATTGCTGACAAGCGGTTGTTATTCATGCACAGCAAAAATAAAGAATTACAAAAAAAAAAAAAAAAAAAAGACTACAAAGACAGGTAATCAAATATCCCAAACTTTTATTTGGCACTCACAGTATGAATGTAAGGGATCTGTATCTAAATGTAGATATTTAGATATTAATTACAGTGTGTGTCACCTAGCAGTAGGAGAGCCTAAATGTTTTGATCCCCAATTCCAACCCCCGTACAATTTGGTTGGTAATTCGGAATAGTAACTCTCAGGGGACCTTGATAAATAGGACGGTGATAAATACCACACATTCTATGGGTATTCTACTATTTTATGCATGTAAGGCGATCTCGTGTAGTGGAAAACCTTGGAATGTATGTGGTGTTCTAAAGTGGGAACGAACTTATGGGTTCAATGACAAATATTTATGTCCCAGTAAAAGATCTACTGATCCTGATTGCCAAAATAGAGATTTTAGTTTCTGTCCATATTGGTCTTGTGTGGGATGGGCAACCTGGGGTAAAGCAGTAGACCAAGATATGATTATCCAAAGGTTGCCTACCACACCATATTGTAAATCTATGGAGTGCAATCCGGTCCATATGACCATTTCTAATCCGCAACACTTCATAGATAAGTTCGGAAATCTATTTAGGTTCCAAATATATGGAACAGGTTTGGATCCTGGGACTATTATATATGTAGGCAGGGCCGGATTAACAAAGGGGCTGATGGAGCTGCAGCTCCAGGCCCAGGCCCATGGAATAGGCCCATTTTTTTTTTTTACACACACTACTCTTAGGTTTGCCACCTGACTGGTATTTTAAGGCACAGCCGGTATTTAAGGCTGCCTGGCCGTGACGCTATTGCAGTAATACTGGCAATACAAATGCAAATATTTTTCTCAGTATTCATGGAGATTACTCCGCAATACCAGCACCAGCCAGTAGGGGTCACTGTGTATGGAGAAACTCAGGGATAGGAAGTTATAGCATCTCCCTTCCTCTCGCTACTCACTGATTTGCAGGGGAGCAGCTACGCAGCACTGAGAGTTCAGACAGCAGCTCCCAGCCTGCAGAGACAGACTAAAGCTCAGGTATGTGAAGGATGGGGTGAAAGGCAGCAGGGAGACTGGGGACACTGATACACTAGGGGACACTGGGAGACGTGGGGACACTGAAACACTTGGGGACACTGGGAAACATGGGGACACTGGGAAACATGGGGTCACTGTGAGACATGGGGATGCTGAGACACAAGGGGATGCTGTGAGACATAAGGAGATACATTGGGACACGGAGACACTAGGGACCCAGTGTCCCCAAGTGTCTCAGGGCACCCATGTCTCCCAGTGTCCACAAGTGTCTCAGGGCCCCCATGTCTCCCAGTGTCCCCAAGTGTCTCAGTGTCCCCATGTCTCACTGTGTCCCCATGTCTCTGAGTGTCACTGAGACATGGGGACATTGGGAGGAATGGGGACACAGACACTGGGAGACTAGGGGACTGGGTGACATGGGGACACTGACACTGTGATACATAGGGACACAGGCTGATGCCAGGCTGGCCTTCCAATTCTTTGGACAGACATGCCCCCTTATTGGGCATGTTCGCCCTTTTGGCGGTTCTGGTCACGTGATTCACATCAGTGGCCCACTCTTTTACCCCGCCCATTGACTACCTGCTTCACTGGACACTGCTGTTAGGGGGTATGGATTTACTTGAAAGATGAAAGCATAGATTAGATAAATAGATTAGCATAGAGTATGTGTTTTCTTATTGCTGCATCCTTTGAGTTTCCCTCCAACACCAACTCCATCAGATACATGATGCTTGAGAGGTAAGACTGTTTTAGTGTTTTTGGTCGATAAGATTCTGTAATTAGGCCCCATCATAATTGTCAGCACCAGGCCCACTGGGCTCTTAATCTGGCCCTGTATGTAGGCATTGAAACGGAGACAGTAGCAACTCAGACTCATCAGGTGTTTCATTCCTTCTATGAGGGGATGAGTATTGAGGATAAAATTCCCCATAATGTTAAGAACCTATTTGTAGATTTAGCTGAGAGTATTGTGGGTAGTCTTAATGTAACTAACTGTTTTGTATGTGGAGGTACTAACATGGGAGACCAGTAACCATGGGAAGCAAAGGAAGCATGGTACCCTAGTTCTGAGACAGATGAACAACCAATATTTTCTCAGTCTGATCATCAAGTAAGTACTAGAGGTAAATCAGAATGGCGGTTAAAAACCTCTATTATAGGTCGTGTCTGTGTAGTTAGGAAAGGGATAATGTATAACACGTCTGTAGGTGAGTTAACATGTTTGGGACAAAAGGCTTATAATGATGATATAAAAGATACTACTTGGTGGTCAGCTTCAAATGTCTCGGAGCCCCAGCAAATTTGTACTGGATTTGTGGTAAGAAGGCATATTCAGAGTTACCATAAGACTGGGAAGGGGCATGTGTACTAGGTATGCTCAAACCATCCTTCTTGTTGCCAATTGAAACAGGGGAGACCTTGGGAGTTAAGGTTTATGATGTAAATCATAAAAAGAAGCGAGCATCTTTGAATATAGCTGGGAAGATGATGAGTGGCCTACCCAACGTATTAATAATTATTATGGACCGGCTACCTGGGCGGAAGATGGCACATATGGTTATAGAACCCCAATATATATGCTCAACCATATTATTAGACTACAGGCGGTGGTTGAGATTATCACTAATGAGACAGCACAAGCGCTCAATCTCCTAGCTAAACACAATTCTCGAATGAGATCAGCCATCTATCAAAATAGATTAGCTCTGGACTACTTATTAGCAGTAGAGGGAGGTGTATGCGGGAAGTTTAATCTAAGTAACTGTTGTCTGCACATAGATGATGAAGGGCAGGCAGTGGCTGAACTTACAAGCCACATGGTTAAACTTGCGCATGTACCTACCCAGGTCTGGAGTGGGTATAACCCAAGTAGTTGGTTTGGAATTTGGTATGAGCAGCTTGGAGGGGTTAAGGCACTAGTAGGAGGAGTAGTATTTATTATATTTCTATGTCTCTTTCTGCCCTGCCTGATCCACTAGTGATCAGGTTTATATGTAGTGTTATAGAGAACACTATAGAAAGAAAGACAGCTGCCCATGTAATGGCTGTATGGAAGTATGAACCCCTAGCCCAGAGAGAG
This sequence comes from Pelobates fuscus, assembly GCF_036172605.1. Taxonomy (NCBI): domain Eukaryota; kingdom Metazoa; phylum Chordata; class Amphibia; order Anura; family Pelobatidae; genus Pelobates; species Pelobates fuscus. Next base: position 142,965,290 of record NC_086326.1, on the reverse strand, counting down.
AATAATCGGGATGAGGAATGTTGAGAGAGCACGAAGCTAAGTTAGAATGATTACAAGGTCTGTACTGGTTCATGGTTACTTGAGTCGTGTTGGTAGATTATGATTAGTGATGCATCTGGAATAATGTTATATCAGAGGCATCAAAGGGGGGAATGTTATAGGATTCCAGCATGGTCAAAATTTAGTAGGCCGAAATCTCCACATTGCATATGCTAATTAGTATCTGGTTACAAACAGTTGGATGAGTCATCAGTATACTGAGCATGTGTGGAAGTGGATAGTGAATTCCTTTGTCTTCAACAAGCCATGTGGTCTGCCCATATAAGGTGATCCTGAATATCCTGTGTGCTGATTGGTCTGAGGAATAAAGGAGGGGTTATACTGTATGGGAGGGGATATGCTGTTAACAAAAGTCCTATGCACCATGCTTTTGGTCTCTCAGATATTTTTGGAACAGGAGTTCATCTGAGACCCGATCAGTACTTGAATAAAGGCCTCTTACTTCCTGAAGACCTGTGTCCATATCTCTATGTGTAGCTTCTGCGGTTTGTTCCTGTTATTCCTCCGGTAACATCACGAGCGCCACAGTACCCCCCATGTATAGGTTTTATAGGGTTTTTGAAAGTTACAGGGTCATATATGAGGCTTATTCATATATGCTTTTTCACATTCAAATTTGTCAGATTAGTCTGCTGTGACAAGGCCGCCTTTAAGACCGTATGGCGGCCACAAAATGAAATTTACCCCCATCATGGCATACCATTTGAAAAAGTAGACATCCCAGGGTATTCAAAATGGAGTATGCCCAGTCTTTTGTAGTAGCTACTTGAGCTCAAACCCTAGCCAAAGTTAGTGTTTGTGTATTTTTTTTGCATTTTTCACATAAAAACTTTAATTTTACTGATAATTTTATTGTCAGTATGTAGTTTACTGCCCTGAAACACTCCTAGTTCTGTTCAGTGATGTCTAACAAGCTCCACGGTACCCCCATGTATAGGTTTATGGGGTTTTGGAAAGTTACAGGGTCAAATATACGCCTGTCCATTTTTGGTTTTAAACATTGAAAACTGGCAAAGCGATTTTCTGGGCCTATCTTGCCTTTGAGAGAGCATGGCAATCTGGGTAAAATTATTTTCACTATTATGGCATACCATTTTCAAAAGTAGGCAACCCAGAGTATTTCAAATGGTACATTTTAAGATGTTTGGTCTAACCACTTTATCAGAAATGAAGGGCCCACATAGTGGTTATTGTTTTATTTGTTATTTTTCACACACATGTACTCACTTTTCACAGGACATCTCATATTCCTGATATGAGTATTTGCAACAAAGCCTAACTATTTTTTTTTCTACATTGTCTCCTGAATATAACAGTACCCCCACGTACCAGATTTTCTGTTTTTTGGGGATAGTCACGGTGGGACAAAATATTAGATTTCAAAGTTAGAAATTTGGCAAAGTGATTTTCTGGGCCAATGTGGCTATTCAGAGAGCATGGCAGCCTGGGTAATAACATTTCCCCCGTTATGGCATACCATTTTCAAAAGTAGGCAACCCAGAGTACAACAAAATGCAGACCTTGAGATGTTTGGTCTAGCCATTTTAACAGAAATGCTGGGCCCATGTAGCGATTTCTACTTTTAGTTTTGTCTTTTTAATCACATAAATTGCATTTTCACTAGAAATGTCATAATCCTGGTATTAGTTAGTGCACTAAAACCTCAGTATTTTGATTTAACACTGTCTTCTGAATAGAACAGTACCCACATGTACAATGTTTCAAGGTTTTTATTATATCACAGGAATAGAACAGTACCCCCACATACACTTTGATCTGGAGGCAGAGAGAGGCAGAGATTTTTGATCTCACATAGAGAGTTACTGTGTGGAAAGCTGAGAAGTTAAAAAAAAATTGTGATTTCATTAACCCTTTCAGTGCTAATCGCAGCATTAACCCTGTGATTAGTTTTTGCTTTTTTTTGTGAAGGCACTTCTCAAGATACTACAATTGTAGTATTTTGAGTTGTTTGGTGTAGCCACTTTAGAATGGCTAGCGTAAACAGGGACAGGCCAAGGTCAGGGGAATCCAGAAGTAAGATTAGTCGGTAAAACAAGCCAATGGGTCAGTACAGGCAGCTAACAAAGCGTAGTCAGGACAAGCCGAGGTCAGAAATCCAGGTAAATCAAGCAAACAAACTGCCAAAGTCCCATACAGAGTGATTTAGAAGTTCAGCTCTGTATGGTAGACTTTGAAACAGTCTGTTATGCAGAGGGCGGGTAGAGATGGGCAGGTTGGGCAATAATAACTAGAGTCCTTTCGGACTCCTTTCTTGTTGCACACACGGCACTTTTGGAGGGAATGTCTTTTACTGGCGGTGGCAGGGATTCGGGAAGGGACGTGTTTGCCACAAAGTCTTTGGAGATCTTCTGATCCCAAAGTGGGATTGAGGGGCTGGGTAAATAATAAATGGGACAAAAGGCTTAGAGTGAAGTCTAGGAAAGGGCAGGGCTTACCTATGACCCCTTTTTGATAGAGGACATAGGCATTGAAAATTGCAATCTGGCTCACGTAGATTGCAATTTTCTTGTAACCAGGTCCTAATTTTCCGGTTCACTAGATTGGGCTGTATGCATTGGTCAGCCAAGTCTACTCCCCCCATAAACTTGCTGTAGTCTACAATGCACTTCGGCTTTTCCAGATGCTCAGTGCTACCTCTCACAGACACTGGCACTGTACTTTGTCATGCATTGTAGACAGCATGTATACATCCTTCCTATCTGTGAAACTAAGGGCAAGCAACTCATCCTGGCGTAGTAGAGGAACCTCTACTACTTCTGCCTCTTGCCAGGGTTTGGGGGAAACCCCTGCGATTCTTCCTCACTGTGCCACAGGTTAGGGTTTCAAAGTAATATACATTTTAAATGACTGTATACTGGTATAATAATTATTAACCCATAGCCTATATCCCTTATTTAACAAGGGAAGGATTAGATCCCAAACAATCTTTCCACTTGTACCCACAGATTCAGGGCATCCTGGTGGGTCAAGATGGCTATCCTTCCCCTGGTAAATGCGAAATGCCCATGTGTAACCAGTACAGGATTCGCATCATTTATCAAATTTAACGCCATATCGGGACCGCTTAGATGGAATGTATTGCTTAAATAGCAGTCGACCTTTGAATTTCATAAGGGACTCGTCAATTGAAATATCTTTATCGGAGATATCATTTTCAGAAAATGTGTCTGACAGGAGTTGGATAAAGGGCTGAATTTTATAGAGCCTGTAAAACAGTGGGTCATTTCTAGGGGGACACAGTGAGTTGTCATTAAAATAAAGGAATCACAGCAGTCCCAGATAGCGATCCCTCTGCATAACCTCAGGGAAAAGAGGGGTAGCCAGGATGCGTTGCTTGCTCCAGTAGGACCTGATACTGGGCTTTTTAACTATACCCATCACTAGGGTTAAAGCCAAAAACCACGTCATCTCTGCGACATCCGTGGGTCTTCACATATTCTTGCGATTATGATGGGACCCTGGATGTGCAGAGAGATACTGCATAGCAAACAAATTTGTTTGCTGAGCCATGAGCTCAAATACATCATCAGACATAAAGAGCTCAAAAAAACGAATTGGCTCGCAGTCGTCCACTGCTGCCAGGTGTAACTCTGAACGGCGGTATTTCTGGTGCCATCATGTTTGAAGGCACCCAGTCTCCCTCTGGTATTAGGCATTCTGAGCGTCCTCTTGTGAGTGGTGGTGACACCATCACTTGAGGTCTCACTCAGAGGCTCAATGTCAGAGGCAGTGATAGTGTCACTGTCTTGCAGTGTGTCACTATCACTGCCTGCCAGAATGGCATACGGCTCCTCAGTTGAGTAGCGACGTGCCATTCTACGGAGAAAAATTTATTAAGTGAAAGGGGCTAACTAATTAACTACCTGCCTAACACCCACTACCAGGGCCGGATTAAGAGCACACTGGGCCTGGTGCTGACAATTATGATGGGCCTAATTACAGAATCTTATCGACCAAAAACATTAAAACAGTCATTCCTCCCAAGCGTCATGTATCTGATGGAGATGGTGCTGGAGGGAAACTCATAGGATGCAGCTATAAGAAAACACATACTCTATGCTAATCTCTCTAATTTATGCTTTCATCTTTCAAGTAAATCCATAACCCCTAACAGCAGTGTCCAGTGAAGCAGGAAGTCAATGGGCGGGGTAAAAGGGTGGGCCACTGGTGCGAATCACGTGACCAGACCTGCCAAAAGGGGAGAACAAACCCCAAAAAGAGGCATGTCTGTCCAAATAATTTGAAGGACAGCCTGGCATGAATGCATGTCAGGCTGCCCGCCAATCCTGCAGGCTGTCCAACTAAGGGCATACTATGCAGGCAGCACCCTGAGCTTGACATAAATGCATCTAATGACGCGCTCACTCCATGCTTTCCAAGGACTGTCCCCTAGCACTCGCTGGTCCACTTGGCTCCTTACTTTCTTACTAGCAGGCAGAAGTTCCTGGTATATAGTCTGAGACAGAGAAAAGGTGTATGTAGTGAGTGTAGAAGAAAGGGGACATGCCACAGGGTTAGAGAGACCAACGTCTGCATTACCTAAACTTTTATTGTCAGCCAGTCCACACAAGTTTTGTTCCCATACATCCCTCTTAAGCGTCCAAACTTAAAGGGACTCTATAGTCAACATATAAAAGCAAGAAAGACAGGTCCCCCAGCCTTCCTTCTTGCTTTTATATGAACTTTCATTTATTAAAAATAATTTTCGGAGCGTTTTTATATTAAAAACTTACCTCCGTTCCAGCGCCGAGCTCCCAGCCATGCCGCGCCCCCTTTTTCTTAAGAATTTTCCCAAGCTGTGTAAAATGACACAGAGCACTGTGATTGGATGGATTTCAAGCCATCCAATCACAGTGCTCTGTGTCATTTTACAAGCGTGGGAAAGTTCTTTGGGTTTTTAGTTAAAGGTCCCCCCCTCATTATTTTTAGGGTGAGGGGGGTAGGTAGGGAGATAATTTTTTTTGGGGGGAGAGGGTTAACTAGGGTCCCCCCCCTTTGTATTTAGGGCCCCCACCCACCGCTCAGGAGTGGGGGCCGGGGGGGACAATAGGTCCCCCCCTTATTGTTAGTTTTAGGGCCCCCACCAACCGCTCAGACGTGGGGGCCGGGGGGGACAGTAGGTCCCCCCCCTTATTGTTAATTTTAGGGCCCCCACCCGCCGCTCAGGGGTGGGGGCCGGGGGGGACAGTAGGTCCTCCCCTTATTTTTAATTTTAGGCCCCCCACCCAGGGGTGGGGGCCGGGGGGGAAGGAGAGTAGGTCTCCCCCCCCCCCTCCCTTCATCCACTATTGTGGCCAGAAAGAGTCCCTGTGGGTTCGGTCTTCAGCCACTCCCACAGCAGTGCTGACAGCCTCAGCACACAAAGCGCGTTCCACAGTGCTTTGTGTGCTGATAGCCCGTCTGAAGTATTCACCCATGCGTGAATACGTCAGACGTGAATGAGGCCTTTTTAGGGCCTCTGAACTCGGAAGTCCCTCTGGTGGCCGTCTGATTGACTGCAACAAGAGGTGTTCCAAGCTTCCAATGTAAACACTGCATTTTCTCAGAAAATACAGTGCTTACAAGAAAAAGGCTGCAGGGAGCTGTAGCACTCACCTGAACAACCTCATTAAGCTGAAGTTGTTCAGGTGACTATAGTGTCCCTTTAAAGGGACACTATAGTCACCAGAACAACTACAGCTTGTTGTATTTGTTCTGGTAAGTAGAATCATTCCATTCAGGCCTTTTGCAGTAAACACTGTCTTTTCAGAGAAAATAACTCCACTGGCCACTCCTTAGATGGCTGCTAGAGGTGCTTCCTGGGGCAGTACTGCCTAGTGTGCAGCACTGCCATTCAGTGTCTCCTCCCTCTGCATGCAGACACTGAACTTTCCTCATAGAGATGCATTGATTCAATTTATCTTTATGAGGAGATGCTGATTGGCCAGGGCTATGTTGGACTTGTGCTGACTCTGCCCCTGATCTGCCTAGTTGACAGTCTCAGCGAATCCTATGGGGAAGTATTGTAATTTGCTCAGACCACCACTTCTGATGATGTCAGCAGACAGTCAGTTCAGAGGCAGAGCCAGCACCTGCAGACTTGAATACAAGTTATATTTTACTATACTTAGGGAGGCAAGAAGGGGCCAGGGTGGTGGTTTTAACATAATAGGGTCAGAAATACATGATTGTGTCCCTGACCCTATAGTGCTCTTTTAAGCAAGAGTATGTGAAGAGTAGTTAGGGTTGCCACCTTTCTTGGAAAAAAATACCAGCCTCATTTGTATAATCAAAAGGAGTGAATCAGAGAAAATTATGTAAAAACACCAACAAATTACTCACAGTTTGATTCTGCAGTATAGATGGATTGCTCCCAGTGTCTCAGTCTCGCAAGTCACCCAATGTCTCAGTGTCCCTATGTATCACAGTGTCAGTGTCCCCATGTCACCCAGTCCCCTAGTCTCCCAGTGTCTCAGTGTCCCCATTTCTCCCAGTGTCCCAATGTCTCTGTGTGTCCCTGAGAGACCCGGGGACACTGAGAGACATGGGGACACAGACATTTAGGGAAACTGGGAGACATGAGGACACTGAAACATTTGGGGACACTAAGACACTAGGGACACAGAGACATGGGAACACAGACACTGGGAGACTAGGGGACACTGGGAGACTTGGGGACACTGGCTGGGAGACAGACACTTGGGGACACTGGAAGACATGGGGACAGATGGGGACACTGGGACATATAGGGACACTAGGCACACTGAGACACTAGGAACACAGACACTGGGAGACATGGGGACACTGAAACATTTGGGGACACTAAAACACTAGGGACACAGAGACATGGGAACACAGACACTGGGAGACTAGGGGACACTGGCTGGGAGACAGACACTTGGGGACACTGGTAGACATGGGGACAGTTGTGTACATAGAAACGGGGACACTGGGACATATATGGACACTGGGACACATGGGGACACTAGGCACACTGAGATACATGGGACACAGAAAATGGGAGACTTAGGGACACTGAGACCCTAGCAACACTGGATGGGGGACATGGGGACACTGGGGACATCCCCATGTGTCCCAGTGTCCCTAGTGTCTCAGTGTCCCCATGTTTTCCAGTGTCCCCATGTTTTCCTGTGTCCCCAAGTGTCTCAGTGTTTCCAGGTCTCCCAGTGTCTGTGTCCCCTAGTGTCTGTGTTCCCATGTGTCCCCTAGTGTCTGTGTCCCCAAGTGTCTGTGTCCCCTAGTGTCTGTGTCCCCATATGTCCCCTAGTGTCTCAGTGTCCACATGTGTCCCCTAGTGTCTCAGTGTCCCCATGTGTCCCTGCTGCCTTTCCCCCCATCCCTCACTTACCTGAGCTGTAGAGCTGCTGTCTGGAGTCTCTGTGCTGTGTAGCTGCTCCCCCACAGATCACTGAGTAGAAGAGAAGAGGCAGGGATATGCTGTAGCTTCCTATCTCTGCCTCTCTCCACACACAGTGACCCCTACTGGCCGGTGCTGGTATTGCAGAGTAATCTCCATTTATTCTGAGAAAAATACCTGCATTTGTATTGCCGGTATTACTGCAATACCGGCATGCCAGGAAACCTCAGATACCGGCCAGTAAAATACCAGTCAGGTGGCAAACCTAAGAGTAGTGTGTGTAAAAAAAAAAAAAAAAAAGAAATTTTTTTTTTTTTAAATGGGCCTATTCCATGGGCCTGGAACTGCAGCTCCATCAGCCCCTATGTTAATCCGGCCCTGCCTAGCACGTTCACTCAATACCTCTAACGTATACCTCTAACAAGGTGCGAGACTCCCTGGTTCCCCCATCTGGGTGCTCTCCTGTTGACATACGCTCTGAGTCTGCAGCAGGCCCTGTTCCCTTCTCGGGTAAGACCGCTGCCGGGTTACCACAGCTACAGTGGAAACCTCCGTCTCCCCTCCCCGTGATTTGCACTTGGCACATCCTCACAGGGTACCACAGACAAGTTTGGTTCTGGCACAGACTGATACACACACTCACTCTGCCCTCCCGCCCAGTGACTGTCTTGGCACACTCTCACATCGTATTGCAGACATATCTGGTTCTGGCGCAGACTGGCACACATGCTCACTCTGCCCTCCCTCCCAGCACAATTGTCTACATACCTTGTTACACGATTCCACAGACACCCTGGGCTCTGGCACAGACTGACATACATTCTGACCTCCCTCCAAGCACAGTAATTTACATAAGCATTTGCACCCTGTCCTTTCCACAGCAGGGTCACTACAGGGCTTTGGTTGGTAACACATATCACTCTCAGGCACATACTGGGATAACAACCTACCTAAGTCGGTAACAAGCAATACATTTGTAGGAATATTATCCGATACCCCCACATCCCTCAGACCCCTGCCCGCTCCCCAAGCCAAATATACACATGCCATTGGCACTGCAGGAAGTATTCCCCCAATCCCTTTTACAGCTAAAGTCCTGCCAGGAATGAAGTCCTCAGAGCGCACTAGCTCTGGACGCACAAGAGTCACATCTGCCCCAGTGTCCCTGAGTCCCACAGTTACCTTCTCTTCCACTGTAATAGGCTGCAGGTTCACATTGTTGTTGCCCTCTGACTTGGTCACGAACAACACAGAAGATGGGGCTCTTGCAGGTTGAACCCCTCCGGATGAGGGTGCTGGCCTCCTTTTTTCTGGGCAGGTATTCCTCAAGTGCCCCATTCGGTTGCAAATAAAACATCTGCGACTATCTCCTTGCGCAGACATGGCACTAGCTCCCCCTCTCTCTGAGGTAGGAGCTGAAACAAAAGATGGCCCGCTAGTGGTGGTGTGGTGGTGTGGTCCTCCAGCTGGATGTTCCCTTGGGATGCTTTTGCAAAGTCCTGAATTTCTTTCGGTACACCTCAGGAGTAAGGTTGTACCGTTTTTGCAAGGCAGCCTTAATCACATCATAGTCCTGGTCAAATTCTGCTGGAAGCGCAGCAAATGCTTCCAGTGCATGACCTCTGAGACCAGGGGTGAGATATTTTGCCCACTGGTCCTTTGGTAGCTGGTACTGCCTGCAAACTTTTTCAAAACTGCGCAGGAAAACATCCAAATCACCATCTTTGTCCAAAGTTGGAAAATTCTCTGCACGTGGTCTGGGTGCAGAAGAGTCTCTGGAATTAATACTTATAAGGGAGGCAGTCAACCTCTCCAACCTCGCCATTTTTAGCTCATGCTCTCTGGCAGCTTGTCGCTCCGCGGTCTCTCTCTCAGCCTGCCGCTCTGCAGCCTCTCTCTCCCTCTCAGCAGCCTCCCTCTCCCTCTCAGCAGCCTCTCTCTCCCTCTCAGCTTGGCGCTCAGCAGCCTCTCTCTCTCTCTCTCTCAGCTTGGCGCTCAGCAGCCTCTCTCTCTCTCTCAGCCTCCTGATATTGAAGGATAAGCTGTAGTCTTTGGTTTGCGTCTGCTGAGTCCACATATTTTAACACCGTTTGTAAGTAACAATCCAAAGGATCTCCAGATCTCGGTACATCACGGACAAAAGCTACAGGTATCTCCTCTGCAGAGTTTGAGGCATCACTTTGCACCACTTGTTGCATATCATTGTCCACCAGTGCTTGCAATAGCTCCTCTTTTGTTTTTCCCCCGACAGGGAATAGCTCTCTCCTGGCAAAGCTGGTCTAGCGCTGCCTTGGATTGCGCCTGGTACTCCATCTGGTAAATAAGATAGCAAAGAAAAAACAGAGAGGGGGGGGGGGAGGGGGGGACTGTTGAGGTGTAAATATATTATATATGCACTGAGTTCAGCCTTTGGAAATTGAGACACAATTTCTTTTAGTGCCTGGATTAGCCAGCAAATCCAGCAACACTAAAATCTGGTACAAAAAGATGAAAAATATTTTTAATTATCCCACCGCTATGCCACCAATTTGTCACGAACGCACCCTACTCCAAGAGTGTGCGTGACGTAGTTGTGGTGGTGAAAGGGTTAAAGTACACTATTTGTCTTCACTAGACCGGAAATAATGACAAAATCACCCTTTTTAGCACCACCCACACTTAAACATAATAATATAACTATTACTATTTTAACGCTGCCACCACCAAGACAATTTATAAATGGGGTGCCTTGGTCCCCCAGGTAAATCAACAATAAAACCCACCAAATATTACTTGGTACAATATTTAAGGAATTACAAAAATACTAGTCTCTTCAGGTAACGTGATTCTTAACCATGCAAAGGCAGAACTTAATAAATGAATTTTTATTATGAACAAAGAATAGTCACAGTGCATATAACAATATATGATAAACAAATTATTTACACCAACAACAGATAAAAACAAAAAGGATAAAATACAGAAGTCCTAATTACTCACTGTAGCGGAGTAGCAGTATAATCACGGTATCTCCGCTGGTAGTCAGGAAAAAGCAGGTAAAACACAGGCAGCGTAAGAATAATCCCTCTTCCCCCAAGGACTAGACGACACAAAGTCTGGGAGCCAACTGTCAACTGACCTCTGTGGGGGTCCCAGCTTCAAAAGATGTAACTCCTGTTGACCTCAGAATGTTTTATTTCGAATTCGCATATGATTTCACATCAACGTATGAATCCGTTGATGTGAAATCATATGCGAATTCAAAATAAAACATTTCTCACTCTGATACGCTGTGCATTTTTTGCAGTCCTGATGCATGGAGAAATGCTCAACTCCTGATTCATGGAGAAAAGGCCTTCACAAGCCTTTGCTATTGTGTGCATAGTTTATACTAAGTGACCCATGGGTTGAGGAGGCGGTGACCGTGGCGGTGTAGGTGGAAGCAGCGGTGGAGGAGGTAGCCAACACTGTTTTTATACATATATATATATATATATATTTTTTTTTTTTTATTGGGGTAGCCCAAATATTGGGACATATAAAAAAAAAAAAAAAGGCAACTCTGTTCTGCAGAGTAGCTGTTGACATTATAGTTGTGCAGGCATTTTGTTGACTCTAGAGAACCTCGGGCCAATTGTACATCCCTGTGACGGCGACTTTGCATTCGGATGTCATCCATATCAACTTTCGATGCCAGTTTCTGCGCCTACCATGGTGACCACGGGTAATGGGGAATCAGGGTGGGATTACGCCACTATCGCCTGCTGCTGCTCGCACAGTCTCATGAGGCGGTGAGCGGGAAGGCCGAAGTTACACTGCAGCGCAGACAGGCGAGCAGCAGCAGGAGATGAGGAGGAAGTGCGCAAGGAGGTGTAACGGCGCCTGGCATATTACCGAGAGCCACCTTCAGTGGAGATTGTCAGCAGGACCTTTTTGGAGGTGCAAGCCTATGTCCTTGCCAATAGACAGAGGGCGACCTCCATGAACCCAGATGAAGGAAGAAGGGAGCAGAGGGTGCCGGAAAGCACAACCACCCTGGCCCACAAGCTACCATACAATGCCTTCAAAGACTTCAAGGAAGCAGAAGAAGGCATCAATGACTTTTTACAAGTCTTTGCGCGCCAGTGCCTACTCCAAGACGTGGACCCCAGCGACTGGGTCACCATCCTGGCAAGCAAACTAGTGGGGAAGGCAGCGTATCAGAGACTATCCCTTTATTACCCAAATCATCCTGGCCCGGTATGCGGTCACCCCCGAGCAATACCGCCGAAAGTTTAGGGAGACCCGGACAGGGGAGAAGGACTCCCATGCTGTTGTGCCTAATCATTAAATTCATGAAGCACCAATATCCAAAAAGTAATAATCAATTACCTAATAATCAATTACCAAATAAGGTTTATAGCGATATTGGCGGGCACACAACCCAGTTTGGGATGAGTATCTTGGGCCATAGGAAAAAGAAACCACACAGAGACCAAGTTGCAGATAAGAATTCACACCACACTTTATTGTCCACAAGGGGACCCAATACAGAGTAAGCTTAACTCTCATTAATTAGTTGCATGCATTCACTTCAAAACAGCTTAGTATCTAGATATATTAGCTTAAGTATATATCACCATTAGAGGGGCTTGGTTGTGTCCTCACTGCACACGACTGGGGGGAACGCAGTCAGGCTTGGAGGGACCCTCTCTGGGTCAGCAGAGACCAGCAACACGCGTCCGCATTACAGGTGGGTAGTTCTCCAAGTGAGTGCCAAGTTTCTCCGTCTTTTATACCTTTTACCAAGTTTGTATCTTTTCCAAGATTTCTTATCAGTGCAGCCCAGCATGTATCTTGTCATGCGCATTAAGTAATCAGTATGGTTGATCAGGCCAGTCATGACCACCCAAGGCCCATGCCAAACACATGCGGTATCTTATTCTATCGATGTCCCTACTCTTATCTTTCTACACATTGTTGGCACCAAATCCCTCTTTTCAGCACGTGGGCCTTTTTGGATATTGGCCAGACATGCCATGGAATATTTTATGCAATGTTAGTGCGACACAGTTTAAGTATTTTCTGCAATGTCATCTTAGTTGAATGTCTTAGTGCGACACAGTTTAAGCCAAGTGCCATCTTAACTATCTATAATAGATTAATTTGCTCATTAGTGATCAATCATGCGTAGTTAATTGGATTTTATCACAATTATCAAACATGGGCATGCCACATCACAAGGGCCACCCAGAACTGACTCAACTCCCATCAAGCCAAGTTCCCGGAAGGGATCACCCAGCTCGTCATGCTAGAGCACTTTTTCAATGGGCTCCCCAACGACAAGGCGACGACGCATTCGTATGTCATCCATATCAACTTTTGATGCCATTTACTGCGCCTACCATGGTAACCACGGGTAACGGGGAATCAGGGTTGGATTACGGAGAGGGAATCTGAGAAACAGCTACCACATGCAAGGAAGGCAGCAGTCGCGCAAATTACACACTCCCGATGCGGGAAGGTAGTGACGTCAAATAACAATACAGGACTCTTTAGAGGCCCTGTAATTGTAATGAGTCCCTGTCGTCCGACCGCCGCCCAGACAGTGTCTGGGTCCCGGTCACAGGACTGCCCACCTGACCGTGAAACTACGAATGGATTGTTAAATCTGGTACGAACACGAACTTTGCAGTTCGGGTTCGCTTAACTCTATTATGGATCCTTTGATCACTACATCTATTACTTGGATAACTGGTAATTCTTGAGCTAATAACTGCCGACAAGTGCTAGGGGATGGCCGCTCCGCTTTTGCTCCCTGCTCCCTCTTATGCTGTGCTGGTGCCTCTGTGCGACCAGCACCTCTTCCTCCAAACGTCACTCGCATGACCTTGATTCCATGTGGGGTCTAGGACTTCATCATCCTCCACATCATCTTCCACCCACTCCTCAACCCTGCCCTGCATGCCGGTCTGCACACTGCAGAAATCCACAGCAGTTGGCACCTGTGTTTTTTGCCAGCATGTAAACTGTGCAAAGGGCATATGGGAATTGTTTTAGAATTGTATCCAGGCAACAGCTTTTCCTATAAACTGACCTCTCAGTTTGACTTGTGAGGGTATTGCCCTAGAATTACAATATTGTTATATTGGTATTTGACGCTTCTATTTGACTCTCAGATATGAAGTGCAGGCCGAAAATTTACTATTTAGCACTTTAGCAGCAAAACAATTAGAATGTTTACAACTGCGCAGTAAGCGCACTATTTAACGCTTCTATTTGACTCTCAGATATGAAGAGCACGCCCAAAATGTACTATTTAGCCGATTAGCAGCAAAACAATAAGAATGTTTACAACTGCGCAGTAAGCTCACTATTTGACGCTTCTATTTGACTCTCAGATATGAAGTGCACCCCACTAATGTTCTTTTTAGCACCCAAAAAATTGTAAGTTTTAAAACTACAATGTGTCAGCAGTATTTGACACTTCTATTTGACTCTCAGATAGTAAGTGCACCCCACTAATGTACTAGTTTGCAGAATTCTTTCCTAAGCTGTCCCTGACAGCGGCAGCATCCTCTCCCTCACTAATAAGACCTCATGTGCGTGCGGCGCTACGCGACTCCAGCTTATATATAGAGGCTGGGTCACATGCTGCACTGGCCAATCACAGCCATGCCATTAGTAGGCATGGCTGTGATGGCTTCTAAGGGCACACGAGTCAAACGCTTGTTGATTGGCTGCCTGCAGCCTTTCAAAACGCGCCATTAAATCGCCCAACACTGAACTCCAACCTGAACATACAGTGATATGTCTGTGTTCGGGGTCCAAAAAACTTAATGTTCGGTACGAACCCGAAATTTACAGTCCGGGTTCGCTCAACTCTAGTTAGGAGGCTCTAAAATACAATTAAAGGAATAGCACACACACAAAAACTGTTCTACCACTTAAAATCACCTATCTTAGCAAACAAATATGGGCATTCATGTACACCATATGGCCATATTTTGTTAAGCCCACCCCAATATTGGTGGGTCCTACACTAATTTTAACATGGGAAATGTTACGGTTGCCTCCAGGCTGGCTGGAAGTTGGACCGTAGAAAGGATGCTCCTAGCGCTCACCAAAGGACCATCAGCACCGTAGACACCATAAGTACTGCAGATTCCACGAACCGCCGCTGTTGGGCTAGGATCTCGCTGTCTGCTATCCACCCTGGACCTAAGGTGGTTCCAGTAGGTGAACCTCTTCCTTCTGTAGAGCGAAGCAGGATCAGGAACAAGAGCTCTTACAAGAGGTCAGTAGCTAAGGCAGTATGAAGAGCATAGCAATCCCTGTAGTGATAGCTGTCCCCTACAAACATGAGTCAAGGCTGCAAGTTAGAGGGTCAAGTCATTCTGTTTATTGGCACCCGAAGGGCTTTCTTTTATGCAGGTTTCCCTTAGATAGGACCACCCACAGGGTGTTACAAAACAACCAATCACACACGTACATTACAGAAAACACTCCCAGCAATTACACACAAAATCCTCCCCCTCTGCCTGTGACATAATTATGGTACACAATACTTAACATAATTATCACAGGCAGGAAAAATACAGTTTTTACACATACACTGTAACTTTAAAACCATACATCTAATCTCCATAAAAATTACATATTATTGGGGGGCGTGGCTAGCCGAGCAAGGAACAAGACATGCTGGTGTGGAGCTCCTGCAGACCACACTGATATACAGATTAAAAAGGCACGGAGAATAACCCGAAAGACAAAAATATTACTACCAGAGTACTCCAGGACCCCCCAGGAGAAAAATGGGATGCAGAAACCATAAGCTGACCCACTCGGGGAGCGCTAAACAACCAGACATCCGCGCGTCCTTCGAAAGGCCGCAGCAGCAGTCACAGCCCATGGGTCCACGAGACTCAAACTCAACGGAAGACTCGGCAGAGGACGACTGCAGTTCGCCAGCCTTGAACGGAGTGTACGAGAGCGAAGACTCCGATTCTGATGCCTCACCATCCACTAAGGGGGATATTAAAAAACTATTGGTGGACTTACGGGAGCTCTGGAAGGCCGACTTGGCTGGCGTGCGCGCCAAAGTTGATAGTCTCACTACAAGAATCTGCGTGGCTGAAAAGAAAGAAGGGAGGAGAGAGCAGGAATTGCTGGAGACACAGGCCCAAATGAAGACACTGTCCCAGCAAATACATGGACTCACCCGCACGGTCACATCATTAGAGGCCAGACACCGCAGGAAAAATGTGCGGATCCGCGGGGCACCCGAAAGAATGGGCACAGACGCTATCCTCGAGTTCGCCAATGCAGCGGCAGCAGCGCTGGGAGTGAGACCCACAGCGGGAGCATTACCCATCACGACTGCTTTCCGAATACGGAAGGCCCCAACTGCCCCTGCGGATGCACCCAGGGACATCATAGCTGTTACCAGGGACATATCTATTAAGTCTGCAATTTTGGCCCGTGCAAGGGGCACCCCTACCATCGCGGTAGATGGATTCTCCGTCCGCATACACGATGACTTACCATTTAATGTCCTATTAGAGAGACGGAGGTTCATGCCCGTGACAAAAGAGCTTTGAGAAAATGGGATAAGATATCATTGGGGAGTATCGGGCACTCTTATGGTGCAACAGGGAGACTCGGTTTTAACCCTGTCAGCGCAGGAAGACCCAGCAGGATTCCTCAGGGTGCTACGCCTGCCGCGGCAGGCCTCCACTACGCCGATGACAGACACAGACACCACACCTGAGGGGACCAGCCTGGCGAGGCGACCAGCCAACGAAGCGGGAACTGCGCATAAAAAATCACGGCTGCTAACCCCTATAAAGACCTAACTAGCCGAGGAACAACCGGCGCTGCTGGCATACCCATGGTCTTTATAACCCTGGCACAGCTAACACCCTACTGGGACTATACCAACCTCGTGCCCAAAGCAGACTCTAAAACGTTTAATTCAGCAGCTACTGTGGTAACCCTTAGTTCTAAGTCTTTGGTACACCTAAAGGCACTTTTATTAAGCCTGCAGGAGACAAACTGCAAAGTCACAAGTTTTGATATTTCTCCGTTCTCTGATTTTACTTGATGTTATTTTTATTTGTCCATGTAGCGGAGAGCCGATCTTGCACAGCTATTCTCCACTAGAGATTCCAGTGCGGCTCAGGAACAAGGTGATGTTAAGTCCATAGGCAAGGTTTCCAGCAGGTAAAGTAATACAGCAGTATCCCCATCGCAATCCCAATAACTGGACGACACACAGTTTCAGGAGTAGACTGACAAGCTTTATTCCACAGTTTCTTATAAAGCCCTCTCCCATGCAAGGGAGGAGGTTCTAACACTTAAGACATTATCCAATCTCTAAGTAGTAACCTCCCACAGATCTCCTCCCCTCCTCTAGCATCATAATCCCCTTATTGTGTACACAGTTTTCCCCGAGTTTTGGATGTACCCTAAATACTTGGGGTACATCCACAAATCCAACATCCCCAGATAGCTCTATTCTGGGGGACCAACATACTTAAAAATTAGCCCATTCGGATGAATGGTTCGTGAGATATGGGGTTCCAAAGATTTGACCGACCGCATGGGTAAAGTATCCGAAAACAGTTCCATGCATTTTGGCCCTGCGGTCGGTCACAAACAAGGGAATGAAAACAGGCGAATTGCCTGTGTTATAGAGCCTGGAGAGGGTTTGAATGAATTCCCTTGTTTATGGGGCTCTTTCTACCGAACGGCGGGTCATTCGGTAGTTTCCATACGAATTTCTGGAAGTATGGAGGTCTCAGCGGTGTTTGCCTAGTCAAGTGTCCGATTTTAGTTCCAGACACTCGACGGCAAAACACCGCTGTTCGGTAGTTTAAGATGGCCGCCGCCACGTGTTTGTTTCCCGAATGGCGGCCACCCAGAGGACAAAGACCACACTGCACTGATTGCCAATTACCTGTTTGCAACATTGTTGCAAACGGTAATTGGAGGCACACTCATTCCTGGGTGGTCTGGTTGTTCGGTAGTTTCATTCCCTTGTTTTATTTGAATGATTCTACCGAACAACTAGAGGAATACAATTCTTTACATACATTTAACTGTCATTATACCCGGATACCATGCTTTCTATACATGTACATACACATTAAACCAGCCATATGACCAAATACACTTATTCTCATACATGTCGTGGGACAGCCCGGTACCAATCCGCTACACTGCTCCCCCTTGCCCACAAGCCGGCATACACAGTCTGATCCAACACGGATCGGCTTGGGGATGTCCGGGGGCTCACGGATCATTTCTCTAAGTCAGTTTGTCTTGACAACCCGTCAGCATTTCCATTCTGCTTACCCGGCCGGTACTGGATATTAAAGTCAAAAGGCTGTAGCGCCAAACTCCAGCGCAGCAGCCTGGCGTTGTCTCCAGCCACCCGGTTCAGCCAGACTAACGGGTTGTGATCCGTGAGCAAGGAAAAGGGCTGTCCATATAAATAGGGTTGTAGCTTCTTTAGGGCCCACACCACAGCCAGGCATTCCTTTTCGATGGCGGCGTAGCTTACTTCTCGAGGTAACAGTTTGCGACTGATGTAAGCCACTGGATGTTCCCCGCCATCGGCCCCGACTTGACTCAGTACTGCCCCCAATCCAAACATAGAAGCGTCTGTGTGAACAAGAAAACGTTTAGTTGGATTGGGAGCTGCCAAGACAGGGGCATTTATCAGTGCATTTTTCAATTGTTGGAATGCCTGCTCACACTCCGGGGTCCAGTTTACTTGGCGGGGAAGGTTCTTACGGGTCAGGTCAGTGAGGGGTTTGGCCAGGGCGCTATAATTGGGAACAAACTTCCGGTAATACCCTGCTGTCCCTAGAAACGCTAAAACCTGGGTCTTAGTCCTAGGGGTGGGCCACTGGGCTACAGCCTCTACTTTGGCGGGTTCGGGTTTTTGTTTACCGCACCCTACTCTATGTCCCAGGTATTGTACCTCAGCCATGCCGATACTACACTTGGCCGGCTTCAAGGTCAGACCTGCTTCCCTTATCCTATCTAGTACAGCTCCGATGTGAGCTAAGTGTTCCTGCCACGTATTGCTAAAAATAGCAATATCGTCCAGGTAGGCACATGTATAGTCCTGGAATCCATCTAGGAGTCGATCCACCATCCTTTGGAAGGTGGCTGGGGCGTTTTTCATCCCAAATGGCATGACCTTAAACTGGTACAAGCCAAATGGGGTGACAAAGGCCGACTTCGGGATGGCGTCTGGGGCCAGGGGGATTTGCCAATACCCTTTACACAAGTCAATAGTGGTGAGGTATTGGCCCCTGGCCATTCTGTCCAGTAACTCGTCTATCCGGGGCATCGGATAGGCGTCAGATACAGTCTTCTCGTTCAATCTCCTATAGTCCACGCAGAAGCGGGTCGTACCGTCTCGCTTTGGTACGAGGACTACAGGAGATGCCCAAGGACTGTCTGAGGGTTCAATCACCCCCAGTTGGAGCATTTCGTCGATCTCCTTACGCATGTTTGCCCGTACCGCTTCTGGAATGCGGTATGGCGTCTGGCGCATGGGTAGTTGCCCTGGGGTCTCGACCCGGTGAGTTGCCAGAGGCGTGTATCCAGGTACATTAGAGAACGTGTCGCGTTTCTCTTCCAATAGTTGCTGTACCTCGATCCGCTCCTGTGGGCTCAGCCGATCTCCCAGCGTAACCTCCCCTAAATCTCCGGACAGCTGCCCATCCCCCAGCAAATCGGGGAGGGGTAAGCTGTCAAACTCTTCCGTGTTAGGGGCACAGATGGCGGTTACCTCCTCAGTACGCTCGTGGTAGGGCTTCAGCATGTTCACATGGAGCATGCGTCGCCCCCCAGTCCCTGTGCAGGGGCCGATAATATAGGTGGTATCGCATCTTTGCTCCACCACCTTATATGGGCCCTGCCAGGCGGCCTGTAACTTATCATGTCGGACAGGTTTTAAAATTAGTACCTTCTGCCCGACCTGAAAGCTACGGTCCCTGGCTCCCCGATCATACCATGTACGCTGGTGGGTCTGGGCCTCCTGAAGGTTTTCCCGTACCGTCTTGGTCAACGCTTCTAGGCGGTCCCGAAAGGCCAACACATATGGTAGGATGGGAGTGCCATCTGTGCTCCGGTCTCCCTCCCAATGCTCTCTAATAAGATCCAATGGGCCTCGGACCCTCCTTCCAAACAATAATTCAAACGGGGAGAACCCTGTGGATTCCTGCGGCACCTCCCGGTATGCAAATAGGAGGTGCGGCAGGAATCGTTCCCAGTCCTTGTGGGTCTCTGCGAAGGTTCGGAGCATCTGCTTCAAGGTACCATTGAATCGTTCGCAGAGCCCGTTCGTCTGGGGGTGGTAAGGGGCGCTGATAATAGGCTTAATGCCACAGATCCTCCAGAGGTGTTGGGTGAATTCTGCGGTAAACTGGGTACCCTGATCCGAGATAATCTCCCTGGGTAATCCCATCCGGGAGAATATCCGCATGAGGGCATCCGCGACCGTCTCAGCGTGGATGTTGGTCAGAGCCACTGCTTCTGGATACCTGGTGGCATAATCTACGACCGTTAAAATATACCGTTTTCCTGACGGGCTAACTTTATTGAGGGGGCCTATCAGATCCACCGCTATTCGGCTAAAAGGTTCCTCTATTATGGGTAAGGGGTGAAGTTTAGCCTTCCTGCGATCCCCCCCTTTTCCCACTCTCTGGCAGGTATCGCAAGTCGTGCAATATCTGCGTACTTCCTGGCTAATCCCTGGCCAGAAGAAACTCTGGGTTAGTCTGTACCTGGTGCGACTAACCCCTAGATGTCCGGATAGCGGAATATCATGCGCTATCCGGAGTAATTCAGCCCGGTACCGCTGTGGTACCACTAATTGTCTCCTCGCTATCGGGTCTAACCCCGTAATCTGTTTGGTTGTTTCCCTGTATAAAAGTTGTTTATCCCAGATAAACTTCTCTCCCTCCGCCCCGGGGGAACCCGTGCCAACCTTGTCCCTATACACCTGAAGCGTGGGGTCTGTTGCGACTTCAGCTACAAATTCATTAGGTGGAGCCCAGGGGACACATTCTAGAGGGGGGGTAGGGTTGCTTACCTGGACCTCCGGCAGTGTGTTGTGGTCCTGGGTGCGGGCCTGTTGTCGGGTGACTACAGGGTTGACCTCTCCTGTGGTGGGTGACTGGGGCTCAAAAGCAGAAGTGAGCCTCCCCAGATCGTTCCCCAATAAAACCTCCGCCGGTAAATGTGGCATCAACCCCACCTCCACTTCCCCTGCCCCCGCTCCCCAATGTAAATGTACCCTTGCTGTAGGTAGCCGGTACACTGCTCCCCCAGCTACCCGGACGGCAACAGTTTTGTTCAGTTTTGCCTGATCTGAAATCAGGTGGCTCTGTACCAAAGTGATGGTGGCTCCCGAATCTCGTAATCCCCGGACTGCTGTACCATTCAGATATACCGTCTGTCGATGGTGCCGTAGATTATCCACATTGGCCTGGACCGGATCTGCATCGTGCAGTACCTCCCATTGTTCCACAGTAGTAATGGGGACTGCGGAACCATATGGGGTGGTGACTAGGTCCTGGTAGTGGTGGGCTGCGGCCGCCCTGGGTGGAGGTGGGCCTGGACGAATCCAGGTGGAACGGTCCCGTAGCTGTGGGCATTCCCTTTTATAATGTCCCCACTTCTGGCAGTGATGACAGGGGCCAGCGGTGGGTTGTCGGAACCGGGGCTGTGCAGCGGGTGGTGGAGGTGGTGGTAGCGGTCTCGGTGGAGCTGGGGTGTAGTTGTTTCCCCCGAATGTTTTAAAGGTTGCTTTTGGAGCTGCAGGTTTTTGTGACCTGCGTGCATCCAGGTAGTCATCCGCTTTCCTAGCCGCCTCGGTAAGGGAAGTAGGGTTTCTGTCCCTTACCCATTCCTGGACCTCATTGGTTACTCCCTCATAGAACTGCTCCATCAGCAACATTTGTATTACATCCTCCATAGAACGTGCCTTGCTAGCTTGCACCCACCCGAGCACTGCCCCCTGTAATCGGCATGCCCACTCTGCGTGCGAGTCCTTCTCTGTTTTCTTTAGATCCCGGAACCTCCGCCGGTATGCCTCGGGTGTTATAGCATACCTGGCGAGTATAATTTCTTTCACTTTACTGTAATTCCTTATTTCGTCATTAGGTACAGTCCGATATGCCTCTGCTGCCCTCCCGGTTAACCTTCCGGCCAAAATAGGTACCCAGTCCTCTGCGTGAATTTTATGCAGTGCACACAGTCTTTCAAAGTCTTGCAGGAAAGCGTCTATATCTTCCTCTGCCTCCACATATGTTTTAAAAGCCTGGTATGGTATTTTAGGCTTACCTTCCTGTGGCACATTAATTGCAGAGCTTTGTTCTGGTGCCTGTGTCCTTAGGATGAATTCTTGTACCTCGGCCATTGTCCTGGTAACAATTTCTGTTGGGGGGTTTTCCCCATAAAAGGATAGCCTGAACTGAACCTGCCTCTGGAATTCCGATCCTTGTGGTGTTCCTCCCGGCTCCCTCTGTGCCGGAACTGAATCGCCCTCCATTCTGTACTCTGCCATGAGTTCTGTAACAAGTACTGCTTTCTTCTTATTGCTGGCTTGTATACCCCTTGCCTCTAGGAGGTCCTTTAGCGTGGAGCGTTTTAGCGCAGAAAAATCAATCTCCATCCGTACTCCATTTACGCTTGTTCCTCTGTGAGTTTGGATCCCAGCGCTGCCAACCAATGTAGCGGAGAGCCGATCTTGCACAGCTATTCTCCACTAGAGATTCCAGTGCGGCTCAGGAACAAGGTGATGTTAAGTCCATAGGCAAGGTTTCCAGCAGGTAAAGTAATACAGCAGTATCCCCATCGCAATCCCAATAACTGGACGACACACAGTTTCAGGAGTAGACTGACAAGCTTTATTCCACAGTTTCTTATAAAGCCCTCTCCCATGCAAGGGAGGAGGTTCTAACACTTAAGACATTATCCAATCTCTAAGTAGTAACCTCCCACAGATCTCCTCCCCTCCTCTAGCATCATAATCCCCTTATTGTGTACACAGTTTTCCCCGAGTTTTGGATGTACCCTAAATACTTGGGGTACATCCACAAATCCAACATCCCCAGATAGCTCTATTCTGGGGGACCAACATACTTAAAAATTAGCCCATTCGGATGAATGGTTCGTGAGATATGGGGTTCCAAAGATTTGACCGACCGCATGGGTAAAGTATCCGAAAACAGTTCCATGCATTTTGGCCCTGCGGTCGGTCACAAACAAGGGAATGAAAACAGGCGAATTGCCTGTGTTATAGAGCCTGGAGAGGGTTTGAATGAATTCCCTTGTTTATGGGGCTCTTTCTACCGAACGGCGGGTCATTCGGTAGTTTCCATACGAATTTCTGGAAGTATGGAGGTCTCAGCGGTGTTTGCCTAGTCAAGTGTCCGATTTTAGTTCCAGACACTCGACGGCAAAACACCGCTGTTCGGTAGTTTAAGATGGCCGCCGCCACGTGTTTGTTTCCCGAATGGCGGCCACCCAGAGGACAAAGACCACACTGCACTGATTGCCAATTACCTGTTTGCAACATTGTTGCAAACGGTAATTGGAGGCACACTCATTCCTGGGTGGTCTGGTTGTTCGGTAGTTTCATTCCCTTGTTTTATTTGAATGATTCTACCGAACAACTAGAGGAATACAATTCTTTACATACATTTAACTGTCATTATACCCGGATACCATGCTTTCTATACATGTACATACACATTAAACCAGCCATATGACCAAATACACTTATTCTCATACATGTCGTGGGACAGCCCGGTACCAATCCGCTACAGTCCAGTCCTCATCATTATTATTACTTTACTGTCTGCCATTAAGAGGTCTTTAGGGACAGCATCACCGCAATGCGGGATAGAGGTACTACGCAGGGAAATTTCATTAATGCACCCCAGACTGCTAAATGTTAAAACGCACAGCCATAGACCACTTCTGACGCCTAGGCTTTATTAATAATGACACAAATGACTGTAATTTCTAATATTGATATGCACGGTGCTTACTCAGTGTGTTTGTCACGGGAGTAGAGCGGGCAAGTAACATTTAGTTCTACCTGAGTTAATTAAAATGTCACAGATCGAGTTAACTTACAAACTTGTGTGTTATGCACTTTTTGCATAGCTTAGGGCTGCTGGACAGGACTACCCGACATGAGTCACCGCTCTTGTCTCAAATGTGCCTTAGAATCACACACTGCACTGCTACCGTGATAAGTTAATATGTATTATCTGACTGCAATCTCATTATGAGGACTCCCTGCCCGAGCATTATGTACCGTATATAACAAAATGAAGGTCAGATGTTTGAGCATTTAAACTGAAGAGATGCCCAGAGACCACTAACATAGAAAGTAATTGAGCCCACTGGAGTCCACCTCTACAGCTTCAGTTTATGCCAACAGTCCAGTCTTAAAGCGGCACGGTCATGCCGAATCCCGTTTTTTTTTAACCCCCCTCCCGCCTCCACTACATCCAATTGACCCCCTAGTCATCCCCAAATGCCCCTAAGCCCCCCAGATTACCTATTTTTAAATCCGTATTTTCTGCCCTGATCTTTATTCAGGGCGCCGCCATCTTTGTGTGGGTAGGTGAAGTCCCTGTGGGACACGTCATCTACCCACACTACACAGACTGTGAGATTCCCGCACATGCCCAGTGAAACACCTGGACATGCGAACGGGAATTTCATCTATTCATTCATCAGACAGACGAATGAATGAATAGAAAAAATCAGATGAACAAACTAACACTGAGTATCACTGAGTATCAGTGTTCGTTTGTTCGTTCAGTTTATTACAAGGAGGGAGCTACCGGCACGCAGCTCCCTCCTTGTAATATGTAAAGACAGAAGCGGTGGGGAGCTGTGCTCCCCACCACTTCATAAGCCCCCCAGGTCCCCTCCTCACTCTATGGGGGTCAATATGACCCCCATAATAGCACAAGGGAGATTACAATCTCCCCAATGCCCCTACTCGCTATACCACGAGTAGGGGCATGTCCACTAAACGGTGAGCAGCCTGTGGCTGCTCACTGTAAAAAAATAAATGGTAATAAGGGGGGGGACCTACTGTCCTCCCCCCGGCCCCCACCCCTGCGTGGTTGGTGGGGGCCCTAATAAAACAATAAGGGGGAGGACCTACTGTCCTCCCCCCCGACCCCCACCCCTGCGCGGTGGGTGGGGGCCCTAATAAAATAATAAGGGGGGGGACCTCCTACTGTCATCCCCCCCTGCGCGGTGGGTGGGGGCACTAATAAAATAAGGGGGGGCCTACTGTCCTCCCCCCCCTGCGCGGTGGGTGGGGGCCCTAATAAAATAATAAGGGGGGGGACCTACTGTCCTCCCCCCTGGCCCCCACCCCTGAGCGGTGGGTGGGGGCCCTAAATAAAGATAGGGGGGGGACCTACTGTGCTCCCCCCCCTGGTCCCCACCCCTGCACGGTGGGTGGGGGGTCCTAATAAAATAATAAGGGGGGGGACCTACTGTCCTCCCCCCTGCGCGGTGGGTGGGGGCCCTAATAAAATAAGGGGGGGGGGACCTACTGTCCTCCCCCCTGGCCCCCACCCCTGAGCGGTGGGTGGGGGCCCTAAATGAACCCCCCCCCCCCCATCAAGGTGACTAGGGGTCCCAAGCCCCTAGTCACCCCCCCACCCCAAAACATTCTAACCCCTACCTACCCCCCTCAACCTAAAAATAGTGAGGGGGGAATAAAATAACTAACCTGTAAAAAAAAATTAAACTTACCATTTGACGTCTTCTTTTTTCAAAATTCTTCTTTCTTCAGCCCCCAAAAAGGCCAAATAAAAATCCATCATTCCCGTCGCACTTTAAAAAAAAAAAAAACGAGCGCAAAAAAAAAATTAATCCATGTTCACCCATGGAGGGCACGCCGCGTACTGAGCTCCGCAGGGCGGGTCAAGGCTTATAAAGCCTTGCCCCGCCCTGCAATTAGGCTTAGAACACACTGATTGGTTGGTTTAAGCCAATCAGAGTGCTCTGTGTCATTTTACACAGAGTGTGAAAATTTAAAAGAACTTTCCCACGCTGTGTAAAATAACAGATCACTGTGATTGGATGGTTTTCAAGCCATCCTATCACAGTGCTCTGTGTCATTTTACAAGCTTGGGAAAGTTCTTTGGAATTTTCCCACGCTTGTAAAATGACACAGAGCACTGTGATTGGATGGCTTGAAATCCATCCAATCACAGTGCTCTGTGTCATTTTACAAGCATGGGAAAGTTCTTTGGAATTTTCCCACGCTTGTAAAATTACACAGAGCACTGTGATTGGATGGCTTGAAAACCATCCAATCACAGTGATCTGTCATTTTACACAGCGTGGGAAAGTTCTTTTGAATTTTCCCACGCTGTGTAAAATGACACAGAGCACTCTGATTGGCTTAAACCAACCAATCAGTGTGTTCTAAGCCTAATTGCAGGGCGGGGCAAGGCTATATAAGCCTTGACCCGCCCTGCGGAGCTCAATACGCGGCGTGCCCTCCATGGGTGAACATGGATTAATTTTTTTTTGCGCTCGTTTTTTTTTTTTTTTAAAGTGCGACGGGTATGATGGATTTTTGTTTGCCTTTTTTGGGGGCTGAAGAAAGAAGAATTTAGAAAAAAGAAGACGTCAAATGGTAAGTTTAATTTTTTTTTTTTACAGGTTAGTTATTTTATTCCCCCCTCACTATTTTTAGGGTGAGGGGGGTAGGTAGGGGATAGAATGTTTTGGGTGGGGGGGGTGACTAGGGGCTTGGGACCCCTAGTCACCTTGATGGGGGGGGCATTTAGGGCCCCCACCCACCGCTCAGGGGTGGGGGCCAGTAGGTTCCCCCCCCCTAATTATTTTATTAGGGCCCCCACCCACCGCGCAGGGGTGGGGGCCAGTAGGTCCCCCCCCTTATTATTTTATTAGGGCCCCCACCCACCGCGCAGGGGTGGGGGCTGGGGGGAGGACAGTAGCCCCCCCCCCCTAATTATTTTATTAGGGCCCCCACCCACCACGCAGGGGTGGGGGCCGGGAGGAGGACAGTAGGTCCCCCCCTTATTATTTTATTAGGGCCCCCACCCACCGCAAAGGGGTGGGGGCCAGGGGGAGAGGACAGTAGGTCCCCCCCCTTATTATTTTATTAGGGCCCCCACCCACAGCGCAGGGTGGGGGCCATGGGGGGGAGGACAGTAGGTCCCCCCCCCTATCTTTATTTAGGGCCCCCACCCACCGCTCAGGGGTGGGGCCAGGGGGGAGGACAGTAGGTCCCCCCCCTTATTATTTTATTAGGGCCCCCACCCACAGCGCAGGGGTGGGGGCCGGGGGGGGGAGGACAGTAGGTCCCCCCCTTATTGTTTTATTAGGGCCCCCACCCACCGCGCAGGGGTGGGGGCCAGGGGGGAGGACAGTAGGTCCCCCCCATCTTTAACCCCCGCGCGGGGGGGGGGGGGTTATTAGGTTTTTTTTTTTTTTTTTTTACAGTGAGCAGACACAGGCTGCTCACTGCTTACTAGACATGCCCCTACTCGCGGTATAGCGAGTAGGGGCATATTATTTACTAATACTAAGTAATCTTTACTTAGTATTAGTACATTTGGCTGAAAGACCAATTCAGGTCTTTCAGCCTTTTAGTAGATAGCTCCCTGATACCATGGGAATTAGGGAGTTATCTACTAAGCGGCTGCAAGATGCAGCCACAGCAATGAATAGGATCGGAGTTTCATTCATTAGAATGAAATTCCAATACGAACAAAGTACCGAATTGCATCCTAACACCAATGGAGAAACTCTTCTCATTCTGTTAGGATGCAATTCGGCAGTTTTGCCGGCGTTCTGTCTAAGTGACAGGACGTTCGGCAATACTGACAGGAAGTATTGTGGGAACAGGAAGGAAAGCTAGGGATCATGGGAAAATTGCTCTGACCAGCGGAAATGAAGCACACTTTGCTCCTCCGCTGGTCAGAGCTGGTCAAGCGGAGGAATCCCATAAGACAAAGAGTCCCTACTTTGTCTTATAATTTTAAAGAAAACTAAAGAAGACTGGAAGAAAAGAATAACAGATCCTGAGAGAGGGGGAGAAGAGGAAGAGATTGAGGAAAGGTAAGTTCGGCATGACAGTGCCGCTTTAAGGGTAATGTTTGTGTTTTCTATTATTTGTGTTTTCTATTATTTCTTAATGTATTTTCACATACTCAGTAACATGTATGATTTCTCATACCTATTATTATTATTGACCACACGTCTACGTCTTGTATTACCAAAATGTGCGACTGTATCTTGTCATGATAATGTTCTACTCTACTACGCCTGTGCCTGCTCTTGGGGCACCGCAGGCTCTTTTGTACATCTTGTTGCACGAAAAATAAAAAATATATAAAAAAAAATACATATTATTAATCAACACAATTTAAATATAAACATAACCAAAAATCACACAAATCCCTCCAGTGGATAAAAAGATAGACGGAAGTCCTTTATGACCGACCGCAAGCACATTTTCCTGCCCAAAACAGTTCCATAGATTTGGGCTGTGCGGTCGGTCAATTTTATGCAGAAAAATGACTAAGTCTCACTCGAACGTGCGTTCGAATCTTCAAACGGGACTTAGTCTCTGCAGCTGAAAGCTCAGTGTAGGATTAGGTAAGGGTCAGCGGTGTTTGCGGAAATGTGTAGCCGATTTTAGTTCCATGGATTTGGCTACACACACCACTGACCTCGTTCGAATGAACAAATATGGCATTGATCAACAAAGTCACAATATGTCCACAGACAGTTCTTAAAGGGCCATACACACCCAATAAAAGTCCATAAGTTTTCAGGAGCACAATCTCCCAGGGGCCATAGTCATGAGGAAGGAGGCTGGCAAATAGGCTTCTCCACAACCCAGGGAAGCAGGGTAATTTGTCATTTAAAGGGCCAGTTACAAATGGCAGTTTGTAACAGGAGACTTACATGATAACTTGCAATACTTGCAGCTTAAACTGCTTCCAGAGACTCCTTAATTTATGCTTTCCTGTGGTTACCTCGACAATGTGGAGGCCCATTTAGAGGTGACCACAGGAAAGCATACATTGAGGAGTCTCTGGAAGCAGTTTAAGCAGTAAGTATAGCAAGTTAGCATGTAAATCGCCCATATTGTAGGCATCCAGGTACTGAAAATGAGTTACAGGCAGCACAGAGCATGAGCGCTGCTGACTGGATAGAGCGGCCAGCTGCCAACCAGTAGCTCCCAATTCATAAAAAATTCTCATATTTAGCACATTACACCTCTCTTAATTTACACCCAAAAAGCAAGAGTGCAGGGACAAAAAAAACAATACAAACCTGATTCATTGCATATGTAACAAAACACTGGTAACAAACAGTGTGCCCTTCACATTGTACATCCAAATGGGTTCTAATCTAATAGGCCTTAGTGTCTAATTCAGAACAGAAGAATGGCTCAAATCATCTGTGAATTCTTTTATGTCTGATAAGAGATGCGGACAGGGTAAAACCTTTCCCACATTCAGAGCATGAAAATGGTTTTTCTCCTGTGTGAATAAGTTCATGTGATCTAAGACTTGTTTCCCGGGTAAAACATTTCCCACATTCAGAGCATTTAAAAGGCTTTTCTTCACTGTGAACCACTTGATGACTAATAAGATGATGCTTTTGGATAAAACACTTGCCACATTCATTACACTTAAATGGTTTCTCGTCTGTATGAATCCATTTATGTAAAATCAGCTGGGCTCTCCAAGTAAAACCTTTCCCGCATTCAGAGCATTTAAAAGGCTTTTCGCCTGTGTGAACCATTTGATGACTAATAAGATGACGCTTTAGGGTAAAACACTTGCCACATTCAGTGCATTTAAATGGCTTTTCTTCAATGTGAACCATTTGATGACTATTAAGATGATGCTTTAGGGTAAAACACTTGCCACATTCATTACACTTAAATGGTTTCTCGCCTGTATGAATCCGTTTATGTGAAATCATATGCGAATTTGAAATAAAACATTTCCCACATTCAGTGCATTTAAATGGCTTTTCTCCTGTGTGAATTTTCTGATGTTGAACAAGATCGTTCTTTTTCTTAAACCTCTTCGAACATTCAGTACATTTGTAAGGTCTTTCCTTATTATGAACTATTTTATGTGAAGAGAGCTGTGCAGCCTGGATAAAACCTTTCCCACATTCAGAGCATGAAAATGGTTTTTCTCCTGTGTGAATAAGTTTATGTGATGCAAGACTTGTGGCCCGGGCAAAACCTTTCCCACATTCAGTGCATTGAAATGGTTTTTCTCCTGTGTGAATCTTCCAATGATTAACAAGATGATGCTTTCTTTTAAAAGTCTTTGAACACTCAGTACATTTGTATGGTCTTTCCTTATTGTGAAACTTTTTATGTGACGCAAGCTGTGCAGCCTGGGCAAAATATTTCCCACATTCAGAGCATTGAAATGGTTCCTCTATGTTGTCTCTTCTAGGAACATTACCATCAATATGATATGGTGTATTTAATTCAATACAAGAATTGATAGAATTTATATTTGAACAAGCTCTATTATCTTCACTATCTAAAAGAGTAGAATTGTGACTGGATTTATAAATGTCGACTCCTGGGCGATTCCCTTCTTCATACGAGGCTGATTCTTCCTTAATAAGAATAGATGAATATTCTGTCTGTGTATTATCTGTGCATGCATGGATGGCAAAACCTGTGAGATTTCCTTCTTCATGTAATGCCGATTCCTTCTTAATATCAGTAGATGGATATTTTGTCTCTTTGTAAATGTCCATGTCTCTGTGATTTTCCTCTGTACACGGTGGAGACTCTTCCCATATGTACGGCATATATTTTTTCAGTCTTTTTCTTACTTTGCTAGTTTGCAGATAGTGCGGTCCATCTTTAGGTTTAGCTACACTTTCCTCATTGTTTCCAAACTCAGGAACACAATCTGGAGTATGATATTCACCTGATAAAGGTTTATCTAAAGGAGAAAATGTTTTATTTATTATTAGTGGACAAATTATTGCAAGAAAAGGTAAATAAAACATTATGGTTTATGAACATTTTTGTAAATCATCTCTGATATGCACAAAGATTATAGAAGTTTAGCATCCTCTCACCTGGTGAAATTAGGGTCTGGTGATTCTCCTTCATTACATCCTCGTATAGATCCTTGTGTCCTTCCAGATACTCCCACTCCTCCATGGAGAAATAGACAGTGACATCCTCACACCTTATAGGAACCTGACAAACACAATGATACAGTCACCATCCAGACACATCCTTTGGTTTTACTGTATAATGTCCCATTCCCAGCAGCCTCACCTCTCCAGTCAGCAGGTGGATGATCTGATTGGTCAGTTCTAGGATCTTCTTGTCATTCTCTCTCTCATGTATCAGCGAGGAACATGGAGTCACTGCACTGGGGCTCTCGATTTTATAGGATCCTTCAGTTACATGGTGGGAGCGGTCGTGATCAACACACTCACAAAACTTTTTTGCAACCACCTGATCCTAAATAATAAGAATACGCTAAATACACAGGTTTTATTTCTTTGGCACAAGTATTTAAGCTGAGGGTTTCTCACTATTCTACTCAGTTCCTACAATGCTGTTCTCGTCTCTTCTGTGGGATCCTAGAATCTAATTTACAATTTTTTTTCTTTGTTGATTAAAATAAATCTACTTCTGACCTCCCATTACCAAATGCCTCCCCAGAGGTGTGAAAATGTAAAAAAAACATGTACTTATGCAAGGGAATCTAAAGCAGTATTCCAATCTGCTTGACCCAACACAAAATAATGTCAATTAGTAGCATTGAGTCCCCTGCCATGTGCTGGATATTGACAGGATCATTTACTAAATTCCAAATTTTCACACATTAAAGGGACACTCTAGGCACCCAGACCACTTCTGCTCATTGGAGTGGTCTGGGTGCCAACTCCCACTACTCTTAACCCTGCAACTGTAATTATTGCAGTTTTCTATAAACTGCAATAATTACATTGCAGGGTTAACTCCACCTCTAGTGGCTGTCTACTAGACAGCCACTAGAGGTCACTTCCTGGGTTCTAGCACAGGAAACCTGTGCTAGAGCGTCGCTGGACGTCCTCACGCTGTGTGAGGACCTCCAGCGTCGCTCAAAACCCCATAGGAAAGCATTGAAATTATTTTTCAATGCTTTCCTATGGGGAGACGTAATGCGCATGCGCGGCATTTCCGCGCATGCGCATTAGGTCTCCTCGGCCGGTGGGCGAGATCAGTCTCGCCCACCGGCCGACGCAATCACTGGGAGGAGCGTCGCGGAGGCGGAGACAGCGGTGAGGGACATCCCCGCTGTCCCAGGTAAGTGACTGAAGGGGTTTTCACCCCTTCAGTAACCGGGGATTGGGGGGTGGGAGGGAGAGGGTCCCTCCGGTGCCAGAAAAACGGATCGTTTTTCTGGCACTGGAGTTTCCCTTTAAATCCAAAGGATAAACTGATGCTAAAGTAGATGGTCTGAAAACATCTCGTCACTCAGCTATAGTCCGGGCTTTTTCCCCCCAGTTTTACCAATGGAATTAAATTTGGAATTAATTTGCAAATATTTTCAGTTTAGTGAATAATCTGAGTGTCTCATACTTTGCCAGCCCCCCTCCCTCCCATAGTGTCTGTGTGGCTGTGTATAATGTGTGTGGTAAGTGATGACTGTGTATGGTGTCTCGTTTGCTACTATGTCTTTTACCACCTCCTTTTTAGCTTATTGTAGGAAGCAGGATTATGATTCCTGGTGGTCGGGTAGGAGCTGAACTCCCTGGTGGCCTAGCATTGGTTCTCTGTCCTTTGAAGTTCATCAGGAGTTAAACTACCTAGTGGTCCAGTGAGGGAGCAGGTGTAGACCATAGTAACCGCACCTTCTGATCACTGTGCTCAGAGCGTAGACTGGGAAGAACAGGCTGCGTTCTGAATGATTAGTGAGTATAGAGACTGCGATGGAGGGATTTTTGTGGTATTAAGCAGAGGTGTGGACCATACACTTCCAGCCCTGGTCCTGACTCCTCCCACGGGCTCCCTTGTAGAAGCTCTGCCACTAGCATGAAAATAAAGAATGCCCAGGGCCTGGAGTTACATGTCGCAGGTGTCAAGTGATCGGAATTTCACATATTTGCTCCCATTTGAAATGTCATCAGGTTCCCGGGACACCAGGGCTTAAAACAAAATGAAATTTTTTTCTGGATCTTATTTAGATGTGTAATATAACAAAACTTACAATATTTATTGAGCAACTGTCACTTCCTTAATATTAGCAAAACCAAAAAGCCAACTATAAGTCAGAGATAGACAGCACTGATTGTTCTCTATTATTATTTAATTTGGTGGACAAATCCAGGCAACGTGTCAGCTTAGTTAACTTTTACTGCGAAAAATGCATGGAGTGTATATCATGGCTTGCAGTGGCAATAACATGTAAGGCCTGGCTAATAGGATAGCTGTTGGAATTCTAAGATATGTATAAATACACGGGAGTACTAGAAGGGAGGTTACAGATGTCTCCGGAGCTAAGGCACACACAGGCAGCAAACTCTGTTCTGGTAATGGAAGTTATTTTCATCCAGGAATCCTAGAACTCAGAACATACTTCTCTATTCTAGGGAGACAAAAGATGCCGGGTTCTATTTATTGGATATTTCTAGGATAATGTTTGTTTTCTAATATATATTGATAGTGTGAAATTCTACAATCTCTCACCTCTCCAGTAAGCAGAGAGATGATCTCCAAGGTGAGATCCAAGATCTTCTCATCAATCCGAGTCCAGTCCATGTTCATCAGCACAGGGTAACTGCAATGATCTGACAATGGGTTCTGGTCCTTGTGGAAGAGATAGACGTTAATGACCGAGACATATGTTCTGGTCTGGTAGAACTGTGTTTGAAGATTAATAAACATATATATATAAATAATTTGCTAACACCACACAGTTAAATTAAAGGTTTAGTCTAGGCACCATAACACTACAGACTACCACTATAGAGGTTATGGCACGATGAGTATCCTAGGGCTATCCTGCTGTAAATAGTCTGATTTTGAACAGTTTGATAATTACCTGGGTTCCATGGTCCTAGTCTTATTATGAATTGGTGCCAGTGGATGTATGGCACTAAAACCACCACAATGCGCTGTAGTGATTATGGTGATTAGACTGCCCTTTTTATCCATAATATGGTCAA
This sequence comes from Pelobates fuscus, assembly GCF_036172605.1. Lineage (NCBI taxonomy): Eukaryota > Metazoa > Chordata > Amphibia > Anura > Pelobatidae > Pelobates > Pelobates fuscus. The sequence goes on along the minus strand of NC_086326.1, from coordinate 142,931,635 downwards.
GATAAACTGAAAAATGGTTCTAGATTAAAAAACAAAAACTATATTTAAATATATAATTTTAATAAACTATGACAGCACAGCTGAGCAATTTGAATCCAGTCAGGCTTTAACCTAAATCATATTAATTTTGCATATGTAATCTTTAAGGTTTCATTACGATATATACTGTTATATCAGACAGGTTTGACGCTACAATGTAGAACATTTCATGTGATTAATACAATACATGATGTTCCAACGGCTTACACACTCTGTGAATGTGTATACTTTACTTCTGGAGACCTACGGTAAGTAAGAAGAAATATGCTTAAATATGACTTATAGCTGAGTATTTAGAGAGAGTCAATCTTATATTTGCACTAATTAAAAATATAATGCAAATGGTTAAAATGTATGTGTGGAAACTGTGTCTATGTAAAACAGAGCAGTTTCTTTCACAATTTCCATATTATATATATATATAAAGGTATAAATTAGGCACTCACCCTTAAGTAGCTATGACTTGTTTTTGCCTTTGGTGCTACCCACGTCCAAAATATATAATCAAAGATTAATCGGAGCACTCAAAAAGGACTTCTTTTCTGTGTTTTTAATGTGGCAAAAAATTACATCAAATCTTCAAATCGACGTTTCGACCCCTTAGGGTCTTTTTCAAGATCAAACAATATGTGAAATGACAGAGTTTAAATACAAAATAAAGATTAGCAACTCACCAATCTCGTGTGTGCAGCTACCCGAACCCGGAAGTGTTCCACCACCTCACGTGACTCCTGGGACGTTCGTCCGTACGTGCGTCATGGTTGCTAAGAGATGGAGTATAAACTCCGTGAAACATGCAGCGTGGTTACCAGGCAATGGAGTGTAAACTCCGTGTTTGGGAAATGTACAAACCGGGAAGCCCGGTTTTAGATATATTACATGATCCGTCATGCATGTGATATATTGGGTAATGGGAATTCGGATGCCACTATGTGGGTGGGCAAATGAACTGCCTGTATTCATGTGACTGCAAGTGACACATCCGCTGCAACGATAGCAGCCCTTCTTGATGGGTCCTGTGGGTTTTTGGTAACATAAAGTGGGATCACTTTTGACTAACAGGTCTCTCAGGTTCTTGTTTCTTTTTAGGCTGATATTAGGTTTTTGAGAGAAAATTGATGGTAGGTTCTTGTCAGAACCTAAGATGCCCCAATACTTGTACATAACTCTTTGGATTTGTGGGGTACCGGTGTGAAGGGTTAGCGGTAAGTACATCTTAGTTGCAGGCGACGTTTTTCTTGTAGTCTCCATAGGTTCCTTTGTCATGTGTCTATTGGCTTTATCCATGGCTCTTTCAAGGACTTCACGGCTGTAACCTCTGGCCAGGAATCTCGCGGTCATCTCTTGCAGTTGGTTTGCTTGATTCATGGGATCACTATTATATCTCAACACACGCATGATCACTATTATATCTCAACACATCACATGCATGACGGATCATGTAATATATCTAATCACTTGTCCGTGCGGTCTTTCCTATGTTGGAAAAACGGACCTCACTCTCCGAGAAAGGATCCGTGGTCATAGATCAACCATCACCACTGCATTTAGAGACCAAAAATCCGATAAACCCGTCGCCAAGCATTTTCTCCAACTGAACCATAGACTTCCTACACTCAAATTTATGGCCATTGACCACGTGCCATCCAGTCCTAGAGGAGGAGATAGATCCAAACTATTACTCCAACGTGAAACCTATTGGATACATCGCCTAGACACTGTTACACCAAAGGGACTAAACGAATATATTTCATTCACCATGTTTTTGTGAATTATTCTCAGCAGCCAGTTAATAGTCCTACTCTTCAGATATGGATATACTTAATTTTGAGACTTATCAGCAGCGATACTTATGACCTTAGTTGTATAATATTGTTTTTTCTAAAATTCTACCTTGATATGTCTATTCTTAGTTCTATACTTATCCTGCTTATCACTACCCGCTTTTGAGGTATGCTATGAGACCTTTTACCGAGCAGATTGCACCATTTTTAGTGTTCTGTCACGTTTTCACTTATCCACACAAGTCACCTTTTTTATTTCACTGCTAGTTTATTTATCTTTTCGGCATTCGGCTCATTGATACATTTTCAACATACTGGAAATCCTCCGTTTGAATATGCTTTCGTATTCATTTGTTATTAACTGTCACTTTATGATCTCGTCTAAGAGATCTCTTAACTCCTCTGAATTATATTTCCTTATGCACGGGCTTCCCGGTTTGTACATTTCCCAAACACGGAGTTTACACTCCATTGCCTGGTAACCACGCTGCATGTTTCACGGAGTTTATACTCCATCTCTTAGCAACCATGACGCGCGTACGGACGAACGTCCCAGGAGTCACGTGAGGTGGTGGAACACTTCCGGGTTCGGGTAGCTGCACACACGAGATTGGTGAGTTGCTAATCTTTATTTTGTATTTAAACTCTGTCATTTCACATATTGTTTGATCTTGAAAAAGACCCTAAGGCAGTGATGGCGAACCTTTTTGAGCCCGAGTGCCCAAACCGCAATACATGCCAACTTTTTTTCCTTAACGTGCCAACACGGCAATTGCGTGTGTGTGTGTGGGGGGGGGGGCGTGTGTGTGTGTGTGTGGGGGGGGGGCGTGTGTGTTGTATGTGTGTATGAGGGGTGCTGTGTGTGTGTGTATGAGGGGTGCTGTGTGTGTGTGTATGAGGGGTGCTGTGTGTGTGTGTGTGTGTGGGGGGTGCTGTGTGTGTGTGGGGGGGTGATGTGTGTGGGGGGGTGCTGCGTGTGTGTGTGTGTGGGGGGGGGGGGTGCTCTGTGTGTGTGTGTGTGGGGGGGTGCTGTGTGTGTGTGTGTGTGAGACGGGTGCTGTGAGGGGGTAGGGGTACTGTGTGGGGGGTAGGGATACTGCTGGCGGGGTATGGGTACTTCTGTGGGGGGGTAGGGATACTGTGTGTGGGGGGTAGGGGTGCTGTGGGGGGGTAGGGTTACTGTGTGTGGGGGGAAGGGGTGCTGTGTGTGGGGGGGTAGGGGTACTGCTGGGGGTGGTAGGGGTACTGCTGATGGTGGTAGGGGTACTGCTGGGGGGGGTAGGGGTATTGCTGAGGGTGGTAGGGGTACTGCTGGGGGGTAGGGGTACTGCTGGGGGTGGTAGGGGTACTGCTGGGGGTAGGGGTACTGCTGGGGGTGGTAGGGGTACTGCTGGGGGTGGTAGGGGTACTGCGGGGGTAGGGGTACTGCTGGGGGTGGTAGGGGTACTGTTGTGGGGAGTAGGAGTACTGCTGGGGTGGTAGGGGTACTTCTGGGGGGGTGGGGTGGTGCTGTGGGGGGTAGGGTGCTGCTGTGGGGGGTAGGGTGGATATATTCCATCCAGACACAGTGACGTCATGCAGTGATGGCGTCAGAGCCATGTTATATTATTGTGTATTATACAAACACTGAGCTCTGACATCAAACACAAACTGACCTGGAACCAGACCGGAAGTGAAAACTAGCGTGGACCGAGTTTGCGTTCCAAAAGAATCACCACCAGCCGACAGCTTCCTGTTTACGTCACACGGAAGTGCAAAGCCTGTCGGGAGTTGTAGTTTCCGTTTGTTCGTTGTGTTCTAGACCGGAAACGGAAGCAGCGTGTTGCTGGGAGATGGAGTGTAACTGTCAATAAAGCTGGTTACAGCTCATATCATGTATGGAGGGCAATGCTCTCTGTCAGTAGCAGGAAAATCCCATTTATAGCCTGAAACATAATGTGTCTCCAAACCAGGAGCCTGGGGGCAGACATTTTATTTTATCAATAAACTTTATTATATTACCCAGCATTCCACTGGGTTTATTATTGATTACTTCTCCTCCTGTGTTTTATATTTAGAACTTCAATCTCTTCCCAATAGAAATAGCTTTTTACAAAGTGGATATTGTTAATTATTAATACTGTGACACATTTTACCATTTTTCTCACTATTGTTAAAGGACCACTATAGTTTTCCTGACACTATATAATCCCTAGGTTTCCCCAACCCTCAGGGCTCCCCTCCCGCTGAAGCAGAAGTTTGAGGTAGTCGAATAGGGACTTTTAAAATTCTATATTTATTACAATAAAATCAAGTAAATAAAATACACATGGGTGGCGGGGCCTGGCCGCCGAGCTGGCCGGTCGCACGGCATTACAGCTCCAGTAAACCTTGTTTAAAAATCTTAAAATATAGACCTATTGGATTCACCTGTCGACCTACCGCGGTGGACCGGCATCTGTGGAGACACTGGACCCGGGGTGAGGCTTGCAGCTGCTGTTTTAGTCCCCCGGGAGGGTACGCATCGCTCCCTCTGGATGAGGCCTACTCGGGTGGTGAGTGAAGCGGACGGCCTCCGCTCACTATCCTGCCCGAAGCTATCCAGCCAGACTCCCTCAGCTGGGCGGACTGGTCCATGTTCCCCCCCTCGGGGCCGGTGGGGGTGATCCCGGCCCGCATTTAATACGCCCTGTGGCCCCGGCTACACTGAAGCTTTTGAGGCCGGACAGGCCATTAAAACGCATCCCAGATCGCAACTAAGATGGCGGCACTGCGACCCTGCTGGCACACATGAGCACTTCAGGCCTCCACGGGGATGTTACCCTCCGGAATCCCACGTAGGCACTGAGCGCCGGCATGAAATAACCCAGTACCTATTAACCCACAGCAACCGCCGGATAAGCACTACTAAGGCCTGGAGCCCACCCTCGACAAAAAGGCGGGAGCGTTTGCCTGCTGACCAGCGAGAACAGACCCATCAACCTACACTCAGCAGTCGACCCCTCGGGCCTGCCCAGATGACTGGCGCAGAGTGCACACCCTAACTCCGCTCCGAGGAGCGGGCCTGCACCGCCTTCACAATGGCACAGCGACACCTACCAGCCGGACTGCAGAGAAGGGGCACCAAACAGCCAGAGGAAAGCGTCGGAAAAAGGCTCCACATCACAGGGGGACTCACGGGCCTTCAGCACCCAAGCTCTGACCCAAGGCAGCAACGACGGAACGGAACAGCTCTGGACTCATTGGGGGCGCAGAACCTGCATGACATCCCTCCTTGGAGTGCAGGTGCTTGGTGACCTGCCACTGGGGTGTCGGGGCGATCTTGATGTAGAATTATTAAAAAATCTTTATTGTACTTGTATTGAATTATTGCACTAACTCCATTTTAACCTGATGCTGTGACAAATCCTCCATTTTGTCCTCATGACCTGACTTCTCCATATGAAAACTACATTACATGACAGAATTGCTCAGCACATCTAACACAATAGACAAAGACTGTATTTTTCCATAAAGATATGACTAACCCAGGAACTGCTGAATTTCCCCTAACTCGCAACATAGTATAAATTGAAGGCCATGAGAACACTGTAGTAATGAAATGTTCTATTCATAAGAGACCTTGCACCTGACCACGAGATCTGACATCACCGACCGTGTAAAATGACGCTCAAGACCCCCTTGTCCCCACCCGTGTCCAAAATAATACCACCTCTTGGTGGGTGGACACGAAGCTAACCACTTAGTTTTTGATCCAATTAATAATATTGATGGGTGGACACTGTTATAGTCACATAACATTTAATCCAATTAATGATGTTTATTTGTTATTATCTGATATTCAATGATGATGTCATTTTGCCTTTAAAAAGGTCTGCATAACTGTTTTCCAACTAGATTGCATTAAATTTTCTGAAGTGCTTTTAACCTGAACTCCATGTGTCAGTGTGAGCTTACTTCTGCGTATACGCAATTTAATCATCTCAGATTTGGACAGGAACAGATAGACATTTAAACATATTTGTTTATTTCTAAATTAATCTACATCAATTGGCGCTTTCCAACGTGGGGCATCGGGCTATGTCTGGCCGGTGAGCCGTCCTAAGGAAGATGCTGTTGGACGGGGGAATCCTGGGGGTAGGAAAGGAGATTGATCACCTCCAGGTACACGGTAGAGACTTCTGCAGAGCCACCGGTATGTTCCGGCCCCTTTGATTGACCCGTCCACGTGTCTGTGACTGCTTCCCGGGAGGACATCAAAGACAGGTAATATCTTGCCCGGTGTCTCGTTACTCACTTGTTTACCTGCATTTTAGTCTATCTGTTGCCTGGGTATGTTTGAATTGTTTGCCTGTTTCCCCATTTTGAGATAAAGGGGGGTGGACCTGCAGGGGATTTGCCTGGGGTTCTCTGTTTTGCTTGTTTTCCCCTTTTTGGGATAAAGGGGGTGGACCTGAGGGGATTTGCCTGGGTCTTCAGTTTGTCTGTCTATCTGTTTGTATTTTACCCCTTTTGGGATAAAGGGGGGTGGACCTGAGGGGATTTGCCTGGGTCTTCTGTTGCCTGTTTTACTCCTTTTAGGAACCACGGTGCTGTGGTTGTAGGGAAAAAGGGGGGTTGACCTGTGGATGTGTTCCTGGGGGTCTTCTTTGCCTGTTTTACTCTTTTAGGAGCCTCGTGGCTGGGGCTGTATGGAAAAAGAGGTGTGTTGGATCTGTGGAGATTGTGTAGACTCATAGTTTCCTGGGGATCCTTCTTGTGTCACTTTGATAGCCTAGCTAGCTTCTCTGTGCACGTAACTCTGCTTGCAGAGTGGTGGTACCCTCCAGCTTTGAGCGCTGAGCTGGAGCCATTCCAATTTTTTAGCATATTTGGTGGATGAATTCGGGCAGGCATTGCTGTCTTCATCGCCACGTGGTAGTGAGACCTGTAAGTGGGTTTTTATAGGGGCACTACGAGGGTGAGGGTAGCGCAGACACTATTAGTGGGCTGCTGTGACGAGGGAGGCTGGCGGAACTCGGACCGGTGTCAGTTGTTTTCCGCGGCCGCAGGTAGTGGAGACACTACGAGGTTGAGGGAGGTGACTTTGGACTAAGCACACGAGTAAAGGAAAGGTTTACTGTTGATTTTATTTGAACTGTGATGCATGCACTGTATTTCAATTGTATTATTGTTTTGTTTGTTTAATTAGGAGTCATTCAAACTCCTGTGTCTGTCTCAAAAATTCCACTTTACATTTTTTACCTTTTCTATACTTCCTGAGCTATGTACACTATCCTCTCCTATTTCTATTGTGAGAGAAGTGATTGGTCACACACTTCTCACCTCGCTCCAATTAGTGACTAGTCTACGTTTTGGGAAGACGCACTTGGGGGGGCCCTCTCGAGTGTCAGTCCACCATTGTAGACACTGTTTAAAACCTTTTTCCCCTATATCTGGGACGCCTGTATAGGAGGGGAATGGAACAGGGTTAGAAAAGCCCAATAAGGGCTGGCTAGCGCGTGTGATCTAGTTGAAGATAGAGATTGCTAAAGTGTGTAAAATTGCTGTGCCTTCATGTGGTAGATTACTGACAGAGAAGAAAGCAAGCTTACTGGTACAGAGTAGCAATGCTATTCAGCAGGAAGGTTGGGCTGAGGAAGAACTAGATCACAAAGGGTTAAGAATATATGTATATTATAATAATTGTTTTTGTATTTTGTGTTAGCCATTACCCTGGTAGAGGGTGGGGGTTTTGTATTGAGTTTCACTGAGAGTATTATTAAATGTTGTGTTTTTGTGTCTCTTTGCTTTTGCAATAATTGTAACGTAACTGTCTTTCCAGCACTGACATGGTTAAAATGTCATGCTTGCAGTCCCCCTCCCTTTTTGCCTTCTGTGAGACAAGGGAGGGAGGAGGAGGGGGGGGGGGCGTGATTGCGACTCAGTGCGATTCAGATTTGTGTTCCGTAGAGTTATCCAGAACTTAGCAATGGAATTTTTTGCTAGAAAATATTCTAATTGTGTATTTTGTTATTTCAATTGAAGTTGATAGGATCGTGTGGGAGACTAGCTCACAAGATTACATTCCACCTTTCTGAGGATGTATTTCCTTTCGCGGTGCAAAGTATTTTCTCCAAGACTGGTGTATAAGATAGGGACCCTGGACCCTCAGATAGGGAGTCGGGGATGTAGCTCAGTGTTGATTACGAAGGTTAGGAAAGTGAATCTGATGCAGGAATAGAGAATTATTTGGACGAGTTAAAAATGTAAAGGCAAGTGTGATTTGTTGCAATACTATGCAATGTGGATAGAGGGAATATGCAAAGTTGTTACGTTAGATTGTGAAGAGGAAAAGTGATTAATGGCTGTAGGTAAATTGTTTGAATCCCGAGTTTATTTCTTGCACCATGTTATTTCAAAGCTTCACGGGCTGTTAAATGTATAATGCTTTCATTTGTCAGCTGAAATGCCCTAAAAGAAAATGGCCCCTAGAACAAAAGAAGGTTGTCCTTAAAGAGACACGTCAGTCCTGGCTCCTGCCCTCACTCTGCCCTTAGTGAGGTCATATCCGCCCATATATATATATATATATATATATATATATATCGTGACTCCTACTATTAGTTTCCCTATATCAGGAAAGTGTCTGTGACAAGTGATGGTTAATATATATATATATATAGATAGAATATATATATGGCTATCGATTCACGTATAAGTAACAAGTGTGTTTTAACTTTGTATAAAAAAAAAAAAATTGATAACATGATGGAAGAGGGGTTATCTTAAAGAACATTTACTAAAAGAAGTTTCTAATAAACAAAGATTTCTTGACCAGTTAACATTATAAGCATAACTATTAACAAATGAATAAGCCAAGTTTAAAGACTGACTAACATAATTTTTGTTGTAAGCCCAGATATTTTATTATTGCATATGCATAGGAATTGAGACTTTGGGCATTATAGTGTATTAATTCTAAGATCTGTTACTAGCAGCAAGTGCCTATCCCACGCATGCTTAAACACTTCTACTGAGTTAACCTCTACCACTACAGTTGGAAGGCTATTCCATGTATCCACTACCCTCTCAGTAATGTAATGCTTCCTGATAATATTATTTTTTTTTTTTTTTTTAAACCTTTGTCCCTCTATTTTTGAGACTATGTCCTCTTGTTATGGTAGCTTTTCCTTCTTTTACATATAGTCTCCACTTTTACTGTGTTGTTTCCCTTTATGTATTTAAAATGCTTTTATCATATTTCCCCTGTCTCGTCTTTTCACCAAGCTATACCTGTCAAGATCCTTTAACCTTTCCTGGTGAATTTTATCCTGCAATCCATGAACCAGTTTAGTAGCCCTTCTCTGAATTCTCTCTAAGGTATCCATATCCTTCTGAAGATATGGTCTCCAGTACTGTATCCAGTACTCTAAGTGAGGTCTCACCAGTGTTCTGTACAATGGCATGAGCACTTCCCTCTTCCTACTGCTAATACCTCTCCCTATACAACCAAGCATTCTGCTAGCATTCCCTGCTGCTCTATTACATTGTACATTGTCATTAACAGCCAGAAACTGGAGAACAAGAAATGTGAATTAATGTATAGCCATTTATAAGCTTAACAAAATCTCCATTATCTTTTCCATTTATTTTGCAGAAGACAATGTTATTTGTCTATTTTGTATATTTTAAGTATACATTATCAGTGAAGAGTAGAATAAATTTTATCCCATTTGCGAGACATAAAATTGTGATAATGTATATTTGTGATATGCGTAGGAATTACATTTTGAGATGTTAGATATAAATTAATAACATAAAGAACGAGAGTCAGGGATAGCGTCTGTCTCCACGGGCACAAGTCTGGTGTGGGAGATGTAGGGGGCTAGCCGCTGCGGGACACCCATGGAGTGAAACGTTCGAGGCTTGTGGAGACAAGATGAGCATGTTAGCCTTTTATTATTTTTCTCTAGGGAAAGCATAGGGCCAGTTAATAGTTGTTGTACATGGGCTATTTGCAGCCTCCATTGCATTTCTACCTAGTCTTGATTTCTGATGTATCCTCCATTGCTACATCACCTGTCTGCTCCCTTACCTGCCCACCCCCGCTTATTCCTCCCACCGATCCCTCCCCTTCATCTACAGTCCCCCACTTTCCCCTACTACCCCTCCCTCTACTCCACCTTCTCCTCCTCCTACTCCTTCTTCCTGCTCTTACTCCTCCCTCCTCTTCCTACTCCTCCCTCTACTCCACTTTCTCCTCCTACTCCTTCCTCTACTCCACCTTCTCCTCTTTCCTCCTCCTTCTCCTCTACTCCCCCTACCCCTTCCTCCTGCTCTTACTCCTCCCTCCTCTTCCTACTCCTCCCTCTATTTCTCCTTCTCCTCCTCCTACTCCTCCCTCTACTCCACTTTCTCCTTCTACTCCACCTTCTCCTCTCTCCTCCTACTTCTCCTCTATTCCTCCTTCTCCTCCTCCTACTCCTCCCTCTACTCCACCTTCTCCTCCTCCTACTCCGCCTTCTTCCCTCTCACTCTATCCACTACTCATTCTTCCATCTCCCCACCACCATATCTATATCCTTTATATGCTTCCTCCCTTCTTATTCCTTACCAATTTCCTCCACCCATAGACAACTCTGCCTCTACCTGACAACATTATATTTTGAAGAAAAGTTGCTCTGGCCACTCTTCCGCCACTTCCCAGGGGGGAATACCACACTAACGAAAAATTATTTAGACATGAAAGAACTGTTTTGGGCACTCTCAAGGAAATAGTGCGGTCCTGACCCAGATTCCCATGGAAGTAAGACACCTGTAAGGGAGGTGGCTGTCCCTCATGTTTTTTCTTCACTAAGCCCCCAGAAATCTCATGAAAGGAACACATGAAACACTAACAATCAATTTGCAACTCTCTACAGAGGGGGGTCAGCAAGAGAACTGTAAATAGAAAGACAAATACCCCCCCCCCCAATCTCACACAGAAATAGGTGAGGAAACCTCTTCTACTGCTCCTCATGGTTGCTTTGAACAGATGAAAGAAGAAACAAGACACCTTTCAACAGAGCATGCAGTAGCTTTACCAGATCCTGACTCCACTCTGTTTGCGGATAATGAGGAAAGGTACCATACTGGATTTGCTGTTGCTACAGAAGATCAGGTACGTCAAGCATCTTCACTTTCCTCACTCACATCTGCTCAAGACGCTGAATTGACAGCCTTCTCAGTGGCATACAAAATGCCTGAAGGAAGACATGCCAATACCTACACTGACTCAAGATATGCCCTGGGTGCAGCACATTATTTTGGATCAATCTGGAAGATAAGAAGCACCACTCAGCTGACTAAAAGCTGCCAACCAAGCCACAAGTGCACCAAGGGAAGTGGACAGAATGGTGTCCGCTAAAGAAACTTCTATACTCACCATGTAGATCCTACCTACAGATCTCAAGCTTCTGAAAGAATGACAAGCAGCTACTGACCCTGAAGAAATACAAAGCTGGAAAAACAGAAAGGGGCAACCCTTGAAGACGGGCTGTACTCCAACGCTCTCAAGCTCTGTTTACCCAAAAACATGTACTGGGCAGTGAGCCCATGGAACTTTATACCTATCCAAGACCCTCATGAACTCTTTGATCTCTAAATACTCCTAAGCACCTAGCTAACTCTCAATATCCCTTTCAAGAATCCAGGTGACAAAGAGCTACTGGGTCAAATATGCACTAGTTATAATAGACATTTTGTCAGGATGGCCAGAAGCCTAGCCGGTCATCAATGTGACAACCAAGAGCATATACCCAATAGTGCATTGTGAAAGTTGCAGAGATCACTCAGTGGATTCATTGTTCCAGATTCAAGACTCTCTCTCTCTGCAACATGAGAAGTAACATTTGTTGATTTTGACACACTTTTGACTCTAAAGAAAAAAAAGATACCAACAAGTAGGTGTTTGATGGCCATAATAATGCCTGACCACCTGCCATCGATGGAAAGCCGAGGACCCCAAAAGGAGACCTCGTGAAGCTAAAGAGATCCAAACGCCAAGCTCCCTCAGGATTATTTGCCCATCCTGAGTTTGTGGTGATATTAATATTGACTAAATGATCCGAGTCCACCTACACTGATGTAGCGTGGGACAGGTTTAATACTACAATGCATAAGCAAATGCGCCCTAGCCAAGGTTATTATGTCCATACACATAATACATGACAAGGTACTCTTGACACACCACATTCATGCTTCAGAACATAAAGAGGAGCACCCCTCTAAAGGGAAAGTTTGACACATATATATATATATATATTGATGCCATAGGTGTGCCAAGGGGGGTACCAGATGATTTTGCAGTAAAAGGAAAGTTTGAGTCCATTTTCCCAACCGTCACTGCTAATAATAATAATAATATTTTGATTTGCATTTATTATATCTATTGCAACCAACAACGTTTACCTGTCACCATGACTTGTTGTGCCTATATTCCAGATAACACAGGTCCATATGGTAATGTAAGCTTGTCTATTTATGATGTCCCTCTGAAGAACTAAGAAGACTTTAAGAACCGTTACTTCATAGGGTTTTGTGCCTTTGGGCTAACCTGTCTTCTGAAACTAACCAATAAAGTTCATCTTTTAGAATTTAACATTTCATAGGGGGGACTGATGTAGAATTATTAAAAAATCTTTATTGTACTTGTATTGAATTATTGCACTAACTCCATTTTAACCTGATGCTGTGACAAATCCTCCATTTTGTCCTCATGACCTGACTTCTCCATATGAAAACTACATTACATGACAGAATTGCTCAGCACATCTAACACAATAGACAAAGACTGTATTTTTCCATAAAGATATGACTAACCCAGGAACTGCTGAATTTCCCCTAACTCGCAACATAGTATAAATTGAAGGCCATCTGCCTAAATACCAATACCTGCTCAGAACACTGCAGATTCCACTACCTCACATATACCTTAAGAGGCTGCAAAACACCCTCACTAGTTTTGTATGGGCACACAAAAAAGTGCGAGTGGCCACAAAGATCCTCACCAGACAGGTGTCGCAGGGAGGGTTAGGTTTGCCAGAGGTCCAAACATACTACAGAGCAGCACTGCTATCCACAGCACTACAGGCACACACGACACAAAACCCACCACAATGGATGGAGATGGAGTCCACATGGACTTGTCCCAAAGGCCTCAAATACCTCTTCTGGGTACCTCATGGGAGACGCCCGGCGCTCCCTGAGATGCCCACCACAACCGACACCCTGTTGAGGATATGGGACAAAGCCATGCCACAACTGGGGTACTCCACCAAATGGACAATGGCCACTCCCTTATATAGCATACATATAACACACCCCAATTTTGACCACAGGGGGTGGACCGAACATGGGTGCACACTGGTCAATCACCTATTTAGCCATGGACTCCTGAAACAATTCCCTGATTTACAAGCTGAGTTTGACCTGCCACAGAGGTTGATATTTTCCTACCTCCAATTAAAGGGCATATTGTCGCACAACACTACCACAACCGTTCCGACACACGCGAAAAGCATAGAAAAAGCATGTACGTCTATGATCATGCCCAACAAGCCGCTGTCGCTTATGTATGCCGCTCTCAACGACTCCACAGCCCAACCACAAAAAGACAATTATAGAGACGCCTGGCATAGGGAATTAGGCACGACACTTACAGATGGACACTGGAACAAGGCATTCACTGCGCACAAGGGTAGGTCCAGATGCGCCTCCCACCTAGAGCTCCTTCGCAAGCTGCAATACAGATGGTACCTGGTACCGACCAGACTGGCTAACATATACCCAGGCACTTCCAGGCTATGCTGGAGATGCTCTAAAGCAGAAGGCACAATGCTCCACATCTGGTGGGCCTGCACGGCCCTCAAAGAATATTGGAGCGAGGTAGAAGGGTTAATAAATGGAGCGCTACTCATAGATGACAAGCTCACTCCAGAAACAGCTTTACTATGCATGTCGCTAGATGCCTACACTAAGTCACAAGCCAGCCTAATTTTCCACATACTAATGGCAGCTAATCTATCAATAGCTAGGAATTGGAAGCAAACACAAGCACCTAATAGATCTACCGTCACCAAACAAACTACACTCAATCTGACATACGAGACTGGGACATACCAAGGGCTTCACCCATCGAAGCATATGTTACAGGCCAAGAAAGACTGGGACGCATACATAGAAAGGGACAAAGGGCTGAACCCCTAAGAAGATAGGGACTAGCGTTAAAAGAAGGCGATGCTTATCAGGTCACCGGCCCTAGAGAAAGAGAGACAGGCAATGTACCCACTAAGTAAACATTTATAGCTAAGTAAGGTACCCCGTTCCCATCTCCCCCTCCCCCAAATCCCTCCCCTTCCCCCCTTCCTAGGAGAGCACAGTAACAAACAAAAGGGAGACAGTCCACGCAAATGTGTCTATGATAAGATACCAATAGTATGCATGAGTATATTCCGTTTGTGACTTTTGAAATTGTATCACTGTAAATGGACTGTTGCACTGTACGAGTCTTTTTTACCCACCCCTTCTTTCCTTCTGTATCCCAGTTTGGATTTTTAGACATGTACAATAAAAATTGTCAAATTGAAAAAAAATAAATTGAAGGCCATGAGAACACTGTAGTAATGAAATGTTCTATTCATAAGAGACCTTGCACCTGACCACGAGATCTGACATCACCGACCGTGTAAAATGATGCTCAAGACCCCCTTGTCCCCACCCGTGTCCAAAATAATACCACCTCTTGGTGGGTGGACACGAAGCTAACCACTTAGTTTTTGATCCAATTAATAATATTGATGGGTGGACACTGATATAGTCACATAACATTTAATCCAATTAATGATGTTTATTTGTTATTATCTGATATTCAATGATGATGTCATTTTGCCTTTAAAAAGGTCTGCATAACTGTTTTCCAACTAGATTGCATTAAATTTTCTGAAGTGCTTTTAACCTGAACTCCATGTGTCAGTGTGAGCTTACTTCTGCGTATACGCAATTTAATCATCTCAGATTTGGACAGGAACAGATAGACATTTAAACATATTTGTTTATTTCTAAATTAATCTACATCAATCTTACAGCATAAGCGAGTGATCTCAGGACTCTTACTGTATTTCATGCCTACATGTCTGCAGCATGCTAAAATATAAGAATGTGCAATACATACATTTATAAGCTATGACAGATCATCTTTTCCCTTTTCCTATATATTTGTTTTTTTTTTTTCTCTTCTTCTGTTTTTCCCTAGTGATATAAAGCAGAGTTACCAACATATCCTGCCCACTAGATGAAGTTCAGCAGTTTTTGTCAGCTCAGGCTTTTATTTAGCAATGCACAAACTAGCACACCGTAACCATATAGCAGCATGACTTAACGTGACAAACATAATTAACACAGTGAGAACCTGATCTGCCGTAATGGTGACCTGGGTATAAACATTTAACCATTTAACCTTATAACATGCAGGGCGGCATACCTAATCATACCACTAAGCGAGAATAATTTTGTCGTATACACATGTAACTTAGCATGATTATTGCAAACTGCGAATGTCTTATAGCCTGCTATTTTCATGAAAAAAAACCAAAAATGTGCTGTCTAAACTGCCACACTGTGAAATGATGTGAAACTGCTTGCAGCGCCTGTCGTGGCTCTGTACGCTTCTTGTTACTTCAAGCACAAATAAAATAAAGAATTCAAAAAAAAAAATACAAGTAAAAAATATATGATAACAATTGTGTCCCTGAGTGGACTCTCACTGAGACGCATTTCTCCCAATGCCTTGGGCTTCTTTAATCGGTACCGATTTTATTTACTTTATTTTGTTGTAATAAATATTGAATTTTAAAAGTACCTATTCGACTAAAGTGACATTACCATTGGTCCACTATATACTACACCAAAGGAGTTTCTCTGTTTTAATCTATTTTGAGGAAAACCAACACACTTAAAAGGGTCACGTGCCACCAAACGGCACAGAAGTATTTGTGATCTGAGCCTGTCCCATTACAAGGCTGGCTCTGATAAATATGAGTTGCAATTCTCCACCACTTATATTGTTAATTGTCTCCTCCACAGATTTACGCTATATTTTATTTCTTTTCTTTTTATGTCATAAATCACCTGTATATTGAATGTGAGTATTATTGTCCAACTCACCAACCTTCCTAAAGCGCTCCACTGAACATATGCCAAGGCTGGACTATTGTCTGAACTTTGGTATATGTAAACCTTTTGCTCTATATACTTATCACAGGGGGTGAGAGAGACTTCCCCTGGAGTGTGAAGCTGCTGTCACATATATTGTTATATATTCTAAGCGCACTGGTCACAGGCCTTTTTTTGAGCATAATCCTACGGAGAAGCATTGTGATTGGATCAGGCTACCACTTCTGATGATGTCAGCAGACTGCTTGTTTTACTGAGTCTAGCAGCATGCAGAGTTACAGCTTCAGGCTTGAATACAGTAAGATTTTTACTATATTTATGGAGGCATGGGGGGCCCAGGGGGGGCTAGTTGGTGGTTTCAGGGCCAGCCTTAGGCCTTTAGGCGCCCTGTGTGAAAAATCTTCCCGTCCCCTCCTTCCCCCCCTCCTTCCCCCTTCCCACACACCCTGACACACGCGCACACACAAACACATGCAGGCAGTCACACACAGACAGCCACACACAAACACACAGACATAGAATGTGACGGCAGATAAGAACCATTCGGCCCATCTAGTCTGCCCAGTCAGTCACATACACAGGTAGACAGCCACACACACACACACACAAACACACACACAAACACACACAGGTAGGCAGCCACACACACAGGCAGGCAGTCACACACAGACAGCCACACACAAACACACATGCAGACAGCCAAACACACAGAGGCAGACAGCCACACACACACACACAGACAGTGACACACACAGGGGCAGACAGCCACGCACACACACACACACACAGGCAGACAGCCACACACACACAGTCACACACACAGACCGTCACACAGGCAGACAGTCACACACACACACACAGACAGACACACACACAGGCAGACAGTCACACACACAGGCAGACAGTCACACACACACACAGGCAGTCACACACACACAGGCAGTCACACACACACACAGTCACACACACACACAGTCACACACAGGCAGACAGTCACACACACACAGACACACACACACAGTCACACAAAGGCAGACAGTCACACACACACACACAGACAGTCGCACACACACACAGACAGTCACACAGACAGTCACACACACACACACACAGACAGTCACACACACACAGTCACACACAGGCAGACAGTCACACACACACAGACAGTCACACAGACAGTCACACACACACACACAGACAGTCACACACAGTCACACACAGACAGTCACACACACAGTCACACACAGACAGTCACACACACAGACAATCACACAGACAGTCACACACACACACACAGACAGTCACACACACACAGTCACACACAGGCAGACAGTCACACACACAGTCACACACACACAGACAGTCACACACACAGACAGTCACACACACACACACACACACAGTCACACACAGGCAGACAGTCACACACACACAGTCACAAACACAGGCAGACAGTCACACACACACACAGTCACACACAGGCAGACAGTCACACACACAGGCAGACAGTCACACACACACACACAGGCAGACAGTCACACACACACACAGTCACAAACACAGGCAGACAGTCACACACACACAGTTACACACAGGCAGACAGTCACACACACACAGTCACAAACACAGGCAGACAGTCACACACACAGGCAGACAGTCAAACACACAAGCAGACAATCACATAGTTACCTCTGTTCCTTGTGGAGGCAGACAGGCAGTGCAGCTCCTGGATTCTGGTCGTGGGGGGAAGCAGGGACTCCTTCCTGCTTCCCCTGCAGCAATAAGACGGCATTTTAGCTCCGCCCCGCCGCACGCTAAGCCCCGCCCCTGCCGCACGCTAAGCTCCGCCCCCGCCGCAATTTTCTTTTTTTTCTTTTTCTGCCATGTGTGAGCTGTGCGGCCGCAGGGCGCCCCCTGCTCCATGGCGCCCTGTGCGGCCGCACAGCTCGCACACCCCTAAGGCCGGCCCTGGGTGGTTTTAACACTATGGGGTTAGGAATACATATATGATTTCCCTATTGCGTAGGTATGGCATAAGGGCAGAGGGGGCCGACGCAAGGCCATTTTTATGAGCCGTGGAGTCCCACATTCTTATGGAATTAAGGATGGTCGGGCATGTGACTCTGATCATGGGTCTAGATGTTCTGGGTACCCATATGAGCAGTTGTGGCAGGACTGCGCCCACCATAAGGGCTTTTACATCTGCCCATTTACTTTCCCCTGGAGGAGAGTGCCACATTGCTACCTGTGCTAATTGACTTGCTACATAGTAGAAATATAAATTAGGTAGACCTAGTCCACCTCTTGTTTTCGGCCTGTGTAGTATGTGTCTCGAGATCCTATGGCGTTTGTTTTGCCATATGAAGGCCCCTATTGCCCGTTGCAAGGGCTGTAGTTGCGTCCTCGAAATGTGTATGGGAATAGTTTGGAATAGGAATAGGATCCTAGGCAGTATATTCATTTTTACCGCGTGGATACGTCCTATCCACGAGATGGGCCTGTCTGTCCAGGTCTCTAGTTCCTTAGTTAGCGTTTTGAACATCGGTGTGTAGTTGTGGCTATATAACTGTGCTGGATTTGCCGTAAGGCATATCCCTAGATATTTTAGTGACTGGTGTACAACGCAGATATTGTGTGTTGTCTGTATTGTGGTTACCTCTCCCCCAGGGATGTGTATCGGAAGGGCGCTACATTTTGACATGTTGGCTTTGTAGCCAGAAATTTGTCCGTAGTCCCGTAGGACGTCTTGGAGGGCCCCCAAAGATCTTGTGGGGTCGGTGAGCGTTAGGAGCACGTCATTCGCATAGGCTGAAACCAGGAACTCTCTCCCTCCCACCCTAACGCCCTTTATGTCTGGATGTTTCCTCAGAGCCTGAAGCAAAGGTTCGAGCGAGAGCACAAACAACAAAGGGGACAAGGGGCACCCCTGTCGTGTTCCATTGTGAAGTTGGAATGGTCGGAGCTGGGCTCCTGTAATTTTTACCTGTGCCTGTACATTGGTGTACATGGTTTTTATTAGTGTTGTTGATTGTTCGGGGAAACCTAGGTGGGATAGAAGTATAAACAGATAAGGCCATTGAACTCTGTCGAAAGCTTTTTCTGCATCGAGCGAGAATAACAACGTTGGGGTGTTGGTGGCTGCCTGTTTCCATATGAGGTCAATGTTTCTGCGGGTGTTCTAAAATAGCTGCCTGCCGGGTATAAAGCCTACTTGGTCTGCGTCTATTAGTTCTGCAAGATACGGGTTGAGCCTATCCGCTTGTATTTTGGCTAGGATTTTCATATCATGGTTTATGAGGGATATGGGCCTATAGCTTCCGGGGAGTAGCGGGTCTTTATCTGGTTTAGGTAATAAGATAATGGTGGCTAGGGACATATACTGGTTCAGTGTACCTCCCTCTCTAAATCTATTGAATACCGCTGTCAGGTGAGGTGTGAGTTCCTCCCTAAAGGTCTTGCAGTATGTCCCGTCAAAACCGTCCGATCCGGGGGCCCTGTTTCCTTTTAGCTCAGATATGGCCCGGTCTACCTCTTCCGGTAGGATTTCCACAGCCATTTTATCTCTCGCTTCTTGCGATAGTTTAGGTAGACCTAGGTTGGCTAGGAATTTTTGTGTCAGTTCTGTGTCATTCGTTATATGTGTCTTTGAGTTTGGTGAGTGGTTGTAGAGGGATTTATAGAAGTCAGTAAATACTTCAGCGATATCTGTTGGCGCAGTTTTAATGGAGCCGTCCGGGCGTCGTATGGATGTGATATATCTGCTCCTCCGTCTGGGTTTTATAACCCTTGCTAGGAGTGTGTCCATCTTGTTAGCTTTTTCGTAAAAGGTTCGTTTTGACCAGGTCATTGCTTTGGCCGTATCGTCTAGTAACAGGGTGCGGATGGTATGTCGTTTTGCTTCCACCTGTCGTAGTGTCTCTTCATTGGGTCTAGTCTGGTGTTGGTGTTCTAATCTCCTAAGGTCGGTCAATAGTGTGTTCAGTTTTTGGTATTTGTTTTTCTTTTTGGCCGTTGCTATTTTAATAAACGTGCCCCGTATCACTGTCTTGTGCGCTGCCCATATCGTTTCCTATCTGAAGTCAGGGGTGTCATTCGTGGTGAAATAGCCTAGTATTTCGGTCCGTATCTGTTCTATTATCTCTTGGTCTCTGAGTAGTGAGGTGTTGAGTTTCCAGGTCCCTGGGGACGCTACGCCTAGGTTCCCCAATGTAAGGGAGACATCCGCATGGTCAGACCATGCGATGGTCCCTATTTCGGAACCTGTGACCCGGGTCAGACATCTTTCGTTGACCAGGAATAAATCTATCCTAGAATAGGTATTGTGTGCGGCTGAATAGAATGTGTAATCAACGGTGCTTGGATGACGTGCCCTCCAGACGTCCACCAACCCCACCCCCGTCAGAAACCTGTGGAACAGCTTGTCTTGACCCCCTCGCCCGTGGGATC
Source organism: Pelobates fuscus (assembly GCF_036172605.1). Taxonomy (NCBI): domain Eukaryota; kingdom Metazoa; phylum Chordata; class Amphibia; order Anura; family Pelobatidae; genus Pelobates; species Pelobates fuscus. The sequence continues at coordinate 142,911,194 of NC_086326.1, read as the reverse complement.
TAGGAGTTCCCTTACGTGTGCTCCTATCGACGGCCGGGCATGGCGCAGCGTTAAAGTCCCCTCCTACTATCAACATGCCAAATGGCAAATTCTGTATTTTTGCCTGTAACGTGTCCCAGAATTCGGCCGCTGGCTGGTTCGGGGCATACACGTTAACTAAGTGTATCGTCTGTGAAAGTAATGTGCCGGATAGAATGATATATCTATATAGTCAGCGGAAGATATTGTCATCGTGGCAGCTGTTCCGTATCAGGATAGCCACTCCGTTCTGTTTTCGGTGCGCTCTGGCTTCGTGCGTTGTGCTATATGTGTGGTCCTGTAACTTGAAGCTAGCCTGTTTCGGCAAGTGTGTTTCCTGAATAAAGGCAAAATCTGCCCTCATCCGTTTGAGTTCCCTGAACATCAGCCTCCTCTTCTTTGGAGCATTGAGGCCCTTCACATTTAATGTAGTGAGTTGCAGTGTCATGGTCTTGTCCTAGGTGCAGCGCTATCATCCAGGGCCGCGCCCAACCCCCCACCCCGCCACCCCACCCCATGAGAGTACAAGGACATAGGGGAATAGGAACAAATAGAGGGGGAAGGGATGGAAGAAAAATATGTAGGAAAGTATTTACTCGTGATCCACTGCGGCGCACGCTGTACGTGCCGCCAAAATCGTCTGGTCTTACTGGTGGCCAGACTGTGAAGGGGTGCATAATCCATCACCCCCCTCGTGTCCAGTGTCGGAAGAAGGTGTTGGTCCTTCAGCCTGCATCAGTGACACGCCAGTGTGCTCTAACTAAAGGCCTTTGTAGATTATGTTTGTTTCGACTCCTATTGTGTCATTTGTTCTAGTGTCTGGAAACTGCGAATAACATATTAACTTTAAAACGAAAGTAACTGATATGAACACTTGGCAACCCTCGGGTTCTCTGCCCTTCCTTAGTCTCGGTGAATTGCTCTGCCTGCCTGCCGGGGATGGGGATGTGCACGAACCTCTCCGCCGCAGGAGCAAGGACGGGCGCGGGTGGGCCTCCCCCTCGGTGTTCGTCCCCCTGGTGGGGGGACTATCATCCACTGTGCTACCCAGGCCATCTAGGGTCAGTCCACGCTGGGGTGGATCTAGTCTCGTGTGGGCTGGCTTACTGTATATAATTCTCTCGCGGCTCGGTTTGGGGTTGTCCTCTGCCCGCATCCTGGCTCCTGTGGAGATGTGTACCCCGCTATATTGGTGTCTAAGGCTATGCTTATCTTTAACCTGTAGAGGCCCGCACTATGGGGTTATTGTTTTCCCTGGTTTTCCTTGTGCTTGTGGTATGCTGTATGCCCACATACTCAGTCATTCTTGCTGATCTTCACACACATACATGTACTTATATCTATTTATACCTGTCCATACCCCTTTACCCATTCATACGCCCTCCCCTAGACTCCAATCTGTGTAGGTATTTGTTGTGTTTCCCTCACTTATAATATCGTGTGTGCTTGATCACTTTGTTGAATTGGGCCTGGTTGATGCTGCTTAACCCCCCCAGTGCCTGGCCTCTCTCTTGCCGAGCTCTACTTAATCAGTGTGGCAACCCCCTCGCCTTCCCCTCCACCCCCCGGTGTCTCCTCTCTGCTTACTGGTAAACTTGGTAACAAGTTAATTTTATTGTCCCAGTTCGTCGTGCGGCCCGGGCCAGGAAGAGGCCCCTCCTGTACCTCCGACACCCCTACCTCGTTCCCGGGGCGCAGTCCGTCAGACCAGTACACAATTCGCTGCTGCCATGCAAAGGAGTAGGCCGTCCGCTCTCCGGGTCGGATCAAATGGTGGGCACCAACTTTCTCTGGTTTAACTGCGGTTCTCCCGCTTCAACTCCTCCTGTCTCTGTTCATGCCCCGGTGGGAAGACCCCTTCCCGCCCAAACCGCCCTCCGACAGTCTCGGGGCCCCCTCCCAAATAAAGACAGGCCCGGCGTCCCGGTGTGTGTCCCAGTGTGACAGCGGTGGGGTAGATTCCCCCTTTCCCCAGAAGCGCGACCCAGGCCTACGCCAAGGCCCCGCTCCGCACCCAATCCCCTCCCAAGCTGACCCGCCGCTTACCCCCCTCATGCCCCCGGCCCATCAGGCAGTACCTCATGTCCCCTTCTTGGGTTGCTACCGCGATCGCTCCGGTCCCCGTCATCGCCTGCTCCCGGCCACCTGCCATTCTGTTGGGAGCGTATCCAGCCCCGCCGTGTTTCCGTGAGTTTCGTAGGCCCCGTGGTGGCGCCACTCCAAGGGCGCGCAGGAAATTCTGTGGGTCTCCCCCTGGCGAGAGGACATGAACCTTCCCCTCTCGGAACGCCAGTAACTTAAAGGGGTACCCCCAGGCGTATCGTATGGAGGCCTCTCGTAGGGATTCCGTGATCGGTTTCCACTCCCTTCTTCTTTGCAATGTACTGGGTGCCAAATCCTGGAATAGTTGTAGGGCTGATCCCTGATATACTATTTTTTCTTTTCTACTCTGCTGCATCAAAGCCTCTTTCGTTTGATAGTGGAGGAATTTTATGATGATGTCCCTTGGGGAGCCAGAGTCTAGGCGTTTAGCCCGGAGTGCTCTATGCACTCTCTCCATCTGCCACTTGTCTGCTGGTAGGTCAGGTAGCAGCGGTTTGAGTACCGATAGAATGGTGGTGTGTAGGGGTCCCTCACCCTCTTTTTCAGGGAAGCCCCTCAGACGGAGGTTATTTCAGGACCTGTTAGCTACATCCTCTAGTGCTAATTCGGCTTCTGCTAGTCGGGCTGTGAGCCTGTTGACTTGTGCGGCCGCCATGTTGTGGGCCTTGACTGTGCCCTCCATGCGGTCTTCAAGTCTGGAGGTTCTCGCGCCCAGTGCGGCGATCTCTGTTTGCAGTACCGCCGTAGCATGTTCTATCTCCCCTGCCAGAAAAGTCTGTACCTCCACCAGTCTGGACAGTATTTGTGATGTATCTCCTGCGCCGTGTCCCTCTGTTGTAGCCGTGCGCTGCGAGGGCGGTCTCGATGTGGAGCCCTGGCCGGCGCCATCTTGGGAGTCCGGCGGCCCGCTTTTCTGCGCGGACATTAGGTCGAGTACCGAGGTTCCGCACTCAGATCCCTTTTTGGGGAGCTTTTTGGGATTCCTTTTGTCCATTGTTCTTGGAGTAGGTATATTTTAGTTGCTGGTGTTGGCTATTTTTGGCGTGTTGGGCCCGGAGCTCTAGCTAGACGCGTCCAGCTCGGTCCCTGGTCAGGCCACGCCCCTGCTTATCTTTTTAATGTCAGACAAGTATGTACTATTAACTATAAGGAAGCGATAAATCTCGCTGCTTGTGTGACAAACTGTGTATAAATGCTAGCCCTGAAAGTACACTCATTTGAGAACTTGTTAAGCAATCTTTCGTGTCTGTGTCTTAATTTGCTAAACAAGAACTCCCGTCAATTGATGTGGTGACCGGAGAATCGAGAATCGAGGGGAGTTGAGTCCAGAACAGCATTAACCCTTTCAGCTTGGTGTCAGAAGTGGGATCAGCAAAGCCATTGGGTAAGTAGCCTTTTTATGTCTTATTGACGCTGATTGTCTATGACCCCTTTTGGTTCAGTAAGTCTGTATCCAGTAGATAGGAAAGGTGTAAGGACTTTAGTTATATTGAGACTGTAAATAGGTCTCCGGTTTATTATAGGGTTTTGGTAACCCAGGTTAGTATCTAAGATAGATACAGGGTATCTCAGGGTTTATTAAGACTATAGGTGTTCTGAGGGTTTATTAAGGGTTTATTAATCTCAGGGTTTATTAAGACTATAGGTGTTCTGAGGAGCACGGTTTATAGATCTATAAGTATACCCCAAACTTCTCTTTCTCCCGGTCACCTTTGATTGTCTTAAGTGTTCTTTGTGGGTGATTGGCTATATTGGGGACACACTTTGGTAAATTAGTAGTGTGTCCGCCCTGAGTCAGCAGTATGGGAAATGTGAGTTCAGGTCCTGAGTGACCAATATATATATACATATATATAAGATATCAGTACTGTATATTAGAAAAGAACTGACTCGCAGGTTGTACCTGATAGATGAAAGGTAAATCTGCTAGTCTAGTGACTCGATCCCTCTCTGTCCACGGTTCTCCAACCCTCGATTGTCAGCTGAATATTCAGGGAAGAATTATGGAAGCGTAATAACGAGACACACACAAGTTGCTTTCCAAAAGTCTTCTGACAATGTATTCAAAATGCTCTGTACTTATACAGTATTTGTCACGAACATTGGTTACAAAAGGTTATAAAAAGGTTACAAAAAGGTTACACGAGATACATAAAAGAGGAAGTAGTTTCTGCTGTTACGTTCAATATTCAATAATCTATTCTTACAAAATATGACATGTACATTGTGGTTAAGCGCATCCGATTACATAGAAACTGTTATAGCTTGTGACTTCCTTTCAGTTATGTTTTGTAAGCGGTTCTGCAAAAGAGCTTGCTACTACATTTACAAAATAATTCAACTTATACAATACTGACAGATTAACTGTTTCAATTCCTTCATTTCCCCTCTTTGAGCAATATTTTGCTCATACCCTATTTAAGGAGTCCTGGTCAGACAACTAGCCATCTGCCATGGTATATTCAGGATTGCTAGCCAATCCTGCAGGTCTTTCATTATGTCTTCGGCCACTATTCCCATAGCATAGGACTAGGCATTCGACCAGTACCATAAGCTTATAGATCTGTATCAGCATGTTTATCATTGCTTCGGTTATGTGTATACATTTGGAGATACTCATCATAGCAAGCTGGGGATTTTACAGGAACAGTGTTGCGTGTATGTTTGTAAATGCAGAATACAATAATCTTAAAAATAGCATAGACAAGTAGAGCAAGGACCAGAACCATAACAATAATTATTGCAATGTTCTTTAGTCAGTCTAGGATACTGTCAAACTTAAACCAATCTGCCCATGGGTGATCAATACCTGAATTCCTCTTCATTTCTATGGACAGGTCTTCCAATTTCTTTATAGCTAGGGTTACTTTACCATTAGGGCCAGTGTTCTCTGGAATATAGGTACAACAAACACTGGAGTCAAGTAATTTACAGACTCCTCCCTTTTCTGCTAAAATCATATCAAGGGCCATTCTATTCTGGAAAGTCATTTGTGAGGTAGCCTGTAATTGTTCAGCAAGACCTTGTAATGCATCTTGTGTGTAATTTACAAATCTTTGCTGATTATAATATATATATATAATTAATCCAGTTAACATTCTTGTTAGCTGTTATAATGGGAAAAATTGATTCAAATCCTGCTGCCACCTCGTCTCTAGCTTTATATTCATTAGGGACCCCTCTTGGAATACCAATGGCATCTAGATGTGGGTCGAAACTACCTTGTGGAGATTCCCTTTTCCTTCTTGTGGAATTAGTTACAACCTTAGTTTCAGGGAGAGAGTCGCCAAATATATGGAGGGGCATGATTATTTTAGCTGGGGCACATTCTCCTCTCCGGGGGGTGGGGAGTCTAGAACGTATTTTCATATCTCCACATATCCAATAAACGTCTCCCACAGATTGTGTTTGATTCACTAAGGTAATATTACTGTAGGCAGAGCAGAATCCTGAACAGAAGTTATCAAATGGTTTACCCACCTTACCATCATTATTTCCCTGAAAACAAGTATAATTACCAGGGTATACTGAGACAGCATCATTTAATTTAAACTTGGGTTCACCAATAGGGTGATCCTGTAGTATTAACAGTGGTACCTGTAAACAAGCTTAGGAAACATCCCCAGTACTCATCAGGGACATGTTAGGGTACGGTTCCTAGATGAGGTCTGGCACTACCACATACATAACAGTTTGACCTGTTATTGGAATGTGCATTATATCTCATCCATTCCAGCCATAGGTTTGTATCTGTATACCCTGTTTCTAGCGCTATGGTATTTTCAAACGTGGGATCTGCTATGGCCATCATATCACCAAGGGTTTGAATGTGGGGCTTTAGAGGATTAACAAGGGTTTGTCTAGAGGTGAGGCTCTCCCATTCTGAGGAGTTCCACATATCTTTTAACTGGAATTTTCCTCAATTACCTCCAATGCCTCCTCTTAAAAAGGTACTGAGAATATAAATACCTTCATCTCCGGGACTGGGGTTTTCAATATTTAAGGTAAATTTCATGGAGTGCCCAGTTTGCCCTGTAGGGGTACATGTACCTGGCTTTGTTAGGGTAATTCTAGTCAAGAGGGACATTCATATCCTTTTTATCTAATGCATTCTGTGGCTTATAACCCCAATCTGTCCCGGTGTTCCATCTAACTGAGCCCCAATAATCACAATTGTTTCCCCTCTTTGAGCAATATATTGCTCATATTATCGGTTAAAAGGACTACCCAGGACAGAGAAATTTCCACATTATGGCATTCCCAAACAATCATGTGGTCTTCAAGAAACAGAAATATAGCAGAAAAAAAAAGACACTTAATACTTTTGCAGACAGATATATGGAAAATAGATGTTTAAGACAGAATGGAACTTGGGCTTATAGCAAATATATTATTGCACAACCAGGACCTTGCGTCCTATATCTTTTAACCATTTCCCTATTCCAAAGGTCCAGTCAAAACCAGTCATATCCTCATGCAGTTCCTCAAAACATGGGAATCCATCCTTGGCACACTCAACATATATCAAAAACACACATAGTACATTCATCCCTGGGTCAGCTAACACTTCCTCTCACTCTGGCTAACTCTACAAAAATAAAAATAAAAATAGTTCAATAGTTCAGCATAGTTCAGAAAAATAGAATAAGTCTTTCACAGAGTATAAAGAAATCAGTTTAGACACCAGACATTTTGTTCCATAAAAACGGCTAAGGGTAGCAATATGGCTGACAACAAGACAATGTCAGCTTCCACTTAGTTCTTCTTTTGTCTGCTGGATTTTCACCACAATGCTCTGTGCAACACCCCAATGGTGGAAAGGGTTATTACAGAACCAGCGGTATTAGACAGCACTGCACCTTCAGGACTTTCCAGGTTCTTGTGTGCAAAGTTTATGTCCTCATAAATAAGTATCTCAGTTTCTTCGGCCTGCATGGATAATGGCTGTAACGGATCGCCTGGCACCCCGACTTGGTACCTCCGTTAATGGATGCTCCTAGTGCTTCCTGAGGACTCCAAGCACTCTGGCAGACACCACAATCACCGAATCCGAGAAACCTTTAAATTCTCCCAAGCATATGAATGCTGTAGACCATTGAATAGGAACCATACGAATAGGTTTTCAATCCTAGCAGTCAAACTGGAACAGCATACAATAAATCCTTCCCCCAATAATGAGACGACACATCACTTTGAGGTTAAAACAGGAACTCTGGACTGGCTCATCCAGCCCGGCTTTTATTACAATAATACACATACAGTCCACACCCAGGGGGAGGCATAAAATATCCAATCACATACATGGTTCAGCCCACACATCCCCTCCCCTCAGATAACATTAAACCCAATTATCCGGTACACCTTTTCAGCCAAGTTCTGGATGTACCCCAAAACCCGGGGGTACACCTTTAAATCCAGCATCGCTGGATAGCCCTTATTCAGGGGGACAACATATCCAAAATTCAAGTCATTCGGATGAATGGTTCGGGAGATATGGGGTTCCAAAGATTTGACCGACCGCATGGGTAAAGTATCCGAAAACAGTTCCATGCATTTTGGCCCTGCGGTCGGTCACAAACAAGGGAATGAAAACAGGCGAATTGCCTGTGTTATAGAGCCTGGAGAGGGTTTGAATGAATTCCCTTGTTTGAGGGGTTCTTTCTACCGAACGGCGGGCCATTCGGTAGTTTATATACGAATTTCTGGAAGTATGGAGGTCTCAGCGGTGTTTGCCTAGTCAAGTGTCCGATTTTAGTTCCAGACACTCGACGGCAAAACACCGCTGTTCGGTAGTTTAAGATGGCCGCCGCCACGTGTTTTTTTCCCGAATGGCGGCCACCCAGAGGACAAAGAATACATTACACTGATTGCCAATTACCCGTTTGCAACATTGTTGCAAACTGTAATTGGAGGCACACTTATTCCTGGGTGGTCTGGTTGTTCGGTAGTTTCACTCAATATAATGAATGGAGTGATTCTACCGAACAATCAGGTGAATGCTGCATACATATCCCAGGTTAAGCTTAACACACAAATACACATATAATATTACAGGCAGTACACTAGAATATGTAGCACAGTCTTAAAGGGACAGTAGTCCCAAAAGTCCCAATATGTCCATAGATGCTGTTAAAAGGGCCAGTAGCAGCAATATACAGTACAATATGCCCCAAATAACCCAGGGGCCATAGTCAGTAGGTAGGAGGCTAGCAAACAGGCTTCTCCAGGGCCCAGTGGCGAGGTTGGTTTCGCCACATTTCTCCCCTTTTCCAAACATACTAACAGGGTACCTGACCTCTTGCCGGTCAGTGCCCTTGTTAGTCCAGCAGCCCACCCACAAAACAGAAACAGCAGTACAGTCCACCCACAATGAATGGTTACTACACCTGAGTAATGGAAAAACTTGTCCAGGCCCAGGTGCCTCACCCCGGCTGTGTGGGGGACTGGTAGGCTGTTTTGGTGGGTTGCTGAGTGGGCAGAGACCAGCGGTACTCTGCCCTGGTGCCAGCACTACTACAGGAGTAGTCTGGTTGGAGCCTGGTTGCTGGAGACCGACTGTCTCCCCTTTAGCTGCGCAGCTCTGCTGCTGGAGACCGACTGTCTCCCCTTGAGTTACACCGCTCTGCTGCTGGAGACCGACTGTCTCCCCTTGAGTTACACAGCTCTGCTGTTGGAGACCGACTGTCTCCCCTTTAGTTACACAGCTCTGCTGCTGGAGACAGACTGTCTCCCCTTTGGCTAAACAGCCCTGTTGTGGGGGGGCAGGACCGATCGTCCCTACCCCCTGTGCTGGAAGTGCAGAGACCACGGTCCCATCTGCACAGGTGTGGGGCTTACAGTCTCCCCCTGGTACATTAAGCTGCCGCTGGGGAGAGGTGGTAACCAGCTCCTCTCCCATTAGAACACTCTGCCCATTGATGATCTGCCGCTGGGGAGAGGAGGTAACAATCTCCTCTCCCATGCCTACTTTCAGTCTTTGTGGAGGGAGACCGACTGTCTCTCCTCCCAATTCAGTGTCCTGCTGCTGGGGAACGGAGACTGGGCTCTCTATTCCCAAAAAATCACGCTGCTGCTGGGGGGTAGGACCAACTACCTCTGCCCCCTGTAACTCAGCCTGCCGCTGGGGAGGGAGGACGCTGCTCTCCTCTCCCTGCACTTCACACTGCCTTCCCGGCATATCACTCTGCTGCTGGGGGGTAGGACCAACTACCTCTGTCCCCTGTAACTCAGCCTGCCGCTGGGGAATGGAGACTGGGCTCCCAATTCCCTGCAATTCACACTGCCGCTGGGGAATGGAGACTGGGCTCCCAATTCCCAACAAATCACACTGCCGCTGGGGAGGGAGGACGGCCCCTTCAGCTCCCTGTAACTTGGGCGCAGAGACCACGGTCCCATCTGCGCTGGTGAGGGGTTTACTGTCTCCCCTTGGTGGGTTAGGTTGTCGGTGGGGAGAGGGGGTAACAAACTCCTCTCCCTTACACACCTTCAACCGCTGGGGAGAGGGGATAACAGGCTCCTCTCCCTGCACCGTAGACTGCCGCTGGGGAGCAAGAACGGCACTTTCAGCTCCCTGTAACGCACACTGCCGCTGGGGATCTGGGCCGACTGCCCAGCATCCCTGTAGGGCCGGTAGAGAGACCGCAGTCCCATCTCCACCTGCCATCTGTGGGTCTTCCCAGGACCAATCCGTGAGGCCCCTCAACATTTGTGAGTAAGGGCCACCTGCTTCCCCACCTGGCAACTCTGGCTGCTGCTGGGGATCTGGGCCGGCTGCCCAGCATCCCGGTGGAGAGACCTTGGTCCCATCTCTACCTGCCTGTTGTGGTTCCTCACAGGACCAGTCTATGAGGACCCCCACTTCGGGTTCCTCCCGCCGCCTCAGGGAAAGACGGCTAACCTCCTCGGATGCAGCCTCTACTCGGCTGCTGTAACGCTCCTGCTGCTGAGCATACTTCCTCTCTTTCGCCAACCGGAATTCTCGGTCCAGCCTTGTGTTTCGCTCAGCCATGACCTGGTTCCAGATCACCCGGCGTGTCTCCATGGGTATATCATCCCCATACTCGGCCACTCGCTGCCTCACCTCGGCCAGCCAATCATCTCCAGAGCCAGAACCTTCCATACTTGTCTGCTCCCAGGGGCGCTGCACGACTGCTAGCGTTGCCCTCAATTTGTAAATCCAAACAGTGTCTCTGAGCTGCTTTACCTCACACTAGGACGCCATCCCACCGCTGCCACCAATGTAACGGATCGCCTGGCACCCCGACTTGGTACCTCCGTTAATGGATGCTCCTAGTGCTTCCTGAGGACTCCAAGCACTCTGGCAGACACCACAATCACCGAATCCGAGAAACCTTTAAATTCTCCCAAGCATATGAATGCTGTAGACCATTGAATAGGAACCATACGAATAGGTTTTCAATCCTAGCAGTCAAACTGGAACAGCATACAATAAATCCTTCCCCCAATAATGAGACGACACATCACTTTGAGGTTAAAACAGGAACTCTGGACTGGCTCATCCAGCCCGGCTTTTATTACAATAATACACATACAGTCCACACCCAGGGGGAGGCATAAAATATCCAATCACATACATGGTTCAGCCCACACATCCCCTCCCCTCAGATAACATTAAACCCAATTATCCGGTACACCTTTTCAGCCAAGTTCTGGATGTACCCCAAAACCCGGGGGTACACCTTTAAATCCAGCATCGCTGGATAGCCCTTATTCAGGGGAACAACATATCCAAAATTCAAGTCATTCGGATGAATGGTTCGGGAGATATGGGGTTCCAAAGATTTGACCGACCGCATGGGTAAAGTATCCGAAAACAGTTCCATGCATTTTGGCCCTGCGGTCGGTCACAAACAAGGGAATGAAAACAGGCGAATTGCCTGTGTTATAGAGCCTGGAGAGGGTTTGAATGAATTCCCTTGTTTGAGGGGTTCTTTCTACCGAATGGCCCGCCGTTTATATACGAATTTCTGGAAGTATGGAGGTCTCAGCCGTGTTTGCCTAGTCAAGTGTCCGATTTTAGTTCCAGACACTCGACGGCAAAACACCGCTGTTCGGTAGTTTAAGATGGCCGCCGCCACGTGTTTGTTTCCCGAATGGCGGCCACCCAGAGGACAAAGAATACATTACACTGATTGCCAATTACCCGTTTGCAACATTGTTGCAAACTGTAATTGGAGGCACACTTATTCCTGGGTGGTCTGGTTGTTCGGTAGTTTCACTCAATATAATGAATGGAGTGATTCTACCGAACAATCAGGTGAATGCTGCATACATATCCCAGGTTAAGCTTAACACACAAATACACATATAATATTACAGGCAGTACACTAGAATATGTAGCACAGTCTTAAAGGGACAGTAGTCCCAAAAGTCCCAATATGTCCATAGATGCTGTTAAAAGGGCCAGTAGCAGCAATATACAGTACAATATGCCCCAAATAACCCAGGGGCCATAGTCAGTAGGTAGGAGGCTAGCAAACAGGCTTCTCCAGGGCCCAGTGGCGAGGTTGGTTTCGCCACAATGGCCAAACAGATGTAATTGCAAAATACTTATTGCATGGTCAGCCAGAGAGATTGGTGTGTAGTCCCAGAAATCAGGCGGCACAAACACTCCAGGACGGTCTCTACAATCATACAAACACAAAGATCAATACAACATCAATTAATTAATTACCTAGGCTAAAACTTAAATTAGAGATTAAGGTTTAACCCTTAATTTGTGTAACATGTACTTCTCTTATATTTGCTTATATTTTATGCAATCTGTCTTCTATGAAGTTTTACATAATACCCCTTTGGAATGCCTTTGTTCGGATGAGAGAAGCACTCACTCTATAGAAATGCTTGTTAGGATGAATATTAAAACACTAACATATACATATGGGGATAATTCCCAATAAAACTCTGTTCCTAAACTTGAACCTTGATTTGATACTCAAAATTAATTACTTTAATAATCCCGAATAATTCAATACTCTTGGATTAACACCTAAAACTATATAAAATATTAAAAACATGAACCATCTGTGTATTAAGCTGGGGTTGTTGGGTGATGGTATAGGTTGGAAGCTGTGGTTGGTATTGAGGAATCTGTGGGGGTGGGTTTGGGCACTCATTTTTCCAGTGACCCTGCTATCCACAATTAGAACAGTGTGTTCCACCAATGCTGAAGTTGTTACCTCTACAAAAGTTAGACCCTTTGACCAAATCCTCCACCTCTGCCTTTGTTCCATATGCAGGTCGGGATTACCTAACTCACACCCCCTCTGTGTACCACACAGATATAATATTAACAAGCTTTTAAAGGTTTAATGCATAGTTAAATTGTGTATATAAAGCAAGGTTGTCTAGGGGTATATATATCGACAATGAAAGCATAGCCTTCATATAGGGCTTCCAATGCTGACAGTCTGTAATGCAGACATGCAGTTAGGTACTTTTCCATTGTTATAATATATTTAAAACACTAAGACCTTGCAAAAAATTTTAAAACGCATATTGCTTCCTGTACCTGGGGCCGTGCAAGGATGTAGTTGGGACATATTTCAAATTGAGTATCAAAAGTCTAACCACAAAACTAAATGTTATACGCTTATCAAGAAAACAAGTTTAACCCGTCAGTGCATACTTTGGATAGCCTCTTTGCATAATTTGGCACCTAGTGAGATTATTATATTATTTATTAATCCTCTTCTGGATCTGCAAATTGCTTTCAATTTACCCATACAAATATAATACAGTAGTTTAGGAGATTAAAATTACCTCACTTATAAATTTCAGAAATTGTCTAATCTCTATTAAAAATACCATGTTATTATTACCCCATAATCAATGAGGCATACTAGATGAATCTTACTTTGACACAAACAATGCAATATACTTTAAAAGTAGAGTTAACTCTGAGCTGGACAATACTCCCCTATTAGAACTCCTTTATGAGGGAGAGACATCTTGTCCATTCAATCCTTTTTATCAGTAAAAGAATGACTTTCAGGATTAATCAATTTGCAAATGGAAACGTGGACCCACGATTTGAACAGCAGAAGTTTGCGGGGCCCCTTTCACATGGGATGTAACAAGCGCTTTTCTTGCTCCAGGAGTGATAGCATACAATTGTTTAATTCTAGCGGGCTGGACAGCATTTCACCTTTTGTAAAAACACTAAATGCTTACGTTAATGATATGCAAATCACTCTGCTAGTTAAACTCCTACACAATGGACAATAAAATACATAAAACACATAACACACCAATTCATTTCAAACCATATAACTCATACTCAGCATCCAATGTAATATTACACTTCATCTCACAAAACAGACATCTCTCAAAACAGACGTAGTAGAAACACATAATGGATACCCAGCAGATAAGCCAATACAGAAAACACATTCATTGCACGCAACTACACACTCTGTGTCCCTCCTAGGAAACACGGGTAGACACAATATGAAAGCAGTCTTAAACTAACTCCAAATCTCCATTCCCATATAGCTATATCAGACCACAACACAGAGTCTCTCTGAGCTGATAGAACTACTCCAACTCCAACTACTCTTGGCCAAAACACTAGTATTCAACAGCTAATAAAACAGTTATTTGCTAGGTTATTTGACTGGCATTCTTATCAGTATCACTAGACTGAGACAAACTGATTCATATATAATTTAAAACAACACAGCAACATATAAATTAAACCACTTTCCAGTTAAGCTGCACACTTCACGCATTATCACAGTCACCATTTACACAGAATAAACAGTTAACAGCTGTACTCAGAACATATTATTGTAAGGTATACCAATTTTAGTTTGTATTAGATTTATTTTAGGGATTCTTATGTATACATGTTTTTTCTTAATTCACTTCATTACTTTAATCTACTATAGTATTGTATATAAAGAAAGGATCCATTTATATAACGCGCTCATAACTCAAATATTTGTATGAAACTTCCATTAACTAATCTGAGTTGGTACTGCATCAACTTAAATCTTCTAGAAATTGAGCAAACATCTGGACCAGATTACACAGACATGGTTTCACCCGAATCTTTCAGAACTCTCAGAGACTTAAAAATTTATACTATACCATGTTGAAAGGCATGGAAAACCTTAGACCGGTCAGTCTCCAAGAGCCTTAGTAACACAGGTAGAAACCTTTCTCCATGATCTCTGATCCAGACTATATACCACAATTTAAAAGAACACATATAATGTGAGACATAGAAGACACAAAACATTTGCACTGGATTATTTAAAGCATCTGTAGCAATAAAAAGGTTAGCTTACAGCACAAAATGAAGCATGTGTTGGACCTCTGAAAATGTAAATGTTGCTCTCTTATTTACAAACAAAATCATATTTACAGTATGGATCCTTTGCAACAAACACACAGGGCAGAGAAGATGTGCTGATTGGTGTTCTATACAATGAATCCCATATGGGGAATTAACTTTCAAATACTAAGGAAGTGACTTTTTGTCTCAGTATAAAAATACTGAGCTCATCATGCAAATAATTCAACTATCCCAGTCTCATTGAAAGTGTAGTGGGCTTATGGTATTAAAGTAACAATCATACCAGGCACACAGATCCCATGTAAAATAACTTACAATAAAACAGAGTAAGTAATAAGCGTATACTTCTATGTGACAGAAAGAATAAAGCAAAAATATTTTAACTATTTCATATCCTTACAGTCAGCACTAATGATTATAAACCTTATCTAAGCATAAAATACATATGAACAAGAAAAGTTAACTACTTCATATTCTTACATGGTTATTTCCCATTCCTAGGACAAATCTTTCAAACACTTATTCACACTCACAACCACCACAAGTTTTAACTAATGACAATTAGAGGGTGGACAGGGTGAACCTATTTGTCTGTGTACACTTTTTCTTTTATCCTAGTATATTCACGTATATACTAAATCCTTTGTCTATTTACTTATAGACACCTTAGACTATTACTGTCTAGTTCTCTTACTAGACCTATCTAGTTCACTTACTAGAAATATAGTCTATTACTGTCTAGTTCTCTTACTAGACCTATCTAGTTCACTTACTAGAAATATATATATCCTGTCTAGTTCCCTTACTAGACTATTTAACGGGACCTTACGTAAACTGAGTCACATGAAACACATATACTAAATAACCTTTCCTAAAATGATGTAGGCTTACAAAACCATGGGGATCATAGATTCAGGGCGTCAAGATAGACACAAGGAATTACTACTCACCACAATGGCTTGGCTACAATCCCACTTCTGACACCAAGCTGAAAGGTAAATCTGCTAGTCTAGTGACTCGATCCATCTCTGTCCACGGTTCTAAAACCCTCGATTGTCAGCTGAATATTCAGGGAAGAATTATGGAAGCGTAATAACGAGACACACACAAGTTGCTTTCCAAAAGTCTTCTGACAATGTATTCAAAATGCTCTGTACTTATACAGTATTTGTCACAAACATCGGTTACAAAAGGTTATAAAAAGTTACAAAAAGGTTACACGAGATACATAAAAGAGGAAGTAGTTTCTGCTGTTACGTTCAATATTCAATAATCTATTCTTACAAAATATCACATGTACATTGTGGTTAAGCGCATCCTTTACATAGAAACTGTTATAGCTTGTGACTTCCTTTCAGTTATGTTTTGTAAGCGGTTCTGCAAAAGAGCTTGCTACTACATTTACAAAATAATTCAATTTATACAATACTGACAGATTAACTGTCTCAATTCCTTCAAAAGACCTACTTAAATCTTTTGCTTTATTCTTTCTGTCACATAGAAGTATAAGTTTATTACTCTGTTTTATTGTAAGTTATTTCACATGGGATCTGTGTGCCTGGTATGATTGTTACTTTAATACCATAAGCCCACTACACTTTCTATGAGAGTGGGATAGTGTGAATGTGTTACATTGTTTGCATGATGAGCTCAGTATTTTTATACTGAGACAAAAAGTAACTTCATTAGTATTTGAAAGGTAATTCCCCGTATGGCATTAATTGTATAGAACACCAATCAGCACATCTTCCCTGCCCTGTGTGTTTGTTGCAAAGGATCCTGTAGCGGTACTTACCCTCTCCAGGGGCCGGCCGGGGTCCTCTCTTCTCGCCGCGCGCGGTCCTGCTCCTGCACGAGCCGCGCGCGGCTCAGCCAACGATAAGATCAGTCAGGCGGGCAGTGACCGCGAGAAGCGGTCACGTGTCCCGCCCGACACTAAGAGCGCGCCGCGCGTCTCGGGCGCGCTCTTAAAGGGACAGTGGGAGACTAAATTAGAATCAGTCTCCCATTGGCCCCTGTCATGCCACGTTCCCCATACACTCACGTTTTGGGGGCGTGGATATGACAGGGGCCAATCAAAGTGAACATTAGGGTATTTATACTCACCTGTTTCCTTTGCTCCTTGCCCTATCGTGGTTTCTGTCCAGTTCCCTTTAGTGCTTGTATCGTTCAGTTGGTTTTTTGGTGCTTGACCTTGGCTTTGTTCCTGACTCCGCTCTCTCTTTATCCTTGCTTGCTTATCCGCTGTTTTGTCCTCTGTGTACCAGTCCTCGGCTTGTTCTACGTTACGCTGTCTCTCAGTTCCCTTGACCTCGGCTTGTTCTAGACTCTGTCTTTCTTATACTCGTCCAAGTCCGCCAATTCTAAGGTCCGGTAAGACGAACCCTGGTTTCTTGTCTCTTGACTATCTGAACTATTCCTGCGTGTTGGGGTATATTACCGTGACATTACGATAGGGCCATGGACCCCGCAGGTTTAGGACAACAGATGGCCACTCATGAGGCTAGATTCGCAGAACAGGATCACCGTATGGATCAAATGGCTCAAGCCATCCAGACACTGTTATCCAGATCAGCTCCGGTACCTGTACCTGCGCCTCCTGTAAACCCTAATATGCCTAATGCTTCAGCACATCTAACCCCGCCACCTAGGTATGGAGGGGACGCTAAGACATGTAGGGGATTCCTTAATCAAGTGGAATTCCACTTTGAAATGTACCCACGTTCATTTCCCACTGATAGATCTAAGGTGGGTTTTCTTATGCACCAGCTTACGGATAAGGCACTAGAATGGGCAAATCCTATTTGGGAGGCTAATGGGCCTATGGTACACGACTTCAATAGCTTCCTCACAGCGTTTCGTAGAACATTTGACACGACTAAAAGGTCAAAAAATGCCGCCAGGGCATTAATGAGAATAAAGCAAGGATCTAAATCTGTAGCCGATTATGCTATTCAGTTCCGTACCCTTGCCTCACAGGTAGATTGGACTAATAATGGGCTTACTACTGCGTTTATGGAAGGTCTGTCTGAAACTATGTTGGATGAGGTAGCAGCTAAGGACCTCCCTGTACCCCTGGAGGACCTGATTGACTATCTTATCGATATAGATAACAGGATCCGTGACAGGTTATATACCAGGTCCAGAAATAGACGTTTTGTTCCCGTTAACTCACCTAGAGCTGAGACTCCCGAGGGATCTAAAGGGTCAGAGGAGGAACCTATGCAGTTAGGGGTTGCCAAACTTACTGACGCTGAAAAGCTTTATAGGAGAAAGGAGGGACTTTGTCTTTATTGTGGTAGGAGGGGTCATATGAGACAAGAATGTCCCGTGCGTCCGGGAAACTATCGCACCTAAGACCGTATAGAGGACTGGCCTTGGGTGTGACATCACAGTCCTCACATTTGCCTCTTAATAAATTACTTCTCCCTGTTTCCCTGCACCTTGGTAGTAACTGCATAGTAGGGAATATACTAGCCCTGGTTGATTCCGGAGCGGCCGAAAACTTTATTGATTCCAGTTTTGTCAAGGAGAATAACATACCCACCAGAGAGAAGGAGACACCCTTGGCCGTTGAGGCCATAGATGGTAGACCATTATGCTCTCCAGTTATCACACATGAAACTGTTCCACTACATATGTCTACAGGGGTGTTACACTCTGAGACCATTCGGTTTCAGATCATTACTTCTCCTTCCTCTCACCTCGTGTTAGGGTATCCTTGGTTGCGTACTCATAATCCCACCATTGATTGGGAGTCAGGACAAATAGTTTCTTGGAGTGATTCTTGCCAAGAGTCTTGTATTGTTAAAATCACCCCTTTGAATTCTACTAATATTCCTCCCGTGCCTACGGTCATACCCCCTCAGTACCTGTCTCTTAAATCTGTTTTTGATAAAAGGGAGGCTGAAAAATTGCCACCTCACAGGTCTTACGACTGTGCTATTAATTTACTACCTGGTACGATGCCTCCCAAAGGGAGAATATATCCTTTATCTCCTCAGGAGAATCTGGTTATGGAGGAATATATTAAGGAATCTTTAGAGAAGGGATTTATAAGAAGATCCTCTTCCCCGGCAGGGGCTGGTTTCTTCTTTGTATCTAAGAAAGATGGCGAATTAAGGCCTTGTATTGACTATAGGGGCCTAAATAAAATCACCGTCAAAAATGCGTACCCCATACCTTTGATCACAGAACTATTTGATAGGCTTAAACAGGCCACAGTTTTTACTAAATTGGACCTTAGGGGTGCTTACAATCTCATACGTATCAAAAAGGATCACGAATGGAAGACCGCATTCAATACCAGGAGTGGCCACTACGAATATACTGTGATGCCCTTTGGCCTTTGTAACGCCCCAGCAGTTTTTCAAGAATTTATTAATGATGTCCTACGTCAATATATACATACATTCGTTATAGTATACTTGGACGACATATTCATTTATTCTACTGATTTACAGACTCATCACATGCATGTTAAATTAGTGTTGAGAACTCTTCTGGTTAACGGTCTCTATTGCAAACTCGAAAAATGTTCATTTGATCAATCTGAAGTCCAATTCTTGGGTTATATAATCTCTGCCAAGGGTTTTCGTATGGATCCCAAGAAACTTTCTGCCATTATGGAATGGCCTCTACCTCAGGGTTTGAAAGCCATTCAGCGTTTTCTGGGGTTCTCAAATTATTATAGGCGTTTTATTAAAGGGTTTTCTGCCATTGTAGCACCTATAACCAGAATGACCAAGAAGGATGGTAATACTCATGTCTGGAAACCAGAAGCACTCGAGGCCTTTGAATTCCTGAAGGCTTCATTTGCCTCTGCTCCTATTTTACAGCATCCTGTCCCTTCACTGCCCTTTATTCTTGAAGTTGATGCTTCTGAGATAGGGGTAGGTGCTATCTTGTCTCAAAGAGATTCACCTGAAAAGCCGTTACACCCTTGTGGCTTCTTTTCCAGACAGATGTCCAAAGCAGAGAAGAATTATGATGTAGGCAATCGTGAACTCCTTGCTATCATTTTGGCGCTCAAGGAATGGAGACATCTGCTAGAGGGTACTAGGGATCCCATCCTCATTTTAACAGATCACAAAAACCTCTCCTATCTCAGTGAAGCAAAAAGATTGTCTTCTAGGCAGGCCAGGTGGTCTCTGTTTTTGTCTCGTTTTAATTACATAATCACATACAGACCAGGTGATCGTAATACTAAAGCTGACGCTCTGTCCAGACAATTCGAGACTACTGACAAACTCGAGATCGATGTTACCCCTGTCATTCCGCCTGACAGAATAATAGCTACTACTGTTCTTTCTATTTCGTCTTCCCTCTTACAAGCTATTCAGGCTAAACAAAACTTGGCTCCTGGGGAGAGGCCTGCTGATAAGCTATTCGTTGATATACCGGAGAGACGAGACATCTTGTCATTATATCATGACACTAGAACTGCTGGACACCCTGGTATTTCTAAGACATTCTCAGCAGTTTCTAGATATTTCTGGTGGGCTTCCTTGCGCAAGGACGTCACCGATTACGTTAATGCCTGTAGTACTTGTGCCAGTATGAAGTCCTCCCACAGAGTTCCCTGTGGGTTGTTGCATCCGTTGCCCATACCCGAGAGGCCGTGGTCCAATATATCCATAGATTTTATTGTTGAATTACCTCCCTCTAATGGTAAAACTGTCATCCTGATGATTGTGGATCGTTTTTCTAAGATGGCTCATTTTGTGTCTCTTGTCAAATTGCCATCATCCAAGGAACTTGCCTCTATCTTTGCCAGGGAGGTGTTTCGGTTGCATGGTATTCCCACTTCGATCGTGTCCGATAGGGGTAGCCAGTTTATCTCCAGATTCTGGAAAACGTTTTGTACAGAGATGGGTATCTCCCTCTCGTTTTCTTCCGCTTACCACCCCCAGTCTAATGGAGCTGCTGAACGTGCCAACCAATCTCTAGAGCAGTATCTTCGTTGTTTCGTGTCCCACCATCAGAACAATTGGGCTGACCTTCTTCCTTGGGCTGAGTTTGCTCGTAATAATGCTGCTCATGAATCCTCCGGTAACAGCCCTTTTTACGTTGTTTATGGCCGGCATCCCGTGGTTCTTCCAGCTGCGTTCTCCTTGCAGGGCATGCCAGCTCTGGATGAACATTTGGCTAGTCTACGTAATACTTGGGAGCAGGTTCAGTGTTCTTTGGTGGCTTCCGCTGCTCGCCAGAAGGTTCAGGCAGACAAGCATCGCAGGGCGGCTCCATCCTATGCTGTGGGAGACCGGGTTTGGCTTTCTACTCGCAATATTCGTCTTCGTGTGCCTTCTATGAAGTTGGCCCCTCGTTTTATTGGTCCTTTTCGTATCTTGCATGTGGTTAATCCTGTCTCGTATGCATTGGATCTTCCTAGGAATCTACGCATTCCTAACGTGTTTCATACCTCCTTGTTAAAACCCCTCCTGTGCAACCGTTATACTCGGCATGTCCCTCCTCCTCCTCCGGTTTCTGTGGAGGGCCATGAGGAATTTGAAGTGGCGGCTATAATTGACTCTCGTTTTCTTCGGGGTCGCCTCCAATATCTGGTACATTGGAAGGGCTATGGGTCTGAGGAACGCAGTTGGATTTCCGCTGGCGCTGTTCACGCTCCTCGCCTTGTGCGTTCTTTCCACGCTCATTTTCCTGCCAGGCCTGCTCCTCCCCGCCCGGTGGGCGTGTCTTCAGGGGGGGGTACTGTAGCGGTACTTACCCTCTCCAGGGGCCGGCCGGGGTCCTCTCTTCTCGCCGCGCGCGGTCCTGCTCCTGCACGAGCCGCACGCGGCTCAGCCAACGATAAGATCAGTCAGGCGGGCAGTGACCGCGAGAAGCGGTCACGTGTCCCGCCCGACACTAAGAGCGCGCCGCGCGTCTCGGGCGCGCTCTTAAAGGGACAGTGGGAGACTAAATTAGAATCAGTCTCCCATTGGCCCCTGTCATGCCACGTTCCCCATACACTCACGTTTTGGGGGCGTGGATATGACAGGGGCCAATCAAAGTGAACATTAGGGTATTTATACTCACCTGTTTCCTTTGCTCCTTGCCCTATCGTGGTTTCTGTCCAGTTCCCTTTAGTGCTTGTATCGTTCAGTTGGTTTTTTGGTGCTTGACCTTGGCTTTGTTCCTGACTCCGCTCTCTCTTTATCCTTGCTTGCTTATCCGCTGTTTTGTCCTCTGTGTACCAGTCCTCGGCTTGTTCTACGTTACGCTGTCTCTCAGTTCCCTTGACCTCGGCTTGTTCTAGACTCTGTCTTTCTTATACTCGTCCAAGTCCGGCCATTCTAAGGTCCGGTAAGACGAACCCTGGTTTCTTGTCTCTTGACTATCTGAACTATTCCTGCGTGTTGGGGTATATTACCGTGACAGATCCATACTGTAAATAAGATTTTTGTTTGTAAATAAGAGAGCAACATTTACATTTTCAGCAGTTCACCACATGCTTCATTTTGTGATCTAAGCTAACCTTTTTATTGCTACAGATGCTTTAAATGATCCCGTGCAACACCTACTGCATATGTTTTGTGTCTTCTATGTCTCACATTATATGTGTTCTTTTAAATTGTGGTATATAGTCTGGATCAGAGATCATGGAGAAAGGTTTCTACCTGTGTTACTAAGGCTCTTGGAGACTGACCGGTCTAAGGTTTTCCATGCCTTTTAACATGGTATAGTATAAAAAATGTTTTTAAGTCTCTGAGAGTTCTGAAAGATTCGGGTGAAACCATGTCTGTGTAATCTGGTCCAGATGTTTGCACAATTTCTATAAGATTTAAGTTGATACAGCATCATCTCAGATTAGTTAATGGAAGTTTCATACAAATATTTGAGTTATGAGCGCGCTATATAAATGGATCCTTTCTTTATATACAATACTATAGTAGATGAAAGTAATGAAGTTAATTAAGAAAAAACATGTATACATAAGAATCCCTAAAATAAATCTAATATAAACTAAAATTGGTATACCTTACAATAATATGTTCTGAATACAGCTGTTAACTGTTTATTCTGTGTAAATGGTGACTGTGATAATGCGTGAAGTGTGCAGCTTTACTGCAAAGTGGTTTAATTTATATGTTGCTGTGTTGTTTTAAATTATATATGAATCAGTTTGTCTCAGTCTAGTGATACTGATAAGAATGCCAGCTAAATAACCTAGCAAATAACTGTTTTATTAGCTGTTGAATACTAGTGTTTTGGCCAAGAGTAGTTGGAGTTGGAGTAGTTCTATCAGCTCAGAGAGGCTCTGTGTTGTGGTCTGATATAGCTATATGGGAATGGAGATTTGGAGGTGTTAGTTTAAGACTGCTTTCATATTGTGTCTACCCGTGTTTCCTAGGAGGGACACAGAGTGTGTAGTTGCGTGCAATGAATGTGTTTTCTGTATTGGCATATCTGCTGGGTATCCATTATGTGTTTCTACTACATCTGTTTTGTGAGATGTCTGTTTTATGAGATGACGTGTAATAGTACATTGGATGCTGAGTATGAGTTATATGGTTTGAAATGAATTGGTGTGTTATGTGTTTTATGTATTGAATTGTCCATTGTGTAGGAGTTTAACTAGCAGAGTGATTTGCATATCATTAACACAAGTATTTAGTGTTTTTACAAAAGGTGAAATGCTGTCCAGCCGGCTAGAATGAAACAATTGTATGCTATCACTCCTGGAGCAAGAAAAGCGCTTGTTACATCCCATGTGAAAGGGGCCCCGCAAACTTCTGCTGTTCAAATCGTGGGTCCACGTTTCCATTTGCAAATTGATTAATCCTGAAAGTCATTCTTTTACTGATAAAAAGGATTGAATGGACAAGATGTCTCTCCCTCATAAAGGAGTTCTACTAGGGGAGTATTGTCCAGCTCAGAGTTAACTCTACTTTTAAAGTATATTGCATTGTCTGTGTCAAAGTAAGATTCATCTAGTATGCCTCATTGATTATGGGGTAATAATAACATGGTATTTTTAATAGAGATTAGACAATTTCTGAAATTTATAAGTGAGGTAATTTTAATCTCCTAAACTACTGTATTATATTTGTATGGGTAAATTGAAAGCCTTTTGCATATTCAGAAGAGGATTAATAAATAATATAATAATGTCACTAGGTGCCAAATTATGCAAAGAGGCTATCCAAAGTATGCACTGACGGGTTAAGCTTGTTTTCTTGATAAGCGTATAACATTTAGTTTTGTGGTTAGACTTTTGATACTCAATTTGAAATATGTCCCAACTACATCCTTGCACGGCGCCGGGTACAGGAAGCAATATGCGTTTTAAAATTTTTTGCAAGGTCTTAGTGTTTTCAATATATTATAACAATGGCAAAGTACCTAACCGCATGTCTGCATTACAGACTGTCAGCATTGGAAGCCCTATATGAAGGCTATATTTTCATTGTCGATGTATATACCCCTAGACAACCTTGCTTTATATACACAATTTAACTATGCATTAAACCTTTAAAAAAATAAATAATAATAAAGTGCGCTGTGCCTTTAAGACCAAAACCAATTGAAAAATAGCCTATACAAGTGATTAATAATCATATAAACATCAAAGATACATGAATAAATAAAGTGCACTGTGCATTTAAATCAATAACTAAATGTTATAAATATCACATACATGTGTGATAACATGTGCTAATACAAACTCAAAAGTGTTACAGTGCACTAGTGATAAAAAAAACCCTTAAATATGTGAAAGATAGGGTCAAAATTAATACCTCACTTGTGAGAAAGTTCTTGAAAATGCTTCTAACAGAAGTTCTCAAAAGAAAAACAAAACAAAAAATGGATAGGGCAATATGTATAAACAATATAGATTATAAACACTCACAAGAGTAGAGCAATTAAGTCTGCTCTGGACTGTGTTGGCATCTCAAATAATGTATGCAGGGCCGCCATCAGGGGGTGACAACCATAACGGTTGTCACGGGCCCAGCGGCCCTGGGGGGCCCGGACTGCTCTGGCAGTCCTGGGCCCCACTTTCTTTCTCTGCACACATAGATAGCGAATATCGCTATGTGTGCAGCCGCGGGCCCCCCGCTCCCTGTTACCGCAGAGGGCCCAGGCAACATGCTTACCTTTGTCCAGGGAGGGGGGAGATTCCATGATCCCTGGTGGTCCGGTGGGGGCCCCCCGCTCCCTGTTACCGCAGAGGGGGCCCACCCAGCACACAGCTTCTCCTCTCTTCTCTCTTGTAATAACTCTCGCGAGACCCGGTTGCCATGGCAACGCTCCGCGGGTCTCGCGAGAATTATTGGAAGAGAGGAGAGAAGAGTAGAAGCTGTGTGCTGCCTGGGCCCCCTCTGCGGTAACAGGGAGCGGGGGGCCCCCACCGGACCACCAGGGATCAAGGAATCTCCCCCCTCCCTGGACAAAGGTAAGCAGGGAGGGGGGAGAAACATGTAATTAAATTTTTTTAAAAAAAAATATGTAAAAAATTTTCCACCGTCCTCTGAGTCCCACCGGGTGGCCCATGCACTTAGGGCCACCCGGAGGGCTTGTATCAGCAGGGGCCCGGTCGGGCGCTCTTTCCCTTTAACACCGCGACCGGGCCCCTTGCTTTCCGGCAGCCGGCTGGGAGGAAGTGACAGCCGCAAGTCACTTCCTCCCATAAAGAGAGGAGCTGCATGGAAGGTGGCAGGAGGAGTCGCGAGGGAGAGAGGACGAGGCTGCAGTGAGGATGGGGGATCCTCACTCCCATCATCCTCAGGCACCACACTGGACCCCAGGGAATCCACCCTCCAGCAAAAGGTAGGAAACTGGAGGGTGGTTTTAAAAATGTACATTTTACATGTGTGTCAGTATGTCTGTGTGTCAGTATGTCTGTGTGTGTGTCAGTATGTCTGTGTGTGTGTCAGTATGTCTGTGTGTGTGTCAGTATGTCTGTGTGTCAGTATGTCTGTGTGTGTGTGTCAGTATGTCTGTTTGTCTGTGTGTCAATATATCTGTCTGTGTGTCTGTATATGTCTGTTTGTCTGTGTGTCAGTATGTCTGTTTGTCTGTGTGTCTGTGTGTCAATATATCTGTGTGTGTCAGTAGGTCTGTCTGTGTGTCAATATATTTGTGTGTGTGTCAGTATGTCTATGTGTGTGTGTCAGTATGTCTGTCAGTGCATGTGCATGCATGTGTCAGTCTCTGTATGTGTCTGTGTGTCTGTCAGTATATCAGTCTGTGTGTGTCAGTATATGTGCCTGTATGTGTGTCAGTATTTCTCAGTGTATATGGGTGTCAGTGTGTCTGTCAGTGTGTGTGTGTGTGTGTGTGTGTGTTAGTATCTCGGTCAGTGTATGTGCCTGTGTGTGGGTGTCAGTATTTCTGTCAGTGTATGTGTGTCAGTATGTTGATCAGTGTGTGTGTCAGTATGTCTGTATATGTGCCTGTGTGTCAGTATGTCTGTATATGAGCCTGTGTGTGTCTGTCAGTACGTCTACCAGTGTATGTGTCTGTGTGTGTCAATATATGTACCTGTGTGTCAGTATGTCTGTCAGTGTATGTGCCTGCTTATCTGTATGTAGTCAGTGTATGTATCTGTGTATCTGCTTGTGTGTCAGAGTATGTACCTGTGCAACTTTATATACAAATACACCCCTCCATTCAAACTTCAACACTAGCACACTCCTACATTCAAAAACAAACACTACACGTAAATGCACACTTGCATTCAAACTCCAGTACCACATACAAACACATTCACACAAACATACTTCATACAAACACATGCTTACATTCAAACACACAAAACAGTGCTAAATACAACCCTGCAAGCATGCGAAATTGGTAGAGCCCCAGCTGTCAAAGCATTGTTGGAGTTGCACGACAGATGGGGTTCTACCTTTAGTCCAATCTTGCAATTGGGTGTCCCAATAAAATTCATTCTATTTTAGTGCCGCCACTGCATTGGGATGGATGCCGTGATTGCATACCAGGGAGTGAGGGGCGACGGCGGCAGGGCCCAGGGGGCCCAAGCAAACGCTTGCCCAGAGTCCAGTCGTTATTAAAGACGGCCCTGCACACACACACTGCATACACTGACACAACACACACACACTGCATACACTGACACAACACACACTCTGCATACACTAACACAACATACACACACTGCATACACTGACACAACACACACTCTGCATACACTAACACAACACACACTGCATACACTAACACAACACACTCTGCATACACTGACACAACACACACTGCATACACTAACACAACACACTCTGCATACACTGACACAACACACACTCTGCAAACACTGACACAACACACACTCTGCAAACACTGACACAACACACACTGCATACACGAATACAACACACACTGCATACACTAATACATTAATACAATACACACACTGCATTTACTAATACAACATGCACTCTGCATACACTACACACTAACACACTCACTGCATCCACTATACTGACACACACTCTGCATTCACTACACTAACACACACTCTGCATCCGCTACACACTAACACACTCTCTGCATTCACTACACATTAACACTCTGCATTCACTACACTAACACACACTCTGCATCCGCTACACATTAACACACACTCTGCATTCACTACAAATTTACACACACTATATTCACTACACCCTAACACACACTCTGCATTCACTACACCCTAACACACACTCTGCATTTATTACACACTAACACACACTCTGCATTTATTACACACTAACATACACTCTGCATTCACTAAACTATGCACACACTCTGGATTCACTATACTGACACACACTCTGCATTCACTACACTAACATACACTCTGCATTAACTGTACACACAGCATCCACTACACAAACATCCTTTATTCGCAGTACACACACTACATTCAACACAAATTGAAACACTCTGCATTCACTATACACAGACACTGCGTCTAATACACACACTACATCCACTACAGACACTGCATCCACTAAACACATTTTATCTAGTACATACAAACACTACATCCACTACACAAACACACTCTACATCACTGTACACACACTACATCCACTACTCAAACACTCTCTGCATTCACTACACATTAACACTCTGCATTCACTACACTAACACACACTCTGCATCCACTACACACTAACACACCCCCTGCATTCACTACACATTAACACACTCTGCATCCGCTACACACTAACACACCCTCTGCATTCACTACACATTAACACACTCTGCATTCACTACACTAACACACACTCTGCATCCGCTACACACTAACACACCCTCTGCATTCACTACACATTAACACACTCTGCATTCACTACACTAACACACACACTCTGCATCCGCTACACACTAACACACTCTCTGCATTCACTGCACTAACACACACACTACATTCATTACACTGACACACTCTGCATTCACTACACACTAACACACTCTCTGCATTCATTACACACTAACACATACTCTGCATTCACTAAACTATGCACACACTCTGGATTCACTATACTGACACACACTCTGCATTAACTGTACACACAGCATCCACTACACAAACATCCTGTATTCACAGTACACACACTACATCCACCATAAATTGAAACACTCTGCATTCACTAAACACAGACACTGCGTCTAATACACACACTACATCCACTACAGACACTGCATCCACTAAACACATTTCATATAGTACATACAAACACTACATCCACTACACAAACACACACTAAATCACTGTACACACACTACATCCACTACTCAAACACACTCTGCGTTCACTATACACACTGCATCCGCTACACAAACACACACTCTGCATTCACTGCACAAACAGTATCTAATACACACAAACACTACATCCATTACACACATTCTAATTTACTTCCACCATACACACCACATTCAGTCCTGCATCATTGTCAGCGGACTAGGTAGGGCGTGGGCGGGCCCGGGAGGGAGGGGGGGGGGGGGGGGGGGGAGGCCCAGACCTTGTGCTTTGTCAGGGGCCCCAAAATTTCTGATGGCAGCCCTGAATGTATGTAGAAGCTTGAGGCTGTGATGAAAATGCAAATTCTTTATTAAATACTCCAATAATTAAAAGCAATTGCCAGGCTGGTAAGTCCTCTTCATATGTCTCCTCCTCACAAGTGTTTGCACCGAATATCTCCAGGCTCCAGGGGCTGAATACACTTTCACTTGTTCCGGGAGGCGGGGCTTACGGCCGTTAAACGTAATGACTTACTTTTGAGGACATAAACTTTGAACGCAAGAACCTGGAAAGTCCTGAAGGTGTCTGGTGTCTAAACTGGTTTCTTTATACTCTGTGAAAGACTTATTCTATTTTTCTGAACTATGCTGAACTATTGAACTATTTTTATTTTTGTAGAGTTAGCCGGAGAGAGAGGAAGTGTTAGCTGACCCAGGGATGGATGTACTATGTGTGTTTTTGATATATGTTGAGTGTGCCAAGGATGGATTCCCATGTTTTGAGGAACTGCGTGAGGATATGACTGGTTTTGACTGGACCTTTGGAATAGGGAAATGGTTAAAAGATATACAGTTGCAAGAAAAGTATGTGAACCCTTTGGAATGATATGGATTTCTGCACAAATTGGTCATAAAATTTAATCTGATCATCACCTAAGTCACAACAATAGACAATCACAGTCTGCTTAAACTAATAACACACAAATAATGAAATGTTGTCATGTTTTTATTGAACACACCATGTAAACATTCACAGTGCCGGTGGAAAAAGTATGTGAACCCATAGACTAATGACATCTCCAAGAGCTAATTGGAGTGAGATGTCAGCCAACTGGAGTCCAATCAATGAGATGAGATTGGAGGTGTTGGTTACAGCTGCCCTCCCCTATAAAAAACACACACCAGTTCAGGGTTTGCTTTTCACAAGAAGCATTGCCTGATGTGAATGATGTCTCGCACAAAAGAGCTCTCAGAAGACCTACGATTAAGAATTGTTGACTTGCATAAAGCTGGAAAGGGTTATAAAAGTATCTCCAAAAGCCTTGCTGTTCATCAGTCCACGGTAAGACAAATTGTCTATAAATGGAGAAAGTTCAGCACTGCGGCTACTCTCCCTAGGAGTGCCCGTCCTGTAAAGATGACTGCAAGAGCACAGCGCAGACTGCTCAATGAGGTGAAGAAGAATCCTAGAGTGTCAGCTAAAGACTTACAAAAGTCACTGGAAAATGCTAACATCCTTGTTAGCGAATCTACAATACGTAAAACACTAAACAAGAATGGATTTCATGGGAGGATACCACAGAGGAAGCCACTGCTGTCCAAACAAAACATTGCTGCACGTTTACAGTTTGCACAAGAGCACCTGGATGTTCCACAGCAGTACTGGCAAAATATTCTGTGGACAGATGAAACCAAAGTTGAGTTGTTTGGAAGAAACACACAACACTATGTGTGACGAAAAAGAGGCACAGCACACCAACATCAAAACCTCATCCCAACTGTGAAGTATGGTGGTGGGGGCATCATGGTTTGGGGCTGCTTTGCTGCGTCAGGGCCTGGACGGATTGCTATCATCGAAGGAAAAATGAATTCCCAAGTTTATCAAGACATTTTACAGGAGATCTTAAGGCCATCTGTCTACCAGCTGAAGCTCAACAGAAGATGGGTGTTGCAACAGGACAATGACCCAAAGCATAGAAGTAAATCAACAACAGAATGGCTTAAACAGAAGAAAATACGCCTTCTGAAGTGGCCCAGTCAGAGTCCTGACCTCAACCCGATTGAGATGCTGTTGCATGACCTCAAGAAAGCGATTCACACCAGACATCCCAAGAATATTGCTGAACTGAAACAGTTCTGTAAAGAGGAATGGTCAAGAATTACTCCTGACCGTTGTGCACGTCTGATCTGCAACTACAGGAAACATTTGGTTGTAGTTATTGCTGCCAAAGGAGGTTCAACCAGTTATTAAATCCAAGGGTTCACATACCTTTTCCACCAGCACTGTGAATGTTTACATGGTGTGTTCAATAAAAACATGGCAACATTTTATTCTTTGTGTGTTATTAGTTTAAGCAGACTGTGATTGTCTATTGTTGTGACGCAAGGTCCTGGTTGTGATTATTGTCAGAATTTCAAGCTTGATTATAATTTATCTCATGAATTAATATGTAAGAAGTGTTTCCCAATTCCTCCAGATAACTGAGCTATGTACTCACAGGTGCGGGTATTATAAGTCACAAGTGGTGTCAACTGTGAGGGGATGACATGTCTAACACGATCGCGGCCCCCACTCAGGTTTTCCCCAGATGTGCTTTTTCCTCAAATATGAGTTTTTGCCACTGTTTTTTTTTTCCTGGCCCCAGATCATCGGGTGAACTGGTAATCCTAGACCCCGGTCCTTGGATGGGGGATAGGTATTATTCCCACTTTGACTATATGCGCCCACTTCCGTGGACGAAGGAGGAAAACAACTGTTGAGAATAATACACTTTGCCCATATTTACCCAGGGCTTATGATACAGATGACCAGCTGGTTATTCTGTTTAAAATTGGTTAACATGTCAGCTATTTGCAATAATATATTTGCTATAAGCCCAAGTTCCATTTTGTCTTAAACATCCATTTTCTATATATCTGTCTGCAAAAGTATTACGTGTTTTTTCCCTGCTGAGTTTCTGTTTCTTGTAGACCACATGATTGCTTAGGAAATGGGGAAATTTCTTTGTCCTTTTCTTTTGCTCAAAGAGGGGAATGTAAGAATATGAAGTAGTTAACTTTTCTTGTTCATATGTATTTTATGCGTAGATAAGGTTTATAATCATTAGTGCTGACTGTAAGGATATGAAATAGTTAAACTCATTTTGCTTTATATGCTTTGAAATAATTATGCTGACTTTGGCAGATGTATTTTGTATCAAGGTCTTCCTTCTAGAGGATGTGCGACCTTGCTCGACCTCAGGATGTTCCTGTTCTGTCTTTATTCAAATGCTTATCTTTTTAATGTCAGACAAACTGTGTATAAATACTAGCCCTGAAAATACACTCATTTGAGAACTTGTTAAGCACTCTTTCGTGTCTGTGTCTTAATTTGCTAAACAAGAACTCCCATCAATTAATGTGGTGACCGGAGAATCGAGGGGAGTGGAGTCCAGAACAGCATTAACCCTTTCACTCAGTTCCCTTCCGCTCACAGTGTAAGTCTCGCGGTCTGCGTGCCGCGCGGAGTGTTGCCACGGTAACCCGTGGCAACACTCTGACGGCTGCGGGTCTCGCGAGACTTACACTGTGAGCGGGAGGGAACGGAGGTAAAGGGAGCTGACTTTAGCTGCAACAAAGGTAAGTAACAGCTTGCTGCCGGCCCCCAACAGGACCGCTGGGCTTGTAATGAGCCCAGCGGTCCTGGTCTGTATTATGGCAATGTAAGTTGCCATAATACAGACACTGACTCGAGTATAAGCACAAAACATGTGCAGAAAAACTCGGCTTATACTCGCATATATACATGTGACGAAGCCTCCTTGCTTGCCAGCCTCCTCCCCTGTGACTATGGCCCTGGGGTGTATGGCCCTTTAAGAATGCCTATGGACTTGTATTGGACTGTGTATAGCCCTTTAACCCCTTAAGGACCAAACTTCTGAAATAAAAGGGAATCATGACATGTCAGACACGTCATGTGTCCTTAAGGGGTTAAGCACATTTTTGGGGCATGGGGAAAATTGGGACAATGCCCCTTGATGACGGTGCCCCCAGACGTGTTTGGGACACTGCCCCTTTAAGCCTGTGTCCCCAGTGTCCCCAGACTTGGTTAAAGTACTTTATTCATGGCTTCTTTACACTTGGTTCAGTAAATGGAGCTTACAGAACAAGGTACCACACAGGCGGACCACCCAGAAGTAGAAGTGTGCAGGCAATTTACCTCCCAGGCTGGGAGCCTGCTGTAGGTAAATTGCCGACCGCTGGGTGGCCGCAGTTCGTGCAAACGAACACGTGGCGGCGGCCATCTTTGTTCAATCGAACGAGGTCAGCGGTATGTGTAGCCAAATTCATGGAACTGAAATCAGCTACACATTTCAACGAACACCGCTGACCCTTATCTTCTCCTACACTCAGTTTTCAACTACAGAGACTAAGTCCTGTTCGGCAGTTTGAACTCTCTGCTATACTAAGCTAACTGCACGAACGTACAATAGACGTAAAATAGACCGACCGCACAGCCCAAATCTATAGAACTGTTTTGGGCAGGAAAATGAAAAGGACTTCCGACTAACTTTTGATCTACTGGATGGATTTTTATGATTTTTGAGTATATTTATATTTAAGGGACGCTGATTTAAAATATCTAACTTTTATTAATAGTACATGTATACTTTTAAAGTTATTAATGTTGTATAAAAACTGTAACTGATAATTAAGTTAGTCTATTGTGTTGAGATAATTGTATCACAGGCAGAGGGGAGGATTTCTGCTGGGAGTGGCTTACTTTATTGTATGTGTATGTTGTAATGTTTTTATTGGTCCTGTATGTGTAAGACCTCCATAAAAGAAGGCCCTTTGGTGCTAATTAAAAACAGATCTTCTTGACCCTCAACACGTAGTCTTGTCTCGTGATTGGAGGGGACAGCTATACTCACACTGGGGATTGCTATGCTCTGCATACTCCCCTGAGCTTTAATCACTTAGCTCTTTTAAGAGCTTGTTCCTGATACGCTCTCCTGGAGGAGAGGTCTTTCCCCACACGGTCCAGGAGGACAGAAGCTGATCCAGGGTGGACGGAAGACGGCGAGACTCCAGTTAAGCTACGGCGGTTGTGGAGTCAGCGGTGGTTGTGGTGTCCGGTGCGGTGCTTGTGGTCCTCGGCGCAAGCTAGGAAGCGTCCATCAATGGAAGGTACTCGGTCAGAGTACGGGGAGTTCCGTTACAATACGGTATATAAATTCTCATTTATTATTAAAAAAAATGCAAAAAATAGTTTTTTTTCACCATTTAGGCAATAACGTGTGTATAACAAGTGCAGCTTAAGGAAAATAATTTTAAAATAAATTTAATTAGTTCTGATTTTCAGAGTACATAATATGTCTAGGGTTTCAGCTTATTTTGAAAGTTACAGGTCAGATAATACAACGAGTAGACAAGTGCAATTTGTTTTTTTCCGAATGTAAATTCAGACAAATTTTGGGCAATTCAGACATTCGGATGTCTCAGAATAACTGAATTGCCGAATTTCGGAAGTGCCTCGGATTTCTGAAAAGTGGCAAAACAAAAGAGGGAGGGAAAATTATGTGAATGATGACCGGAATCTTGACCAATAAGCTAATTCCTGGCACTGGGAGCCCTACAGATTTTGTAAGTGGTTGTGGTGGTTAGGATTAGTGAGCCCTACAGATGTGTAAGTGGTTGTGGTGGCAAAGTGCTTCAGATTTCTGAAAAGTGGAATACAAGAGAGGGATACTTACGAATGTCTAATTGCTGAAGTCCCGAACTGCGGAAGTCACAAATCTTTTTTTACTTACACGAATTTCCGAATCAAACCAAATTTTTTGCCCATGCACATCCCTAACAAGGAGTAAAATAAAATTTTAATGTGGAGCTATTTTAGAATTTGGTATGCTTGTCTTGTAAGCTTAACCCCTTAAGGACCAAACTTCTGGAATAAAAGGGAATCATGACATGTCACACATGTCATGTGTCCATAAGGGTTTAAAGGTTTACTATAGGGTCAGGAACAAAAACATGTATTCCTGACCCTATAGTGTTAACACCACCATCTAGCCCCCCTGGGTCCCTCATGCTTTAATAATAGAGATGTCCCGAGCGGTTTGCTGGCGAATAGTTCCTGGCGAACATAGCTTGTTCGCGTTCGCCACGGATGGCGAACATATGTGATGTTCGATCCGCCCCCTATTCGTCATCATTGAGTAAACTTTGACCCTGTACCACACATTCCAGCCAATCAGCAGCAGACCCTCCCTCCCAGATCCTTCCACCTCCTAGACAGCATACAATTTAGATTAATTCTGAAGCTGCATTCTTTTTATTTATTTATTGTATTATTTTTTTTTGTAGCTTGCACGTTATCAACTGTGTATTTATATCAGCAGCTCCACCACTAGTTATAAATCAAGTGTGAGTCACCCCATGAGATGAGACTAGTGAATTACATAATACATGAACGGTTAAGGTAAAGGCATGTAAGGAACTACGACAATAAACTCTTTAGGAGGTGAAATAATGACATGTTTAAACGCTTGCTACTTTACGATTAGTTAATATGCAGAGAGCAGTTCATGTGATCAAAGGCATGGTGTGGAGGATCGGCTATAGTGGGACATGCTTAGCAGGCTGCTGTTTACTGCTTGTGCTCATCCGATCCCTTCTGGGCGCCAGGTGCAGACCCTGGGAGTCCCTGATACCTGGAACAACAAAGGCAAGTCTCTGGCTGAGTGCCGGGTTCGCGGCTTGAGGTGGTGGAAGCTTGTTTTGTCGGGTGGTCGGATCTGTCCAGGTGGTGCTTCACGTCCGGTGCGGGATTGTGGTGGCTTAAGGTGGAGGCGAGTGCTAGACGTGGGGCAGGCTCTGCATTTCTGTTTGTGCCTCCGGTCCCGTCTTCAACGCCTTTTGCGTTGGTGGATTTTAATGGGGACTGCTTCGCTTAGCTGTGGTGGAGCTTGTTGGGGCTGTGGTGGAGCTTGTTGGGGCTTCCTGCTTGTTATTTGCTTCCAAAATTGATTAAAGAGTCTGTCCAGCTTAGACTCAATATCCTGCCATGCTTTGCTGGTACCAGGAGGACACGCGGCTACCGCCATATTGAGAGAGTCGCAGATGAGTATGTCAGCCTGGGCGGCTGTGCTCTGTGCGTCCATTAGCTCCAGACAGCCTCTCAGGGGTGGACCGGGATAACCCCCACCGGTCCGAGGGGGGGGGGTAACGGAGCTCCTGCCGGGAAGTAGCTGCTCCTGGGCATCCCAGGATCGGGAGATCGTCCGCCTGTCCGGCCCGGTGAGCACCAGGCCACACTTGCCACGCGGAGGTAAGTAAGACTCTGTCGAGTTGCTATTAAGCATGTCGGGTCGGTCAGGTAGGAGCAACATTGCTGGGTCATCCCCTTCTGGGGTGAAATTCGCTTGTTGATAGCTGCTTAAAGTGAGATATTGAGGGAGCTCACCTGAAGTGCGTCTTTCCTCCATGACAGCTAGGCCTCGCCCCCCCCGGAAGCTGCATTCTTAGTGAGAGGAGGGACAGTGTAGCTGCTGCTGATTTAATAGGGAAATCATCTGATCTCTGCTGTAAGGACAGCACCCCAAAAAGCCCTTTTTAGGGCTAGAACATCAGTCTTCTTTTTTTCTCTTTTTTTTTGTGTAATCTAATTGCAGTTGCCTGCCTGCCAGCGTGTGTGTCAGGCTCACAGCGTATACTGTGCCCACTTGCCCAGTGCCACCACTCAAATCTGGTGTCACAATAGCTTGCATTTAAAAAAAACAAAAACTTTTTTGACTGTAATATAATAGCAGTCAGTTTCCTTCACACGTGTGCGTTTCAGGGCCTGCCAGGGCACAGTGTCACACCAGTGCAACTCATATCTGGTGTAACAGTAGTGTACATTAAAAAAACAAACTGGAAATTTGACTGTGAAATAATAGCTGTCAGTTTCCTTCACACGTGTGCGTTTCAGGGCCTGCCAGGGCACAGTGTCACACCAGTGCAACTCATATCTGGTGTAACAGTAGTGTACATTTAAAAAAAAATACAGGGGGCTTGTTGTCACCTTTCGGGGACCCTTGGTGTTGTACGTGGCTGAGTGGAGGAAGAGACCTTCAATGACATCAGTGAGGACAAGGAACGGGACATGGCTAGCTTGGTATCCAACCTTGTGCAAATGGGGAGTTTGCGCTTGTGCAAATGGACTGTTTGCGGTTGTGCAAATGGACTGTTTGCGGTTGTTTGCGGTGCATTAAACGGGGAGTTTGGTCTGTCACTGTGAAACGGGCGTAACCCTTACACTACCTGATCGATACAACATCATACCTGATCTTTTAACCCCTTAAGGACCAAACTTCTGGAATAAAAGGGAATCATGACATGTCACGTGTCCTTAAGGGGTTAAAGCACGTTATTCCAAACAATTTAGGAATGTTAGGTGATTTATGCCCTTTATGGATTAAAACCAGACTCTAGAACAACTATGTAATTTTCCATGGGAGTTTTGCCATGGATCCCCCTCCGGCATGCCACAGTCCAGGTGTTAGTCCCCTTGAAACAACTTTTCCATCACTATTGTGGCCAGAAAGAGTCCCTGTGGGTTTTAAAATTTGCCTGCCTATTGAAGTCTATGGCGGTTCGCTCGTTCGCGAACATTTGTGGAAGTTCGCGTTCGCCGTTCTCAAACGGAAAATTTTATGTTCGCGTCATCTCTACTCAATAAATATAGTAAAAATCTTACTTTATTAAATCCTGAAGCTGTATCTCTGCATGAAAAACAAGCTGTCTGCAGACATGTGGTAGCCTGATCCAATCACAATGCTTCCCCATAGGATTGGCTGAGACTGACAAAGAGGCAGATCAGGGGCAGAGCCAGCATGATTCAAACACAGCCCTGGCCAATCAGCATCTCCTCGTAGAGATGAATTGACTCAATGAATCTCTATGAGAAAAGTTCAGTGTATGCATGCAGAGGTAGGAGACACTGAATCACAGGATGTTCGTGCACAGTGCTGCCGTGTGCTCCGCTGACAGCAGATCTGGTGGCTGGAGGCATATTATGCCTCCATCAACTCGGAAGTCCCTCTGGTGGCAGTCTGAGTGACTGCAACTGGAGGTGTTCCTAGCTTTCAGTCTGCACGGAGCCCTCCATGGGTGAAGAAGGATAATTTTTTGGGGTGCCCGTTTTTGTTTTGTTTTTTTTTTAAATGTTGGATTTTTTATTTCGCCTTTTTTGGGGCTAAAAAAGAATATTTTAGAAGAAAGAAAACATCAAATGGTACGTTTTTTTTTTTTTTACAGGTACTTAGTTAATGGTCCCCCCCTCATTATTTTTAGGGTGAGGGGGGTAGGTAGGGGTTTGATTTTTTTGGGAGGGGGATGACTAGGGGTTTGGGGACCCCTAGTCAAGTGGGGGAGGTTTTCTTTTTATTTAGGGCCCCCACCCCTGAGCGGCGGGTCGGGGCCAGGGGGGAGAACAATAGGTCCCCCCCCTTATTTGTATTTAGGGCCCCCACCCACCACTCGGGGGGGGGGCAGGGGGAGGACATTAGGTCCCCTCCCTTATTGGTATTTAGGGCCCCCACCCGCTCAGGGGTGGGGGCCAGGGGGAGGATATTAGGTCTCCCCCTTATTCTAATTTCGGGCCCCCACCCGCCGCTCAGGGGTGGGGGCCAGGGGGGAGGACCTTAGGTCCCCCTCCTTATTAGTATTTAGGGCCCCCACCTGCCGCTCAGGGGTGGGGGGGGAAGACAATAGGTCCCCCCCTTATTCTAATTTAGAGCCCCCACCCACTGTTCAGGGGTGGGGGCCATAGGTCCCCCCTTCATGTTAGAAGCCCCCACTCGCGCGGCACGGGTGGGACATTTTTTTTCTTTTAACAGTGAGCAGTCATGGGCTGCTCACTGTTTTTTTTTAACATATTTGTTTTTATTTTGTTTTATAAGTTACAAGGAAAAGGGTGGAATTCCACATTGTGATACAAACACAGTAGCATTTTGCAGTACATGGTAATTTTCGTTAATATCGTCTGACTCTAACAATTAGGACAACGCATGTTATAGGTCTTGCATTTACACATACAATTATTTAGTACGGAAATTCATGTCATTCCATATCTCCACCTTTCGCTATATTGCTACACTGTGTATGTGCGGGGTCACCTCCTGGTGTTAATACTACCCAATAGTTGTGTCGCGGTGCCCTCGTATGTTTTGCACCTGGCATCCCTATCGCTTGTCCCTCATTGGTAAGCGCGTGTGGAATACGGGAAAACTTAGGGAAGGAAGTGAAGTCAACTTAACATAACTTGAACTTGCACTTGAACTAGATCTGGGACTAGTAGTGAGTGTAAAGTGTACTTCATTTGGGTGCACTCATCTCAGTTGGAACTTTGTTGTGTGACTATGCTGTTATTGTTACTGCTGTCGGACCTGGCTTGCTATGCTGTACCCACCCCTCTATGCGTGAGCCAGTCTTGCCATACCACCTCATGTTGTTGTGCTCTCCCTTTCATTCTCAGAGGCATATTTTCATATAGACAGACATTATCTAATTTATTTGAGATCTCTTCTATGGAGGGGATCGCTTTGTCCTTCCAGTGAAACGCTATAGCCATTTTAGTGACCGTGAGAAGGTTTACTATCAGAGGTGTGTGGTGCTTCTGGTGCATCTTTGGCAACACATGTAAGTACCCTTCAGGTGACAACGGCAGTGTAATGTAGGTTACCTTGTTTACTAGTGATTGTACGCTTAACCATAGTGGCTGAATATCTTGACATTCCCAGAAGACATGTTACAGTGTGCCCTGGGATTTCTCGCATCTCCAGCATAGAGGGGAGACAGTAAAATACATCTTTGCCAGTCTGTGAGGCACCATGTACCACCTCATTGTGATTTTGCTATATGCCTCCCACATAGAGATGCTGCTAGATGCTCTCTTGGTGATGGACCTGGCCTTTTGCCATTGTTGTGCCGTGGGCTGCTCACTGTTTAATAGACATGCCCCTACTCGCGGTATAGCGAGTAGGGGCAGAATTTACTAATACTAAGTAATCTTTACTTAGTATTAGTAAATTTGGCTGAAAGACCAATTTAGGTCTTTCAGCCTTTTAGTAGATAGCTCCCTAATACCGTGGGAATTAGGGAGTTATCTACTTATTCATTACGGTCATTACATTGACTGTCAAAGTAACTTACATTTTATATGAATGTGTGTTACTTGATTGTTGTAAGTGTTGCAAATGCTTACTGCTGAATCCTGGCTATGTTTGTATACTTTTTATTTAAAATTGTATACAGTGTAACATTCTTCATTCTTCCACTGGGTAAGTATATTAGTTATTAGGCAATACTGTGCTTTGGAACTTCGACACTTCAGAAATTCAGTAATTTTTTTTTTTTTTTAATTCTTTATTTTATTTGTGCGTGGAGTAACAGTAAACATGCAGAGCCACAACAGCTGCTGCAAGCATAGTCATAACATTTCACATAGCACATTTTTATAATATAGATGTAACAAGCTCTTCTAAGGCATCATCGATTTGTGGTACTTAGTAAACATGCTAAGACAAATAGCACAATTTAAAGTGTTATGGAAGGCAGGCTAAACATATTTCTCAACATGAGGTTAATTCTAATTTTATCAACATATTAAACATGCTTGTACCAGTCAGGGAGTAGAGACTGTTAGACTGGGTGAATTAGGCTTGATACTCTGACTGCTGTAGTGGTTGTCTTAGTGAGGTATCATATGTTGAGATGGTGAAGCGTATCTAAGATGGGAGAGGGCCACCAAGTGTGCGGAACATTTTGTCTAGCCATAAGGTGATAGTCTGGCAAGCTAGTGGGGGAGTATATCTAAAGGTTATTCATGTCTTTGGTAACAGGCTCTGCATCTTAAACTAAATAAAAACTCAAACTGAATGCAATAAAAACAACTAAGGAGAATGACACAGGTACAGTCTGCGAGTCTATATCAGCCAATACCACATGTGTGAGGCAAGCGGAATCTGGGTTTTCGTGTTGGCAGGCCGTTTCGATCAAGTCCTCCTTCATCCTCAGGTCTTGGTCGGGAGTCCCCCAGAGCGTGCAGGCCATCACAGTGGTGTTGCTGTTCCTCCGCTCCAGGAGCTAGATCTGTTAAGCATTCCAGTGCTTCTTTATCTCTGCGCTCTTCGTCTGCATAGACCAGTGGTAGTCAACCTTTTTCTACCTACCGCCCACTAATGCATCTTTTTGGTTGAAAAAATGTCCTTACCGCCCACCAGTTTTCGCGCAAATGCAGAATATTTTTTAGAAAGGAGGGTGTTTTACAAAAAATAAATGTACGTACATTTATCTTTTTATTTCTACTTAATGCAGGTTTATAAGGTTTTTAACTTTATTGTTTTCTCATTAAACTTTATAAAGTAAATTGAAATTACCTTTACTAGTGATTAATGAGATCCTTGAGGTTGATGCTGCGAGACTAAATATTTGATATCTGGTTCGATTTTCGTAAGGAACAGACGAAGGTCTCTTTCAGTGATATTCAGCCGACTTCTCTGTTTGCGCATAATATGATTTCTCATTTGTGCGTCAGCTCATCTCCTCTCCCTCCTCAATTCCCCTCCACCTTTTTTTCCCCTTTTTTCTATTTTTTAACCTTCCTTGTAGCAATGCCCAGTAGGAAGGCTGAGCTAGGTAGCCCACTTACTATAGTCCACTATAACAGACAGGCACACACACACACACACACATACAGACACACACACACACAGGAACACAGACCGACACACATACACACAAGACACATACATACACACACACATGCAGACACACAAGACACACATATATACAGACACACACACACACACACACAAGACATACATACAAAGACACACACGCACACAAGACATACATACAAAGACACACACACATTATATTTAAGTCACCCTCCTTTTAGATGCAGGAGGGCGACTTTCCCTGGGGTCCAGTGGTGGCTCAGGTGGATGGGAGTCAGAGTTCCCACTCTGACTCCCTGGTCTTCCTCCCGCGCGGCTCTCGGTGTTAGCTGGGAGGAGTGACGTGCAGTCATTTCCTCCCAGCTCTGCGATGTCATCACAGGGGGCCCGGTTGCGCTGTTAAAGCGCCCAGTGCTGACCGGGCCCCCCCACAATCCACATCCATCGGGTGGCCCTGACAGCATGGGCCACCCGATGGGCCCCTCCATATGCGGCCCCGGCGGTTTGCCGCGCGGGCCGGGGCCGCAAATTGTCACGGTGGTACCCAGTCGCAGGGGTACCGCCGGCTCGCACCCGCCCGGTCGTCAAAACCTGGAAATCCCTACCGCCCACCTGAAATCCTAAAACGCCCACTAGTGGGCGGTAGGGACCAGGTTGACGACCCATGGCATAGACAGTGCCCGTCACCCCCTGGGAGCCTCTATCACTGACAGGCTCGCTCGGCTGCGGGTGTTTGATGGGCTGGACATCCATCCGGTCTCTCGGCTTATTTGACTTTGATGCGTTCGGTCCACTCCGGAGATCCCCCCAGGAGCAGGTAAGGAAAGGGCCTGCTGTAGCTGTCGAGCCTCTATTTGGGCCCAGAAGGCTGTGCAGAGCTTGTCGAATGCTGTGTTGAATCTGATTTCCCACGAGGGTGTTTGAGGTACACAGGGCTTGGGTTCTTCAGGGTTCATGTGGGCGAGCTTTGCTTCACCCCGCCACGCTGGTTCTTTAGCAGCGGCCATCTTGGGGCCTCTGCAGAGTTTCAGGCTTATTGGAGTTGTGCTGGCTCGTTTGTGCCAGAGTGCTGAGATTCCTTGGTGGGGTCCGGGATAACCCCCACCGGACCATAGGAGGGGTGGGGGTGGGGGGGGGGGGTGTGTAGGATTGGCCTCTCCAGGCCAGGATCCGAAGATCGGCCGCTTCTTCCGCCCTGTCCACAAAGGAGGCTGCAGTGTTCAATTGGCCGTCAGTCGGCATGGGCATGCAGTTGCTTGTCTTGTTTTGCTTCCCAGGATGCCCAAGAGTTGCCAGGCAGTGGCAGGAAGCCAGGTGTGGGCTGAAAACAATGATTTTGGGGCAATAAGACTATTTGCCCAGGAGCCGACAAGACATGCGTCTCTCTCCCCCCCCCCCCTCCCCCTCAGCTCAATGAAGTGGTCTGGGTGCCAGGTCCCTCAGGTTTTAACTCTTCAGATGTAAACATAACAGTTTCAGAGAAACTGCTATGTTTACATTAGGGGTTAATCCAGCCTCTAGTGGCTGTCTTCCGGACAGCCGCTAGAGGCGCATCTGCGACGCTGGATGCGAATTTCGCATCCATCGCGCAGAGCGTCCATAGGAAAGCATTGAGAAATGCTTTGCTATGGACTCTTTCAATGTGCATGTGCATTCCACTCCACTCAGGAGCTGACGTCGGACAGGGAGGAGAGGGAGGAGAGGGGTTTAAATCCCTTCAGCGCCACGGGAGGGGGACCCTGAGGGTGTGGGCTCCCTCAGGGCACTTTAGTGTCAGGAAAAACTGCTTTGTTTTCCTGACACTATAGTGATCCTTTAAGTTTCCTTCGGCTACTTAACCCAATTATCTCCACGATAGAGGGTAGGGATTTTACTGTTTCTGTGGGAGTGATTCACATTGTGAAACAAGGTCCATGTGGGAGTATCCCTTGCTGGAGGACCTGCATAAAAGGCTGAGCTGCGACAACCATTAACCCCTTAAGGACCAAACTTCTGGAATAAAAGGGAATCATGACGTGTCAGACATGTCATGTGTCCTTAAGGGGTTAAACACACTGTTTTTACCTCTTCATGAATTCTGGGCTCATGTTTGGGGGATTTGGAGCTATAATTCACAGGTATAAAACATAGTTTAATATGAATAAAATATT
Source organism: Pelobates fuscus (assembly GCF_036172605.1). Taxonomy (NCBI): domain Eukaryota; kingdom Metazoa; phylum Chordata; class Amphibia; order Anura; family Pelobatidae; genus Pelobates; species Pelobates fuscus. The sequence goes on along the minus strand of NC_086326.1, from coordinate 142,868,202 downwards.
AAAGAATGGGAGGAAATAAGATTTTTTATTTAGTTCTGCATGACATTTTAACTGTGAATGTCATAATACTGGCTGCTTTTACTGCAATAAAATACATATATGTATTCAGCGATGTCTCACGTGTATAACAGTACCCCCTATGTACAGGTTTTATGGTGTTTTGGGAAATTACAGAGTCAGATATAGTATGTTACATAGTAGACAAACCAAGGTATTGCAAATGGGGTGACTAAGTGGCTAATAAGAAAGACTGGACATACCCCTTTTGAAATACCTTGGGTTGTCTACTATTGCAAATGGTATGCCATCATGGGGTAATTTTCATTCCTGGGCTACCATCCGTTCTCAAAGGCAACGTAACCAATCTGGCTAATTTCAATGTGAAAAAAATGAAACGCAAGCCTTATATTTGACTCTGTAATTTTTAAAAACACCATAAAACCTGTACATGGGGGGTACTGTTATACTCGGGAGACTTTGCTGTACACAAATATTAGTGTTTCAAAACAGTAAAACGTATCACAACAATTATATCGTCAGTGTAAGTGCCATTTGTGTGTAAAAATGTCACTTTCACTGACGATATCATCGTTGTTATACATTTTACGGTTTTGAAAACACTAATATCTGTGTTCAGCGAAGTAAAACAGTACCTCCCCCCCCCCCATGTACAGGTTTTATGGTGTCTTCCAAAGTTACAGGGTTAAATATAGTGCTAGCAAATTAAATTCCCTGGACTTTCAGCCTGGGTTGTCACGCAGGTCCCGCAAATTGTAATTAATAAAATGACCTAATTATGTAAAACTATTACATAAATATATACATAGAATTATGTGTGTGTGTGTGTATATATATATATATATATATATATATATATATATATTTATAATCCGACCTCCGGCACTCACCATCACAAAAAAATATAACTTGTAATACCTGGGTGCTTCCAGCGTCAAACATAAAGCAAATAGTGAACCGAGCACTCCTTAGGAAATTTTCAATCGTGTATTTAATAAGTAATCTTGATGCTATTTGCTTTATGTGTGTATAATATATATATATATATAATTTTTTGTAATTATTTTTATTTATATATAGGTATACATATAGTGATATATACGCATATACTTATATATATTATTTTGTTCTACATGTATTTTGATATCTATATATTAATATCAAAATACAGTTAAAACGAAATTACACACATACACACACACACACACACACACACCTTTTTTCACCCACATAGAATTTACCTCAAACGAGAGCACTCAGTGGTCTTCTTGTGAACTTGAATTTTTTCAAAAATGGGTTAATTCTTAACATCAATATGTCAATCAATATTTGGTATCCTGATGAAATTGCAATTATGGAGTGAAATGTTAATGTTAAGAATCAACCCATTTTTTAGAGAAATTTCAGTTCACAAGAAGACCACTGAGCACTCTCCTTTGAGATAACTTATTGCTGTGAGGCTGAAGGTACACCGTGGCAAGAAATATACAAAAGTGACTTAATCACTTTTCTAAAGAGAGCACACTCAGTAGTTTTCCTTTAGAATTGATTTTCGTTCAAGTGTGTATATATATATAGATATAGATAAAAATCATAAAAAAAAAGAGGAGTCAGAAGTTGTAATCCAATATTTTTTTAATTAGAAAAGCAAGTGGGAGACACAAAAAAGCAGAGGCAGCCCAGGTTGTTAGGAGCAATCCTGGGAGGATATAGTGCAGAGGAGAATGAACCAATGTATATTCAGGGGAAGGATAGGGAAAACCAGGAAGAAATTGAGAATGTAACAACCTATGATGAACAGCGCCAGTTGTGTTCACATTGTGGATGATAATGAGAAATAAACATCTGAGTGCATTCTTCCCGCAGATATCTATTCATCATCATCATCCCTTCTGGGAAGACCCTGCGCACGTTGTTCACGAATTAGTTTATCTACATCAGCAATGGTTATGCCCAAATTATGGGCAGCTTGGGCGCGCATTAGAATGCACTCTTCCTCCCTCGTTTCCATAAAGCGCTGCATTTTTCGATCCAAGGAAACCATTACTGTTGTAAATTGCCTAACGCCCTCATTCAAAACGTTAGACATGGAGCGTACCTCGGTTATTACATTCTGCAAAAGCTCTCGGTGATTCTCCCTATCCTGCTGTATGGACGTTTCCAGTTCAGCTTGACGAGCCTGGATCGTCGCACACAGCGCAGCCAACTGTGGAGGAAGTTGTGGCAACGGCATTTCTTCGGCCACTGATGTCACTGAATCAGGATCCACTGCAGTTAGGGTAATGGTATCCTCCTCTTGCAGGGGGAGAGTACCATCAGGACCTATAGGGGAGAACAGAGAAAGAACATTGTTAGCATGTGTCATATGTTGCAATGCTAACTATTATCTGTACAACAATATTATTTACACTTGGAAATATAAAAAGATATATGCAGTCATGCTATTAATTTATTATTATGTCTAAGTATAGTTATGCATCTTTGTCCCCCCCTAGCCCTTTCTCTGGCTCTTTGTGACCTCTCAACACATCTCTTTGTGCCCACCTCTCTTTCCTTCTAATCTCACTACATGTATCGTGGCTGAGCGTCCCCAGGTAGAGAATCTACTGTTTCTTCTGCATGACAGAAAGCTGATCGTTGCACTCAGCTTCCTTCAGGCCAAGTAGATGGTACAGAAGATCATACACACGTGGTCCACTCAGCCACAGTACATAAAGTGGACAGAAGGAGAGGAGAGACACCTAGTTTGCTTAGCGGTCAACCCGGCCCTGCATGCTACATAAACTAGTATGCCTGCAAAGAAAATGTGTAGAGTTAAAGCCTTTGTTACTTACGCTCAGCAGTGGATCCCTGTTCCTGGACACCAGTGGCCGGCTGTTGGAGGGAAACCACACTCATACGTGGTGAAGGATAGTCGACAAGTTGCGGATGTCCTGAAATACATGTATGTCATAAATTTACTTCATATACAGTAAAATCACATAAGTGTGTGTGTGTATGTTTAAATATACACACACACATATACATATACATACATATATATATATAAATATATATATATATATATATATATATAACATATATCTAACAATGCTTTGCAAGTACTTACGAGAGGAAAGTGAAGCCAGGCGCATTTCCAGGGAGACAGGAGGTGAACTTGCTGCCCTGCTCTCCGTGGAGACAGCATCTCCTGCAATTCCTGGTGCCTCTTCTGGGGATTGAGGGGCTTGCACTGATGGCATAGAAAACACACATTGAAGGGTTAACACAAGTAAACTGATATATGTACATTTCGACTAACAAATATGAATTTAAACGACCACTATAGGCACCCAGACCACTTCAGCTCAATGAAGTGGTCTGGATGCCAGGTCCCTCTAGTTTAACCCCTTAAGACCGCAGCCAAATGTACAAGTTGTGATCCAAAAAAAATGTAAACAAACCACAGAATTTTACTATATGTCTGTTCAACAATAATTTACCTCTTTCATACTAAGTGCACCCACACTTATTATATATCATTTTGTTCAGGGGAAACAGGGCTTTCATTTAATATCAAACATTCATGTATGGAACTCCATTTTATATGAATAAAATCTAAAAAACTTGAAAAAATTATGAAATCTTGTTATTTTTCAATTTCAGCATGGCAATTTAACTGTTAATGTCAGAATACTATTCGGTTTTCCTGCAATAAAACATACATATTTGTATTCAGAAATGTCTCACGAGTAAAACAGTACCCCCCATGTATAGGTTTTATGGGGTTTTGGAAAGTTACAGAGTCAAATATACGACTTGTCCATTATTTTATTTTCTGCATAGAAATTTGACAGATTGGTTTGAGTGACCTAGGTTGCCTTTTAGACCGTATGGCAGCCCAGAAATGAAAATTACCCCCATCATGGCATACCATTTGAAAAAGTAGACATCCCAGGGTATTCAAAATGGGGTATGGCCAGTCTTTTGTAGTAGCCACTTGGGCACAAACCCTAGCCAAAGTTAGCGTTTTTTTTTTGTGTTTTCTTTTTTTTACATAAAATCTGTACTTTCACTGATAATATTATTGTTAGTATATAGTTTACTGCCCTGAAAAACTCCTAGTTCTGCTCAGTGATGTCTCACGAGCGCCATGGTACCCCCCATGTATAGGTTTTATGGGGTTTTGGAAAGTTTCAGGGTCATATATACGGCTTATCCATTTATGCTTTTTCACCTTGAAATTTGTCAGATTAGTTTGCAGTGTCCAGGCTGCCTTTGAGATCGTATGGCAGCCAAGAAATGAAAATTACCCCCATCATGGCATACCATTTGAAAAAGTAGACATCCCAGGGTATTCAAAATGGGGTATGCCCAGTCTTTTCTAGTAGCCACTTGGGCACAAACCCTAGCCAAATTTAGTGTTTGTTTGTTTTTTTTGCATTTTTCACATAAAATCTGTACTTTCACTGATAATATTATTGTTAGTATATAGTTTACTGCCCTGAAACACTCCTAGTTCTGCTCAGTGAGGTCTCACGAGCGCCATGGTACCCCCCATGTATAGGTTTTATGGGGTTTTGGAAAGTTTCAGGGTCATATATATATAGCAAATGTTGTGCCCATTCACAAGAAAGGTAATAGGGAGGAGTCGGGCAACTATAGGCCAGTAAGCCTAACTTCAGTAGTGGGGAAAGTGATGGAAACCATGTTAAAGGATAGGATTGTTGAACATCTAAAAACACATGGATTTCAAGATCAGAGACAACATGGGTTTACTTCAGGGAGATCATGCCAAACTAATCTTATTGATTTTTTTGATTGGGTAACTAAAATTATAGATCATGGTGGTGCAGTAGACATTGCTTACCTCTATTTCAGTAAGGCTTTTGACACTGTTGCACATAGAAGGCTTATCAACAAACTACAATCTTTGAGTTTGGATTCCAATATTGTTGAATGGGTAAGGCAGTGGCTGAGACAGGCAACAGAGGGTTGTAGTCAATGGAGTATATTCGAAGCTTGGGCTTGTCACCAGTGGGGTACCTCAGGGATCTGTACTTGGACCCATTCTCTTTAATATTTTTATTAGTGATATTGCAGAAGGTCTTGATGGTAAGGTGTGTCTTTTTGCGGATGATACTAAGATATGTAACAGGGTTGATGTTCCAGGAGGGATAAGCCAAATGGAAAATGATTTAGGTAAACTAGAAAAATGGTCAGAGTTGTGGCAACTGACATTTAATGTGGATAAGTGCAAGATAATGCATCTTGGACGTAAAAACCCAAGGGCAGAGTACAGAATATTTGATAGAGTCCTAACCTCAACATCTGAGGAAAGGGATTTAGGGGTGATTATTTCTGAGGACTTAAAGGTAGGCAGACAATGTAATAGAGCAGCAGGAAATGCTAGCAGAATGCTTGGTTGTATAGGGAGAGGTATTAGCAGTAGAAAGAGGGAAGTGCTCATGCCATTGTACAGAACACTGGTGAGACCTCACTTGGAGTACTGTACACAGTACTGGAGACCCTATCTTCAGAAGGATATTGATACCTTAGAGAGAGTTCAAAGAAGGGCTACTAAACTGGTTCATGGATTGCAGGATAAAACTTACCAGGAAAGGTTAAAGGATCTTAACATGTATAGCATGGAGGAAAGACGAGACAGGGGGGATATGATAGAAACATTTAAATACATAAAGGGAATCAACACAGTAAAGGAGGAGACTATATTTAAAAGAAGAAAAACTACCACAACAAGAGGACATAGTCTTAAATTAGAGGGACAAAGGTTTAAAAATAATATCAGGAAGTATTACTTTACTGAGTGGGTAGTGGATGCATGGAATAGCCTTCCAGCTGAAGTGGTAGAGGTTAACACAGTAAAGGAGTTTAAGCATGCGTGGGATAGGCATAAGGCTATCCTAACTATAAGATAAGGCCAGGGACTAATGAAAGTATTTAGAAAACTGGGCAGACTAGATGGGCCGAATGGTTCTTATCTGCCGTCACATTCTATGTTTCTATGTTTCTATATATACGGCTTATCCATTTATGCTTTTTCACCTTGAAATTTGTCAGATTAGTTTGCAGTGTCCAGGCTGCCTTTGAGACCGTATGGCAGCCAAGAAATGAAAATTACCCCCATCATGGCATACCATTTGAAAAAGTAGACATCCCAGGGTATTCAAAATGGGGTATGCCCAGTCTTTTCTAGTAGCCACTTGGGCACAAACCCTAGCCACATTTAGTGTTTGTTTTTTTTTGTTTTGCATTTTTCACATAAAATCTGTACTTTCACTGATAATATTATTGTTAGTATATAGTTTACTGCCCTGAAACACTCCTAGTTCTGCTCAGTGAGGTCTCACGAGCGCCATGGTACCCCCCATGTATAGGTTTTATGGTGTTTTGGAAAGTTACACGGTCATATATACGGCTTATCCATTTAGGCTTTATTACATTGAAATTTGGCAAAGTGATTTTCTGGGCCTATATCGCATTTGAGAGAGCATGGCAGCCTGGGTAATAACATTTCCACTATTATGGCATACCATTTTCAAAAGTAGGCAACCCAGAGTATAAGAAATGGTGCATTGCAAGATGTTTGGTCTAACCACTTTATCAGAAATGAAGGGCCCACATAGCGGTTATAGCTTTATTTGTGCTTTTTCACGCACATGAACTCCATTTTCACAGGACATTTCATATTCCTGATATGAGTTATTGCAACAAAGCCTCACTATTGTATTTAACAGTGTCTCCTGAATGTAACAGTACCCCCATGTACTAGATTCTCTGTTTTGGGGGGGGGGGGGGGAAGTCATGGGGACAAAAATATTAGATGTCCTTTTCAAAGTTGGCAATTTAACAAAGTGAATTTCTGGGTCTATCTCGCCTTTGAGAGAGCATGGCAGCCTGGTTAATAACATTCCCACCGTTATGGCAAACCATTTTCAAAAGTAGGCACCCCAGAGTATAACAAATGGCATAATTTGAGATGTTAGGTCTAGCCATTTTAACAGAAATGCTGGGCCCATGTAGCGATTTCTACTTTGATTTTTGTCTTTTTAATCAGATAAATAGCATTTTCACTGGAAATGTCATAATCCTGATATTAGTTAGTGCACTAGAGACTTAGTATTTTGATTTAACACTGTCTTTTGAATATAACAGTACCTACATGTACCATGTTTCCAGGTTTTTATTATATCACATGAATAGAACAGTACCCCACATACACTTTGATCTGAAGGCAGAGAGAGGCAGATAGATCTTTGATATCACATAGAGAGTGACTGTGTGAAAAGTTTGAGAAGTAAAAAAAACGAAAAAAACACAAACTATTTTTTGTAACCCTTTCAGTGCTAATCACAGCATTAACCCTGTGATCAGTTTTTTTATTGGGAAGTCACATTTCAAGTACTACAAATGTAGTATTTTGAGTTGTTTGGTGTAGCCACTTTAGAATGGCTAGCGTAAACAGGGACAGGCCAAGGTCAGGGGAATCCAGAATTCAGAGTAGTCGGTAAAACAAGCCAATGGGTCGGTACAGGCAGCTAACAAAGCGTAGTCAGGACAAGCCGAGGTCAGAAATCCAGGTAAATCAAGCAAACAAACTGCCAAAGTCCCATACAGAGTGATTCAGAAATTCAGCTCTGTATGGTAGACTTTGAAACAGTCTGTTATGCAGAGGGCGGGTAGAGATGGGCAGGTTGGACAATAAAAACTGGAGTCCTTTCGGACTCCTTTCTTGTAGCAAACACGGCACTTTTTGGGGGGAGCTTTTTTACTAGGGGTGGATGGGATTCGGGAAGGGAAGTGTTTGCCACAAAGTCTTTGGAGATCTCCTGATTCCAAAGTGGGATTGGGGGGCTGGGTAAATAACATACGGGACAAAATGCTTAATGTGAATTCGAGGAAAGGGCAGGGCCTACCTATGACCTCTTTTGTATAGAGGACATAGGCATTGAAAATTGCAATCTGGCTCACGTAGATTGCAATTTTCTTGTACCAGGTCCTAGTTTTTCGGTTCACCAGATAGTGCTGTATGCATTGGTCAGCCAAGTCTACTCCCCCCATAAACTTGCTGTAGTCTACAATGCACTTCGGCTTTTCCAGATGCTCAGTGCTACCTCTCACAGACACTGGCACTGTACTTTCGTCATGCATCGTAGACAGCATGTATACATCTTTCCTATCTCTGAAGCGAAGAGCAAGCAACTCATCCTGGCGGAGAGCTGAAGAGGAACCTCTACTGCTTCTGCCACTTGCCAGGGCTTGGGGGAAACCCCTGCGATTCTTCCTCACTGTGCCACAGGCTAGGGTTTCAAAACAATATAAATTTTTTAATAATTCTATACTGGTATAATAATTGTCAACCCATAGCCTATATCCCTTATTCAACAAGGGAAGGATTAGATCCCAAACAATCTTGCCACTTGTACCCACAGAATCAGGGCATCCTGGTGGGTCAAGATGGCTATCCTTCCCCTGGTAAATGCGAAACGCCCATGTGTAACCAGTACAGGATTCACATAATTTATAAAATTTAACGCCATATCGGGACCGCTTCGATGGAATATATTGCTTAAATAGCAGTCGACCTTTAAATTTCATAAGGGACTCGTCAATTGAAATATCTTTATCGGGGACATAATTTTCAGAAAATTTGTCTGACAGGAGTTGGATAAAGGGCCGAATTTTATATAGCCTGTCAAACAGTGGGTCGTTTCTAGGGGGACACAGCGAGTTATCATTAAAATGAAGGAATCGCAGCAGTTGCAGGTAGCGATCCCTCAACATAACCTCAGGGAAAAGAGGTGTAGCCAGGATACGTTGCTTGCTCCAGTAGGACCTGATACTGGGCTTTTTTACAATACCCATCATTAGGGTTAAAGCCCAAAACCGCTTCATCTCTGCGACATCCGTGGGTCGCCACATATTCCTGCGACCATGATGGGACCCCGGATGTGCAGAGAGATACTGCATAGCAAACAAATTCGTTTGCTGAGCCATGAGCTCAAATATATCGTCTGACATAAAGAGCTCAAAAAAACGAATTGGCTCGCAGTCGTCCACTGTTACAGTGATGCCAGGTGTAACAGTGAACGGCGGTATTTCTGGGGCCATCATATTTGGAGGCACCCAGTCTCTGCCTGGCATTGGGCTTGCTGAGCGTCCTCTTGTGAGTGGTGGTGGGGCACTATCACTTGAGGTCTCACTCAGAGGCTCAATGTCAGAGGCAGTGATAGTGTCACTGTCTTGCAGAGTGTCACTATCACTGCCTGCCAGAATGGCATACGCCTCCTCGGCTGAGTAGCGACGTGCCATTCTAGGGGGACAAATTAATTAATTTATATACTAAAGTGGGTAATTAATTATCTACCTGCCTAACACCTACTACCCGCCCTCAAAAAATAATATAAATGTACTGATCACAGTATAGGCAGCTGCAATCAGTACACTGAAAGGGTTATTTTCAGATCTAAAAAATAACCCTAAAAAAAAGTCAGTCTGATCAGAGAGCCCTCTGATCACAGTGATCACTGATACAGTACTGTACAGCAGATATACTGTACAGTATAGTGATCACGGCAGCGGGGAAAGGGTAATGGAGATTTGGGTTGCTGCGACTGACACAAAGGATCAAAAAAAATTAGAAATACATTTTTTTTGATCCAAAAAAATAATAATAAATAAATACCCTAATCAGGTTGATCACAGTAATATGCTGTGATCAGCACTGAAAGGGTTAAATAAAATATAAATTTTAAAACTTTAAAAAAAATTTAAACTTTCTTTTTCTACAGGAGCTGCAAAAACCACGATCTCTCTGCCTCTCTCTCTCAGATCGAAGTGAGGTGAGGAGAGGGGCAGAGACAATGTGTCAGCCAGTGATCTGAGATCATTGGCTGACACATACTAACAGTGATCACAGTGACTGGCTGTCACTGTGATCACCTCCTACAGATCGCGGTAATTGGCCACAGGGGGAGTGCCTGGGAGGTACAGGCATGCCCCCCACCGCGATCTGTAGGGGGCTAATGGCTGCAGTTACATGTGTCAGCCAATAGGCTGACACATAGTAACACTGATCGCACTGACAGGCTATGGCAGCCTGTCAGTGTGATCTGATTGCAGCCTGACAGTGCAGATCGCGGTCACTGACCCCAGGGGGGCTGCCTGGGGGGCCAGGCATGTCCCCCGACCGCGATCTGCTGCAGAAGAATGCGGCCGGCTCCATGTGTCAGCCGATTTCAAATCGGCTGACACATGGTAAATACCGATCGCAGTGACAGCCTGTCACTGCGATCAGAAGCTGCAGACCGCGGTCCCCAGGCACAGGGGGGCTGCCTGGGGGGCCAGGCATGCCCCCCGACCGCGATCTGCAGCGGCCATGTGCCGCCGGCCACGTGTGGGGTAAGACCGCACAGGACGTACTATGCCGTCCTGCGGCGTTTAGAGCCGGCCAATTAAGGACGCATAGTACGTCCTGCGGTCTTAAGGGGTTAAAGCCTGCAGCTGAAAACACTGAGGGTTTCACTGAGGGTTAATCCAGCCTCTAGTGGCTGTCTCACTCACAGCCACTAGAGGCACTTTCACGATTCTCACTGTGAAAATCACAGTGAAAAGATGCTGGACGTGCATACGAAAGCATTGAGTAATGCTTTCTGTGAAGGAATTCCCCTGTTTGGCGTTGGGGTGACAGTTTGTATTCCCTTGTTTCATGTTGGCAGTTGACTCCTTGAGCCTGATTTTTTTTTTTTAAATTGTCAGTTGACTCCCTGTACTGTGCTTCGTCTGGTTACTGGGGGATTTGGGAATTTTACCTTATATACCAGCGGAGATACGTATGCTGTTGGGGAGTTCGTGTGTCTTACTGAGGGAATTATCCAGGGACACTTGAAACTACATGGGGATTTGTCTACCATAACTACCGAACGGAGGGCTATGTTCACTAGGCTCTGGTGGTTCGGGAGGAAACTACCAATTGAGGTTTAAATACATTTGGTTTCCTTACAACTTGTCAATAAATCTTCAGTTCATCTTTGTACCCTTCTGTCTACGTATGCTGTTTGGGAGTTCGTGTGTCTTACTGAGAGAATTATCCAGGGACACTATTGAAATTACATGGGGATTCGTCTACCATTACTACCGAACGGAGGGCTATGTTCACTAGGCTCTGGTGGTCCGGGAGGAAACTACCGATTGAGGTTTAAATACACTTGGTTTCCTTACACTTTCCTATGGGCGGTTTGAATGCGCGCACGGCTCTTGCTGCGCATTCGGAGCTGACGTCGGTAGAGAGAGGAGTGTTCCCCAGTGCCAAGGGAGCCTGGCGCTGGAGAAAAGTAAGTGGCTGAAGGGGTTGGAGAAAGGTAAGTGGCTGAAGTGGGAAGGGGGCCACAAGGGTGTGGGGGACCTATTTACCCTATAGTGCCAGGAAAACGAGTTTCTTTTCCTGGCACTATAGTGGTCCTTTAACAACGTACCTTCAGATGTTTCAGCGCCAGATGTCCCCTCAATCCCAAGGAGGTTGTCTCTTCCCAGGAACTGCAGGAGCACCTCTTCATAGGGCAGCAGGTCCGGTTCTTGTTCTTGTAAACAGCCTCCTGTCTTCCTGGAGGCGGCTGCTGCCTTCTTCACCTTCCTCTTCACCATCCGCCTGATGTCGTAGTAACTGCAATGACATGTGTAATTGATTAATTACTTTAATATGTTTCTATATATATGTGTACTGCCATGTTTAAAGAGATACTATAGGCACCCAGACCAATTCAGCGCATTGAAGTGGTCTGGGTTCAGTGTCCCAGGTCCCTTAAAGGAACACTATAGTCACCTAAATTACTTTAGCTAAATAAAGCAGTTTTAGTGTATAGATCATTCCCCTGCAATTTCACTGCTCAATTCACTGTCATTTAGGAGTTAAATCACTTTGTTTCTGTTTATGCAGCCCTAGCCACACCTCCCCTGGCTATGATTGACAGAGCCTGCATGAAAAAAAAAAACTGGTTTCCCTTTCAAACAGATGTAATTTACCTTAAATAATTGTATCTCAATCTCTAAATTGAACTTTAATCACATACAGGAGGCTCTTGCAGGGTCTAGCAAGCTATTAACATAGCAGGGGATAAGAAAATCTTAATTAAACAGAACTTGCAATAAAGAAAGCCTAAATAGGGCTCTCTTTACAGGAAGTGTTTATGGAAGGCTGTGCAAGTCACATGCAGGGAGGTGTGACTAGGGTTCATAAACAAGGGGGTTTAACTCCTAAATGGCAGAGGATTGAGCAGTGAGGCTGCAGGGGCATGTTCTATACACCAAAACTGCTTTATTAAGCTAAAGTTGTTCAGGAGACTATAGTGTCCCTTTAACCCTGTAAAGGTAACTATTGCAACAATTATCTTTATGTGTTAACTCCACCTCTAGTGGCTGGCTACCAGACGGCCACTAGAGGGACTTCTGGGTTGTTAGGCAACTTTTGGTCACCCCTCCATATCCCCCATCCCATGTGTATCACCCCTATTAACCCCCCTATCCCTGTGTGTCACCCCCATTAACCGTGCATCGCCCTTATTTAACACCACATTCGCCTACACTGTGTATGTTACTACACAGTGACATCTGTGGTACAGAAATCCGTTAGATTTGTAGATCAGATTGCAATATCTGATGGATGTGCTGCACGCATGCACAGTACACCCATCCGATATCTATAGCTGAAGGATGTGCCGGGCGCATGCGCAGTACACCCATCAGATTAAAGGCCCAGCTGATCGAGCGTCATCAGAGGCGGCACACATGCTCGCGGTGCCTCCACCATAGTTCTATACCTTGAGGCCTGCTAGCGCGCAGCTGATCTCGTGTCACTTCTGGTGACGTGGGGGCACCGGAAGTGGCGTAGATATAGAAATCTGATAGATATAGATGTCTGATAGAACAGCGGCGGTTTGCAACATGATAGCCTCCCAATGCTTTCCTATGAATTATGAAGATTGCAGCCAAGGAGGCAGAGCGCAGCTCTGCTATGAGGATGAGTAATTAAAGGAACACTCCAGGCACCCAGACCACTTCTGCCCATTGGAGTGGCCGTGGTGCCAACTCCCACTACCCTTAACCCTACAACTGTAAATAAATATTGCAGTTTTCATAAACTGCAATATTTACCTTGCAGGGTTAACTCCTCCTCTAGTGGCGTCGCTGAAACCCCCATAGGAAAGCATTGAAAGTATTTTTCAATGCTTTCCTATGGGGAGGTCTAATGCGCGTGCGGCATTACCGCGCATGCGCATTAGGTTTCACCCCGCCGGCGGCCGCGCATGCTCAATCGGTCTCCCCCGCAGGATGTCATCAGCAGGGGAGAAGCGTAGGTGGACCCTGGGATGGGAGGGAGAGGGGATCTGCAGTGCCAGGAAAATGGTTTGTTCTCCTGGCACTGGAGTGTCCCTTTAATTACAGTTACATTGCTGAGAGGGAGGTAAAACTGTGCTTTCACGGTTATAGTGACAGGAATGCAAACATATATCTATAATGTTCCTTTAAAGCTGAGCTGCACATGGTGTTTTTTCTTTTCCCTCTATGTGCTTAAGTGACCCAACTCTCACTTTTAAAAGACTTTAAAAGCATAGCTGCCAATGATGGGGGGGTGCAGCAAAAGCACATGGAGGAAAAAAAAAAGTTTAAAAAAAACATGGCATAAAGAAAATTATTTTTTAGGAATATAAGTGCACTTACCGTTTCTTCACCACGTACTCAGTGCGATTGTTCCCTCCAACAGCATTCACCGCTGTCACAATCTTCCTCCACATTTTGTTCTTCTTGGCTCTGGAAGTCTTTTTGGCTGCTCCCCCAAAAATACATTGGTAGTACTTGCAAAACTTGGTTACCAGTACTGAATTCTCCTCTGCACCAAAGTTATCAGCGTACTTTTTCTTCCTCCCAGGATTTGCAGCCTTTAAGATCCTGGGCTGCCTCTGTCTCTTCTTGCTTCTCCCACTTGCTTCTCCTTCCTCCTGGCCAGAGTGGCCAATGCCCCCCTCCACTATATCCATGGCTGGATCACTTGAGGAGCTGGAGGAGGACATGACCATTTCTTGCAGGCTCGGTGTCCGAGTGCCTAAAATGGCTGAAAGGGTAAATAGATTAGAACATTGTTCAATGCCATGTGTTGTGAGATCAATGTACGAAAATATAAACAAATTAATGGTTTTACTGCATTCACTTGAGGCTATTTGTTAGGGATTAGGGAACTGATTTTTATGACTGCATGGCATTTGCAATGCCATTCGACATACGAATGCCTATAGTGAGTGTTCGGGAGTTTACTAATAGGGCCTATACATTTTCATGCGATTGATCGCGTTCGTGCATTTGACGGTTCGGGAGTTATTTCAGGAGTTTTAGGCTTAAATTAAACGAAACATTCAATGCAATGTCGTGAGATCAATGTACAAAAATTTGAAACAAATGGTTTTACTGAGTTAAGTTGAGGCTATTTAGGGAACATAGTTTTATGTATTCAATTCATTTGGTTCAATTAACCCCTTCAGGACGGAGTCAATAGTGCACGTTCTGATCAAAACAAAACGTAAACAAAAACTGGAATTTGCGCTATATGTCTGTTCACCCGTAGTTCCCCTCTTTCATATTATATGCACCCACACTTATTATATATCATTTTGTTCAGGAGAAACAGGGCTTTAATTTACCATTAACTATTCATATATGGAATATAATTTATTATGAATAAAATAAAAAAAACTGTGAGAAATTTATTTATTTTTTTAAAATGTGTAGTTCCGCCTCACATTTTAGCTGTAAATGTCATAATACTGTTAGGTTTTACTGCAACAAAATGCACATATTTGTAATCAGCGATGTCTCACGAGTACAACAGTACCCCCCATTAACAGGTTTTATGTTGTTTTGGAAAGTTACAGGGTCAAATATAGAACGTTCCATTTTCAAATTGAAATTTGCCAGATTAGTAATGTTACCTTTGAGACGGTGTGGTAGCCCAGGAATGAGAATTACCCCCATAATGGCATACCATTTGAAAAAGTAGACAAGCCAAGGTATTGAAAGTGGGGTATGTTTAGTCTTTGTTAGTAGCCACTTAGTCACAAACACTGGCCAAAGTTAGCGTTCATATTTTTTTTTGTGTGAAAAAAGCAAAAAACGAATATTTGGCCAGTGTTTGTGACTAAGTGGCTACTAAGAAAGACTGGACATACCCCACTTGCAATACCTCGGGTTGTCTACTTTTGCAAATGGTATGCCATCATGGGGGTAATTCTCATTCCTGGGCTACCATACGCTCTCAAAGGCAACATAACCAATCTAGCAAATTTCAATGTGAAAAAAATGAAACGCAAGCCTTATATGTGACTCTCTAACTTTCCAAAACACCATAAAACCTGTACATGGGGAGTACTGTTATTCTCGGGAGACTTCACTAAACACAAATATTAGTGTTTTAAAACAGTAAAACATATTACAACAATAATATAGTCCATAAAAGTGCCGTTTGTTTGTAAAAAATGCAAAAAACGTCACTTTTACTTAAAATATCATCATTGTAATACAATTTACCAGTTTGAAACACTAATATTTGAGTTCAGCGAAGTCTCCCGAGTAAAACAGTACCCCCTATGTACAGGTTTTATGGTGTCGTGGAGTATTACAGGGTCAAATATAGTGCTTGCAAATTAAATTCTCTGCACTTTCTCCCTGTGTTGTCAGGCATGTCAATCAAATTTTAATTAATCAAATCACATAATTACGTTAAAAGATTATTTAAATATACATGTAGAATTTTAATATATATACATATATATGTATTTAAATTCTACGTGTATACTAATGTAATCTTTTATGTAATTATATGTATTTATCTATATATATATATTTGCGGTTATTTGTATTTTATATATAGATAGATATATATAGAATGTCATTCTAAGTGTATTTTGTTACCAATATATATATATTAATAACAAAATACAGTTAGAATGAAATTACATATGAATATATAATTTATATTAAATTTTGTTTCAATATTTTATTTATTTATTTTATTATTTTATTTATTTATTATTTTAATTATACGTATATATATATATATAATATATATATGTACATCTATTATATATATAATATATATACATATTATATATATGTAACATCATTCTAAGTGTATTTTAATGCTAATATATATACTTATATTAGTATTAAAATACACTTTGTATGACGTTACATATATATAATATGTATATATATTATATATATACATATTATATATATATAAAAATATTTTCAATTTATTTTTTAACATGTTTAATTTCTTTTTTTATACTTTCTTACCAGCAGGGGGACTGTCTGATATTTTAGACAGTCCCCCTGCAGGCAGATCCACAGCCAGCTATAGGGGGCCATGTGATCGCTCTTTGAGAGCGATCACATGGCCCCCGGGGGCCTCATTTGCCGTGGGAGGGCTGCCTGGGCTGTCAGGCAGCCCCCCACAAGAGGATCGCGGCGGAGGTAAGTATAACTTACCTCCTGGGGCTCAAAGCCGTTACGGCGTTCCATGCCGCCGCAACGGCTTTAAAGCCCATTATAATGGGGACGGCATGGAACGCCGTAACGGCGTTAACGGGTTAAATCGTGCCTAATGAACAAACGAGTTTAGCCAAAACGAAAATACTAACGAATGGAAGAATTGACAAATTTCGTTCTGACTAAACAAAATTATTTTTCGTACGAATGTATTCGTACGAAATAAAAATTTCTGAAGTTCCCAAGTCTAATTTTTATGATATTTGGAATGGGACAAGCCCAATCTTTTAATTAAGCCTAAACGTGAGTTGCACAACTTAAACCGTGTGGCAGGAATTGTGATGTCTGTCCTATTGGATTGCGGGTGGGGTGTGCAACATATCTATGGAATGGGAAAGTAATACATTTGTAGATGCAATTATTTCTGTGGCAGGTACATAAGAGAAGATAGAATGAAATGTTTCCATTTGGATTGATGTGGGTCTGGACACAAGGGGTGGTCACTTAGTATCTCTATAGATACGCCTTAACTCCACCTATGGGGGAGGCGTGGTAATCCACAGGGTATATCTCTAATGATCCTGAAGGGTGCTAGTGTACTTGCTTGGGGGTCAGAATCTAATTCTAAGTGAGTCACCATCTTTCCTTGCCAGAGACCCCCTGGGCAGAAATTATACTTTGAAAACCTAAGTGAGTAATTAGGACTTCTGTGTTTTACCCTTTTTGTTTTTATCTATTGTTGGTGTAAATAATTTGTTTATCATATATTGTTATATGCACTGTAACTATTCTTTGTTCATAATAAAAATTTATTTATTAAGTTCTGCCTTTGTCTGGTTAAGAATCACGTTACCTGAAGAGACTAGTATTTTTGTAATTCCTTAAATATTGTACTAAGTAATATTTGGTGGGTTTTATTATTGATTTACCTGAGGGACCAAGGCACCCCATTTATCAATTGTCTTGGTGGTGGCAGCGTTAAAATATTAAAAGTTATATTATGTTTAAGTGTGGGTGGTGTTAAAAGGGGGATTTTGTCATTATTTCTGGTCTTGTCCAGACAAATGGTGAACTTTAACCCTTTCACCACCAAAACTACGTCACGCACACTTTTGGAGTAGGGTGCGTTCGTGACAAATTGGTGGCATTGCGGTGGTATAACTAAAAGATTTTTCATCTTTTTGTACCAGATTTTAGTGTTGCTGGATTTGTTGGTTAATCCAGGCACTAAAAGAAATTTTGTATATTTACACCTCAACAGGCCCCTCTTCTCTGCTATCTTTTATTTACCAAATGGGGTACCAGGTGCAATCCAAGGCAGTGCTAGACCAGCTTTGCCGGGAGAGAACTATTCCCTGTCGGGGAAAAACAAAAGAGGAGCCATTACAAGCATTGATGGACTATGATATGCAACAAGCAGTTCAAAGTGATGCCTCAAACACGGCAGAGGAGATACCTGTGGCTTTTGTCCGTGATGTAGCGAGATCTGGAGATCCTGTGGACTCAGCAGATGCAAACCAAAGACTACAGCTTATCCTTCAACATCAGGAGGCTGACCGAGAGCGCCAGGCTGAGAGAGATCGCCAGGCTGAGCGGCAGGCTCAGAGAGAGGCTGCTGAGCGCCGATCTGCCAGAGAGCATGAACTAAAAATGGCTGAGTTAGTGGGGCGGGGCCTGACCGCCGAGCCAAGCGGCCGTCTGGAGACAGCTCCTGCTCGGGCCGGCAAATATAGCGAAAAATCGACAATCTACAGAAAGTGCAGACACACACAAAAGGCTATCACGCTACTAACGGCACTCCAGTGTATCAACGGGTACCAAACATGCCACATTCGAAACGAGACTCACCCGAGCACCATATGCGGCCTACAAGCATGGCCGGCGCGGAGGAGACGGCCGCTCCTCAAGCGCTATTCATAGCTGGACTCTTGCCCCTGGGCCCTCGTTCCCCCCTTTGGACTGGTGGGGGTCATCCCGGTCCCAGGTGACCGATCCTGTAACTCGTGGATACAAAACTGATGGGAGTCTGCCGCACCAAAGATGGCGGGAAGTGCAGACAGACCCACTCAACTCACGTACTCTTGCTCCTTTACGCTCATGACTGGATGCTGTGTTCGCAGCCTTCTGGCTCCGCATCGCAGAAAGACAGCGGGGTTCCCCGCCAATCCCACAACCTGCTTCACCCGCTACACCACAACCGCCCATGAATCAACCACTCCGGAGACTCCCGCAGCGCACTTGGCGCCGAGACTCAGCCTACAACGGCGCCGGAAACACCAGCACCGTGGCAGGCACGCCAAAACAACCACACATGGGCAGAAACGGGAGAGCGAGAGGAGGAGGGCAACAAAGCCGCAGCCATGTGAATGGGAGACTGAAGCGAAGCCCACAACAGCAACCCGAGCGCCCAACAAAACCGGACCCAAAATGACGACGGAGAGAGAATCTTTCACTGTACCAACGACCACCTGGGAAGGAAGCAGATTAGGGGAGTACCCCAGCAAGAGATCCAAAGAAACAGATCCAGGCGCCTCCAACGCCTTTTCCCCTGCTGGGCATACGCTGAAGTGAGACCCAAAAACAGGGTAAGCCTGGCGGACCCCGCTCAAACCCTTACTGCCACAATGGACGCAATCCAGTCCCCCCTGCAGCCGCTAAGGCCTGATATCTGCAAGACTCATTATATACCTGTGCAATCTTAAGCCTGATATCTCTCTTCTCCTGTTATGTGTATTAGTACCTCGCCAGGTATTTACTAAATGTAACTATGCAGGCTTCTCACCTGTCTGAGCCATGCAATCGGTCTCTGTGTATCGAACCATAGGGTCTCTAAAAGTAATGCCTAGACTACACGTTACATGTTTATTTAATAGTGAATGCTATTGACTTTTAACTTTCGTTCAAATCTTGTCTTACACACACTAGGCATGTACCCGGACACCTAGCTTACACCTGATGACACTTTTCATGTACCAACCAACGAATAGTTAAACTATGTAAAACGGGCTGCACTTGCCAGGGAGGCACATGGTAGATACACGAGTAGCGCAACCATGTCCAGTCTAGCTAGTCCCTCGACAACTAACTCATACTCAGCAGTCGCAGTAATGTTATGCCTGATATACCTGTTCCACTCATATTTTACCACTACCTACCCTCATCCGAAACATAAAATTGTGCAAGTATCACTATATACCCTACTGTTACAACTGTTATTGGAACAAGCAAGTGGAATGCCTCTGGCGTACCACATGTGTATCTGTTATGCCTATCTGCACTTCAAAAATAAAGAATTGAAAAAAAAAAATGGCTGAGTTGGAGAGGTTGACTGCCTCCCCTATAAGTATTAATTCCAGAGACTCTTCTGCACCCAAACCACATGCAGAGAACTTTCCAACTTTGGACAAAGATGGTGATTTGGATGTTTTCCTGCGCAGTTTTGAAAAAGTTTGCAGGCAGTACCAGCTACCAAAGGACCAGTGGGCAAAATACCTCACCCCTGGTCTCAGAGGTCCTGCACTGGAGGCATTTGCTGTGCTTCCAGCAGAATTTGACCAGGTTTGCAAAAACGGTACAACCTTACTCCTGAGGTATACCGAAAGAAATTCAGGACTTTGCAAAAGCATCCCACAGAAAGTTATGCAGCAGTTGAGGGGCACCCAGCATTCAAACAGTGGACTACTGCACGGGAGATTACCACTTTGGAAAGTTTGCAAGACTGTTAATAAAAGAACAGTTTTTCAGCTCTGCCCAGCCGATGTACAGGAACGGCTGCTGGACTGGAACCCCAAAACAGCATTGGAGGCGGGTGAGCTGGCAGATTTCCACACTGCCAACTGAGCAACAGTGGACCGGAGCAGAGGGTTTGCCAAGGGAGCAACAGAGGACCACAGCACCATGGCTCCCCAATCACCAGGCCTAGCAGGCCACCTTTTGTTTTAGCTCCTACCTCAGGGAGTGGGGGAGCTAGTGCCACGTCTGCGCAAGGAGATAGTCACAGTTGTTTTATTTGCAACCGAATGGGGCACTTGAGGAATACCTGCCCAGAGAAAAGGAGGCCAGCACCCTCATCCGGAGCAGTTCAACCCGCAAGAGACCCATCTTCTGTGTTGTTCGTGACCAAGTCAGAGGGCAACAACAATGTGAACCTGCAGCTTGTTACAGTGGGAGAGAAGGTAACTGTGGGACTCAGGGACACTGGGGCAGATGTGACTCTTGTGCGTCCAGAACTAGTGCGCTCTGAGGACTTCATCCGTGGCAGGACTTTAGCCGGAAAGGGGATTGGGGGAATACGTCCTGCAGTGGCAATATACGCATATTTGGATTGGGGAGGGGTCTGAGGGATGTGGGGGTATCGGATAATATTCCTACAAATTTATTGCTTGATACCGACTTAGGTAGGTTGCTATCCCAGTATGTGCCAGAGAGTGATATGTGTTACCAACCAAAGCCCTGTAGGGGCCCTGCTGTGGAGAGGACAGGGTGCAAATGTTTATGTAAATTACTGTGCTTGGAGGGAGGTCAGAATGTATGTCAGTCTGTGCCAGAACCCAGGGTGTCTGTGGAATCATGTAACGATGCATGTATGCAATTGTGCTGGGAGGGAGGGCAGAGCGAGCATGTGTGCCAGAACCAGATGTGTCTGCAATACGATGTGAGAGTGTGCCAAGACAGAGTCACTGGGAGGGAGGGCAGAGTGAGTGTGTCTATCAGTCTGTGCCAGAACCAAATTTATCTGTGGTACCCTGTAAGGATGTGCCAAGTGCAAATCACGGGGAGGGGGAGACAGAGGTTTCCACTGTAGTTGTGGTAACCCGGCAGCGGTCTTACCCGAGTAAGGAGCAGGACCTTCCGCAGCCTACAGACTCAGAGCGTGTGTCAACAGGAGAGCACCCAGATGGGGGAACCAGGGAGTCTCCTTGTTACCATCCCTTCCTGTAGTCCGGGAGCAGGAATCTGTGTCCAAGCCCCCTATTGACTCTGAGACCGAGGCGCAGAGTCCCGAATTCCAGCAGGCCCAACGGACAGATCCCACGTTAGAGGTATTGAGGGAACGTGCTAGTCAGCCGATCACAAACAAGGATAGGTGAGTTTTATTATTGATTTACCTGGGGGACCAAGGCACCCCATTTATGAATGGTCTTGGTGGTGGCAGCGTTAAAATAGTAATAGTTATATTATTATGTTTAAGTGTGGGTGGTGTTAAAAGGGGGATTTTGTCATTATTTCCGGTCTAGTGCCGACAAATAGTGAACTGTAACCCTTTCACCACCAAAACTACGTCACGCACACTCTTGGAGTAGGGTGCGTTCGTGACAGACACCATGGGTACTCTCACATAAAATATTATTAGTTTTATTGAAGTGACATTTTGTTACCAGTTTGTTTCAACGTTTGTGATATTCATTTTTACATACACATAGTATTTTTTATGCTTATTTTTTAAATCCTGCGTCCCACTGTCATAAAATTATCTTAGCAGTACTCAGAAACATCTCCTGAGTACAAATATTTCCCATATGTATGTCTTTGGGATGCACGTGCTGACCCTAATCCAAACCATAATTTGAAACATAATCCCAATTCTAGAATTATAAACCTAAAACATATATGTAATAAACCTTATAATAAATCTAATACTTATTCTAAACCGAATAATCCTCAATTTAATCTTAATCCCAAAGGTTTCCCTCTGCTAATATCTGTACTGATATTAGTAAAGAAATGTTAAACTAAAATTGACAGTGGTACGTTTCTGCCATCTACTGGCTATTTTCAGTATTGGAGTCTCCTATCTCTTACATTTCAGACATTATGCCCAATGCATTGAGATCTGTGCTGGGCAACTAAAAAAGCCCAGCACTGATCAGAATGGCATTGGGCATAGAGGGTGACCCTCCAGGGTCTGTTCATACCCTGGGGGTCTACCAAGCACCAGATCACTTGAGAGAATGACTGTAGCTGAGCTTGATCTCAGCCGCAGTGTTCTCTGTGGATTTAAAGGACTACATGCAGTGCTGACTTTTAGCACTGCATGCAGCTCATCAAAAAGTCAGGGCCCACTAAAATTGGCCCCAGCTGACAGAGGGAAGCCCCAGGTATCTATTAATATGTAGGTTTCCTTGTGTGTGCAGGGATTTAACCCTGCTCACACTACATTGCTGTCTATGGGAATTTAAATCCCCATTTAAACAGCTGCATGACAATCTCACTTTGAGCTCTGCATGCAGCTCATCAAAAAGTCTGTGGCCACTAAAAACGACCCCAGTTGACAGAGGGGTCCCCCAGGTTTTAATGATACCTGGGTTTCATGGTGTGAGCTGGGATTTAACCCTGCTCACACTACAATAGGCAGCATTTAAATGGCAATTTAAGCAGATACACGCCATGAGCACTGATGAGCACTGCATGTAGCTCATCAAAAAGGCTGGGGGGGTCACAAAAAATGTCCCCACCTAATAGAGGGGAGCCCCAGGTTTCCATTGATACCTGGGACTCCCTGGTGTGAGCAGGGATTTATCCCTGATTGCACCAATTTGTAACAGTGGGGATTTAAATACCAATTTAAATGCTTGTTTGCCGCGCTCACTTTGAGCTCTGCAAACAGGGCATTGGTCAGTCTGGGGCCAATTATTCTGGCCCCATGTGAGAGAGGGGAGCCCCAGGAATCAAATGATACATGGGGCTCACAAAAATACTGGAAAAATACTGCACGATGAAAACTGTCCTTCATGTGTGTGTCCTTAAGGGTAGGATCAGCATGACGGAAAATTTCTGTCATGCGTCCTTAAAGGGTTAAGTTAAACCGTTTACGACATTCGGAGCATGAAAATATTTTTTTCTCCTGTGTGAATCAGTTTATGTGCTGAATTCTTTTATGTTTGTTAAAACTTGAGGCCCAGTTAAAACCTTTCCCACATTCAGAGCATTTAAATGGCTTTTCTCCTGTGTGAACCATGTGATGACTAATAAGATGACGCTTTAGGGTAAAACACTTCCCACATTCAGTGCATTTAAATGGCTTTTCTTCACTGTGAACCATTTGATGACTAATAAGATGATGCTTTAGGGTAAAACACTTGCCACATTCATAACACTTAAATGGTTTCTCGCCTGTATGAATCCGTTTATGTGCACTTATCTGAGAATTCGAAATAAAACATTTCCCACATTCAGTGCATTTAAATGGCTTTTCTCCTGTGTGAAGTTTCTGATGTTGAACAAGATCTTTCTTTTTTTTTTTTAAACTCCTCGAACATTCAGTACATTTGTAAGGTTTTTCCTTATTATGAACTATTTTATGTGACGCGAGCAGTGCAGCCTGGGTAAAACCTTTCCCACATTCAGAGCATGAAAATGTTTTTTCTCCTGTGTGCATCATTTTATGTGATGCAAGACTTGTGGCCCGGGTAAAACACTTGCCACATTCAGTGCATTTAAATTGCTTTTCTTTACTGTGAACCATTTGATGACTATTAAGATGATGTTTTTGGGTAAAACACTTGCCACATTCATTACACTTAAATGGTCTCTCACCTGAATGAATCCATTTATGTGAAATGAGCTGGGATTTCCAAGTAAAACTTTTCCCACAATCAGAGCATTTAAATGGTTTTTCTCCTGTGTGAATCTTCAGATGACCAACAAAATGAGGCTTTTTTTTTAAAAGCCTTTGAACATGCAGTACATTTGTATGGTCCTGCCTTATTATGAACCATTTTATGTGACGCAAGCTCTGCAGCCTGGGTAAAACCTTTCCCACATTCAGAGCATATATATGGTGCCTGTTCAGGCCAATCCATTTCCTGCCTTACAAGACTTGACACCTGAATAAAATCTGACCCAGATTGAAAAGACAAAATCTGATTTTCTCCTGTGTGATTCATCTCAT